>NC_064931.1:782955572-783580572 GCF_023897955.1 Schistocerca gregaria
TCACCTCAGAAGTTAAGTCCCATAGTTCTCAGAGCCATTTGATCCAATTTTTGAAACATCACATATAATAATGGTAGGCTCATCCATACAAGTCATACTACAGTGGAAATGTGATCGACATATGCGCAGCTCGAATCTCACCCTGTATGGAAAATGATTCTGACGTTGGTCCTGAGTGAGTACTTCATTGCAGAAATATGTCATGTCATACCTTTTCTCCGTGATAGCCTCCATATCCTTCAAAAGTCTGCAGCGATTGATTTACTTGATACCTCCATCATGGCAAGTTGAACAACTTCCTAATAGGTTCATTTTTGAACAAGCACGTCGCCCCCTTTTTATGTATGCATTCTTAATTTCGTTTAGTGTTTACATATCCATCAGCTTTTGCACATGGTATATATAAATGGCCAAATACAGATTGGAACATTTTCTTTCAGTCAATACTTATAGACCACAAGCATGAAATTAATACAACAGACGAATAGAGATCTAGTGCGCACGTACATCTTTAAAAGTACCAATAATTTTTTAAACAAATGTTGGACAAAAAATAATTCTGTGAGACACATAAATTCATAGATTATTACACACTACACAGACAACAAGTTATGATTTCATAATTATTAATGAGAACAAAAGTAATATTCTTTTTCTAATAACAAAGCTACTAATCATAAACATGTTAACAGAAGTCGTGGCATACGTATCCTGTCAGTCCAAAAAGTTTCAAGACTAGATTCATAAAAAATAGAAGAAAGTTAAGGTGGTAATTTTAATCTTTTAGTTGCTATGCATAGTCTCATCCGATTGAGCTCAACACACAGAACAATCACATTAAATTGTGAGAAAAGTCCTTCTTTGGGATGTTGTTCAACTCACACATCACGTTGGCTTGGATGTCAGTTATGTCGTCAACACGTTGACACTTCACATAAATTTCTACACTTTGTCATTCTGTGATAGATTCGTACTGATAACAGCAAGTCTTGTCACCCCTGATGATTATTTTTAGAAAAGAACAGTCCGCGGTTTGCATTTTAATCAAGTCGCTACAGGTATTGAAGGGGTGCACGAAAAACGTAGCACAAACTTTTCTCCAAAATATCCTGGAGAACGTCTTGACACTTCCCTTAGAAATGTTACTTCATTGCGATTTGTTGCACAACAACGCTGACCCACTATGGCCGCATGACCACTACTTAACACTGCCTGCTCACAACACGTCAATTATTGTTCTTGAGAATATTCTGAATTCGAATATAATAAATTTCCTGGAGACAGAAAAGCTTCTGCCCACAAATCAGCAAGGATTTAGAAAGCAGCGTTCGTTCGAAACATAATTTGCCCCTTTCTCACACGGTATCCTCCGAACATGTACCAAGCAGATTCCACACACATAGATATTTGGAATGCGTCAGACACTGTGCCTCACTGCAGACTGTTAACGAAGGTCAAAGCCTCCTGTATAGGTTCCAAGATATGTGAGTGGCTCGAAGATTCCTTTAAAAATAAAAGTTGCACGGGATTAGCCGAGCGGTCTTAGGCGCTGCAGTCGTGAACTGTGCGGCTGGTCCCGACGGAGGTTCGAGTCCTACCTCTGGCATGGTTGTGTGTGTTTGTCCTTAGGATAATTTAAGTTAAGTAGTGTGTAATCTTAGGGACTGATGACCTTAGCAGTTAAGTCCCATAAGATTTCACACACATTCGAACATTTAAAAATAGAACCGAATACTTTGTACTGGACAGCGAGTGTTGAGACACAAACGCACCGTCGGGAGTGCTCCAGATAAGTGTGATAGGACCGCTCTTGTTCCCTACAATCAGGAAGGATCTGACGGGTAGATTGAGTAATAAGCTGCGACTATTTCCTGATGACGTAGTATACGGGAAAGTGTTGCCGTTAAATGACAGTAGAAGGTTACAGAATGACTTAGAATTTTTGTTGGGTGTGATGAACGACAGCCTGCTATAAATGTAGATAAATGTAAGTTAATGCTGGTGAGTAGTAAAAACAATCCTTTAATGCTAGAATATAGCATTATTGGTGTGCTGCTTGGCATTGCCATGTCAATTAAACATCTAGAACTAACAATGAAAAGTCATATCAAATGGAACGAGCACGAAAGGACGGGAGTACAGGGAAACAATGGCCGACATCAGATTATTCAGACAATTCTAGGAAAGTCCTGCTCATCTATAAAGGAGGTCGTGTATAGAACACTTGCTTGACCCATTACTCATTACTGCTTGAGTGTTTTAGATCACCAGCAGGTCGGATTAAGGAAAGCTATCGAAGCAATTCAAAACTATGTTTCTAGATTTTCTACCGGCATGTTCGATCAACACGCGAATGTTGCGGAGATGCTTCGTGAACTCGGCTTACGTGCACATCTTTAGAATATACCTAGAGTCTTAGACTAGTTAACGCGACACCATACTGATAATATGATATGCTTTTGTATTGTGTCCCGTTTGCGCATGTCCAGTAACATAATCTAAAATCCTACCAAGGCAAACTATCCGACACTCAGCAATTCCAGATTTACTCATGTAACATCTTTGATACAGAACACAAAATTGTGCCATCTGCCGCAAGCTAAAGTTCACAAATTGTTTCCTTAGCCTGTTAAAAAGAACAGTTTTGCATCTTGCATCAATAGAAGCATTATTTTAGTGACATTATATTCAACTCAGCAAGCGTATTTGTATTATGTATTTCATGGATATGCATTTGATTACCACAAAAGTGTGTATATCGTGGCGGTCATGTGGAGAATTTCATGCTGACTTATAATATTTATGTTTATACATAGTGTCTCACATAAATGTGATCACCACCTATGTTCAGAGGTCGACGTGCAACAACCACTCGCAGACGGCAGGTGGCAGCACTAGCAGTGCAGGGTGTATAAGGCGTATCCGGGGGACGCGGAAAACAGTGCAGTCGTTGTCGTGATGCAGAAAAAGAGCGATTTATCTGACGTCCAAAAGCGCATGTTTCAGGCTTAAATACGCAGATGTTAAGCCTCTATTCAAGAAAGGGGATAAAGAGATACCATCAAACTATAGACCGATTTCACTTTTGCCAGCATTCTCAAAAAGTTTGAAAAAAGTTATGTACAGGCAGCTTTTCAACCATCTGACCACGAATAAGATATTATCAAGAACACAGTTCGGATTTCTGAAGGGTTCTGATATTGAGAAGGCTATTTACACCTACAGTGAAAATGTACTTAATTCATTAAATAACAAGTTACAAGCAGCAGGTATTTTCTGTGATTTGTCAAAGGTATTCGATTATGTGAACCACAACATCCTTTTAAATAAATTAGAATTCTATGGTGTCATGGGCAGTGCTGCAAAATGGTTCAAGCCATGCCTCGCTAACAGGAAACAAAGGGTGTCAGTGCAAGGGACTAGTGAATTAAGTCATCAGTCATCATCAGAATGGGAAGAACTTACATGCGGTGTCCCACAAGGATCCATCTTAGGGCCATTGCCTTTGCTTGTGTACATTAACGATCTCTCATCAGTTACACTGCCAGGAGCAGAGTTAGTTTTGTTTGCAGATGACACAAGTATTGCAATAAATAATATGTCGAGTGTAGTTCTAGAAAGATCTGCTAATGATATTTTCATTGATATTAATAAATGGTTTAAAGCCAACTCACTGACATTAAACTTCGAAAAGACTCACTATATGCAATTCAGAACCTGTAAGAAGTTTCCACCCAGCATATGCGTAAAGTATGAAGAAGAGCAGATATAAGAGGTTGACAGACTTAAATTCCTGGGATTACAACTTGATAATAAATTCAGTTGGGAGGAGCACACCACAGAACTGCAGAAATGCCTTAACAAATCTGTGTTTGCAATTCGAGTGTTAGCAGACACAGGCGACATAAAAATGAAAAAGCTTGCATACTTTGCCTACGTTCATTCCATAATGTCAGAAGGTATAATATTTTGAATTAACTCTTCAAGTCAAACAAAAGTTTTCAGAGTCCAAAAGCGTGTAATACGTATTATTTGAGGAGTAAATTCACGAACGTCCTGTAGAAACCTCTTCAAAGAACTGGGTATACTAACTACTGCCTCTCAGTATATTGACTCCTTAGTTTAATTTGTCCTAAATAATATATCTCTTTTTCCAACAAACAGCTCAGTCGATACATACAATACCAGGAACAAAAATGATCGGCACAAGGACTTAAAAGCACTTACTTTAGTTCAAAAAGGGGTCCACTACTCAGGAACACTCATCTTCAATAATTTGCTAGCAAATATAAAATATTTAGTTACAAATAAAGATCAGTTTAAAAGGAGCCTGAAGGACTTACTAGTGGCCAACTCCTTCTACTCCACTGACTAATTTTTTAATAGAAACAAATGATGTATTGTATATATTCATACTATTAGTATTGTTATTTCAGCTTTAAAAAAAAAGACATGTTCCACATCCACGAGGATCTCCTCAGCACGGATCTATGGAACGAAAAACTAATCTAATCTCATCTAAAGCATTTCCGGAACGTCACGTTTGTAAACTCTTTCCATGCCTCCATGGTTAAAATATACTGTGCATGGCATAACGGTGCTAACCAAAACCAGCGCGAAGGCATGTGATGCACCACAGACCGTAGATGACTGGGGGGAATGACGGCTACGGATCATATGTTGAAAACAATAGACTGGCTGGGTGAGATTAAGATATGTGAACACAAAATAAGCAGTCTTGCATATGCGGATGACTTAGTTGCGATGGCAGATTCGATTGAAAGTTTGCAAAGTAATATTTCAGAGCTAGATCAGAAATGTAAGGACTATGGTATGAAGATTAGAATCCCAAAACGAAAGTAATGTCAATGGGAAAGAAATATAAACGGATTGAGTACCAAATAGGAGGAACAAAGTTAGAACAGGTGGACGGTTTCAAGTACTTAGGATGCATATTCTCAAAGGACGGCAACATAGTGAAAGAACTGGAAGCGAGGTGTAGCAAAGCTAATGCAGTGAGCACTCAGCTACGATTTACTCTCTTCTGCAAGAAGGAAGTAAGTACCAAGACTAAGTTATCTGTGCACCGTTCAATCTTTCGACCAACTTTGTTGTGTGGGAGCGAAAGATGGGTGGATTCAGGTTACCTTATCAACAAAGTTGAGGTTACGGATATGAAAGTGGCTAGGATGATTGCAGGTACTAGTAGATGGGAACAATGGCAGGAGGGTGTCCACAATGAGGAAATCAAAGAAAAACTGGGAATGAACTCTATAGATGTAGCAGTCAGGGCGAACAGGCTTAGATGGTGGAGTCATGTTACACGCATGGGAGAAGCAAGGTTACCCAAGAGACTCATGGGTTCAGCAGTAGAGGGTAGGAGGAGTCGGGGCAGACCAAGGAGAAGGTACCTGGATTCGGTTAAGAATGATTTTGAAGTAATAGGTTTAACATCAGAAGAGGCACCAATGTTAGCACTGAATAGGGGATCATGGAGGAATTTTATAAGGGGGCTATGCTCCAGACTGAACGCTGAAAGGCATAATCAGTCTTAAATGATGATGATGTTGATGATGATGAAAACAATCACCTTGATAAGTGTTTCAAATAAAAATGAAGTTGGTTATTCGTTCTAGATTGAATCTACTTTAGTTTTGAGGAAATAAGTAAATGAATTTTATCAAGTACTGTTACGATGCGACTGATCGAAATTGTGTGTCTCCACTTTATTACATTAATGTACCACACGAACATAGCATTAAATACAGTTACATTTCCCTTAATAAATACCGATTTAACGAAAGTAAACATAAGGTACTTGAAATAAGAAAGGAATACTTTTGACAACTAACTATTACTGTATGGACAATCGCCATAGCTTCTGTTAACAAAGGGTCTAGCTTTCCAGTTACATTAATAATTACGAAATAAACTGTCAGAAGCAGAGCTGTTGAGAATATGGTGCAAATTAACTTTCACAGTATTTTCACATCTCATATTATTTATATAGACCAAAAACGCCATATTACCTACCTCTTGCAACCATTCTTGAAGTAGGATGGTGCAGTTCTTGCAGTGCCATAATTTTTCCTGGAAATAAGTTTCGTCCACGGCTAAAATTTACATAAGAGGACTTAGTACTGGGAAACTACTAGTTTATGAATTGAAGACATAAAGTCTCAGAATGAGTCAGTGATCATATTTTTGGCACTCTATTTTACAGGTCCGTCTTGATCACGTAATTTTTTTTTCATCTTCAGTGCTAAACCATTATGTGGAGTGCTGTTAAGTCGGGTGAGCAGAGCCTCATTATCGTGAGCGTTCACAGTCTTGATCAGTAAAAGACTTACAGCACATATACACTTGTTGAAGGTAGCTCACTGTATTCGTCTGAAGTGGATTAGTAGTCCGGTGGGAAGAGTTAGTTTCAGTGCCACACTTACAGATGCGTAGTCAGACCAGTGCAACTATCCCTTTCAATCTGACCACTTCTCTCTTGCAGTCGTTTGTATGAGCTGATTTTGACCTGAAATTCTCTGATTTCAATGCAGAATTGACCGATTTGTGTACGTATGCACTATAGTGTCTACGTAACTTTCATATTCTGCTGTTTTCGGTAGTTGTCTTTAATCTTCTTCGAGGACAAATCTGTGACGATTGTCACTGTGCATCTAGCATACAGCAATGCAAGACTTTCACCAATCAGAAGGGCTACTCTGTCCTGTCTAGAACTATGTGCAACATCTGTAAGTACAAGCACAATACTTCTGCTAAGTGGAAACTGTGCCTTCGGAAAAGCGACTATGTGAACCACAACTCCTTAGGTTAGATACAAACCACTGCAAAATCTATTTCAACGTAAAATTCCTTGTTTTCGACACAGAACTGGAACATCAAGTTGCATTTCCTCTTGACGTTAGAGTCCACCAAACGTAGACGCGCGTAAAGGATGTGAAGAACACCAATTCTGTGTCGTATCTGGTATAATCGCAAGCATCTTGGAAATAAACGAAGTTGCTTGGTTTCATAGTTCGTAAGGTAACAGCTTAAACTGCGCTTAAATTTAAAAAAAATTCAATTTAGCATCTGGAGGCGAAAATCTGTATAGAAGTATTACTTTACAGACTACTTTCAAATCTATAATGCCACTTAAATGCAGGTGCATAAATCTCTGTTAATTATTATTATATGATTACCATGAATGTACAGTGTACTAAATATGACTGTAGCGTGCATAGGGTCAATAATTTAACATTTTGGAATGAAAAGTACACAAGGCGGTAGTCCACTAAAGGTCTTATATCCATTTATTTGGATGAGATTGGAGAGTGTCCCATTTGGAAATCGGACATAGAAAAGTGAAAAGTCTGACTGATATTCAGTGTATGCAGACGTGGAGCAGTGTCAGGTCTGGGTCTGGGGAGGTGGAATTAGTAGTGCAAGTAGTACGTTAAAGAAACTGTAAGTTGGTGTGGTTGTGGTACCTATGCTGTAAAGTCATCTCTCAAATTATGGGTCGCAGATTGCAAATTTGGTTCCCTTAAACATTCTTCGTATAGCTTTGAGACATGAAGAGCGTAACAAATTATCAGCCCCAAAACTTTGCGACGCCCCCACAACACTTTCAACAACTAAGGCAAAAACATTTTAGTAAATGTAATTGTGCTTATAACTGTGCAAAAATATTACAGTAATCTATTATTGTGTCGTCTTTGTATAATTATGTATTTCAAAAAGCTTCGTTAAGTACTTCTCCAGTGGTCACTTACTGGTCCGCGTTTCTGCGTCGTACATTTTATAAGAAAGATTTATATGTAAATTTATGCGATTTAGAACAAAGTAACAGAATCAAAAAGTTACGACAAAACTTGCTTGTCGTAAGTTCTAGATAATTTTCTTCCAACTTAAAGAATTATTAATGTATCAGTTAAAGAGTGATCGCTTTGCTATCTTCCTGATAACTGATTTTGCTCCAAAGTAAGCTCACATTTTTCAGTAATTAATTTCAGTGCTTATGTGAAGTCAAAACTTTAAAGATGGTGGCCATTGTGCTACATAGTACTTTCACAGTTTGCATCCGTCTTGTCTGTAAGTCAATAGTCAATTAGACAAAAGATAGATTATCTTCATTTCAGTAAAAGCTAAATTACTTCTGAAACGTTAAAGATAAATTGCTCCTACAGAACTGTCGACCGAAATCTTTATAGAATAACATTTTTTACAGAGGGATTGCCATATGCCACGGTAATACCAGTTTCCCTTCGAGTTTACCAACTGCACGCTGCTGTGTTAAGGATAAAACCTAGATGTACGAAATACAACACTGGCAGGAAGTGTAATCTGTATGTCTTCCAAATTTATAAATTGGACTCCTTATCCTCATCACGGTTTGGTAAAGAAGGCATCGATAGTCTTTGATCGCATTGTCTATAAAGTAAATGCCAGTTTGGTTCCACACGGTCAGCATTAATTAAAAGCAACTGAAGTACAATCTTTAAAGTGTTTTTTAAAATGCAGAACAAACGCTAATACTAAACTGAGTGATCAAAAGCGTTAGCTGTGTTGGAACCCGAGCATTTGACGAACGTCTTTTTTGTGACATCACAGGCGAAAGCGAGCCATCCGCCACCACGGCACGGAAACGGGCGTACAAGCAGCCGATTATGTAATAAACAGCCAGCAAGCTGGACTCTGGTTTCCAGACGCTGACAGGATTCGGTATAGCAGCAGTCGTCAAACTTTGTTGCTCAAATCGATTTTTCAAAAATATTGCTTTCTAGATCTACACAGTTTAATCTATGTTGTGTGTGAATTTTATCGTGAAAGCAGCTTTAGAAATTCCTTTAAACTAGTAAAGTGGTTAACTCTGCATTGGTTGCCATCTATATCTCTGGCTGACATCTATATCATTGCCTGAAAAATTTCTTGCATGTGGTTTACTTACGTTTTGACATTACTAACACATATTAGTAGGTGGAAGGTTGAATTCGAAAGATGTAAAAATTATGTCTAAACACTACAAAGAGTGTGCAACAAGGAAAATGTCCAACAATGAAAACTGTGAGAAATCGCGGAAAGAAAGGCATACAGTAGCATGCTCTAAAAATTATGGTGGCTCAAGTGGGGGCAAGGAGGCTGCTGCAGTTGTGAGGAAGTTCTCCAGATCTGAGGACTAGTATGGTGTTAGATATACTAAATACCTTGGTGATGGGGACTCCTCTTCTTTCTAAGCTGTAATAGGTAAAAATCCGTACAATACAACAATAGGAAAGTTGCAATGTGTTGGCCACATCCAAAAGAGGCTGGTTGGTTGGTTTCGTCGCTTGCTGAAGGAGAAGAAAGGTGAAGTACATGAGGATGGAAAACCACTAGGAGGAAAAGGCAGGCTTACTCTGAAAGAGATTGATTCTCTTCAGTTATTTTTGGGAGAGCTATCAGAAAAAATACACGTAATTTAGAGGCAATGAGGCGTGCTGTGTGGGCAATTTTTCCCCACAAACTATCCACTGACCAAACACCAATGCAGAATCTGTATCCGAAAGACGATTGGTGTAAGTTCAATAACAGAAATGAGACGTATTCACATAAATACTCATTACCACAATCTGTTATGGTTGCAATTACGCCCATATTTAGGTTTCTTGCAAACCTGATTTATTGAGGAAGTGTCTTCACGGAAAAACACAAAATGCAAATGAAAGCTTCAATAATTTAATTTGGATTACATGCTCGAAAAGGACATACTGTGGAATTGAAGCACTCAAAATATGTGTCTATGGTGCAGTTTTAGGTTACAATAACGGAAATGTCAGATTTGAAGTGCTGAAGAGAGTTGGCATAGATCCTGGTGTGTTAACAACAAAAGTATTTTACACCATCGACGAGAGTAGGGTCAAGAAAGCTAACAGATCAGTGTCTTACCTGCAAATACAGGCCAGACAGATTTGAAGAGGATAGAAGAGAAACCTGGAGGATTAGGAGTGTCAGTATGGAAGCTTTTAAAATTGAGGTAAGCTTATTACATGATTTTTAGATGATTGAATGTAGAAAAAAAGTTAATTTTGGATGTGAAAAAGTAAAAACTCTGTTAATGATACAATTTCTACCATAAATTAATAACTGTAATTCAGTGGTCTTATAGCCTTCTCAGGACACTACAATAAAATTTTCAGATTAATTGTCTAATTAGAAATCGATTTATGGCTTTTTATAAGAAAGACAAAAAACTATTAAAAATTCAAATTTCCGGCAAAATGTTAATCCTTCATATTTTATTATATTTTTCCTTTAAAACACAGCTCTTTTGCTTTACACGTGCAAAATTTTAGATTTGTACATTAATAGATATGGCTGTAATGATTTTTAAAATAAATGTTGAGATTTTCCGTTACATCACCCCTTAGTGCCAATTGTTCTCTATTTCAGATTGTTGCCACGCTCAGTGACCCAAAGTTTTGGCAATGTAATTGCGTGACCAAGTACTGTCTGTGTGAGGAGATGATTAATTGATTAATAACAGTAATTGTATTTATATTTAACACATTCCCGCCGACACCGATAAATACTTTTCTCACCGTGGTGCGACAGGGGTATTCATACTTTACTTCATACGGAGGCGCTGTTTTCGTATTTCACATCGTGAGGCGGCGGTAGTATTTAGACACCAGAGGCTACTGTTTTAGTACATAGACCTTTACTAAAAACCGCAAACTATGTGATATATCATTTGTTCAAAAAGTTCTCTCACTAACAGGTCACACAAAATATTCACCGCTGTTCGTTGCGCCTAGTTGACAGGTAACACATTATACGTTAGTTTCTTCCTGGTAGCAAATTTATGATGTAATTAAGGCTGAACGCCCTGCCTCTAAATCTCATTTGCCATCCACGGCGAATCATGCTAGGGGCGCCACAGCTATAGACTAAAATTGGACATAAACCACATTAAAAACAAACAGTCCAATTTGAGTCTGTACTTGATTGCGTGGTGATCAAAACCATTACCACGAGTTGCCACAAATAATGAACAGACATGTGATTCTTGAGTTTCTCCCGGCGTATTTGATAATCAAAATATCCACGGGTGTACTGCCGGTCTATAGTGTCCAACAGGCACAATATTTCGGCGATCAAACATGTCACCATCATCAGGTGAACTGACGGACTGAGCTCCTGTGAACGTGCCGGCACGGAGATCCGTACGCTATGGCTGCTCAGGGCCTCCGCCCGCTGCGCGCTCCCTCCGCCGTCCGCGCCCCACGCCACGGTAACGCGGTGGAACAGATTGCGACGGCGTCTGAGATGACGTCGGCGTGATGGCTCTGTCCGCCGTGGTCGTCACAACTATGCGTTTGCTCGATTTACTCTTGATTAACCCAATCGCTGGTTCCCAAGCCTTGCTAAGATTATAGCCGCAGTCACGGTTTATGAGGTCGTCATTGGTGCGAATTTCGATGGCCTCTCTAACAACGCTGTCCCAGTATCTCGACGTCTGTACCAGAATCCTCGTGCGGTCATACTCCATAGCGTGATTTTCCGACAAACAATGTTCAGCGACCGCCGACTTGCTCGGATACATCAGTCGAATGTGCCTCTGGTGTTCACGGCATCGATCCTCGACGGTACGCATCGTCTGACCAATATACGACTTGCCACATTGACACGGAATCTGGTACACGCCGGCCTTCCTCAAACCGAGGTCATCTTTGGCGCTCCCCACCAGTGCACGAGTTGGACACTATAGACCGGCAGTACACCCGTTGATATTTTGATTAATGAACAGACATTTTGTTGGAACGTCAATATAACGTGTATTTATTGTAAGTAAGTCTGCAGGATTTCGTGGCCTTTCTCACCAAACTTAAAATATTCTCGGTTGTTAGGCCGCATAATATTTTCTCTAAAATAAGCGACGTTTCGCCCCCTCTGTTGCGATCACTAGTGTTCTAGCAATAGTGGAGACCGAACCATCTTCAAGAAGAGGGATCGAAACGTCGATTATTTTAGAGGAAATACGATTCGGCCTAACAACCCAGAAGATTTTAACTTTTTTATTTGTTGACTTTGCAGTAACTTGTTGAAATTTATTCGTACTAAACCATCAAGTGACTTTCTTTGACCACCACGAGGCTCCTCTTCAATAATCTATTGGCTGTTACAACTTCGTCTTGAAATCTATGGAATACTAGCAACGTTTGTTCATCCTGAAAATCAGTTGCATCAAATAAAAAAATCCATGAATCCATCAATATTGCAGTATATAGAATGCCTCCGTTCGTAACATGGTATTGAACTGGGGACCTAGAAACGACGGAGAGGCTTCATCACTCCGTAGCCCTCAGTGGTTCACAATCCCCCAACAGACCACAGCAGTCCACCCACCCCACCACCGCCCCCAGGTTTGCTCTGCGGTTCGGCCCCCCGTGGATCCCCGGGTCCCCCATCCGCCCCTCTCCACGGGAACGTCTCATACCAGACGAGTGTAACCCCTACGTTTGCGTGGTAGAGTGATTATGGTGTACGCGTACTTGGAGACAGTGTTTGCGCAGCAATCGCGGACATAGTGTAACTGAGGCGGAATAAGGGGAACCAACCCGCATTTGCCGAGGCAGATAGAAAACCGCCTTAAAAACCGACCACAAGCTGGCCGGCACACCGGACCTCGACACTAATCCTCCATAGCTGAGAGGACAGCGCAGTGCCTTGTAATGCTGGGGGGGGGGGGGGGGGGGGCGGGGGGGAGGGGGAAGCCGGGTTCGATTCCCGGCAGTTCTTGAGATTTTCTCTGCTCATGGGCTGGGTGTTTGCGTCGTCTTCATCATCATCAT
Source organism: Schistocerca gregaria (assembly GCF_023897955.1). Taxonomy (NCBI): domain Eukaryota; kingdom Metazoa; phylum Arthropoda; class Insecta; order Orthoptera; family Acrididae; genus Schistocerca; species Schistocerca gregaria. Next base: position 782,968,400 of record NC_064931.1, read on the forward strand.
TTCATCCTCATCGATGCGAAAGTCTCCGAATTGACGTCACTAAAGACCGCACCAGGCGATCAGGTTTACCTGCCTCGAGGCCCTCGCCACACGATATTTCATTTCGTGCTGGGGACCGTCACGCCTTTCCTGGCAGGCTTCGTAACATTGGTGCTGACTGTCTATATAATACGAATGAGTGCAACGTTTGGCACATTCTTTTATGTTTGACAATGCAGTTTATGTTGTGGTTGGCAAAATGAGCCAACACCGTGTTACTAGAGGAGGCCGAAAGGCACGCGTTTTAGCTCACGCAGGCTGGCGTGAGGCCTAGAACAGGACAAGGAAATTATAATTATAAAAACGGACGTAGCTGGTGGAATACTTAACTTTAATACATTAATGATGAAGGTCGGTCTTGACGTACATGATTCACAATATCAATAGCAACTGATAATGGCGCCTTGCTAGATCGTAGCAAATGACGTAGCTGAAGGCTATGCTAAACTATCGTCTCGGCAAATGAGAACGTGAGTAGGCAGTGAACCATCGCTAGCAAAGTCAACTGTAAAACTAGGGCGAGTGCTAGGAAGTCTCTTTAGACCTGCCGTGTGGCGGCGCTCGGTCTCCAATCACTGATAGTGGCGACACGCGGGTCCGACGTATACTACCGGACCACTGCCGATTTAAAGGTTGGTTGTTTTGGGGAAGGAGACCAGACAGCGAGGTCATCGGTCTCATCGGATTAGGGAAGGACGGGGAAGGAAGTCGGCCGTGCCCTTTGAAAGGAACCATCCCGGCATTTGCCTGGAGCGATTTAGGGAAATCACGGAAAACCTAAATCAGGATGGCCGGACGCGGGATTGAACCGTCGTCCTTCCGATTTAAAGGCTACCACCTACCAAGTTTGGTGTCTGGCGGTGACACCACAGTTTATATTACTAGTTGACTACAGTGATGAATTAATGGAATTTATTATTTGACACCATTGATTTTATGTCGCTTATATTATGTAAATGGTTCCTGAACTATATTATGGGCCTTAGACCGAAACTGGTTGTGCAATAAAGAATATTTATCAGTAGCTCCTGGCGGTAAAACATTACTGAGGCGCGTGTCAGATTCATGTCTATTTTGGCTACGATGATACGCTCACTATACAGAAATCCTATTTTCTTTTTCATTGTTAGACATATTTCTGCTCATTTCATTCCAGTTGTCACCAGAGTTGAGGTGCTTGTGCGAATTACTTATTCTTTTCACCACATTAAATACAATCTTTCCATTCTCGACTCAGTTAAACAGTCGCTGAGAATCTAATGATACTCACGGGACGCGGTACACCTGTTTTTAACTTATTCCAGTATGTTTTCCTTAAAATGTAACTTCTGTACATTTGTTATATATTGATTCATGAAGTTCTGGGAATGCAACCCTAAACTCTTCTATTCCTATTGTGATATTTCGAGTGTGAATCGTCGAGCCATCTTCAGAACGAACTATAAGACATAATGTATATCTATTTATGTTTTTATTTTCAGTTTGCAGCGTAATGTGCGCTGACTTAAACTTCTTGGCAGATTAAGGCGATGTGGTGGGAGCGGCAGACGTGAGGTTAACTCGAATAAGTCTTTTATAGTCGTAGAAGGTGACGGAAGGATGTAATTTCCATGTTTGGTCTGTAAGCAAGCTAAGCAATTTTTGTATATTGTAATCATGGGATGCTGAAGGCCGAAGCACAAGCCCCGCTCGACCAATGTATCTCTGACCGTATCGGCTCTTTCGACGTTGTCTTACATCAGCAGCAAAATGTACCAGTTCCCTATCATACACGTAACACAGTGGTCGATAATCATTTTCTGCTCAAGACCCAATACTGACATTGTGGCTCGGCGTATGTACTGGTCTTATTGTAAATAACCAGTACCCTACATAACTTAGTATGTTATAAGCAACCAAAAGTAGGGCACGATAAGTTCACCGTTGACCCCCAAGTAGGCACAATTTGGAACACTTTGTGTCCCCTATTCTCTGCTTCGGATTGCTACCACTCTCAGTGACACTAAAATTGTGGCACTGTAATAGTCTGCCGATGTGTTGTTGTGTTGTCCGTGTAAATGGATGATTAACTGATTAATAAAAGTAAATGCATTTATTTTTAAATTAATTATATACGATCGCAAATATTTACTAACTGTTTTGAATGTTATTTTTCTCCTACTTATTGCGTTGTATTACAACAGCCTTAATTTAAATTCATATGTAATGTAAGAAAAAAAACGACGCATCACGAAGATATTAACAGAATGGGACGTAAATCGGTAGGTGTGATTGGATTTTCAAAGGAACTGGATGATTGATTCAAGAGAGAGAGAGTTTCACAAATTAAGCAAGTCAATAATCCGTTGGTCCACCTCTAGCTCTTATACAAGCAGTTGCTCGGCTTGGCATTAATTGATAGAGTTGTTGGTTGTTCTCAGAGAAATTGTATCAAAATCTGTCCAATTGGCATTTTAGACTATTGGAATCCCAATCTCGTTCCAGGTCCTTGCTCATAATGCTTCAAATGTTCTCATTTCCGGAGAGATCAGGCGACGTTGCTGGCCAAGGTAGGGTTTGGCCAGCACGAAGACAAGCAGTAGAAACCCTCGCTTTGTTCTTGTGGTTATTATCTCGCTGAAATGTATGCCAAGGTTGACTTGCCATGTAAGGCAACAAATCAGGGCGTAGAATATCGTCGACGTACCACTGTGTCGTAAGAATGCCATCGATGACAACCAAAGACGACCTGCTTTGTACAAAAATGGCACCCCCGACAATCAGTGAGGCCATATAGCGGGCGACAGACAGGTTGGTATCCCACTGCTGTTCAGGTCTTCTACAGACACGTCTTCACTGGCCATCGGGTCTCAGTTCGAAGCAGGACACATCACTGAACGACGATTCTACGCCAGTCAATGAGATTCCAAGCCGAAGACGTGTCTGGAGGAGCCCAGGACAGCAGTGGGATACCAACGTGACTATCGCCCACCAAACTGCCCGACAACGAGGCGAGATGATATGGGATACGATTTCTTTTCATAGCAGCACTCTTTTCGTTGTCTTCCGCGGTACCCTTAGAGCACAGTTGTATATAGACGATATTCTACGTCCCGTTTTGTTAACCTTTATGGGAAGCCAACCAGGGCTTACATTTCAGCAAGATACTGCCCGTCCGCACACTGCGAGAACTTAACAATCACTACCTTGGCCAGCAAGGAAGGTCACCGGATCTCTCCCCAATTGAGGACGTTTGGAGCGTTATGGGCAGGGCCCTCGAATCAGCTCGGGATTTTGAGGATCCAACGCGCCAAGTGGGCAGAATTTGGCACCATGTCCATCAAGAGAACATCCAACAGTTCTGTCAATCAAAGTCAAGCGAAAATAACTGCTTGCATAAGGGCCAGAGGTGGACCAAAGGGTTATTAACTAGCCCAATTTCTGAATCTCTTTCTCTTTAATATGGTTCAAATGGTTCTGAGAACTATGGGACTTAACATCTGAGGTCATCAGTGCCCTAGAACTTACAGCTACTTAAACCTAACTAACCTAGGGCATCACATACATCCATGCCCGAGGCAGAATTCGAACCTGCGACCGTAGCGGTCGCGCGGTTCCAGACTGAAGCGCCTAGAACAGCTCGGTCATAGCGGCCGGCCTCTCTTGTATAAATCATCCAATTTTTCTGAAATTGCAATCATTTGTTTTTCCGTACATATACGTCACATCTACCGATATCCGCCCGACTCGGATAACTCCTTCGTGAGACGTCGTTGTTTTGTCTGAGAGTCTATGTCCCGCATTTGAAGACGATTGAAGATGATCGTCTCCATAATGCACTCTCACAGATCCATGTTACTTCCGTCTGAAATGCATACAATAGCAGCTAATCGGTATGAGGGACACGCGTCCATGAGTTGTATGCACTGGAAGATAAAGAAAACTTTCCCCCTATCAAGGCCCCTCACACTCCAACGCCAAATATATCTTCCCCTGCACTCAGATTCGCCCCTCAGGTGACCGGCCAACTTTTCAGGTGCCTACTACATTTCCTCCAGTATATTTTTGATTTGTATTTTGGCTTTCTTGTCAATACTTGCACCTATTCAAATGTAAATAATCCGTACTGGGTCTTCTAAATGTGCTGTATTTCACTGTCATGTGAAAGAGTATTCTCATCACAGTGCAACTGAAATTAGTTTGTACCTGACTGTCGATGAAACGGACGCACTGCGTTGCCACCTTCAGCGGCGCAAGGACAGCTGAAACAGAGGGCATGTCGGGGAGCTGGCAACTATGCCGGGTTCGTGTGCTGGAGTGCAAGATGATTGGCCCAGTCAGATACAAACAACACGCGCTCTTAAATGCCAAATGTAATATAATTTTAAATGCGATATAGTTGCTTTTAACATCTACAAAGGTTGGGTAAACTCCTCTGTTCGTAGTGAGCGATTTCCTTGTTGTTAAATACATCGAGAGAATTTTAATTAAAACCTCGACCTCACAGGTCTTTGTAATTTGAAGGGCGCTCGCAAACTGCACTTTTGTAATTGTTGGCCCGCTTTCTTATTGATAGTTTTATTCTAGACACGTGGAAAGCTGGCCGGCCTCCACAAATTACTGATCGCTACACGTCGGTACCATTCCGAACACTTTGTGTTGATTGTGGTATATTTGAGAATGCTGCTAACCTTAGGAGTCTAACAGTAATGACACTACAGATGCGTGGAGAAGTTTGCTTGATTTTACTGCGTGTAGGAGTGACTTTGACTAATAATAGTATATGTCCTTATAATGTTTGATAATTGATTTATACACTAGTTTCCTTCTACTCTCCACTATTCACTGCATTGTATTAAAAATTTTAATTAATTTAACGTTCTTCCCTACAAATAAGTACCACGTTTGAAGATGACCGCCCCTGTAATCTGCATTCACGGATCCATGTTCCATCGGTGTCAAAATTTACACAATAGCAGATGATCGGTACGAGTCGCACACGACCATGTGTAGTCAATAACGGGAGACGAACAGTAAGACATTAGCCCTCTGCCCATGAATCAGGCTGCCAACTTAACACACGGCCGAATTCACAGTTAAAATTAAGCACATCTTAAGATACTACTGTATTTGTGTGTGTTTTTGTTTGTTACTAAGCAGCAAACTACACTTTTAAGAAACTCTTAACGTTAGTTGACGTTTCTGGATCCGGCTGTTAGCTACTAGATGCAGTTATTATAAAATACTCCTGAGAACCGCGGACCGTACGAATACTTAATTTGTGCCCCATGCGGCACACGGATCGCAATTTGATGACCTCTGCTGCATTTCTGCAAAGTCAAAGCAAATAACTCAAATCAACTCATACTTATTATCTTTCATAATTATAGAGTTTAGTCGCTGTTTCGAAAAAGTTATAAGACAATTCCTCGCTGTCAGTTTCGTAACAATCTAGCGGACAAGTCAGACGAAATGTAGTTGGTTTCGTTTGTAAACTGTAACGATTTTCCGCCGGTGACAGAGACTGTTATGATCCTGTCAGCGCAATGAGTACATTGCTCTAGCCAGTTGCTTGACAGTTACTGTGAGAGAAACTGAGGTGATTTAGTGTTCTGTTGTGTTCCTGTTCACGACAGAAGCACAATATCAGCATCCTACTGTTAAGTTCGGACCTCAAACGCCTTGCATTTGTTTATTTATATTCAATTTCATCTTACTGGATAGTGAGATGCATATTGATACTAGGCTTTTATTTGAGCATAACAGATAACGAACTGTTGAAAGCTGACATCCCACCGTGGTCACTGGGTAAAAGCAAAAGCCGGTTGGAAATATGTGAACACTGTGTACAGTATCATTTTCGAGACTTCCAGAGATTTGAAATGTGTATCAACAAATACATACGAAAACAGAGTGTAGCTGTGAAACGCAGTAGACCTGCTGCTAAACATCTGATATTGTAGAATTATTCCAAGTTACCACCATAAGTATTTATTTGTTCGTCATATGTAGTTTCATAACCCTTTCTAATATTTCTCTCAAGTGCTCGTGATGAAGACATGAACGAACTGAAACGAAATTAGAACTATATTAATACCTTCAGCTGTTGACAGGCGTTCATATATATCAACGGGGGCAGGTGGAAATGTGCGCCCCGACGGGACTCGAAGCCGGGATCTCCTGCTTACATGGCAGACGCTCTAGTCATCTGAGCCACAGAGTTCACAGAGGATAGTGTGACTACAGGGACTATCTCGCGCACGCCTCTCGTGAGACCCACATTCCCACCTTATATGTCCACACACTACATTCGTAGTGTCCCACCCCAACACACTCATTACTCGTGGAAGACATTCTTTCCAAGTCCGCACAGAAGAAAAAGGTCATGGCCGGTATTTCCTGCTTCAGTGTTCCGAAAGAACAGACACCGTATCGATATAAGTATATGAACGAATTGATTCCTATCGTATATTTTCGGACTGCTGTATAAGCGATTCTGCTTTGCTTGCAATATTTCAACATTTAAAGTAATTTTTTTTTTCTTAAGGTGCTCCGACCTGTAGTCTTAGGTGTGCCACTGCAATTTTCAATTTCCAAATCACATCCACATACGCACTGTAAAAGCCAAAATATAGCGTATACTGGAAGGTACCTTGGATCATTGGAGTGCTGGGTGAAGGCTGTGTGCTTCTGTATGGTCCCTGGTTTCTCCTGCTTTCACTTCCATTACGTGAAATGTACGTTCACTACAGTAAATCGCTCTGTAGTCCGTCGGAAATGTCAGTTCCCTAAAATTAAGTCTTTAGTTTTCTCTACTGCCGCCATTTAGAAATCCTGTGGTAGCGTCTGATGTCTTTACTTTGCGTGAAACATTTCAAACCAATTAAGGATAGTTCAGCGACAGAAAACGAGTGTGTGCTTCCACACGATTACGAAAAAGAGACCTGCATACCTCTGGACTGCTTCAGCGTTTTCCTAAACTGACAGAAACTGGTGCGTGTCTCACCTCAGACAGCACAACGACCCTGAGCTGGGATTCAGTCAGCCTCTCCCCGGCTGTCGTCTAGCTGGACAACTACGGTGCAATCTGAGATGGACGGGTGCAGAGTTCTATGCAGGAGCACAATGGACCTGCGTCATGCGTCCGCCAAGACAGGTTCCGGCGTTAGACAAAGAGATCTGCTTACAAAGTGGAGGAACGCTGTTGCCAGCCAGTGGACCACTTTGTTCAGCATCCAGTCAAGAGATGAGGCGGCACTCCATCACTGGTGGTTGCAGAGTTTTTTCGCCCTGGAAATGTCTCGCACAATTAGATTACTCAGCTCTACATCCATAAAAATGTCATTCTTTCAGAGACCTGCATTTGTATCATTTTGATTGTCACATACAAATATGTTTTGTTCTCAATGTGCATGATTTGTGGTGGGCACATATAACATAGACATCTTTATGGCGGAACAGGGTAGCTGGCTATGACCCAGGTATGCTACTGCTGGCTTAGTAGCCATCAATCACAATCACACATTAAATTCTTGTGGTAAGTCTAAAAAAAGATGTACGCTGGCGGGGAAAAAATTGCAACACCAAAAAATAATTAACGTAGCGTAATGAAATTTCAGGAATATATTTGTCTAGGTGACATATTTAAGTAATTAACAATGCAATATCAGAGGTTAATGTAAGCGCGGGATTAGCCGTTGCACATGTGAACTGCTGGTACATTGATAACTGGTGTAACCGCCAGGATGTTGAATGCAAGCATGCAAACGTACATTAAGTGCATTGTACAGGTGACGAATGTCAGTTTGTGGTATGGAGTTCCAGGCCTGCTGCACTTGGTCGATCAATACAGGAACGGTTAATGCTGTTTATGAATGACGATAGAGTTTTTGCCCAATGATGTCCTATATGTACTCGATAGGGACAGATCAGGTGATCGAGCAGGCCAAGGCAACATGTCGACACTCTGTAGAACATGTTGGGCTTCAACAGCAGTACGTGTGCGAGCGTTATTCTATTGAAAACACCCCCTGGAATGGCGTTCATGAATGGCAGCACTACAGGTCCAATCGACAGATTGACATACAAATCATATTTGCAGTCATGGTGGGTGGGATCACTCCTCCTCTCATACGAAATCGCACGCCAGACCATAACTCCAGTTTTAGACCCAGTGAGTTTAGGTGGGATACAGGCCCTCAACTGACCTCCTTATAACCAACACACGACCATCACTGGCACCGAGGCAGAACCAGCTTTCATCAGAAAACATAACAGACCTCCACTCTGCCGTCCATGAGCTCTCGCTTGACATAATAAAGTCGCAAATGGTACTGGTTTGAGGTCATTGGGATGCATGCTAAAGTGTGTCTGGCACGGAGCAGCCCTTGAAGTAACCGATTCGTAACATTTCGTTGTATCCGTTTGGTACCAACTACTGCTCAGATTGCTGCTGTAGGTGTAATACAGTGCACCAGAGCCCTACGCCCAACACGATGATATTCCCTCTCGGTAGAGCCACGTGGCAGTGTGGAGACCGGACTTCTTGCGACTGTACGTTCTCATGACCACCAGTGCCAACACCCAGCTTCTCGTAGCCCTATTACACGACCTCGTTCAGAGAGTTACACTACTGGCCATTAAAATTGCTACACCAAGAAGAAATGCAGATGATAAACGGGTATTCATTGGACAAATATATTATACTAGAACTGACATGTGCTTACATTTTCACGCAGTTTGGGTGCATACATCCTGAGAAATCAGTACTCAGAACATCCTCCTCTGGCCATAATAACGGCCTTGATACGCCTTGGCATTGAGTCAGAGCTTGGATGGTGTGTACACGATACCGCAGTTCATCAAGAGTAGTGACTGGCGTATTGTGACGAGCCAGTTGCTCGGCCACCATTGACCAGACGTTTTCATTTGGTGAGAGATCTGGAGAATGTACTGGCCAGGGCAGCAGTCGAACATTTTCTGTATCCAGAAAGGCCCCTACAGGACCTACAACACGCAGTCGTGCATTATCCTGCTGAAATGTAGGGTTTCGCAGGAATCGAATGAAGGGTAGAGCCACGGGTCGTAACACATCTGAAATGTAATGTCCGCTGTTCAAAGTGCCAGTCAATGCGAACAAGAGGTGACCGAGACGTGTAACCATTGGCACCCTATACCATACACCATACACCATACACCAGTATGGCGATGACGAATACACGCTTCCAATGGGCGTTCACCGCGATGTCGCTAAACACGGATGCGACCATCATGATGCTGTAAACAGAACCTGGATTCATCCGACAAAAATGACGTTTTGCCATTTGTGCACCCAGGTTCGTCGTCGAGTACACCAGTGCAGGCGCTCCTGTCTGTGGTGCAGCGTCAAGTGTAACGGCAGCCATGGTCTCCGAGCTGATAGTCCATGCTGCTGCAAACGTCGTGGATCTGTTCGTGCAGCTGGTTGTTGTCTTGCAACATCCCCATCTGTGGACTTAGGGATCGAGACGTGGCTGCACGATCCGTTACAGCCATGCGGATAAGATGCCTGTCATCTCGACCGATAGTGCTACGAGGCCGTTGGGACCCAGCACAGCGTTCCATATTTCCCTTCTGAACCCACCGATTCCATATTCTGCTAACAGTCATTGGATCTCGACCAATGTGAGCAGCAGTGACGTGATACAATAAACCGCAGCCTCGATACGCTACAATCCGACATTTATCAAAGTGGGAAACGTGATGGTATGCATTTCTCCTCCTTACACGAGGCGTCACAACATCGTTTCAGCAGGCAACGCCGGTCAACTGCTGTTTGTGTACGAGAAATCGGTTGGAAACTTTCCTCGTGTCAGCACGTTGTAGGTGTTGCCTCCGGCGCCAACTTTGTGTGAATGCTCTGAAAAGCTAATCATTTGCGTATCATAGCATCTTCTTTCTGTCGGTTAAATTTCTTGTCTGTAGCACGTCAGCTTCATGGTGCAGCAATTTTAATGGCCAGTAGTTTACCAGTTGATATTGGCGTCTTTGTCACCTCAAAGGCATTCTCGACTAACATGAAGTCACTACTTCCAATCTCAAAGGTGAATAACACTCACGTCCGTTACAGAACGTATTTACAGCGAAACCTGATTAGCATCCTTATAGTGGCGCTACTTATGCGACATGCGTTAAATCTGAGTATACACCATCTTTCCGATGTAGAAACACGACTGCAAACTTTCTTTCATGTGACACAACCACTTCTTGGTGTTTCGATTTTTTTTTCATCATTGTATATCACCTTTTTTTGCCATCTGCGCATGTTCCTGTAACGCAGTGTTTTTCAAGGTTTCTGAATAAGCTACCTCTTTCCAAGTACAGAAATTCTTGGAACCTCCAGAACCGTTATAAAACTATGTCAGTGTTTTCAGAGGCAAAGTATTGAATTTTCTTTCTATTGGTAACGTACTGATAGAGAAATCAAGTGCACTGGATAAGGCAGTCGCAGCCTTCTGCGGGCAGAGTATATTCTTTGCCGCAGTGGAGGCGTGGGGGCGAGAAGGGGTCAGCAGTCACGTAGGCGCGCGTTTGCGGCCGCTTCAATCAGGTGTCGGGGTCCGCAGCCAGCGAATACGAACGTGATTATTGTGTCTTTACACTTGGCTCAAAGCTAGCATAAAATGGAGAAATTTTTCAAAAGAACTGCGGACCTACGCAGATCTCCGAGGCTGGTACGAGTGGCAGTGGCAGGGCAGTCAGTGGTGGAAGCGAATTAAAAAAGAGAAAGAGGAGGCGGCGGGAGAGAGGGACTTCTCAGCGACAGTTCTTATGTATGGTTCTATTGTCATGAATAAAGCTCAACGAAAATTGTATGAAACCAGCAAACCTTATGCGTCACCTCTCAACTAAACGCTCCAAGAATGCTGATAAATCGTTGGATTTCTTCGGAAGGAAACTGAAAACTAGTAGAAAAGTACTATGTCTCAGGTAATAAAATAGTATTGTTATTTGTTGATTAATATTATGTTATGAATTGTTTATTTGTTTTCCTGATTTAACATATTTTTATCTTATTTTAGGTGTCCAGTGTGTAATGGTACTTAAATTATGTAACCATTACGGCACCTCACCTCAACCTCTCGATACCAGCATTACTCTACTGTGTTTCTGTAAAATAGTTAACGTATTTCTGTGACAACATTCAGATTTGATTTCACTGATGTAGAGGTACTTCGATACATCGATTTGTATATATTGCAATGATATTATTCTTATGTGTGTACTTTTTTTGTCACTATGATCTTTGACGTACTCGGAAATCTGATTTTTGGGCGCGTAAGCGGTTATTAGAGAGTCAAGCTTTGGTCGTCATGCTAAAAAGACGCAAGTTGTAGTCAGTTTATCAAATGTGAACTTTAACAGTGAGGAAGATATTTTCAAGTATGTTTTATATTGTGAAGTGATGTTTTGGAACGAGTTACGTGATATTGCAACAAAAGTAATAAAAAAGAAGTGTAACTTAAATTCGGAGTGCTGATTACTTTTTTACATCACCATTTTCCTAAGTTTAATCTTCAAGAATGGTTTATGAAACACATCCATAAAACTTCTTGAATATCGCAGAATAACAACTAGGCCTCTTTGCATCCGAGCTTGGAATCATCACTACCTAGATTTGCGACGATTGAGCCATGAGTTCACAACGAGAGCAGCGTGGGAAACACGAAAAGATGAGTGCCTGATTTATCCATCATTTGAAGAAATGACTTTATTAACTGTGCTCTAATGACACCTACCACATAATATTACTTTGTTGTTGTCCGAAAATGCAATATTTAGCAGCGTGAGCAACACTACAATCATAATTAATTTTTGACGTTTGTTGTGGTAGGGTTATTAGAAGTGTCAACGAGAAAGTGTTACTAGCTAACTATTGAGTCACATACCGAGTGGCTATAGAAGGGAAGCCGCATACAGATGCTGAAATCTTAGTTTCCCAGCAGCTCTGGATACGTTTGAAATTATGTTAGGTAAATACGAGTAGTAACCACACAAGCTAAGAAGCATCCCACTTTCTGGTAGTACCACTGAAAGCGTAATAATCGATATGGCCGGTGACATTCGAGAAGATTAGTCGAATAATCAAAGAAGAGACCATATTTTTCTTTGCAGTTTGATGAATCTACTGATGTTTCAGATTATCTGCAATTTATTGTATTTGGGATCCTTGAAGCAGATGAAAGCATCAGGGAAGACATACTACTTTGCAAAGCACTCCTATCAATCACTACTTGTCAGTGGTTATACTACATGTTTTTCGAAGGCCCTCCCAACTGCAAGATTGATTGGGCAAAATGTATTCCCATTTTTGTTGTTGGTGTTTAATCTATGTCTAGCAATAAAAGTGAACTCGTTGCGAAATTAAAAACAGTAACGCTAAATGTTTCACTGACACACTGCTTTCTTCATTGACAAACTCTGCAGTCACGGTTTTACCTTCGAAATTAAATGATATGCTTAAAGGTGTGTTCAAATTTGTGAGCTCTGTTAAACCTAGAGAGCTGAAACCTCGACTATTTAGAATCACTTATGAAGACATAGCCTTGCTCCATGAAAGTCTCCTTTATCACACAGAGGCTAGGTGCCTTTCCAAAAAAAAATGGTATTGCCACGAAAAGCTGAATTATTAATGTTCCTACAAGATCCTAAATCAGGACAGCAAGAGCCTCCAATGTAGGGAGGAAAGCATTATAACGGCCAAAGACAAAATCAAAGGATTTCTCCTAAAACTTCGTTTGCGGTCAACGCCTTTACAAAACATGATTTTTCAGTCTTTCACTTGTGCTCAGAAGATTGACCAAGAAATTTCAATGAAATAGTCGGTGGTAGTAAGTTCTCACATTCCTTGCGTGATACAGAGCTTGCACAATTTGGAAGGGAAAGTATTCATCTTTACTGCGATGTATTTATTGTAAAACAATCTACGTTCTGCTTAATTCAGAATTAATGTTAAATAAGGATTTTAAGGTTGAATAAAAAGTACGCTGTTTTCGTTCTACTGATTTTTGTTTATTCCGAACTAGTTTTTGGCTTATTATGCCATCTTCAGGAAACAACTGACTAGCGTCTGAAAGAGGCATTGGTTCTTAAGTAACCAAACATCTTAGGTGAAGATACAGTCACTTGCATAAAGTGTTCTGCATCACACTTGTTTCTTGATGTTGAAATTACACTTTACACGACGGCCAATGAGAAGCACAATAAATAATTAAACCACACAATATTAAAGGTTAAATGATCTTTTTGAGATACTTGTAAACTTAGTACTCTTTCTTGTGCAATAAACGTATTTTTAAAATTGTAAACTAAACTATAGGCAATAGACAGTATTCTACACAATAATTAGAATACATAATCTTACATTATTACAGGTTTAGAACTATCTAGCTGGGCGCTGGTAACTTACATTGAGAAACAAACATGATTTACATTGTAAATAACATTTGTATGCAAGGGGCAATATTGAACATAATCCATGGTTAAAATATACAATATCAAAGTATTAAAAGTTAAATTGTTGAAGTTTTTCTGGTAAGGAATACGAGAGAGCGTTGTGTTTTGTGTAGCAGAATGTGTCATTGTGACGGTTTGTGGGTATGTGGTTGGTTGATAGCATCATGTGAAGCTTGAAAGTGGAGATGTGCTCAGCTGTAATTGATCATCTAGAACCAGCTGGGGATTTTGAACAAATTGTCTGTTCACCTCAAGTGCTTCTAATAGGCTTAGTGTTCTTCGTTTGTCTGTCATATGTAATATTTCTGTGTAGATTTAGTATTTGTTTCCTTCCTTCGGCAGGTTTTCGGCACAGAACAAGTCTGACTTATATATTCTCCAGCTACGTTTGTGTCCAGTCAGCCTCGATGTTATGACCTTGCCTTTCTGACCAATCTACAGTTTTTGAAACTACAAATACATGTAGTTGCAAAATTTACAGAAACCTCACCACGACAGACACAGTCACATGTTCACAACGCCCAGTATCACACAAATATTCTGCCTCCAATTCCATAGTCCATCGTCTTTTGTCTTTACCAACGTCAAAACAGAATTTTGAAACAGAATTAAACACCATTGAATGTACTGCATCAGACAATGGCTAAACCTCTGAATTAACTGACAAAATTTTGAACAAAATTACATAGAAGAAAAATTAGCCAGAACCCTCAAATCCCGAAATTACTAAACTTCATTTAATGTAAGATCCACTACAGCCCATATCCTATTCAACAGCAGGGACAAAACACATTTATTAAGTAACAGTGGTGTTTACAAAATAACTGGCAATGATTGCAACAAACTATATATCGGTCAGACAGGCAAGGCCATAACATCAAAGATGACTGAACACAAATGCAGCTGGAGTTTGCATAAGTAAGACTCGACCTTTACCGAACATGTGCTGAACGAAGGACACAAATTCCAAATCGACACAAAAATATTACATATAGCCAACAAAGGGAGAAAACTAAGTGTGTTAGAAGCACTCGCGGTAAACAAACATTTGTCTCAAAATCCCCATCTGGTTCCAAGAGATCAATTACAGCTGAGCACACCCCATTTTTAAGCTTCACATGATGCTATCCACCAACCACATACCCACAAACCACCACAATGACACATACTGCTGCACCAAACATTTACCATGTTCAATGTTGCCCAATGCATACAAATGTTATTTGCTATGTAAAACATGTTTATTCCTCAATATAAGTTACTAGTGCCCAGTTAGATAGTTCTCAACCCATGCCACAACCTCACAAACTATGGCATCATAATAATATAACCTGTAATAATGTAAGATTATGTATTCTAATTATTGCGTATAATAGTGACCATTACCTAATGTATAGTTTACAACGTTAAAACATATGTTTATTGCACTATAAAGAGTACTAAGTTGAACATTATGTCAAAAATAACATGTAACCTGTAATATTGTGTAGTTTAATTATTTATTGTACTTCATATCGAATTCCTGTGTGACGGTCTGGACAGATTTCTGCGTATTACACATGATGACCATCCTCAACTGTCGGTAGTCTCTGTCAATGAACAGACGATGTCGGCCTGTACGCTTTTGTTCAAATGTTCAAATGTGTGTGACGTCCTAAGGGACCAAACTGCTGAGGTCATCGGTCCCTAGACTTACACATTACTTAAACTGACTTATGCTAAGAACAACACACACACCCATGCCCAAGGGTGGTCTCGAACCTCCTGTGGGAGGGGCCGCGCAATCCTTGACATGGCGCCTCAAACTGCGCGGCCACTCCGCGCAGCTACGCTTTTGTGCTGTACGTGTCCCTTCACGTTTCCACTTCACTGTCAGATCGGAAACTTGGACCTAGTGATGTTAGGAGTGTGAAAATCTCGCGTACCGACGTATGACACAAGTGACACCCAATCACCTAGTCACGTTCGAAGTCCGTGAGTTCCGCGGAGGGCCCCATTCTGCTCTCTCACGATGTGTAATAACTACTGAGGTCTCTGATATGGAGTATCTGGCAGTAGGTGGCAGCACAATACGCCTAATACGAAAAACGTATGTTTTGGGGGTGTCAGGATACTTTTGATCACATAGTGTATTTCCCTCAAAGGTATACGTGGCAGTTCGTGAGTTGTGCGTACGTCATTGATGGTAACCGTTATTTCGTGGCTGTTCAGACCTGTGATCTGGCGCTCTCATTTCAATTATCTGAGCACCCTGCCTCTTCTGGTTGTGATGGTCTGGACAGATTTCTGCGTATTACACATGATGACCATCCTCACCTGTCGGTGGTCTCTGTCAATGAACAGACGATGTCGGCCTCAAAGTTTTCATTTCTTCTATCCCAAATTTATATTTATTTCCCTTTACTAACTGTACAATCTACTATCATGGTCAAATGTGTTTGACGACCTGAATTTCGTTGCGACTGATTCCGCACAGCCCACATAGCTGCGTTGCAGGTCCTCTAATCTCCTTTTGGTACAGTCGTTTGATTATACACAATGATCACCACAAATGACCACTAAAGAACACTGCTCTACATTGCAATAATTCCTCATGTAAACAAATACCATGATACTAGAAATATCAGGACACACCTTGTTATAAATTAGATAGTTCCTAACGCTTGCAAAACCCAAATTTATTACAGTCAGTGATATTTCTGAATTGGTACGATTCTCATTAGTATCTGAAACAGCTAATGCCTGTAACTCTACCACATAAATCTTTCCATAATCCTCACTCAAAACTATATTAATTTGCGAATAAGAGAGTTTTCAAGAATATCTGAATAAAAATTCAATGATAATTCGAAGTATTCTTGCTCTTAATAGGTTTTCCGAACACCTATTAACCGTCATTTGCGTGGCGAGTGGTTTTGGATAAGTCCGTTAATGAAGTAATCAGTTATAAAAACCGTGATTGACAGCATCAAGCAATCTACCATCACCATCAACAACGTATCCCTAGTGATTTCATTGTATTAATGCTGGCATGTGGGTCTACGAGCTGTTTAAAAGTCATCTATCACCCTTATTAAAAACACAACATGTCATTAAAAAGCTGAGTCATTCATGACCAATATATGTGATATTTAAATGAGATAAGGAACTGTTTTGTTCTGGATATGGAATCAAATCCAGCACCTATAGGCAATGCAACTAAGCAAAGCTATTGTACTAAACCGAGACTCGAACACAGGACTGACTTTCATTCCTGAATACGTCTAAAGAGACGTTGTATATCTCATTTTAACTAGTATCTGCTAGTAAATCTGAACTTGAAATTGCATACGGAAAATCTTTGTTATGTACTAGAACTCCTAACCACGAGAAAAGTTAAATATGGTTTGATTGCCACGTAACAAACATGAAGTGACGTGACGTAAAGTTTTGTGCTGGCCAGGGATCCGAACTCAGCACCTAATCGGATTGTTAACTGAACACAATGAGATGTCAGACATCGAATTTTCTCGGCAGCATCGAGATGTTTGAAACTGAAATGACGAGATAAATGATCAATTTCCGCCTCCCGTGGCTTCGAGCCCAGCACCTATCGTTGTTGTTTTCTAGCAAAGAATGGACGTTAAATTTAGGTTTATTTTACCAGCACCGAGACGTGCACACATTTGAACGAGAACTAACGTGACAAAGAGTTCAGTGTAAAGAATTTTTCACACTGCTAGATAAACAAAATTTCTTGGTTTCAACCCTTGAAGTATACTGAATGTCCAAAACCAGTAAAAGGGCATGCAGAATGTTGTAAAGGTCCAATAACGCCGTCAAGGTAGCTCTTGAGCACATTCAGTTGCCTCCAGATATTATTGATACGCTCTTTAACTAAAACTCCAGAAAGATAAATAGGCATGCCAACTAGTACCCTCACAGCCTATTAGTCTCTTTTGGAGACTTACTTTCGAAGCTTGAGGTCATGGTCACGAGCATCGACGAGGTATGGCGTATACGTACATGGTTCCACTCCTGCAATGTGCGGAGACTATCCAGACGCTGCACATTATTGATGCCAAAATTCCACGATGTATTAACGGTGGTGCATACTGATAGAGCTTAGCTGCTATTCAGTTCAAAATAAGTAATGACTGTAAATTATACTACTCAATACAGCCTGCTTAGAGACAACAAGTATGGTTTGTCAAATAAATAATGATTTATTTACGTACTTCACGTGATAAATAATAATTTTGCTTTGTGACTGACACAATTAAGCATTGCTCACACGGGAGCTAAGTCTTTTACTGCTGTTTTCAATATAAAACACAAGCTGAAATTCAAAGGACATCTATTGAAGTTAATAATGATCAGCTGAATTATTGAATTACTACTATAATACCATTATTGCTGTTGTTATTTATTCATACTTAGAAACTTCACTATTTTTTACAGTGAGTTTGAAAGACGAAAACACTGGATGCTCGCCGCACGTAACATTTTCATTTACCTTCGCCGTTCACTTAATTTTCAGAAAAGGACACCCACCTGGCAAGCCCGTAACAAGGCGCCGGTACTCTGGGTGTAAATCTACAGCCATTTCTAGTTATTTACCACAGTGAAGTCAAAGCAATTCACCTCAGAGCATGTTATCCAACTAAAGAATGAGTTTAACGGGCTACACCTACCAGAAAACCGCGAATGCGTGGTCCTGATTAGCCCAGAATGGTTTTCTGTTACTTCATCTGTTGGCTCCACTGAAACAAGTGAAAATAGCAGAAAATGTTTCATGACACTGGAATTCTGATGAAATTCTAGTATGAAAAGGTTGCAATAATGAGAACTTCTTACTTTTGGAGGGAAAATCCAAAATCCCAGAGTTATTGGCTAATATTTAATCGTTTGACTGAAAACTATTCATAACTCTTCTGGCAACTATGTTTCAGACTGTTATGTGAGTAACCATAGTTGACTGCTTCGGAAATACCAAGGTACTTTGTAAAATTTCATCAACGAGCCTATAGGAACCAATTGTGATTCGTAGTTGATAGTGATTTCTCTTAACAACGGAACTAGCTGCGAGACCTTCAGTAAATTAAACGAACTAGGAGCTGAGGGTACGTATATCATCCATTTGCATACAGCCATTAACGATAAGATGCTACATTTGCCGCCTGTCATCAAGTGAGGGTTGCCCGTGACGTCAAGTTACCTATTCTAATATCTTCGGTTAGGGAGTTACTTGAAATTTGTAGAGTACTGCTTTTAGAGGCAAAGTTCGAAGGATATGTAAGTTCCAATAAAACTGTGCCTATAGCGCTGACTGGCGAAAATACATAGATCATAAATACACTACTGGCCATTAAAATTGCTACACCACGAAGATGACGTGCTACAGACGCGAAATTTAATTGACAGGAAGAAGATGCTGTGATATGCAAATGATTAGCTTTTCAGAGCATTCACACAAGGTTGACGCTGGTGGCGAAACCTACAACGTGCTGACATGAGGAAAGTTTCCAACTGATTTCTCATACACACACAGCAGTTGATCGGCGTTGCCTGGGAAACGTTGTTGTGATGCCTCGTTTAAGGAGGAGATATGCGTACCATCACGTTTCCGACTTTGATAAAGGTCGGATTGTAGACTGTCGCGATTGCGGTTTATCGTATCGCGACATTGCTGCTCGCGTTGGTCGAGATCGTGTATGTGTGTAATCTTATGGGACCTAACTGCTAAGGTCATCAAGCACTAAGCTTACACCCTACTTAACCTAAATTATCCTAAGGACAAACACACACACCCATGCCCGAGGGAGGACTCGAACCTCCGCCGGGACCAGCCGCACACTCCATGACTGCAGCGCAGTAGACCGCTCGGCTAATCCCGCGTGGCCGGTCGAGATCCTATGACTGTTAGCAGAATATGGAATCGGCGGGTTCAGGAGGGTAATACGGGACGCCGTGCTGGATCCCAATGGCCTCGTATCACTAGTAGTCGAGATGATAGGAATCTTATCCGCATGGCTGTAACGGACCGTGCAGCCACGTCTCGGTTCCTGAGTCAACTGATGGGGACGTCTGCAAGACAACAACCATCTGCACGAACAGTTCGACGTCGTTTGCGTCAGCATGGACTATCAGCTCGGAGACCGTGGCAGCGGTTACCCTTGACGCTGCATCACAGACGGGAGCGGCTGCGATGGTGTACTCAACGACGAACCTGGGTGCACAAATGTCAAAACGTCATTTTTTCGGATTAACCCAGATTCTGTTTACAGCATCATGATGGTCGCATCCGTGTTTGGCCACATCGCGGTGAACGCCCATTGGAAGCGTGTATTCGTCATCGCCATACTGGTGTATCACCCGGCGTGATGGTATGTGGTGCCATTAGTTACACGTCTCGGTCACCTCTTGTTCGCATTGACGGCACTTTGAACAGTGGACGTTACATTTCAGATGTACTACGACCCGTGACTCTACCCTTCATTCGATCCCTGCGAAACCGTACACTTTAGCAGTATAATGTACGACCGCATGTTGCAGGTCCTGTACGGGCCTTTCTGGATACAGACATTGTTCGACTGCTGCCCTGGCCAGCACATTCTCCAGATCTCCCAACAATTGAAAACGTCTGGTCAATGGTGGCCGAGCAACTGGCTCGTCACAATACGCCAGTCACTACTCTTGATGAACTGTGGTATCGTGTCGAAGCTGTACACGCCATACAAGCTCTCTTTGACTCAATGCCCAGGCGTATCAAGGCCATTATTACGGTCAGAGGTTGTTGTTCTGGGTACTGATTTCTCAGGATCTATGCATCCAAACTGTGTGAAAATGTAATCACATGTCAGTTCTAGTATAATATATTTGTCCAATGAATACCCTTTTATCATCTGCATTTCTTCTTGGTGTAGCAATCTTAATGGCCAGTAGTGTATTTCAAAAGTAATCACCATATTTGTTAATGCATTTATTCCACTTTGACACAAGACAGTCAAAAATGTCTGCGATTACCTACAGAACCGTCGTTGCACACAGGTGTTCACCTTTTCGCCAGCAGATAATCGACGCCCCCATTGTCTTTCTTCAGGGCTCCAAAGATATGGAAGTTGCATTGTGAGAGATCAGGACTTTATGGAGGGTGTATACGGGGTTCCCAGCGTAATTTCTGCAGCGTAGTCGAAACAACCTTGGCAACATGTTGGCCCACCCACCTTACAGCTCACATGAACTTCTTAGCTCTGGCCTGTTTTCCGCATTTGTCGACACCTTGCGGCACCGAGCCCGAGCGGGACTCCTTCACCAAAGAAAACGAAGAAAATATTTCTGAATTCCAATCGAGAACAACTGCCGAGATGAGATACATGAAAGTAGATATCCTCAGTATAGCAAAGCAGCTTAAATCACTTAATAAAGGCAAGGCCTTTGGTCCAGATTGTATACTAGTCAGGTTTCTTTCAGAGTAATCGATACAATAGCTCCATATTTAGCAACTAAATACAACCACTCGCTGATAGAAGTATCCGTACCTAAATACTGGAAAATTGCTCAAGTCACACCAATACCCGAAAAGGAAAATAGGAGTAACCCGCTGAATTACAGGCCCATATTATTAACGTCTAGTTACAGTAGGGTTTCGGAACATATACTGTGTTAGAATATTATGAATTAACGCCAAGAAAAGATTCATTAACTCACAGTCAGCACGGACTCAGAAAATATCGTTCTTGTAAAACACAACTAGCTCTTTATGCTCATGAAGTAATGAGTACTATTGACAGGGGATGTCAAATTGATTCAATACTTTTAGGTTTCCAGAAGGCTTTCGAGTTTAAGTATAGTACTTATATTTTATCAAGAAGAATTAAAGTGACATTTAACCCCATAATATTTCCTTCCATAATGTAAGAAGGCAGTTATAAGAGTCGACGGACATGAAAGGGAGGCAGTGGTTGGGAAGTGAGTGAGACAGAGAAGAAGGGATCGGTTGGTAGGACATGTTCTGAGGCATCAAGGGATCACCAATTTAGTATTGGAGGGCAGCGTGGAGGGTAAAAATCGTAGAGGGAGAGCAAAAGATGAATACACTAAGCAGATTCAGAAGGATGTAGATTCCAGTAGGTACTGGGAGATGAAGAAGCTGGCACAGGATAGAGTAGCATGGAGAGCTGCATCAAACCAGTCTCAGGACTGAAGAGCACAACAACAACAACAATGTAAGAAGGTGTGGAAACTAAAAATTATTGTCATTTGGAAAGACCTACTATATGTGTTGGCACTGTGCAGCGCTGGCTGCGAGACAAGTAACTGAAATAAGTACGATACAACTGACGTTAGACTGAAATCTTCCGATTAAATGTGGCGCGAACATAAATATTAGGCTACGTTACAGGTCAGTCTGTTCCCAGAACCTTTATTTTGCATTCACATTCGTGTGTGTGTTTTGGGGCTTATGGGCGAGGTCATCAGTACCCTTCACATTCGTTGGCTCCTAAGACACAACCAAGTTATCACCTTTCGAGCTAACCTAGAGCCCGGGTTGAGTAACAGATCAGTAAACCACACAACCAAATAGACCGATTTAAACCGAAATTCGGTTGTACCACACTCCTTGTAGCGATTAGTGGCGCGCCGGCCGCGGTGGTCTAGCGTTTCTAGGCGCGCAGTCCGGAACCGCGCGACTGCTACGGTCGCAGGTTCGAATCCTGCCTCGGGCATGGATGTGTGTGGTGTCCTTAGGTTAGTTAGGTTTAATTAGTTCTAAGTTCTATGCGACTGATGACCTCAGATGTTAAGTCGCATAGTGCTCAGAGCCATTTGATTAGTGGCGCAATGGGCGACGTACATGTTGCTTGGCGTCTTCCCCTCGGAGCAGTACTGGTGTGCATTCGTCATCGGAATAAAGTGAAATATATCTTTTAAGAGCGATTTTCCTGTTCCCAACGAGCTGCAACGTTTTAATGAATCACAATTTCACAAAAAAATTGGCACTGCGAAGTTGCAAAGAAGAGAACGTTACACCATACACTGTAGAGAAAAAACGTAAGCGGCTGCTTTTATGAAAATATTTTGAAGTCAGCAGTGTCGGTCAGTGTTACATGTTCAACCATCCATCAACTTTATTTATTTTTAAAATTCTGCATTTGTATATAACGGACTTTTGAAGCTTACAGAAGCGCTATTCACTGAACAAACAATTACATGTAACAGACAATTATGGCCAGCAGATTCATAGAGTCGTAAACTAAGCATTATATGGTAAAACCTGAATATTTACTTGAAACACCATACGTTAACACATGCACTACGCGCAGAATCATGTTTGTCCGAATATAGCTTAATGTCTTGTACGTTATGCACTTACTCGTCGTGGAAGTGCAATTGTGGAGTTTCGACTAAGTGAATAAAATACACCGGAACGGAACAGCTCGTGGCAAGGCTCTGGATAGTGTGACCACTGTGGCTTTTGTTATAGGGCTACTACTGCGCGGATAAATGGAAAATGATTTAACAAGTCAATATGACGTTTTCAAGAGTGACCACCGTTCCGTCCGCTGAATATTTAGAATTAGGTTGCTACGCTACAGTAATTTAATCTCCACTATTTACTGGCAAGATGGAAAAACCCACATAAAAGTTGCACTTTTTCCATTTTGCAAATGGGCGTACCATCTGTGATAGTTGTCCCCATATCTACAAAACCGATGCTAAACTCTCGTTGGCGATGCAGTGATGTATTGCCTTTCCCTACAATGTTGTGTGGATTATAATATACTGTGAGAGTAACAATTTTTATCGCCATGTAGCTTTATAATGCCAATGGGGGCGAAATTAGCTAACTGATAAATCATAAAATGCAGTGTTCATTCCAAAATAAAAGCCTACACAGAAAGATGACTTCTTTCAAATAATACCTCATTTATGAGGCTTGCGAATAGGCTGGAGAAAATTGTCTGTTACATAGTGTTGTTTCTTTACTCATTAGTGCCTCTGTAGCTTTTAGATCGGTTAATCTTCAAACATTTATTGTACACAAATGACGTTGATGGAAGGTAGAAAAGACACATCTCCGTATTTTAGCCGTTAGAGCTGGGGCGCTTCCCTTGTGAAGTCTCATGCGCCGAAAACAAAATTTGCTTCCATTGTCCATGAGCATGGCGACAGGTATTGCCAGATCTAAAGCGCAACCAACGACCTAGTTCATTCCGAAGATGTGAGATAAGTCTCAAGGTTAGCCCAGCAATGCAGCTCGTTTCTTTACCCAGTATACAGTCATCCTTGTTCTGTGGACAGAAATATTACCATGCTGATAGAAAAAATGTTCGAATCAAAAGTTATCCATTCCTGGGTGTCTTAACACTGCTCAAAACGTTTTACTGAATTCCCGAATTAATTACATCTTCCAGCGAAACTACACATTAGGTGACAAACGTCATGAGATAGCGATATGCAAATATATACACTCCTGGAAATGGAAAAAAGAACACATTGACACCGGTGTGTCAGACCCACCATACTTGCTCCGGACACTGCGAGAGGGCTGTACAAGCAATGATCACACGCACGGGACAGCGGACACACCAGGAACCGCGGTGTTGGCCGTCGAATGGCGCTAGCTGCACAGCATTTGTGCACCGCCGCCGTCAGTGTCAGCCAGTTTGCCGTGGCATACGGAGCTCCATCGCAGTCTTTAACACTGGTAGCATGCCGCGACAGCGTGGACGTGAACCGTATGTGCAGTTGACGGACTTTGAGCGAGGGCGTATAGTGGGCATGCGGGAGGCCGGGTGGACGTACCGCCGAATTGCTCAACACGTGGGGCGTGAGGTCTCCACAGTACATCGATGTTGTCGCCAGTGGTCGTCGGAAGGTGCACGTGCCCGTCGACCTCGGACCGGACCGCAGCGACGCACGGATGCACGCCAAGAGCGTGGGATCCTACGCAGTGCCGTAGGGGACCGCACCGCCACTTCCCAGCAAATTAGGGACACTGTTGCTTCTGGGGTATCGGCGAGGACCATTCGCAACCGTCTCCATGAAGCTGGGCTACGGTCCCGCACACCGTTAGGCCGTCTTCCGCTCACGCCCCAACATCGTGCAGCCCGCCTCCAGTGGTGTCGCGACAGGCGTGAATGGTGGGACGAATGGAGACGTGTCGTCTTCAGCGATGAGAGTCGCGTCTGCCTTGGTGCCAATGATGGTCGTATGCGTGTTTGGCGCCGTGCAGGTGAGCGCCACAATCAGGACTGTATACGACCGAGGCACACAGGGCCAACACCCGGCATCATGGTGTGGGGAGCGATCTCCTACACTGGCCGTACACCTCTGGTGATCGTCGAGGGGACACTGAATAGTGCACGGTACATCCAAACCGTAATCGAACCCATCGTTCTACCATTCCTAGCCCGGCAAGGGAACTTGCTGTTCCAACAGGACAATGCACGTCCGCATGTATCCCGTGCCACCCAACGTGCTCTAGAAGGTGTAAGATCTCCGGATCTCCGGATCTCCGGATCTGTCCCCCATTGAGCATGTTTGGGACTGGATGAAGCGTCATCTCACATGGTCTGCACGTCCAGCACGAACGCTGGTCCAACTGAGGCGCCAGGTGGAAATGGCAAGGCAAGCCGTTCCACAGGACTACATCCAGCATCTCTACGATCGTCTCCATGGGAGAATAGCAGCCTGCATTGCTGCGAAAGGTGGATATACACTGTACTAGTGCCGACATTGTGCATGCTCTGTTGCCTGTGTCTATGTGCCTGTGGTTCTGTCAGTGTGATCATGTGATGTATCTGACCCCAGGAATGTGTCAATAAAGTTTCTCCTTCCTGGGACAATGAATTCATGGTGTTCTTATTTCGGTTTCCAGGAGTGTAGCTCTGAGCACTATGGGACTAAATATCTGAGGTCATCAGTCCCCTAGAATTCAGAACTACTTAAACCTAACTAACCTAAGGACATCACACACAGCCATGCGCGAGGCAAGATTCGAACCTGCGACCGTAGCAGTCGCGCGGTTCCAGACTGAAGCGCCTAGAACCGCTCGACCACCGCGGCCGGCTGCGGCGTTTGTGTAGAGTTGTTAGTTCTAATAGACAAGCAACACTGCATGAAGTAATTGCAGACATAAATGTTGGATCTACGACGAACGTATCCGTTAGGACAGTACTTCGGAATTTGGCGTTAATAGGCTATTCCAGAAGACGACGACGCAAGTGTCATTGCTAACAGCACAACGTCGCATACAGTGCCTCTCCTGGGCTAGTGATCATATCGATTCGACCCTAGACGACTGGAAAACCGTGGCCTAGTCAGATGAGTGCCGATTTCAGTTGATATGAGCTGATGATAGAGGTCGAGTATGGCTCAGAGTCCACGAAGCCACGGATCCAAGTTGTCAATAAGGCAGTGTGCAAGCTGGTCGTGGCTCCACAATGGTGTGGGCTGTGTTTATACGAATGGACTGGATCGTCTGGTCCAATTGAACCGATCATTGACTGGAGATGGTTATGTTCAGCTGCTTTGGGATCAACTGTAGTCGTTCATCGACTTCATGTTCCTAAACAACAATTTAATTTTTATAGATGTCAATGCTCCAGGTGACCAAGCCACAATTTTCGCGATTGTTTTGAAGAAGATTCTGGACAATTCGAGCGAATGATTTGGCCACCAATATTTCCCGACATCGTTCCGATTGAACATGCATGAAACATAATCGAGTGGGCAGTTCATACACAAAATCCTCCACCAGCTTTCGCAATTATGGACGCCAGTAGAGACAGCATGGCTCAGTATTTCTCCTGAGGCCTTACAGCGAGTCGTGGAGTCCGTGCCACTTCGAGGTGCTGTACTGCGCCGGGCAAGAGGAGATCCGACACGATATTAGAAGCTATCCGATGACTTTTGTCACCCCAGTGTATGTTTGAGGCCAAACCAGGAAAAATGAAGCCCACAACATCACAACACTGTCACCGCAGCTTACTCAGGTGAACACTGTCCGATAGTTCCACGCACGTCTTTCCAAGTCCTACATTGCATACTGTGATTCTCTTCTGTCTACAACATCTTCCTCCGCCATTCCACAGACCAAAGGTAGAGGCATTTCCACGGCTCCAGGTATTGTTGTCCATTTTATTCTTGTGATCAGTAACTACAGAGAATCGACACGACAATGAAAATCGAGCCGGACCGTCTTTTGGCATAGTTTTTTGTCACTCAGCTCCGTAGCTCATGTGCAACGGAAGTCGTCTCCAACAGACAGCAAGGACGTCTGAAGATTCGCTCATACGGCTTGCTTTAGAACTTTCCGTCGCTTTAAGTTGCTTTCTTAAGCCAACGAGAACAGCCGTTTTCACTTAAAATATACAAAATCACCAAGCCATATATAACTTATATTAAATTTCAGCCTCCAGTTGCATAAGTAAAGAAACCTTACCTAGGTTACGGCTATAATAACGTAACCTTCTTCAGAAATGTCACAATATAAAATTAAATTGAAACATGCCAGATATTGGCCTTGACAAACTTAACATGTTAGTACTACAGTACATAGTCATAAGACTGCATCACTTCTACTAATGTTTTGCCGATAGGTCACACCAATATTCATTAAGTAGAGACATCCCTTAGGGACGTAGCTTTTTTTTTTCAGCAGTACAACAGTGGTTCTCTGAGCGGCCAAGGATTGCACTGCGTTACGTAAAAGCCTTCCATGTATTTAAAGAATCACTATGAGAAACTGAAGCACGCGGTCCAGATGAGAAGCAGCTTACTTCCTAAATCTGTTAAGTTCCTCATGGGGAGCAAGGCCCATCAATTATGCGGACTTCAGCGCTTGTGCTGTGCTATTCCGCAGCTGAGTATGCTTGCCAATGTGGGCTCGCTTAGCCAAAGTGAACAAGGCTGACACTGCACTAAACAATCGTTGAAGAATTGTCGCTGGCTACCTCAAACCGACCCCCTTAATAGTTTTACCTCGCGGCACAAATTACTCCACCAAAGATCGGAAGAGATGTCTTCACAGACGTGGAATTTGCGAGGTGCCTAAATGAAACTAAGCATCCCCTGCATGAGTACACTTATTGTAGGTCACGATTCTGTTCACGTAGGAGCTTTATATACTCCTAAGTCTCCCATGAGCTTGCAGTAGGTCACATTCACTTGCACTCAAGATTAACTGCCAGTCCCCACATCAGTCATCGATCCTCTGCAGTCTGAGGATTCAAGTGGGTAGATTCAAAGGCAGTTTATTCAAGTGTGGTATACTACTAGATGAAGATCCATGTACGAATGTGGAAAAACTCAATCACATACGTGTATTTGAACCTGGCCTCAAAATCCGGCGCAGTCCAACAGTTGGTACGGGCATTGCAATAATACTTTCTAAGAACAACATACAAGGTGCATTCAAGTTCTAAGGCCTCCAGTTTTTTTTCTCCAGACTGGAAAGAGATAGAAACATGCACATTGTTTTAAAATGAGGCCGCGTTCATTGTCAATATGTCCCAGAGATGGCAGCACCGTACGGCAGGTGGAATTTTACCGCCAGCGGCGAGAATGAGAACTGTTTTAAATACTTAAAATGGCGACGTTTTCCTTACTTGAACAGCGTCCAATCATTCGTTTTCTGAATTTGCGTGGTGTGAAACCAATTGAAATTGAACGACAGTTGAAGGAGACATGTGGTGATGGAATTATGGATGTATCGAAAGTGCATTTGTAGGTGCGACAGTTTAATGAAGGCAGAACATCGTGTGACAACAAACCGAAACAACCTCGGGCTCGTACAAGCTGGTCTGACCACATGATCGAGAAAGTGGAGAGAATTGTTTTGGGGGATCGCCGAATGACTGTTGAACAGATCGCCTCCAGAGTTGGCATTTCTGTGGGTACTGTGCACACAATCCTGCATGACGACCTAAAAATGCGAAAAGTGTCATCCAGGTCGGTGCCACGAATGCTGACGGACGACCACATGGCTGCCCGTGTGGCATGTTGCCAAGCAATGTTGACGCGCAACGACAGCATGAATGGGACTTTCTTTTCGTCGGTTGTGACAACGGATGAGATGTGGATGCCATTTTTCAATCCAGAAACAAAGCTCCAGTCTGCTCAATGGAAGCATACAGATTCACCGCCACCAAAAAAATTTCGGGTAACCGCCAGTGCTGAAAAAATGATGGTGTCCATGTTATGGGACAGCGAGGGGGTAATCCTTAGCCATTGCGTTCCAAAGGGCACTACGGTAACAGGTGCATCCTACGAAAACGTTTTTAAGAACAAATTTCTTCCTGCACTGCAACAAAAACGTCCGGGAAGGGCTGCACGTGTGCTGTTTCACCAAGACAACGCATCCGCACATCGAGCTAACGTTACATACAGGTTCTTCGTGATAACAACTTTGAAGTGATTCCTCATGCTCCCTACTCATCTGACCTGGCTCCTAGTGACTTTTGGCTTTTTCCAACAATGAAAGACACTCTCTGTGGCCGCACATTCACCAGCTGTGCTGCTATTGCCTCAGCGATTTTCCAGCGGTCAAAACAGACTCCTAAAGAAACCTTCGCCGGTGCCATGGAATCATGGCGTCAGCGTTATGAAAAAAGTGTACGACTGCAGGGCGATTACGTCGAGAAGTAACGGCAGTTCCATCAATTTCGGGTGAGTAGTTAATTAGAAAAAAAAAATCGGAGGCCTTAGAACTTGAATGCACCTCGTATATAGTTTTTCATTTAAGCTGTTTTTAAGATAACTAAGTGCTCAAGTTAAGTTATATTTAGTGTGAGTGTTTCTTGAATTTTTATAGAGTGTATAGTAAGTGCGCTGGAGAAGACAGTTCCAGAGTACCGTAGTAAATTAAAAGAAATTGCTGTTACGTATGTAAAAATGACAGCTTTTTCTTGGTTTTACCGACGCGTGTTGCTTCCGGGAAAAAAGTAAATACGAGTAAATGCTGAAAAGTAATGCCTCCAGAATTTTTTTTTATAGAAACTCCTAAAGTTTGCTTAAATAAAACATACGTTATTAACATTCAACATCTGTATTCTTCATGTCTAGGTATTTATTTCTCAACATAGTGACCCTGGGAATGAACACATTTCTGCCAACGAGATACGAGTTTGTTGATACTGTCACGTTAGAGTGCTAGACTTTCTTGACAGAGCCACAGTCACTGTCAAAGCGAAGCTGTCGAAGGTGTTCTTCTGGTTTTGGAAACAGATGAAAATCAGATGGGGCCTGCGTGAAGGATGATCGATGAGTCAACACGAGACATTAGATTTTTGCAGATTTCATTTCGCAACGCTCATGTCTGGTCTGGCATTGTCATACTGAAGGAGCCGGTGCTCCAAGCGTGGACGAACTCTTCCATTCGAAACTCGATTACAGCTGCTGTTCCTCATGCACCGACATAGTTAACTTACACACCGACGTATTACACGCTATAATTCGGAGACCTCTGGCGAAAGAGGGTTGCAAATGTGTAGACATAAAGGATAAAGATTTACACTACTAGCCATAAAAATAGATACACCAAGAAGAAATGTAGATGATAAACGGGTATTCATTGGACAAATATACTAGAACTGACATGTAAATACATTTGCACGCAATTTGGGTGCATAGATCCTGAGAAATCCGTACCCAGAACAACCACCTCTGGCCGTAATAACGGCCTTGATACGCCTGGGCATTGAGTCGAACAGAGCTTGGATGGCGTGTACAGGTACAACTGCCAATGCGGCTTCAACACAATACCACAGTTCATCAACAGTAGTAACTGGCGTATTGTGACGAGCCAGTTGCTCGGCCACCATTGACCAGATGGTTTCAATTGGTGAGAGATCTGGAGAATGTGCTGGCCAGGGCAGCAGTCGAACATTTTCTGATTTTCTGTATCCAGAAAGACCCGTACAGGACCTGCAACATGAGGTCGTGCATTATCCTGCTAAAGTGTAGGGTTTCACAGGGATCGAATGAAGGGCAGAGCCACGGGTCGTAACAATCTGAATTGCAACTTCCACTGTTCAAAGTGCCATCAATGCGAACAAGAGGTGACCGGGACGTGTAACCAATGTCACCCCATACCATCACGCCGGGTGATATGCCGGTATGGCGATGACGAATACACGCTTCCAATGGGCGTTCACCGCGATGTCGCCAAACACGGATGCGACTATCATGATGCTGTAAACAGAACCTGCATTAATCCGAAAAAAAGACGTTTTGCCATACTTGCACCCAGGTTCGTCGTTGAGTACACTATTGCAGGCGCTCCTGTCTGTGATGCAGCGTGTAATGGTACTTGAATTAAGTAACCATTACGGCACCACATCTGAACCTCTCGATACCAGTAATATTCTACTGTGTTTCTGTTAAATACTTTACATATTTCTGAGACAACATTCAGATTTGATTTCATTTGTGATACATCGATATGTCTATATTGCAATGATATTATTCTTATGTGTATTTTTTCATTTATCACTATGATCTTTGACGTACTTGTAACTCTGATTTTTGGGCGCGTAAGCGATTATTAGTTAGTTGTTAAGTTGTTAGAGAGTCGGACCTTGAGAAAGTAAAGTCTTGGACGTCATGTTGGAAAGATGCATATTGTAGTTGGCTTATAAAATGTGAGGAAGATGTTTTCAAGTATGTTTTGTATTGTGAAGTGATGTTTGTGTGTCACGTGATATTGCAATAAAAGCAATTAAAAGGATGTGTAACTTAATTTCGGAGTGTTGATTATTTTTTTACATCACAATTGTCCAGCAAAAATGTAATTTTCAGAAATGGTTTGTGAAGCGCATCTACAAAACTTTTGAATATAGCAGAATAAAACCTAGGCCTCTTTGCATCCAAGGTTGGAATCATAACCACCTAGATTTTCAATGATTGAGCCATGATTTTACGACGAGACCAGCGTGGGAAACACAAAAAGATGAGTGCTTAGTTTTTTGAAAAGTACATGAAATGACTTTATTAACTGTGCTCTAATGACACCTGCCACATAGTATGACTGTTGTTGCCCGAAAATGCAGTATTTAACAGCGTGAGCAACACAACAATCGTTATTAAATTCTGACCTTTGTTGTGGTAGGGTTGTTAGAAGCGTCAAGGGTAACCGCAGCCATGGTCTCCGAGCTGATAGTCCGTGCTGTTGCAAACGTCGTCGAACTGATCGTGCAGATGGTTGTTGTCTTGCAAACCCCATCTGTTGACTCAGGGACCGAGACGTGGCTGCACGATACGTTACAGCCATGCGGATAAGATGCCTGTCATCTCAACTGCTAGTGATACGAGGCCTTTGGGATCCTGCACGGCGTCCCATATTACCCTCCTGAACCCACTGATTCCGTATTCTGATAGTCATTGGATCTCGACCAACGCGAGCAGCAATGTCGCGATACGATAAACCGCAATCGCGATAGGCTACAATCCGACCTTTATCAAAGTCGGAAATGTAATGGTACACATTTCTCCTCCTTAGACGAGGCATCATAACAACGTTTCACCAGGCAACGCCGATCAACTGCTGTTTGTGTATGAGAAATCGGTTGGAAACTTTCCTCATGTCAGCACGTTGTAGGTGTCTCCACCGGCGCCAACCTTGTGTGAATGCTCTGAAAAGCTAATTATTTGGATATCACAGCATCATCTTATTGTCGGTTAAATTTCGCGTCTGTAGCACGTCAACTTCGTGGTGAAGCAATTTTAATGGCCAGTAGTGTAGAATGTTAATAACGTTTGTTTCATTTAAAAAATTTTAATAGTTTCCACGTTACGATGTCAATGACTATTCTCTAAGCACGCCCTCGTAGCAGTACAAGACTAAATACAGGATTGGTGCGTGAATTATGTAGACGCCGATTATCAGTATGATGGGTGTATGTTCGTTGACCGGGCACGGCCATCGACAGGCAGGAATCCTCTGAGAATTTATCCTGCGGAGTCAGACTCTTGGCGCCGAGTACTTGAGCCTGGCACGAAGCACAGACAGTCGGCAACGGTTCTTCAGAGGAGTGGGAGGCACAATTTGCTCACCAAGTGCGCCCCAGCAAACCAGCGAGCAGATAGGAATTATCATAATTGAGATCGAGCTATAATTAATAATGATGAAAAGGTCTACCTAAAGTTTCAACGTGGTTGACTGACGTATGGAATAGCTGCTGATGAATCTTCTGGGCTTTATGGCCGTGGAGGAAGAAACTTTTCGGTTGAGAGCGGTAGTGAACACATTACTTTCTACTATACAGTATATTTCAGTCAGTGTGTAGCGGTTCCCACCCCTTCCTAACTAAGTAGGAAGAGATATAAAATGTTTCTGCCGTGAGAAATTACTGCGCCGGACATGCTGACAATACAAATTGTTCTTTGCAAATTGCTGCATGTGGAGGGCTACGTTGACCAATTCGTAAAGAGAAGGTCCATTCTTCTCCGATGGTAGCAGATTCTAACATTTGTACAATCAATGATGGAATGGTAAGTGGGAAAACCTCAACGCCACTACAATGAAAGTCTGGAAACACAACGATTCTACCTTATTTTATTAAAAGCAAAGAAAAAATCGCCTTTAGAGCCAGTCTAACAGCAATACTTGAATCAAAGTTCGCGGAGTTCACTCACCGAGCATCACTGGAAGTTAACGAAAATCTCCATACGAATTTAACTCCCATACGATATCGCACATACGCGAGATCGCATATAAACTTTTTCCGAGACCGAATAAACTTTCACGTAAGTTGAATTCCACAAAATATCTGATGCCGTTAAAAACGCGGTGTTGGTGTGAAAGTTAGTTCTAGATTCCTCGGATACTAGTCGAAGACTATGTGTGCCTGCCCGCACAGAGAGTATTTCTAATTGGTCAGTATGGCCGACAAATGTCTGAAAATATTACGTAAGATTCTAATTAGTATTTGAGATAATGCCGTCAATCTAGTTGGATGCATATATAAATACTTAATTAGTAAATATTGATAAGCAAAGTTATGCGTTTGCCGCCAAGCCTTGCAGTGTGAATCACTGCACTGTCTATATCTCCAGCTGGCCGCTGTGGCCGAGCGTTTCTAGGTGCTTCAGTCCAGAACCGCGCTGCAACTGCGGTCGCAGGTTCGAGTCCTGCCTCGGGCATGGATGTGTGTGATGTCCGTAGGTTAGTTAGGTTTAAGTAGTTCTACGTCTAGGGGACTGATGACCTCAGATGTTAATTAGAGCCATTTGAACTATTTTTTTATGTCCAAATTCGTTTTCATGTAGCCATCGGCCAGTTGTAGGTTGTTTATGGTGGCTGTCTACTTCCGTGGCTCTGTGGTCTAGACCAATGTTTCTTGCAATTTTTTTTTTTGTAGGTACTACCACCTCAAAAATGTTCAACAGTTTTTTTGAACATCCTATATAGTGGCTAGACAATCAGTCAAAACTCGTCCAGTCACTAAAAAATTTTGTGATCTTGGCTGAATTAAACTTTACAGTGAAAAGTATCAAAGAAGGAACCATGGGAGACAGGCTTCTTGTGATTGATTGGCGCTTCGTTGCAGCGATTTATTCGAACAGGATTCGTTGTCTGGTCGAGACCATGTTAAGGAGACACTTGCTTCTATTCTCTGGATGCAACTGAATGGCGCAGACGGATTGGTAGGCCGTCTTTGGGAACTGAGTAGCGAGAATAGAACTTAGTGCTACCATCGACAACTAAATTCAATTTCTTTCCACCGTTTGATTTAGGATGTCTTACTGTTTTAATAACGCATACAGCCAGTTTCATCAGTTATCATAAAAGCGCAAAATTTATCATCATTAAAGTAGAAAGAATTAAACGAATACGCGTACTGAAGCAGTGACGGCACAGTCCGTTGATTTCAGTGCAGTTCATATGTTGGTGCAGTTCATATGTTACTTTAGCCGGAATATCAACATTATTAACGACCGTCTCTCTAATATGTGCATGGGTAATGCAGCTGGGGTATTTTCAGCTGAATCAGTCTTACTGTTTGACAGTCTGTTGCCAGCAGAGGCGAAAAGAGTGGTAGTGACGAGTAATAAGACGTAATATTTTCTCCCACGTGTGCCTGGCATCAACCGAAATTACCAAAATGCTATTCCAATTATCTATGTGACTGACTCTGCCGTCATCGACTACAATACATGTAACAACTGTTACAAGTAATACCATTGACGTAATATAGTGACAATAACTCATGCTTAGATTAATTCATCATCGATAGTGGACTTCAGAGACAGAACGTTTAATAGCATCGTCAAATAAGGTTGTGGCCCTAGGTAAGGAAACATATTTACATTCACACAGAGTGGTATAGATTAGGAATGGCAAGCAGAATGCAGTGATTAGCGAAACTCGTGTACTCTCTAAATTGAGAAGAATTTGGTGCTAATTAAGCATATATAGTGACTTTTCCGTAGTACACACTGAAACAATACAACAGCCAAACCTTCATCTAGTACAGCAGTATCATATGTTTCACAAACAGGATGTTGCACAATTTTACATACTTCCAGAGACAGTAGAAGGGAAGTTCTCATACAGATACATGCCCGGAAAAATGCAAGGACACAAAAGCGGCTCACATTTTTAATTTTCACGCTAATGTTGAGGTTCTTCATGTGTTCAGTATGAGCAACAACTGCACTCCAGAGGTACATGCCATGAGCCTTGCAGATTTTGCACCACGCCTCAACTAGTGTGCTTGGTTCCTGTATCGTTGTCTAGGCGTTCACCAGTTTTGATGGGAAATTATTTTCAACAAAAAAGTGCATTTCATCAGTGGTACTCATTTCGACAGTCGAAAAAGCCACAATTTTTGATGAAATAAACTTCCATATGACAGTTTCTTGTGGATTCCAGTGGCCGGGCAGTAATTTTTGGAACATGTGCAACCAGGTTTCATCCGACTGAACATGGTTGTCGTAAACAAGACTCCTTACACAGCCCATCATGACAAGTATGTTGTTACTTAATAAATGGTACACCTCAGGTGAAGCTAAGACACTTTAGTTGTTATACACCAACAAGATAAACAACTGATATCACAGAATATACTAGTTTCGCTCCGCTTGTTATTTTGCGTAACGCGAGTCCGACAATCGAAAACATTCCGGACCTCGTGCCGCGTCAGGCAGCGATATACTGACCGCTAAAAATCGTCGTCTTACCTGTGTTTGACGTTCGCCTCGTCAACAACGGCGAAGTGTGGAGTGATCTACGATTGAGGTCTCTACAACACATCTTCACAAGAAAAATGAGATAAAATTTTTAACTAACTTGAGCTAATAAATGTCTGCTGGGTCGAAACATAAACGACCTTTTCGTCCGTAACGAGGTTTCTTTATGGTTGGATCTACATCTACATCTACATTTATACTCCGCAAGCTACCCAACGATGTGTGGCGAAGGGCACTTCACGTGCCACAGTCATTACCTCCCTTTCCTGTTCCAGTCGCGAATAGTTCGCGGGAAGAACGACTGCCGGAAAGCCTCCGTGCGCCCTCGAATCTCTCTGATTTTACATTCGTGATCTCCTTGGGAGGAATAAGTAGGGCCAAGCAACATATTCGATAGCTAATCCAAAAACGCACCCTCTGGAAGCCTGGACAGCAAGCTACACCGCGATGCAGAGCGCCTCTCTTGCAAAGTCTGTCACTTGAGTTTGCTAAACATCTCCGTAACGCTATCACGCTTACTAAACAACCCTGTGACGAAACGCGCCGCTCTTCTTTGGACCTTCTCTATCTCCTCTGTCAACCCGACCTGGCACGGATCCCACACTGATGAGCAGTACTCAAGTATATGTCGAACGAGTGTTTTGTAAGCCACCTCCTTTGTTGATGGACTACATTTTCTAAGGACTCTCCCAATGAGTCTCAACCTGACACCCGCCTTACCAACAAATGATCATTCCACTTCAAATCGTTCTGTACGCATACTCCCAGATGTTTTACAGAAGTAACTGCTACCAGTGTTTGATCCATATAATCATACAATAAAGGATCCTTCTTTCTATGTATTCGCAATACATTACATTTGTCTATGTTAAGGGTCAGTTGCCATTCCCTGCACCAAGTGCCTATCCGCTGCAGATCTTCCTGCATTTCGCTGCAATTTTCTAATGCTGCAACTTCTCTGTATACTACAGCATCGTCCACGAAAAAGCCGTATGGAACTTCCGACACTATCTACTAGGTCATTTATATATATTGTGAACAGCAATGGTCCCATAACACTCCCCTGTGGCACGCCAGAGGTTACTTTAACGTCTGTAGACGTCTCCCGGCCGGTGTGGCCGTGCG
Source organism: Schistocerca gregaria (assembly GCF_023897955.1). Classification (NCBI taxonomy): domain Eukaryota; kingdom Metazoa; phylum Arthropoda; class Insecta; order Orthoptera; family Acrididae; genus Schistocerca; species Schistocerca gregaria. Next base: position 783,005,213 of record NC_064931.1, read on the forward strand.
GTTCTAGGCGCTTCAGTCTGGAACTGCGACACCGCTACGGTCGCAGGTTCGGATCCTGCCTCGAGCATGGATGTGTGTGACGTCCTTAGGTTAGTTAGGTTGCATTAGTTCTAAGTTCTAGGGGACTGATGACCTCAGATGTTAAGTCCCATACTGCTCAGAGCCATTTGAACCATTTTTTTGTAGACGTCTTTCCATTGAGAACAACATGCTGTGTTCTGTTTGCTAAAAACTCTTCAATACAGCCACACAGCTGGTCTGATATTCCGTAGGCTCTTACTTTGTCAGTCAGGCGACAGTGCGGAACTGTATACAACGCCTTTCGGAAGTCAAGGAAAATGGCATCTACCTGGGAGCCTGTATCTAATATTTTCTGGGTCTCATGAACAAATAAAGCTATTTCCGGAATCCATGTTGATTCCTACAGGGTAGATTCTGGGTTTCCAGAAATGACATGATTCGCAAGCAAAAAACATGTTCTAAAATTCTGCAACAGGTCGAGGTCAGAGATATAGGCCTATAGTTTTGCCCATGTGCTCGACGACCTTCTTGAAAACTGGAACTACCTGTGCTCTTTTCTTATCATTTGGAACCTTCCGTTCCTCTAGAGCACGCTGTTCCAACCTAGCTCCAGAGAACCGGAGTGCTCCGGAGCGCTCACTGCGGCAGCTCGGAGCCCGCGTGGAGGGGGAAAGCGAACTCACTGCCCCCTGGCCGCAAGCAGCCGTCACTGACGCAATAATCCGTGTTACATGACAGCTATGACTAAGGGCGGGAGCCCTGTACCTCTATTGGAGGATGATACCTTTCTATTCATTGACAGGGATGGTCGTCCGCAGTGTCTTGTATGTCATAAAGTATTTAATTCTGGGAAGAACTACAATATACAACGACGTTATACACGTCTTCATGCAGCGCACAGGTAGAAGGCATTGCACGCAGAGAACTGGTAGCCAGGCTTAAGAGCGACATACCAGGAGATGTAAGTTTAAAAACGGTTTGGTAATACGGAGGGTATCAAAACATGCAACATAGTTCGTGTTCTGTAATGCGTTTATAATTTTCAGGTGAATGAGAGTGGAGAAAACACTACTGAATCTGCAATTCGTTTTCAGTGGGACCACTCGTAAAATCGTGCATGGCAGCAGTTGCAGAATGTTTGTTTCCAAGAGAGGTGCAGGCAATTGAAGGCGTTTGTCTGTCGAAGCAAACAATGTCTCTTCGAATCATTGACATGGCAGCGGATTTAGATACACAACCCAAGAAAAGAGTGGAGAGCTTTGTTGCATTTTTACTAGCGCTTGACGAAAGCACCGACATATCGGACTGTGCTCAGCTTGCAGTCTTTGTGCGTGGTGTCGACATGGAGCTGCAACTAACTGAAGAACTCTTGGATGTCGTACCACTCGATTACACCGCAACAGGACGTGACATTTTTAAGCTGTTTGTGAATCAGTGGACAATATTAATTTGCAGTGGGATAAGCTCCATTCTGTAGCGACAGACGGTGCACCACAAATTATCGGGCGTCACCAAGGTTTTGCTTCTCGTTTGAAAAATAAACTCAGGGACGAATTCGGGAAAGACACTTTGACTCTTCATTGTTTTATTCACCAAGAGGCACTGTGTGCTGAAACAGTAGAGCTAGGTGGCGTAATGAAAGATGTCGTGAAGTGTGTGAATTTTTTTGCCGCGTCACGCTATGAATCATCGCCAATTCAAAGGATTCATGAAATGTATGGAAGCGGGGTATGGGGATATACCTTACCATAGTACAGTTCGTTGGCTGAGTCGGGGAAAAGTTCTTGATGTTTTCTTTGCCATTCGTGAGGAAATATCCCTTTTTCTCGAAATGAAAGGGGAAGAAATGCGTTGTCTGAAATATATAAAATGGATATCAGACCTGGCGTCCCCAGCTGACATAACTATGCATCTGGATAATCTAAATCTGTCACTGCAGGGCAAAGGGCAGCTAATAGCTGACATGAACGACTATATCAAGCGTTCATGGAAAAGTTACGTTTATTTGAGAGGCAGATGAGTAATGGACATTTAACGTTCTTCAATCGTCTTGCTTCTTTAAAATTATCTGAGGGTACTACTTTCAGCGATTAACAAACAAAGTTAAAGCAGTTCATCGCGTCGTTTGATCACGATTCCGAGACCTCACTAGTTTGGAAATGGAACTTAAGGTGTTCAGCGCTCATTTTTCAGTTTCCCCGATGACTTGTCATAGTCACTTCCATTTGAGATTATTGATTTGCCAAATTCAACTCTGTTTAAAGCGAGGTACTACAAAACGTTGATATCATTCATTACAGCAAAAAACATTTCCCAAGCTTCACAAAAATGCCACTCGGATCATCTGCGTGTTTGGATCTACGTGTTGTTGTGAGTAGCTTTTCTCAGCAATGAAAAGAGTACAAAGTAAGGAACGATCGTTTCTTTGGCATGCAACAATGAAGGCCATCCTCCGCATTATCGCTGGAACACTTTGACGGCTGATATTTCCCATCTTGTAATGAAAAGAACATTACAAGCTACAGAGGCCCAATAAATTTAGTATGCAATTTCTTGTACAATAGTTGTTTCTTATTTATTTTCTGAACATCATATTTCCTGGTGTAGCATGTCACCACGTCTTAGTAGCTAAGAGTATGAGGTTGTCGATCTTGTAAGACGCAGCTGGCACATCAAAACGCTTGCCCTGCCGCCTGCCTCAGCCAGCCGTGCCACGTGCCGGCGTGCCGGCCCACTTGAATGGTCACAGCGAGCGACACGGCTCCCTGGAGCAGGGAGCGCTCCGCGGCTCACAACGGAGCCGACGAGCTGGAACAGCCTGCGTCTAGAGCCTTGCGGTACACGGCCGTTAGAAGGGGGGCAAGTCCTTTCGCGTACTCTGTGTAGAATCGAATTGGTATCCCGTCAGGTCCAGTGGACTTTCCTCTGTTAAGTGATTTCAGTTGCTTTTCTATTCCTTGGACACTTATTTCGATGTCAGCTATTTTTTCGTTCGTGCGAGAATTTAGAGAAGGAACTGCAGTGCGGTCTTCCACTGTGAAACAAATTTGGAAAAAGGTGTTTAGTATTTCAGCTTTATGCGTGTCATCCTCTGTTTCAATGCCATTATCATCCCAGAGTGTCTGGATATGCTGCTTCGATCCGCTTACTGATTTAACGTAAGACCAGAACTTCCTAGAACTTTCTGTCAAGTCGGTACACAGAATTTTACTTTCGAAATCACTGAACGCTTCACGCGTAGCCCTCCTTACGCTAACTTTGAGATCGTTTAGCTTCTGTTTGTCTGCGAGGTTTTGGCTGCGTTTAAATTTGCAGTGAAGCTCTCTTTGCTTTCGCAGACGTTTCCTAACTTTGTTGTTGAACCACGATGGGTTTTTCCCGTCCCTCACAGTTTTACTCGGCACGTACCTTTCTAAAACACATTTTACGATTGCCTTGAATAGAAATTTTCGGTTTAATCAATTAGGTAGTCTGAAATCTGCCTCTTATTACTCTTGCTAAACAGATAAGCCTTCCTCCCTTTTTTTTATATTCCTATTTACTTCCATATACAGAGATGCTGCAACGGCCTTATGATCACTGATTCCCTGTTCTGCGCTTACAGAGTCGAAAAGTTCGGGTCTGTTAGTTATCAGTAGGTCCAAGATGTATTCTCCACGAGTCGGTTCTCTGTTTAATTGCTCGGATAGTGCACTCAGTATAATGTCACTCGATGCTCTGTCCCTACCACCCGTCCTAAACATCTGAGTGTCCCAGTCTATATCTGGATGCTGATGGGTCGTCTGGTATTGCGAAGTACCTGCTGCACCTGGGTAGGCAGTGGCCGGTCGGTTTCCTATGTGTCGCTCTTGTCTGGACGTTGGATTGCCGGCGACTGCAGTGCGGGTGTTCCGCCTCCAGTAGTGGCCAGCACTTCGGCTGCGTCTTCTGCAGGTAGGCTGGCTTGCACCGATCAGTGGACACTACTGCATCTACCCTTTTATGCGGAGAGGTATTAGAGATAAAGTTGGTGAACTGCTTATAGATGTTGACTCTGAAATTATTGGTATATCAGAGCACCACTTAAATAATTTATCTGTTCAGAGGCTTCCTTTGCCAGGATACAGATCAGCTGGCTGTTTCTCAAGGAGTTCCTTGCGGTGTGAGGGAGTGGCTGTGTATTTAAAAAACAGTATTTCATTTGAGCCCATAGATGTATCACGACACTGCACTGAGCAGATATTTGAATGTTGTGCAGGGGCAGTTAAATTTAGTGAAACTAAACTTCTATTTGTTGTTGTTTGTAGGTCCCCTAATTTCGACTTCAGAGTATTTTTGCTCACGCTAGAGAGGGTTCTTGATTCCCCTGCTAGGAAATACCAGAAATTAGTTATATGTGGTGACTTCAATATTAATTTTGTATATGGTGGTGCAAGAAAAAGGATCTTGGTAGATCTCCTAAATTCATATGATCTGATGCAGACTGTGTTTTTTTTTTTCCAACAAGGGCGCAGGGGAACAGTAACACAGCCGTAGACAATATATTTATTCATTCTCCATTACTAGATGGGTATTCTGTTAGTAAAAGCGTGAAAGGCCTTTGAGACCATGGTGCACAAATTTTAACACCAAAAGGCTTTTGTACTCAAACCAATGTCATATTTCATTACAAACGATGTAGGAAAGTTAATCCCACAGCAATAAAGAGTTTTTTAAACCTTGTCAGACAACAAGAGTGGCAGGATGTTCATAGTGCCAATAACATAGATGATAAATACAATGCTTTCCTTAACACATTTCTCCATTTCTCATGCTCTTTGAGAGTTACTTTACATTAGAACGTTCTAAACGGGGAACTAGCAGCAATAGGCAGTCCAGGTGGCTGACTAATGGGATAAGGATATCTTGTAGAACAAAACGGGAATTATATCAAAATTTTAGAAGTAGTCACAATCAAGCTACAGTAGCCCACTACAAACCGTATTGTAAGGTACTTAAAAATGTTATTAGGAAGGCGCAGAGTATGTGGTACGCAAATAGAATAGCTAATTCACAGTATAATAGTAACGTCATATGGTCAGTTGGGAAGGAAGTGTCTGGTCAGCAGCACAAGGTCGACAATGTAAATTCAGTTCATAGTAAAAATATTTCTGTTACTGATAAATCAGATATATGTACAGCATTAAACAACCATTTTCTGAGCATTGCTGGTGAATTAAATAAAAATTTAGTTTTTAGTTTCTACAGGGAATTATATAACTCTCTTGCAAAATGCATTTAAGAGATTGATGTCTGAAATACTCCTCTGTGACACAGACAAGTGGGAGATTGAGTCAATAATTAAATCACTGAAGGCTAAGGAGTCTCATGGGTATGATGGAGTGCCTCGCAGAATATTAAAGTGCTGTGCTGCACATGTTAGCCCTGTGTTTAGCCATATTTGTAATTTTTCCTTTAGGAATGGCCAGTTTCCTGAGCGATTGAAGTACTCAGTAGTAAAGCCGATTTATAAAAAGGGAGAAAGGGATACAGTAGATAATTTTAGACCTACTTCTTTGCCATCAGTGTTTGCAAAAGTTATTGAAAAGTCTGTGTATGTAAGGATAATTGATCATTTCATATCACACGATTTGCTATCAAATGTACAGCTCGTCTTTAGAAGTCGTTTAACAACTAAAAATGCTATATTCCCTTTTCTCTGTGAGGTACTGTATGGGCTAAACAAAAGGTTTCAAACGCTGGGCATATTTTTTGATTTAACTAAATCATTTGAGTGTGTTGATCAAGAAATATTGCTCCAGAAGTTGGATTGTTACGGAATACAGGGAGTAGCTCCCAACTGGTTCACCTCTTACTTTAGCAACAGGCAGCAAAAGGTCATTATTCACAGTGTAGATTACGACTATGATGTGGGGTCTGAGTGGGGTACTGTCAAGTGGAGGAGGGGGGGGGGGTGCCCCAGGGATCTGTGTTGGGACCACTCCTGTTCCTTATTTATATAAATGATATGCCCTCTAGTATTGCGGATAACTCTAAAATATTTCTGTTTGCTGATGGCACTAGCTTGGTAGTAAATGAAGTTGTGTGCAGCATTGGCTCGGTTTCAAATAGTGCAGTTCATGACGTAAGTTCATGATTTGTAGAAAATAAACAAATACTAAACCACAGTAAGACTTAGTTTTTACAGTTTCTAGCATACAGTTCAAGAAACCTGACGTTTTCATTTCACAGAACGGGCATATGATTAGCGAAACTCAACAGTTCAAATTTCTAGGTGTTCAGGTAGTTAGTCAGCTGTCGTTGAAAGCACACGTTCAGGATCTTGTTCAAAGACTTAATACTGCCTTTTTTACTATTCGAACGGTATCAGAAGTGAGTGATCGTTCGACACGAAAAATAGTCTACTTTGCTTATTTTCATTCGTTTATGTCGTATGGTATCATAGTTTGGGGTAACTCTTCCCATTCTAAAAGGATATTTTTGGCTCAGAAACGGGCGGTTCGGGCAATAAGTGGTGTGAGTATATTCCTTATTGTCATTTCTTGTTAACAATATTAGCTTATCCCCTAGAATAAGCAGCTTTCACTCGGTTAATATTCCGCAGAAATCAAACCTGCATCTGGATCGGACTACTTTAACTCTTGTGCAAAAAGGTGTGCAGTATACTGCTGCATCCGTTTTTAATAACCTACCACTCGAATTCAAAAATCTTAGCAGTAATCCACGCGCTTTCAAATCGAAACTGAAGAGTTTCCTCACATGTCACTCCTTCTATTCTCTTGAGGATTTCCTTGAAAAATTAAGCTGATTCTTATTGTATTGCGTTTACTAAACTTATAGACTGACTTTTTTCGGGTTCATAAACACCTATTTTTATCTGTTATTACTTTTATGTTGTAATTTCATGTACTGACACGTTCCATGACCTTGGATATTTCCTCCTCAATTTGATCCTATGGAAGTTGACGTGTAAATAAATAAATAAATAACGTTATGACCACCGACCTACTATTGACGCTGACCCGTCCAGACGATAGTAGCATCACGTAGCGAGGAATCACTGCTAGTCAGACACAGGCACGGTGCGTGTACTATCAGTGAACATGCTGTCCGTGCGCTGAATGGGGAAGGCACGTGATCTATCTGAGTTTGACCGAGGGCAGAATATGATGACCCAGAGACTCGGCTCAAGCATTTCGGAAACTGCACGACTTGTCGGGTGTTCGATGAGTGCTGAGGTGTCTTCAAAACATGGCGAAACCAAGGTGAAACCACGTCCAGACTTCGTGGGGTTGGGCGGCCACCCCTCATTATAGGTGTCAGACGTCGTAGACTGGGCAGACTGGTAAAACAGGGCAGGTGGCGAACTGTGGTGAAACTACCATCAGATTTTGATGCTGAGCAGGGTACAAGTATGTCTGGACACACAGTGGACCGAACACTCCTAACGATGGGCCTCGGCAGCCGATGATCCATACATGTTCCAAAGTTAACACCTCGGCAAATGCCCCTGCAATGGGCACGTGACCATCGACACTGGACTTTGGTGCAGTGTCAGAGCGTTGCATGGTCTGATGAATCCCGGTACTACCTTCATCATGCCGATGGGAGGTCGCGAATCCGTCGTGATCCACGGTTCAAAAATGGCTCTGAGCACTATGGGACTTAACTTCTGAGGTCATCAGTCCCCTAGAACGTAGAACTACTTAAAACCTAACTAACCTAAGGACGTCACACACACCCATGCCCGAGGCAGGATTCGAACCTGCGACCGGAGCGGTCGTGCGGTTCCAGACTGTAGCGCCTAGAACCGCTCGGCCACGCCGGCCGGCTTTGGCATGGGAAATTTTCTTGCTGCAATGACTGCACTTCCTGCATGTGATATGGGTACAATTGTTGTTCATGTAAGACTCTCAACTCAACTGTTTGGACTGCGTTCAGTGCTCGTGCAACGCGTCGATTACTTTGTCTTCCCGATCAACTGTTGTGGTGTGGCCCGAAACTCCGAACGGCACCTTTACGCGTTGCGGGCGGGCAGCACCTATGTGCTGTAAGGTTAACGCTAAAAACTGAGGTACCTATTTGTCCTATGGTAAGGGCACTTTGAATAAGTTCTTTAAGGAAATCTTCTGAACAAGGGAAATTCTGAACAACCAACACTGAGGTTCAGTAGTTACGTATTTTCTTTCTCTGAGCATATGCAAGTGTACAAGAAGTGAGTAGGTGATGCAGAGGGACTGCTAAAATATTCAAGTCTTACGAGAGGCGTAGTGCTACCAGTGCTAACTGCAGGGAGGCGATACGCGATAATGCAGTGTTCGAAAATCAGCTGCCTCAGGTCGACGCACATTCGATTGTCACCGAGGGAACTGTCTGTTCAAAACAACATGGGATTTTATAAAATAGGATACCTCGTCTCCAGCCGGCCGTAGTGGCCGAGCGGTTCTGGGAACTACAGTCTGGAACTGCGAGACCGCTACGGTCGCAGGTTCGAATCCTACCTCGGGCATGGATGTGTGTGATGTCCTTAGGTTAGATAGGTTTAAGTAGTTCTAAGTTCTAGGGGACTGATGACCTCAGAAGTTAAGTCCCATAGTGCTCAGAGCCATTTCAACCATTTTTTAACCTCGTCTTCACCTTTTTCTGAGGTGAGCACGGGCGACCAATACCGACATGTGCTTCTTTCCCTTCGTGTGTCGGCCCTAGAGAGGTGTCTTTGACCGTTTTTGTATTAATAATACTAACAGTTGTCTCCTTGCGGTGTTTGCTGGGGGGCGGGGGGGGGGGGGGACTGTTTCGTTACTTTGCCCGTCAAGCCTACAAAACTGCTGGATTATGAGTTCGCAAGAATGGAAGCTAGCAGCCACGTTCTTCCACTAGGCTTGATATAAATGCGTAACTGGAAAACTCGTCGTCACCTCAGGATGACGTTTAGTTTGTGGGGCGCTCAACTCGAGTTTATCAGCGCCCGTACAAAGTCCCAATTTTTGTACACAGTCCAATCAAACCACAGTCACGAATGATGATAATGATGAGGACAACTCAAATACCCAGTCCCCGGGCAGAGAAAATCCCCAACCCGGCCTGGAACCGAACCCGGGACCCCGTGATCCAGAGACATAAACGCTAGCCACTAGACCACGAGCTGCGGACGTCACCAGCAGATATCAACCGTTAAAAATAGGCATGAGCGACCTTTGGTGACCCGTCGACCTGATTCACAAATTATATACGGAGATGTACGAAGGAGCAGACACCACGCGGAATCGGCAGCTGTGATACGTAGCTTGCAAACTGAAGGTGGGAGGTGTGGGGAGAAAGCAGAGGAAAGGGAAGGGGAGGAACTGATGACGTCAGCTGCATCGGGACTTTATGCAGAGTCAGCGGCGACGAGTAAAAATGTGGGCGGAACCGGGATCTCGTGCTTAGTAGGCACTCGCGTTAACCACTGCTTTAGCCAGACGCAGTGTTTATCGCAATTGGGCGGACTCTCTAGATACACCCCTCGGCCGACCAACACTCCCACTTAGCGCTACCTACCCGCAGCCCCCGTCCATGTCCCCCTTGCTCGCGACTTTGAGATTCCCGCACGAGGTCGGACGTGATTGTGCCTCCGCACTGAAGGTCTGAAACAACAGACACCACATTGAGCCGTGGTGGCTGGCGCTAGGGTGTTCGACTTGCATCGCTGATATCGATATTCGGCTTGAGGCGTAGCTCCGTATAACGATCCTATCTTGGAGGCGGTTAAGTGGAAGATGTGTCTCAGAGCTGGAGAGTGACAGATGGTGACGCGAGACTGGACGCGCACGTAGTTTATGTATCACCCGATAGAGGACAATATTGGATAGGGGGACTGTGATTTTAGTTTCGATTGTGCCCACTTGAGTGCACTAAAGTCATAGAATGTTTTTCATAAACTTCTCTAGTATTTTCATAAAGTGTTATTATTTTTTGTGTATGTAAAATGTTATAAGTGTGTTTTAGCAGTATGAATGATGCGTGAGTGTGGTTTAAGATTAATATGAAGATATTTTTTTTAACGAGGTATGTAGTAGGACTTAGGAACATATCGAAGAAGGGGATTTTTGTAGAATAGATTTGTAAAGTAAGTTTATGGTAAAGAGAAAGTTAATTCAGGTATAAATAGCAATAGTAAATAACTTTATGCATAAGCAAAACTTTAGCATACTAGATAATTACGTCGGTAAAAAGTGCACTTAGGTTTACTATTTTGCGATTGGTTATTTATGAAAAGCGCACATTGACGCGGGAGACTGTTGTCTTGCTATTGGCTGTTGAGTAAACTGACCAATGGTAAAGCAATATTCTTCGCGCGCCTTTCTCTGCTGGTAGAGAAAACTTTGAGTATTCAAGAGAGGAGTCGAAGCCTAGCCATGAAAGAGATCGGACGTGTGCACTAGTAGTTCCGATGAAAATGATAAGTTGCCGGATATAGCAGTATTTCATACATCAATAAAGTTGGAAAGTGACGGCATAATTATTCCGATGTGTGTGTAGAAATTTCGGAATTTTTAAGTGAATTTTGTGACGAGAAAAGACATATATTCCGCGTGGCGTATTGAGCAGGTCGGTGGCTAAAAACTGTGACTGCATTTGGTACCGACAGACTTAATATTTGGCGAGCATTCTCAATCAAAAGCAATTAGTATTTTTGTAGCTATTACGTTTTCGGGAAATGCAACACCATAAACTTGCTAACGTGAGTGAAAGGGATTGTGAGTGACTGTGTTAAGACTAGCACGGGCTTGGCAGTGGTACTTGTTCACCTAAGTTTCAGAATATATTAATTGAGGACATAATTTCCAACCTTTCATTTCGTGTTCCTCCCGAAACGTGATTATAATTGTAGCCTGGTTCACGTCGAAGTGCAGTAGGTTTCACTCGGCTTTCCTACTGATGATTTGCTGACACAATGTTCACAGGTAGGTGCAGGTCCGTCGTAAAAGTACGGAAAGAACCGCGCCGCCGCAGGCTGTCCTGCTATCTTTGACTGCTCCCCCGGCCGGTTTTCCGGGTGAACGTGTGAGGAGTGAGTCTCCGGTCGGCGTTCAATGAGCTAACTTGTGTTGAAAACAAGCCCGTGTCCCTAACCGGGGTGCATCTGCCTCGCCGTGCTCTCCGCCATTGCTTGGCGCGCGGCGGATCTACGGTGCCGATCTTTGGGCGCCTTGACGTGCAAAATTGTGGTGGGTTCGTCGTCTCACGCTGATCAGCTTCCCAGCTCGTAATTTGCAAGCTCCAAGTTACGTATGACTTTTATTCTGTGTTTAACTAAGAAGACTGTTGAAACTTATTGTGGCATGGGTAGCTGCCGGAGAACATCCGAGGTCATCAGTCCCCTAGAACTTAGAACTACTTAAAGCTAACTAACCTAAGGACATAACACATATCCATGCCCGAGGCAGGATTCGAACCTGCGACCGTAGCAGTCACGCGGTTCCGAACTAGAACCGCTCGGCCACGTGTACGAGAACCAGCACGCCGACGCACCAGACGCAGTACATACGGTGATATCGCAAATTGCTTCGGCTTATAAGGGCTATAAAAGCCAAACAGCTGTGAGCACGTTAATTTATTTCCACTGAGGTTCCACACCACCGTAGATCATCTTTGAAAGTAGTGTCTTCTAGTGTTTGGTACGTAGATGATGTCAGTCATTTCGTGTTATTGATATTAGGCCGCGGACTCATAATAAGGGACAGAGTTGGGCAATTGATTACTAATTTTACTTAGGAAATGTAAACTTCCTAATATAAAGGTTTTTTTAAAATCTACAATAAATATACAAGCAGGAACTACTTTTATCATTTAGTAGGATTAGTTGCCTTCATCATTCATTTATTTTCAGATTGTAATTTATAGAATTAAGAGAGCCCAGATCTGCTTCAGGGGGTAGTCAGACAGGGCCAAATCTTCATTATAGCGTTTATTATTTTCAGTTGCACACATTCATTTTACACCCTCCTGAAGTAGCATCTTGGAACTGTAGCGTCCCTGGTGTTAATGTTTGTGAGGTAACGTACCGATATGAATGGCACCTTTCAGCTGTTATTCAAATGGGTCCATTCCTCTAGTAGTCGGTAGCTCCGTGTAACACAGACGTAGGCAGTAAGCAGTAAGTAACGTCAACACTGATACAGAGGCGAAAATACTTCTCACCGCTCCCCTTCGAATTAATGAGCTATTTCACCCACTCATCGCATGCACATGAGCACATGCGTCTTAACTTCGTGCTCAGAGTGGAAACGTATTTTTCGTTGTTGTTCAGATGCAGCGGTGACGAAATGGCATTGGGTGTCCGCAGAGTAAGCAAAACTTTCACTGGTGTGAGTCACGAGCTGCAAACCTGAGGCGAGTCGAGCGTCGATGGAAATTTTCAAAAATAGATCCCGGGAAGAGCGCAACGCGAGCACGTCGCTGTCCCTCCCACTAATTTCTTCCGTGGACAGGATCGAAATTAATCGGGGGCCGCATTCAGCCAGCTGACTCTAGTTGCCCACTCATGGTTTAAGGTTACAGCTGTCTTCAGTGCCTCTGGCCGGGCGACCCAGACAGGGAGTTCCACGGCTGTAGTTGTACTGGGTGGAACGCACGGAAACGTCATTTGCGTTTCCACTGTTTTTTACACCCCTATCAGTTTGTCCGATTTCTTCCACGTCTTTCTCGGCGGCTGTCGTCGCAGATCACTACATTTCTGGCATACCTCGTATAGCCAGTATTTTCCATTCAAAGACGGAAGGAGCGAGTTTCTTTTAGCCGCACTTATGTACAAATGCAAAATTACTGTGATGTGGTTGCCATCGCTGAGACAGCACCTCAGCACACTGTCGCTCTGTCGCTCTGCCGCTCTCCCATTGAATTCAGTAAACTCATACAAGACATGCGTATCCATCCATACTGCCGTGTATCACTGTTCATTACGGTCGCAGATTCGAATCCTGCCCTGGGGAAGGATGTGTGTGATGTTAGGTTACTTAGTTTTAAGTAGTTCTAAGTTCCAGCCCCCCCCCCCCCATGAACCATGGACCTTGCCGTTGGTGGGGAGGCTTGCGTGCCTCAGCGATACAGATAGCAACCACAACGGAGGGGTATCTGTTGAGAGGTCAGACAAGCGTGTGGTTCCTGAAGAGGGGCCGCAGCCTTTTCAGTAGTTGCAAGGGCAACAGCCTGGATGATTGACTGATCTGGCCTTGTAACAATAACCAAAACGGCCTGGCTGTGCTGGTACTGCGAATGGCTGAAAGCAAGGGGAAACTACGGTCGTAATTTTTCCTGAGGGCATGCAGCTTTACTGTATGATTAAATGATGATGGCGTCGCCTTGGGTAAAATATTCCGGAGGTAAAATAGTCCCCCATTCGGATCTCCGGGCAGGGACTACTCAAGAGGATGTCGTTATCAGCAGAAAGAAAGCTGGTGTTCTGTGGATCGGAGCGTGGAATGTCAGATCCCTTAATCGGGCAGGTAGGTTAGAAATGGGTAGGTTAAAGTTAGATATAGTGGAAATTAGTGAAGTTAGGTGGCAGGAGGAACAAGACTTCTGGTCAGGTCACTACAGCGTTATAAATACAAAATCAAATAGGGGTAATGCAGGAGTAGGTTTAATAACGAATAAAAAATAGGAGTGCGGGTAAGCTACTACTAACAGCATAGTGAACGCATTATTGTGGCCAAGATAGACACGAAGCCCATGCCTACTACAGTAGTACAAGTTTATATGCCAACTAGCTGTGCCGATGATGAAGAAATTGATGAAATGTATGATGAGATAAAAGAAATTATTCAGGTAGTGAAGGGAGACGAAAATTTAATAGTCATGGGTGACTGGAATTCGAGAGTAGGAAAAGGGAGAGAAGGAAACATAGTGGGTGAATATGGATTTGGGGAGAGAAATGAAAGAGGAAGCCGCCTGGTTAAATTTTGCACAGAGCACAACTTAATCATAGCTAACACTTGGTTCAAGAATCATAAAATAAGGTTGTATACATGGAAGAATCCTGGAGATACTATAAGGTATCAGATAGATTATATAATGGTAAGGCAGAGATTTAGGAACCAGGTTTTAAATTGTAAGACATTTCCAGGGGCAGATGTCTCTGACCACAATCTATTGGTTATGAACTGTAGATTAAAACTGAAGAAACTGCAAAAAGGTGGTAAATTAAGGAGATGGGACCTGGATAAACTGACTAAACCAGAGGTTGTACGGAGTTTCAGGGAGAGCATAAGGGAACACTTGACAGGAATGGGGGAAATAAATGCAGTAGAAGTAGAATGGGTAGCTCTGAGGGATAAAGTACTGATGGTAGCAGAGGATCATGTAGGTAAAAATACGAGGGCTAGTAGAAATACTTGGGTAACAGAAGAAATATTGAATTTAATTGATGAAAGGAGAAAATATAAAAATTCAGTAAATGAAGCAGGCAAAAAGGAATACAAACGTCTCAAAAATGAGATCGACGGGAAGTGCAAAATGGCTAAGCAGATATGGTTAGAGTACAAATGTAAGGATGTAGAGGCTTATCTCACTGGAGGTAAGATAGATACTGCCTACAGGAAAATTAAAGAGACCTTTGGAGAAAAGAGAACAACTTGTATGAACATCAAGAGCTCAGATGGAAACCCAGTTCCAAGCAAAGAAGGGAAAGCAGGAAGGTGGAAGGAGTATATAGAGGGTCTATAGAAGGGCAATGTACTTGAGGACAATGTTATGGAAATGGAAGAGGATGTAGATAAGATGAAATGGGAGATACGATACTGCGTGAAGAGTTTGACAGAGCACTGAAAGACCTGAGTCGAAACAAGTAGACAACATTCCATTAGAACTACTGACGGCCTTGGGACAAGCAGTCCTGACAAAGCTCTACCAGCTGGTGAGCAAGATGTATGAGACAGGCGAAATACCCTCAGACTTCAAGAAGAATATAATAATTCCAATCCCAAAGAAAGCAGGTGCTGACAGATGTGAAAATTAGTTTAATAAGCCACGGCTGCAAAATACTAACGCGAATTCTTTACAGACGAATGGAAAAACTGGTAGATGCAGACCTCGGGGAGGATCAGTTTGGATTCCGTAGAAATACTGGAACACGTGAGGCAATACTGACCCTACGACTTATCTTAGAAGCTAGATTAAGGAAGGGCAAACCTACGTTTCTAGCATTTGTAGAGTTAGAGAAAGCTTTTGACAATGTTGACTGGAATGCTCTCTTTCAAATTCTGAAGGTGGCAGGGTTAAAATACAGGGAGCGAAAGGCTATTTACAATTTGTACAGAAACCAGATGGCAGTTATAAGAGTCGAGGGACATGAAAGGGAGGCAGTGGTTGGCAAGGGAGTGAGACAGGGTTGAAGCCTCTCCGTGCTGTTCAATCTGTATATTGAGCAAGCAGTGAAAGAAACAAAAGAAAAATTCGGAGTAGGTGTTAAAATCCATAGAGAAGAAATAAAAACTTTGAGGTTCACCGATGGCATTGTAATTCTGCAGAGACAGCAAAGGACTTGGAAGAGCAGTTGAACGGAATGGATAGTGTCTTGAAAGGAGGATATAAGATGAACATCAACAAAAGCAAAACGAGGATAATGGAATGTAGTCGAAGTAAGTTGGATGATGCTGAGGGAATTAGATTAGGAAATGAGACACTTAAAGTAGTAAAGGAGTTTTGCTATTTGGGGAGCAAAATAACTGATTATGGTCGAAGTAGAGAGGATACAAAATGTAGACTGGCAATGGGAAGGAAAGAGTTTCTGAAGAAGAGAAATTTGTTAACATCGAGTATAGATTTAAGTGTCAGGAAGTCATTTCTGAAAGTATTTGTATGGAGTGTAGCCATGTATGGGAGTAGTTTGGACAAGAAGAGAATAGAAGCTTTTGAAATGTGGTGCTACAGAAGAATGCTGAAGATTAGATGGGTAGATCACATAACTAATGAAGAAGTGTTGAATAGGATTGGGGAGAAGAGACGTTTGTGGCACAACTTGACTAGAAGAAGGGATCGGTTGGTAGGACATGTTCTGAGGCATCAAGGGATCACAAATTTACTATTAGAGGGCAGCGTGGAGGGTAAAAATCGTAGAGGGAGACCAAGAGATGAATACACTAAGCAGATTCAGAAGGATGTAGGTTGCAGTAGGTACTGGGAGATGAAGAAGCTTGCACAGGGTAGAGTAGCATGGAGAGCTGCATCAAACCAGTCTCAGGACTGAAGATCACAACAACAACAAGTTCTAGGGACTGATGACCTCAGATGTTAATTCCCATAGTGCTCAGATCCATTTGAACCATTTTTTGTATCACTATTAACATACAACTGACAATCCGGGAAAAACAACCTCGAGGCAGAACTGAACAGTAATTAATGTAAATGTGAGAGACAAGTGTGTATTATACACTGCCTGACAAAAAAGGTCAACCACCCAGAAGGCACAGTTTGATGTCAATGTAACATCGTACATGTACAGACCATCGGCAGGTAATTAATTATTGGAGTAGAAATTCTCTGCGAAATGTTGAACAGACACCAGAGTGCATTAGCGTTCTTCGTGTTCAGTGTTCTGAAAGTTGTAATTTCTGCCTTAAGGTTTGTTGGCCATAGTACTATAAAACAACACAGTTCCAAGGTATAGACCAATGTGAAATTGAAACCACTCCCTCTCGTCAATAAACAAATCTATGAAGGTAGAAGATGAGGGAATGCAATGCTCGCTCCCACCTCTGAGTTTTTAAAGTAAGTGATCGTTGAGCTTGGCACTGTGCATAACGGAAACACATTCAGATTGAGATCAACAAGCTAGGAACACTATACGTTACATTTATTATTTGTGGGTAGCCTAACGGTGGAAAAGTAGTTGGGCAGTAAGGGATTTTGAAATGAGTGAGAGTACCAGATATTTATTTGCTCTTAATAACTGACATAATTCACATAAAATTAGTACACAGAAAAGTTCACTAAAAGCTCAAATGAAGTTTAAAAAATAAGGGTAACACTGTGAGGAGATGCCAAATTATATGGAAAACTGTGCAGTGAAAACGCAACAAGATCTCATCTGGGCAGCAGGCGAATTCAGATTTAACAAGTCAAAAGTGGGCCACAAATTGTAACCAATTAAACGACAGATGTGGTGTGGCAAAGTATGTAAGTAGCGAGCCGCTCAGAATATGGATCCCCAAAAATCAGCTAGTGTGCACCTATCAGCACCAGGTATGACTGGAAAGCAAATGACCCAGAATCTTCGTTGAAAACCCTCAGTTACTTACTTTCCGAAGAAACTCTCCATGGAGGGGACGACTCAGTGTTGTTGCCAACGTGATGAGCAAGAATGTCACTTACTTTACGAAAAAAAAACAATAAAACAGGGGAACTCAGCATAAACTTCCCTCTCTTGGCGCAGAAAGCACTCATTAACTAAATCAAAGTGGGTACACATTTGGATCAGTGTCCTCCTCAATTAGTCAGCCTCTTTGCTCCACGCATAGTGGTGGGATCAAGTCATTTAATTAGATACACCAAAAATTTGGAGCGAAATCAGCCAACATTCCTACACTGGTCGAGCAGCGCTACGGAATCTTGTCCTTAGATTTACGTACAAAAAAGGCGGAAATGTATTTCTCATGTATTCTCTGGGGATAGCAGAGGGCCGGCCGCTGTGGCCGAGCGGTTCTAGGCGCTTCAGTGTGAAACCGCGCTCCTGCTACGGTCGAAGGTTCGAATCCTGCCTTGGGCATGGATGTGTGTCATGTCCTTAGGTTAATTAGGTTTAGGTAGTTCTAAGTCTAGGGGACTGATGCCCTCAGATGTTAAGTCCCATAATGCTTAGAGCCATTTGATCCATTTTTTCATAACAGCCCTGAGCGAGGGAAGGTACCGGCTCCGTCAACAAAAGCATGGAGATGGCCGGAGCTCAACTTCAGAGAAAAATGCCCAGCTCCCCGGCGACGCTCGTCCCTCCTAACGAAGCTCACTGACCGCCTCCTGCCGACAAACGGGAACTGAGATCACAAGTGAGTAGTACAACAATATCAGAAATTGAGTCAGCCTTGATGCAAAACACCTTGTTATTTGTTTGCTTACTTATTTTCCCAAACTAGTTTCGGCGTCAAATATCACCATTATCAGTGAGTTTTTTTAAATGGTTAAAATGACTTTGAGCACTACGGACTTAACATCTGAGGTCATCAGTCCCCTAGAACTTAGAACTACTTAAACCTAACTAACATAAGGACATTACACACGTCCATGCCCGAGGCAGGATTCGTACCAGCGACCGTAGCGGTCGCGCGGTTACGGACTGAAGCGCCTAGAACCGCTCGGCCACAACGGCTGACGGTTTTTTTTATTTTATTTATTGTGAGTTATGACATATTTTTATGAATTATTCTCGCTGTTTGCGTCATATTTTCTGTGCTTTTTTCTGTTTCCTGCTTAGAGAAATCACAGAAAACCTAAATCAGGATGGCCGAACGTGGGATTGAACAGTCGTCCTCCCGAATGCGAGTCCAGGGTGCTAACCACTGCACCACCTCGGTCGGTAACTAGTTTGCGAAAATAAATAAGTAAACAAATAAGGTGTTTTGCAGCAAGGCGGACTCAATTTTCTGATATTGTTGTTTTTGTATGCAATCACGGACCAAATGGAAGAGTTCCATTATAAAGTTAGTGAGTAGTAAGTAGTTGTGAGCTTCTGTTATGTCACCGAATGGTGGCGTCTGTTACGTGTATACATTGCAAAAACGAGTAGGTAAGGAAAATTATTTACAGTTCCTATCGTTCCCAAGTTTTCAAAAATAAATTAATAATATTTGTATACTAAATTGTTCCCAAAAAGAATGGATTGTTTTTACGTAGGTCTAATATGAAAATTAATAGACACAAATTTTTCTTCGGAGGCACAGCTCAGTTACAACATTATGTTGCACAGAGCTGCACTTCTTTGAAAGTAAGGTTACTTCTGTGGCTTAAAATTTGGCGATACCCAGTGTCAATTGACGCCTGTATTCTGCTGGCTGCCACGGCGTTAACAAAATGTTCATGTGAGCAGTCCCTTTGTGGGTCAGCACGTGCCGTGATCGCTGACCTGCGCTGTCCCTAGGGGAGGGAAGCCGTCCGCTCTACCTGCTGGGTAAGCCTCTTCTCCAGTCTGCCCGCAGCCCATCTGCTTCTGAAACAGTCAGTAGCATTAAATTAGCCAATTCTGTAACTGTGCACAACACTACAATGGTATATGATAGTCTTAACATGAAATCTTCCTCATGAATGAACCTTTAGAACGAATGTCTATGTGTAACCGTGAAAAATTTAATAAAAGGACTTTAGCTTTTATCTCATCATTAATTTACTCCATCAGCAATCAAGGCAAAGGAATACATGGTTTCCACAGATAAATATAAGTGTACATCTAGCGCAGAGAACGTCATATAAGTAAATTTAACTGACCAAAAACTCTTAGGTTTAAAATTCTTGCGGTGCTCTCCCACAGATCTGTCCATGTGATGATCTTAGTGAGATGTATGCAACACATGGGAAGTTCTGAAAGACTGGCGTAGTCCAAATTAAAAAACGTTCTTGCCATACATGCGAGTGAAGGTACAAAAATGGAACACATTAAATTAAAACTCCCAACGCATATAATTCTGACGTCTGACACAACATCTAAACGATTTGGCAAGTACCCCATGGCACAACTTGTAGCTGGCGGTAGGCCAAAAACTTCCTTATATCGCCTGCAGTATGTTCTGTAACTACGCAGAACATAAAATCCATAAATACTTCCCATGTCACACACATAATGTCGCCTCTAGAGACAAAAACAAACCGCCACACGCTTCAAAACTGTAATACATGTGGTAGAGACTAATGGTTTTTCACAAAGAAAAATTTCAAAACTCAAAGCAATATAAACTTGTTTCATTCAACATATGGAAAAGACGTCAAAAGAAAGTGAAGCGAGGAACTGTAAAATTAAATATAATTTTAGAGGAACGATACATCAAATTTTATTACTTTACGTATTTCTATCCTAATCCTCCTGAAAGAGAACAAAATCACGTTTCGTCCGAATTCGATGGCGGTTCTCGTTGATTGTAGGTACACTTCATTATGTAGACCATTTCAAAAACAGGCATCACTCTCATGGAATACGGAATTACCACGCCATAGACTTGTGAAACAGGCAAACGTGGGTATACAGACACTCACGTTCAACAAAAAACGATCCGCGAGCTGCCTCTGTTACCAATGCTCTACGCACAGTTCTACACCTAACTTTTCGCCAAGAAGGACACATTTACATTCATACTGTAGCAACGACAAGTCTCCAAAGAAAAATTACGTAACATCTTACAACTTAGCACGAACAAGAACTTATGGGTAAGGAGCACATAACCAAGCAAACTATATAAGGAACACAAGTTACACAACGCAAACTAAAACAACCCTACCGTAAAAAAGCTTTCAGCCCACCATACAGTGAGAATAACTTGTGTAATTTATACTTCACTTTGCAGGAGAGGAGGTGGTTTCCCATTAGTATCTTGTGACGTTCTGACCTGGGTTTAATTCCTCCTGTGCTGTTGCAGTGCTGTTTTCCTGATGTTGGTAACTTCCTCCGCAGTCACCTGTCGATGCCTAGCTGGCTGCTAAGGCGGAAACGCAACCACTTCTCTGATTCTGTTCTCTGCTTCCTAATTCATTAACGCTTTGGTTGGTAGCTTCTTAGTTGACTCGAGAAGGGCCTGATTCGTCAGTAACTCGAAATATTTGATACAGTCATTCGAGAGGTCACGCTTTACGTTGCACTAGATGGGAGAAAGCTTTCCCAACTCTCTCATAATTCTCTCTTCTTGGTTCTCCTGGGGGTAATACGCGAAGTGTAAATACGTCCATAATATTCCCTTCAACGCCTTAGAAATGAACTGTTCCCTGCTGTCTGAAAGCATGTGTTTTACGTGCACAACCACACCTAGGAAGTCTTTGACAAATAAAGTAGAAACAGAGCTCCCAGTAGTCATCGTTAGTGGTGTCAGTGTGACGTATTTCGCCACTAACTCTACGCCTACGAGGATGTAGCAGTGAGCGGCTTTTGTCTTCACAATCGGGCCCCGGAGGTTGACAGCCACGCACTCACGTAATTTCCTAGGGGTAATAGGGGAAAAGGGAACAGCTTGCGTTGTGGAAAAAAGTTTTGCCATTTGGCACTTCACGCAAACTGCCAGTACCGTCCTCACCCTCTGGTCTATACTCATAAAGTACATCGATTCTTTAAGTTTGCTAGAGCCCTTCCCTGGACCGAAATACGCATAGTTCAGGTGTGTGTACCAAATCAGCTTATTGATCAGCTCCTTGGGCAGACATAACAACCATCATAATACTTTTTGATTCCTATGGCCAAACAACACGTGATTTCGTAGCACCTAAAACTGTCTCAACACCGAAAAATCCTTATACCTTGTCTTTTCTTTCATCTAACGTACAGCTGCATCTCTGTGTTATTCCCGTCCTATATTTTGCAGGGAGTCACCGATGGATTTCTCATATGGCACGTCTTTCAAGAGCGGCACATTATACCTTTTCTCGAAACTTCCTGGCAGATTAAAGCAGTATGCCGGAACCCCTCCTCACAGCTTTACTCCCATCAGTGCCTCGTCTCCTACCTTCCAAACTTCACAGAAGCTCTCCTACGAAACTTGCAGAACTTGTATTCTTGGTAGAAAGGATACTGCGAAGACATGGCTTTGCCACAGCCTATGGGTTGTTTCCCGAATGAAGTTTTCACTCCGCAGCGGAGTATTCGCTGATATGGAACTTCCTGGCAGATTAAAACTTTGTGCCGGACCGAGACTCAAGCTCAAAACTGAGTAGCTCAGATGGTAGAGCACTTGCCCGCCAAAGACAAAAGTCCTGAGTTCGAGTCTCGGTCCGGCACACAGTTTTAATCTACCACGAAGTTTCATCTCAGGGCTCACTCCACTGCAGAGTGAAAATTTCATTCTGGAAACACTCCACAGACTGTGGCAAAGCCATATCTCCGCAATATCCTTTCTTCCAGGAGTGCTAGATCTGCAAGTTCCGCAGGAGAGTTTAAAAGGTAGGAGACGAGGTACTGGTGGAAGTAAAGCTGTGACGACATGGATGTTGCTTAGGTGGCTCTTGCCTGCTAAGGGCTAAAGTTCGGTCCGGCACACAGTTTTTATCCCGCCAGGAAGTTTCATATCAGCGTACACTCCGCTGCAGAGTGAAAATTTCATTCTGGATACCTTTTCTCACTTATTTTCTCCTTCGTGCAATGAGTTAAGCCAAATGTTGAACGTGATGCTGCATCCACAGTGATGTCGACCTTGTCAGGAATGTGCTTAGTTTGCAATGCAAACCCATTAAGATAGTCATTTATGCTTGAGTTTTTCTGGCATCAAAAATTCCGCAGCTTTGGAGTCTGAGCACACAATTGGTGGTTAATCCATACAAAAAGTACAGAAATTTCTGAAACGCGTAGACAGTGGCTAAAACCTAAGACCTCCAAATCGGTAACAGAATAGTCATGTTCACTCTTGCTTAGTACATGGCTGCCGAATGAGATTGTTCTCTGTTCCTTTATTTCGTTCATGTCCACCTCCTGAAATACCTCCACTCTAGTCCCAGTTTTGCTTCAGTCTGAAGAAATACAAAATGAAAGGCCCAAATCAGGGTAGGCTAGAATGGGTCCATTTGCTAAAGCTCGCTTCAGCTCTTTCAATTCTCTATTTGCCTCCTCACCGCAGATATAGGGTGCCTTTTTTCCTCTCCAGTATTGCCTTTAATTTTCTGTCATCGGGACAGATTCCGTCCCGAGAAATCAGGAGTCCCAGAAAAGCAGCCTCCTTCTTTCCGAAACTCGATGTCTAAATTCAGAGCGAGTCGGGCTGCTTGCACCAACTACAGTAACTTCTGTGCACAGTTATTGAGCTCATCCCAGGACACCGTAGAAAACATCATATAGTCAATATACTTAGTGACGAATCTCTCAACTTCCTTACTGATTGCCGTGTCTAGGGCCGAAGGGAAAATTCATGAAGATGTTGACAAACCGAAAGGTAGCTTCTTAAACTGGTAACATCTATCGTAGCATAAATGTGGAGTGTACTGCCGGCAACTGGTGTCTAGTTTGACCTACCAAAAACTCGCCTGCAAACTGACTACCAAGAAGATACTTTTCTGTGGTGACCTGGTATGATCATTCATTGCAGGAGGCGATGTACGATTTTGTATCGTGGTCTTCTTTCGAAAACCAATTTATTTGCCAAGATCGCTATGTTAACACAATTATTGGCTTATTGGTTTCCATAGTATGTATTGGTGTCCTCATAGCTACAAAAGGAAAATATGTCGAGGTTACAGGCCTACACTCAATGTATATAAACTTAATAGGGAATACGCAACAGCTCAATCAGAAAAATTACATACCTATTAAACCGGGCAGTGGTAGTTACATCATACAATGTTTACACCACTGTGTCACATGCGGACTATACATAATGCTGTAAAATAAATTTTCACAAAATTCTACCCATATGGACTGATACAATCCAAAGCCAAGCACATGAAAATGAATACCTCTAATAACTAAAAATTTGTAGCTAAAAACACACCATGAAAAAGTCGAGGCATTACAATGACATGCCAAGTGTTCTATATGATAAAGTATGTACACCTTTGAGCAAGCACAGCGCGAACAAGACCGATAAATACCACATCTTGCCGCTTCGTGGTATAAAGCTATGTCGGTTTCGACAAAGTAACTGATGACAGGATTCGGAGTATAACGGAAGCTAGCGCTGGGAGGTACCACCAGATTGTCGGCCTGTACTGCCTGACGTCACTTACAACTAATGTAACACTCTCACACATTTGTTTAGCATTGGAAGCAACAGAAGAAATGTAACATCAAAGTAGAGCACGCCAAGTAATCAAAAAGGCCAATTTTACATAAATTCTATATAAAAGAGACAGTATGCTGTAAACTGTCATGCATGGCTGCCTACACCATCATATAAAAATAAGACAATTTGTGACGTAAAGATGACATAATATGTTCCATACATTAGCAGTTTTATGGCATGCAGTATATGTATAGAATTAGTTTTAGAGGAAACCTACATAGTGAATATTTACAGAATTATTCAATAGGATTTTACCTTATTGGTCGGTTTCGCTCCAAGCGAAGGATGACAATTAACAATTATGTAATAGGAAACTGTAAAAGCGCCCCCACACAATGTAGGACAGTAATATAAAACGCAGTTCATGTATAAAACATTTTTACTAAAATATGTACCAGTATAAAACTACATACAAAATACACCTTTTATTCTTTGCATTTTTCTATCTCCACATCAACGTGCCATCACTGTATGAGTAAAATCGCAGCTGGTTTATAACTATTTGACAACATTGTTGAAAGAACATAGTAAGACTATTTATGGGAGAAGTTAAAATAGGTTCCACTTATCAGCCGATCACGTTTTATAGTAGCAGTGATACCTTATTGTCAGATCCTACGTCAGTCAGCATGAACAGCAAAATCCTTATATTATATTTAATATTCGTTATCTATCTATGACTTACTCTTGGGTCTATGAATTAACCATGGGTGTGAAGTGTTTTAAATATTTTGAAAGACGAATGACGATTTGTAAGTAACCATAAAAAAGTTCCATTTCCTGCGTAATACCGAATTTAAAATTATTTTTTTGAAATAAAAACACGTGACTACACTATATTTTTCCCCTTCCTCGAGAGGTACGGGGGAGAGGAAAGGGGGGGCGAGCTCCCCTTACTCCCCAGTATATACGCCCTTTCCGCTAATACTCTTACGAAGATAACACGGGAAGTGCCATAACCGTATTTCCCAAAAGTCAGTGGAAGAGGAAACAAAATAAGCTGACACGCTTCTCGGTTTATCCATGCATACTCGACCGTTACTGAGAAAACGGCCGACAATATTTTTGACATAATTTAAATATCCTTTTGTTGCCCATAAGCGTAGCCCACTTGGCATCATAGTGACTAGGGTAGAAGCCTCTAACTTTTGCGTCCAGTGTTCGAAATCCGATTATTGTTTTTATTTTTTTATTTATCTACCCATGTTCGCAGAAGTTACTACACAAATGTTTCTTATCAAGTTAGAGGATACAGGGGTGTTATATTAATTGTAAAATTACAAATTAGGTTTCATAATAAGTGTCATTTATTTATTATATAATGCCCTGAAGAACCAAATAAACTAGTACACCTGCCTAATGGACTCGACTAATGTCTGAAGTAGTGCTGGAGGGAACTGACAACATGAATCCTGCAGGGTTGTCCATAAATTCGTAAGAGTACGGGGCGGTGGAGATCTCTTCCGAACATCACATTGTAAGACATTGGGGACATTTGGGGTGTCGCATTATCCTGCTGGAATTGCCCAAGTCCGGCGGAATGCACAACAGACATGAATTGATGCATTTAATCAGCCAGGATTCTTATGTACGTGTCACCTGTCAGAGTCGTATCCAGACGTATCAGGGGTCCCGTATCACTCCAACTGCACACGCCCCACACCAATACAGAGCCTCCGCCATCTTGAACAGGCCCCTGCTAACATGTAGGGTCCATGGATTCATGAGGTTGTGTCCATACCCGTACACATCCATCCGCTCGATACAATTTGAAACGAGACTCGTCCGACTAGGCAGTTTGTTTCCAGTCATCAACAGTCCAACGTTGGTGCTGACGGGCCAAGGCGAGGCGTAAAGCTTTGTCGTGCAGTTATCAAGAATACACGAGTGCCCCTTCGGCTTCGAAAGCCCATATCGATGATGTTTCGCCGAATGGTTCGCACGCTGACACTTGTTGATGGCCCATCACTGAAATCTGCAGCAATCTGCGGAAGGGTTGCACTTCTGTCACGTTGAACGATTCTCTTCGGTCGTCGTTGCTCCCGTTCTTGCAGGATCTTTCTCCGGACGCAGCGATCTTGCAGATTTGATGTTTTACCGTATTCCTTATATTCACGGTAGACTCGTGAAATAATCGTACGGGAAAATCCCCTCTTCATCGATACCTCGGAGATGCTGTGTTCCATCGCTCGTGCGCCGACTACAACACCATGTTCAAACCCATTTAAATCTTGATAACCTGCCATTGTAGCAGCAGTAACCGATGTAACAACGGTGCCAGACACATGTTGTCTTATGTAGGCGTTGCCGACTGCAGCACCGTATTCTGCCAGGTTACACATCCCTGTATTTAAATACGCACGCCTATAGCAGTTTCTTTGGTGCTTCATTGTATTTGATAATTTTAACAGAAAGAGAAAGTATATGTAAGGTGTAGTGATGGAAAGAGATGGGTATTATTCGAATAGATGTCTATCTGGATAATTATTGACATATGTACATCATTGAAACAAATTCATTCGGCAATAAAGCATCTGTAAGTTAAATAACCAATAACGTATAATGACACTTTATTTCTTTTGTTTACGTCTCTTACAGAATTAGTATTTGTTCCCTTGGCTCAGCGCGGTTCTTGTTTTATATATAATTTATTTATGGTTTGTCGAGAAATGTCTCTTTGTATCTCAGCGTATTACGTTGCAGACTACAAAGCTTAGGTTTAATGTTCGAGCCCCGGTTGGTCTTACGATTTTGTCTGTTCTTATCGCTTCTTTCACCTATAACAACGATAATAACCCCAAGTCATGCTGTAGCGTATTTCGGAGTATGTGTTGAAATGTAGGTCCCCTCTTACTAGTTGTATCTGTTCAGTGTTGGGGGGAGTCAAGAGCGCAACACTATGCTTAATAGGGCACTGCCATGCTGAAACCATCCTTAGCTGATCTACAGCGTGACAAATTAAACATGAAATTGCTTATAGACGGACGACCTCAGCAGTCTGGGCTGTAACGCACTAGGCAGCAGCAATGTTAAGCAGCCAATTTAGTCAGCCAGCTGACGGTAAGTCATGACCCGTCAGCCGAGCGAGATGGACGTGGAATATGTTATGCCTTTTTTTCTCATAACAAACGTATTTTGCTATAGTTATAAAATTATTTTTTCGTCGTTTTACTTGCTTTATGTTCTGTGGATTACGATTTCACTTACACAGATGTTGGAGCATATGGAAAATATACTGACTCATCTATTTTTATGAAAACAGTTTTGCATGAAAATCTCGTTAGTAAACATTTACGAATATCGGAGAAATGCTGTATATCAAACAACGGAGTGCTGATGCCGTGCGTCATTGTCGGGGACGACGTATTTGGTATATCTGAAACTTTAATGCGTCGTTATGGAGAAATCATTTTAACAAACAATAAAAGAACCTTTAAATGCGACTGTCTCGGAGTAGGCGCTTTATAGAATACACTCTGGCAAGTAAATGGAGAACGGAGATTTTTTTCACGTCCAATGGACGTTCGAGATTAATTTGCAATTGCCGTAATAAATGTATGCTGTGTCTTACAAAATAACGTGCCAGAAAGAGATGGCTATAAATTTGGAGACATATTGTACTGCACGTCGCCTCAGAACTAGAAATTTGCCCAAGTCCTGCAAGTTGTCGAAAGTCATCATGAAATTTATTTCAGGATGCAAGGAAGGTCTGGTTGCTTCGGCAAGGGCACAGACTCTGAAGGCGATCACATAAGTTTTCCGCGAAACAGCCTGCTCGCAACTGGCACTGCAGAGCCACGAAATAACAGCGGCACAGTGGGTGGGCTACACTGCACGTCATTGTTTTACTGGCTGCCGCAGAGAGCCTGCCTAGTGCTTTTATAGCCCTTATAGTACTACAGACTCAGCTACCTTCAACTGTCTCTGCACCTGCCCATGCGTTTCCCCTTCCCACTACTGACATAACGCAAGAGCTCTACGTAAGCAGCCAACGATGAGAATGCAGCCGAAAAAAATTCTCAACCTTCGTAACCTTTCTTAGATTCCTAACACTGCCGGATATTCGTGTCTTCTTAGAGTAATTACGCAATCCGTTGTTGTAGTACTACAAAATGAGTGAATCAAGCAAGAACTCAGTGGTTGCTAACGATTAACATCACCAGACTTTTAATCGAAAGACCGCTAAAACGTTTATGGAATGCTGCTGAACGTCCAGGGTCATCCAAAATGTTTTAGTATTAACTCTGAGTGAGCTTGCCTTTAGAATATGGAATAGTTTTTCGATTCGATGTCCGTCTATGCATTTACGTAGATCTTTGAGATTCAAAAATTTCGGAAGAGAACACTGGTTTCGAGTATATAAAAGAGTTCGTAAAATTGCAGCACACTTACAACTTGTGTCTCGTAGAAGTGTCAAGAGACAATTGGAAGACATTTTTCGCCTTTCTATACCAACTGCAATTGCTGCAACAGAGTCTTACCTACGATTTAAAAACAAGTAGTTCATCTCTATGGCCATCGATGACTAAGGGAAGCTTACAACAAACTTCAGACATATAACAGCCAAAGAAATGTCAGAGAAATCGGGTCACGAGTTTCGAATGACATTACGACGTAAAAATATTTTATTTGGAATGTGATATGAGAAGTGAAGTTAAACTGGAACCACAACAAATTATTTGTCAAAAACGACAGCGAAATTGATAATTTCTCAATTTTTGCTGAAGAAGATTATGAGCTGAAGTCATACATTGGATTCATGATTAAAGACGAATTTAGGAGTGAATTGTATGTGTAGAACGTATTTTCTTTAGTGTATCAGCAGTAAATCTCCGTAACTTAAATAAAGTTTTCGATGAGATGTTTCAAAATTAGAGTTGTTCTTAAAACTAATTGAAAACAAACGAAAAGTACATTCGTTTAATAAATGACAAAGAATCGGAGATATAAATGCAACTAGATTTCAAACTTATTTATTTTTCTTCACACTTTTTATTCACAGATTACGAATAAGTGTTTTTGTTCGTGTAAGTGAATAATATTTCGAATAATATTTGTTATTCACAAATAACGAATAGGAATTTATATCTATATTCGTTATTCGTCATTTGCATAAATTTCGACCAACTCTGGTGATACGCGAAGCGCATTGCGCATGCTCGCACTGCAAATTTGCAGCCTATGTGGGAGGAAGTGCTGGCGCGTGAAATCGTGGCTCACGTGGCTATGCCAGCCACGTGTACATGCGCTCACGCGGTTGTGATTAGTATCGGTCATCTTCGGCAACTTCCACCAACGTTAACGAAGCGTATTATCGCTCTCACTCGCACGCCACTGGCAAGGGTGGGTCAAGCAGATACGCCACGCTGTTCCAGGGTTCTACGCTCACTAGCAGTGCTGTAGTTATCTGTAGGGCGCACCAATAATTAAAACGATGTGCATGCTCAACTGAGTAGAGAGGATTACGTTTAGCATCAAATCATAATCTCAGTCGCAAAGGAAGTATTTAGCTGCATGAACTCTAATCACTAACGAGTTGTCATATAGTAATTAATCGTTGCCTTCCAGTGGTTGTCAGAAACAAA
Organism: Schistocerca gregaria; assembly: GCF_023897955.1. NCBI lineage: Eukaryota > Metazoa > Arthropoda > Insecta > Orthoptera > Acrididae > Schistocerca > Schistocerca gregaria. The sequence continues at coordinate 783,034,731 of NC_064931.1, forward strand.
GAACTTTACAAGTTTAAATTCATACCCTATTATTCAGCTGTAAACTCATATTTGTACATTATTTATTAATTGATGTTCATTTGTTAAAACTGCAAGGAGCCAGTTCTTAGTCATTTCACTTTCTAGAGCCCACGGAGCCCAGATAGACCTATAATTAATTGAGCTTGTCTCATGTGTATTTTGTATATTTGCAGAGCCTAAGAGCGGCAATATTTTACTACTTGTTCAATTTTTCAGACCAGAGAGCCGTAACACTAAGATGTCATTTGTGTTGTTAGTTGTTTTATAAAACAATGGTTATTACGTTAATTTTATTTCTGTATGTCTAATATTCCCATCCCCCCATGAACCATGGACCTTGCCGTTGGTGGGGACGCTTGCGTGCCTCAGCCATACAGATAGCCGTACCGTAGGTGCAACCACAACGGAGGGGTATCTGTTGAGAGGCCAGACAAATGTGTGGTTCCTGAAGAGGGGCAGCAGCCTTTTCAGTAGTTGCAGGGGCAACAGTCTGGATGATTGACTGATCTGGCCTTGTAACACTAACCAAAACGGCCTTGCTGTGCTGGTACTGCGAACGGCTGAAAGCAAGGGGAAACTACAGCCGTAATTTTTCCCGAGGGTCATGCAGCTTTACTGTACGGATAAATGATGATGGAGTCCTCTTGGGTAAAATATTCCGGAGGTAAAATAGTCCCCCATTCGGATCTCTGAGCGGGGACTACTTATGAGGACGTTGTTATCAGGAGGATCCGTTCTACGGATCGGAGCGTGGAATGTCAGATCCCTTAATCGGGAAAGTAGGTTAGAAAATTTAAAAAGGGATATGGATAGGTTAAAGTTACATATAGTAGGAAATAGTGATGTTCGCTCGCAGGAGAAACAAGACTTCTGGTCAGGTGAATACAGGGTTATAAATACAAAATCAAATAGGGGTAATCCAGGAGTAGGTTTAATAATGAATAAAAAATAGGAATGCGGGTAGGCTACTAAAAACAGCATAGTGACCGCATTATTGTGGCCAAGATAGATACGAAGCCCATGCCTACCACAGTAGTACAAGTTTATATGCCAACTATCTCCGCAGATGACGAAGAAATTGATGAAATGTATGATGAGATAAAAGAAATTATTCAGATAGTGAAGGGAGACGAAAGTTTAAGTCATGGATGACTGGAACTGGGCAGTAGGAAAAGGAAGAGAAGGAAACGTAGTAGGTGAATATGCATTGGGGGGAAGGAGTCAAAGAGGAAGCCGCCTGGTAGAATTTTGCACAGAGCATAACTTAATCATAGCTAACACTTGGTACAAAAGTAATAAAGGATGGTGGTATACATCGAAGAAGCCTGGAGTACTTGAAGGTATCAGATAGATTATATAATGGTAAGACAGAGATTCATGAACCAGGTTTTAAATTGTAAGACATTTCCAGGGGCAGATGTGGACTTTGACCACACTGTATTGGTTATGAACTGTAGATTAAAACTAAAGAAACTGCAAAAAAGGTGGTAAATTAAGGAGATGGGATTTGGATGAACTGACAGAACCAGAGGTTGTAGAGAGCTTCAGGGAGAGCATTAGGGAACGATTGACAAGAGTGGGGTAAAGAAATACAGTAGAAGAAGAGTGGGTAGCTTTTAGGGACGAAATAGTGAAGGTAGGAGAGGATCAAGTAGGTAAAAAGACGAGGGCTAACAGAAATCCTTGGGTAACAGCAGAGATATTGGATTTAATTGATGAAAGGAGAAAATACAAAGATAAAGTAAATGAAGCAGGCAAAAAAGAATAGAAACTTCTCAAAAATGAGATCGACAGGAAGTGCAAAATGGTTAAGCAGGGATGGCTAGAGGACAAATGTAAGGATGTAGATCTCGCATATCATTAGGGGTAAGATAGATACTGCCTACAGAAAAATTAAAGAGATCTTTGGAGAAAAGAGAACGAGTTGCATGAATATCAAGAGCAAAGAAGGGAAAGCAGAAAGGTAGAAGGAGTATATAGAGGGTCCATACAAGGGCGATGTTTTTGAAGACAATATTATAGAAATGGAAAAGAATATAGATGATGATGAAATAGGTGATATGATACTCCGTGAAGAGTTTGATAAGCCACGGCTGCAAAATACTAATACGAATTCTTTACAGACGAATGGAAATACTGGTAGAAGCCGACCTCGGGGAAGATCAATTTGGATTCCGTAGAGATGTTGGAACACGTGAGGCAATACTGACCCTACGACTTATCTTAGAAAATAGGTTAAGGAAAGGTAAACCTACGTTTCTAGCATTTGTAGACTTACAGAAAGCTTTTGACAATGTTGACTGGAATACTCTCTTCCAAATTCTGAAGGTGGCAGGGGTAAAACAAAGGGAGCGAAAGGCTATTTACAATTTGTACAGAAACCAGATGGCAGTTAGAAGAGTCGAGGGGCATGAAAGGGAAGCAGTGGTTGGTGAGGGAGTGAGACAGGGTTGTAGCCTATCCCCGATGTTATTCAATCTGTATATTGAGCAAGCAGTAAAGGAAACAAAAGAAAAATTCGGATTAGGAATTAAAATCCATGGATAAGAAATAAAAACTTTGAGGTTCACCGATGACATTGTAATTCTGTCAGAAACGGCAAAGGACTTGGAAGATCAGTTGAACGGAATGGATAGTGTCTTGAAAGGAGGATATAAGATGAACATCAACAAAAGCAAAACAAGGATAATGGAATGTAGTCGAATAAAGTCGGGTGATGCTGAGGGAATTAGATTAGGAAATGAGAGGCTTAAAGTAGTAAATGACTTTTGCTATTTGGGGAGCAAAATAACTGATTATGGTTGAAGTAGAGAGGATATAAAATGTAGACTGGCAATGGCAAGGAAAGCGTTTCTGGAGAAGAGAAATTTGTTATCACCGAGTATAGACTTAAGTGTCAGGAAGTCGTTTCTGAAAGTATTTGTATGTAGTGTAGCCATGTATGGAAGTGAAACGTGGACGATAATAGTTTTAGTAAAATTAATCGGTATGTGTGTGTAGTATTGTATGATCTGGTGTTTTTTCTTTTATTATATGTATTACAAATAAATATGTTCTGGCACCAGCATATGAGCGTGAGTGTGTGTGTGAGTGTGAGTGTGAGTAACTATGTTTGCGTATTTTCATGATGTCAACTTGACACCACGTTTACCTTTGCCACAACAGCCGCGCGGGATTAGCCGAGCGCTCTAACGCGCTGCAGTCATGGATTGTGCGGCTGGTCCCGGCGGAGGTTCGAGTCCTCCCTCGGGCGTGGGAGTGTGTGTGTGTGTGTGTGTGTGTGTGTGTGTGTGTTTGTCCTTAGGATAATTTATGTTAAGTAGTGTGTCAGCTTAGGGACTGATGACCTTCGTAGTTAAGTCCCATATGATTTCACACACATTTGAACGTTTCTTTATTTCCATCCTGTAACGCCGGAAATGCATATCCTCCTATTTCCATCTATTCCTCTGCAAATTTTTTTCCTTATTTTGTTACCTAAAGATATAACATTTCTGTGTCTTTGTATATTGTAATTGTTTTACTATTTGTATATATATATATATATATATATATATATATATATATATATATATATATATATATATGCATTTATGTCGATTTATAACTGGTTTGTTTTGTGAATATTATTTGTATTTATACGCTGGGTCTGGCCTAGGGAAAACTATGCCATCGAACGAATACATCGATAGGTCGTGTGGAGAACCAAAGTGTGTAAGATCTGTGGTTGTGTGAACTCTGTCGCGTGGAGCGCGGGCAGAGGGGAGTCTGGCTGGAGTAGAGCAGTAGAGCAGGTGTGTTGTGTGGCGCTCCCGCGAGTTACCGTGTTTTCGGGGTTTGGCAGCATGTAATTGCGCTCGACTTGCTGTGATACTTTGACACTGTGTCGCGGACGGGAAGCATTAGCTGGCGCACATCAAGAGCCCGTTTCGCCTGGTGACCGTGTCGAGAAGAAGGCGCGCCAACATCCAGCTTCTGCAACAGCGACGGCCGACAACGAGTGACTGTCACCACCTCCTCGATCGACGGCTTCAAACCTTCAATCAATCAAGAAGGAAGACTGGAAGCACATAAAGTTTTATAACTGTATGGCAGACCTCAGATTTTAAAATTGTTGCATCACAAAATTACAGCAACTTAGCATGAACCTTTGTTGCTCATTGTCCCAATTGCATTACCAAGCAGGGTCCCTTCCTTTTCCGAAATGAACCCGTGTGTCGTTGAAATTCAGACGCCAGCATTCAAGTAATATCATTCCATTTCACTGCTTTAATTTCTAAGTTCAGTTAAGGTATTCATAGCTGGCTACAATATTTAGATTTCAAAAGCACAAACAAAAAGTGCGAGTTTTGTTAGCATATTTTGGCTTACCTGTGACTGCAGCTCAGCTTCGTACGTACTAAATTTTACTATTGTTTATTGTCCAGAATCATTTAATTCAAGTTCAAAGTTAAATCTCTTATTTCTAAATTGCGTAGATACAAGTAGCTTTTAAAATGATTGTTGAGGTAGCACAAGACTAACCTTATTTTACTGAATTTCGTAGTGGTTCAGAAACAAATCTCACTATTAATTTCAGTCACTAAATTAACTTTCAATTTTCCGGTTTTCTTAATTCTTTTGCTAAATTAAGTCAGAGTGTAGCGAAATTTATTACTTCTGACAAACTTGTTTCCACACAACACGAGTCAACCTTCAGTTGCCACGCTTTTAGTGCTAATTATATGTGCAATAACCTTTCATTTTCACTTATTATAGTAGTTGTCCATAAGACTGGCGACCGTAATTTTCCCCAAATCTCAAATATATAATTAACGCCAATTAATTGTTAACATGACGACCGCACATTTACTTGATTTATTAATTTTACCCTTTCTCAAAATTAATTCCCACCAATTTCTTTTGCATTTTTCCTTTCATTTATATGTAACCCTTTCCTCCCTCTTTACCAACAGATTAACTGCGTTGACGATTGCTTTTCCCAAATTTCCATTAGGTACACGTGGTTTAATTTTTCACTGTCATTAAGGTCGATAAGTGAGGGGGAGGTTACAACCCCATGGCAAGGAACTTATCAGTCGATGATCATGCAAAACAAAAATAAAAATGGTACTCATAGCCCAACAAAAATGTCGTTAATGAACTTCTGCTACAGATTAGTTGTTATATTGGCCGCTAGTTTCGTACTGTAGTTAGATTATTCCCTTCATTAATACATCCAAGTGAGATGCGACGACAGAAATTTCATGCTTAATGGCCACCGCTAGTAGTTTTCCTTCGATAAACCACATGAGCAAAAAACTTTCATAACTTTGTTAACTTCATGTTGTATACGATATAAACTCGAAGTGTGTCGTAACCATTAACAATATTTCACTAAACTCTTAAATTGTAAAGCAAGTATGCGAATTATAGCTGTGCGACGAACTTTTAAATGGTGCAAATGCTGTATCTTTGTACCGTTTTCATTAGCTTTTGAGATACGCAGTTTTCCTGTTATTTTTAGGTTCCCGCACCTCAATCAGTAAAAACGAGCACTTACCGGATCACTTTGTTGCCTGTCGGTCTGTCTGTCGGACTGTCGGTCTGTCAGCCTGTCTGTCTGTCAGCCTGTCTGTCTGTCAGCCTGCCTGTCTGTCAGCCTGTCTGTGTGTCAGCCTGTCTGTCTGTCAGTCAGCCTGTCTGTCTGTCGGCCTGTCGGCCTGTCCTGTCTGTCTGTCTGTCGGCCTGTCTGTCTGTCTGTCTGTCGGCCTGTCTGTCCGCCTGTCTGCCGGCCTGTCTGTCTGTCGGCTTGTCTGTCTGTCGGCCTGCCTGTCTGTCGGCCTGTCTGTCTGTCGGCCTGTCTGTCTGTCGGCCTGTCTGTTTGTCTGTCGGCCTGTATGTCTGTCGGCCTGGCCTGTCTGTCTGTCTGTCGGCCTGTCTGTCTGTCGGCCTGGCCTGTCTGTCTGTCTGTCGGCCTGTCTGTCTGTCTGTCTGTCGGCCTGTCTGTCTGTCTGTCTGTCGGCCTGTCTGTCCGCCTGTCTGTCCGCCTGTCTGTCCGTTTGTCTGTCCGCCTGTCTGTCCGCCTGTCTGTCCGCCTGTCTGTCCGCCTGTCTGTCCGCCTGTCTGTCCACCTGTCTGTCCGCCTGTCTGTCCGCCTGTCTGTCCGCCTGTCTGTCCGCCTGTCTGTCGGCCTGTCAGTCCGCCTGTCTGTCGGCCTGTCTGTCGGCCTGTCTGTCTGTCTGCCTGTCGGCCTGTCTGTCCGCCTGTCTGTCCGCCTGTCTGTCCGTTTGTCTGTCCGCCTGTCTGTCCGCCTGTCTGTCCGCCTGTCTGTCCGCCTGTCTGTCCGCCTGTCTGTCCGCCTGTCTGTCCGCCTGTCTGTCCGCCTGTCTGTCGGCCTGTCTGTCCGCCTGTCTGTCCGCCTGTCTGTCCGCCTGTCTGTCCGCCTGTCTGTCCGCCTGTCTGTCCGCCTGTCTGTCCGCCTGTCTGTCAGCCTGTCAGTCCGCCTGTCTGTCGGCCTGTCTGTCGGCCTGTCTGTCGGCCTGTCTGTCGGCCTGTCTGTCGGCCTGTCTGTCGGCCTGCCTGTCTGTCGGCCTGTCTGTCTGTCGGCCTGTCTGTCTGTCGGCCTGTCTGTCTGTCGGCCTGTCTGTCTGTCGGCCTGTCTGTCTGTCGGCCTGTCTGTCTGTCGGCCTGTCTGTCTGTCGGCCTGTCTGTCTGTCAGCCTGTCTGTCTGTCTGTCTGTCGGCCTGTCTGTCTGTCGGCCTGTCTGTCTGTCGGCCTGTCTGTCTGTCGGCCTGTCTGTCTGTCTGTCGGCCTGTCTGTCTGTCGGCCTGGCCTGTCTGTCTGTCTGTCTGTCGGCCTGTCTGTCTGTCTGTCTGTCGGCCTGTCTGTCCGCCTGTCTGTCCGCCTGTCTGTCGGCCTGTCTGTCCGCCTGTCTGTCCGCCTGTCTGTCTGCCTGTCTGTCCACCTGTCTGTCCGCCTGTCTGTCCGCCTGTCCGTCGGCCTGTCTGTCGGCCTGTCTGTCGGCCTGTCTGTCGGCCTGTCTGTCTGTCGGCCTGTCTGTCTGTCGGCCTGTCTGTCTGTCAGCCTGTCTGTCTGTCTGTCAGCCTGTCTGTCTGTCGGCCTGGCCTGTCTGTCTGTCTGTCGGCCTGTCTGTCTGTCGGCCTGGCCTGTCTGTCTGTCTGTCTGTCTGTCTGTCGGCCTGTGTGTCTGTCTGTCTGTCGGCCTGTCTGTCCGCCTGTCTGTCCGCCTGTCTGTCCGCCTGTCTGTCCGCCTGTCTGTCGGCCTGTCTGTCGGCCTGTCTGTCGGCCTGTCTTTCGGCCTGTCTGTCGGCCTGTCTGTCGGCCTGTCTGTCGGCCTGTCTGTCTGTCGGCCTGTCTGTCTGTCGGCCTGTCTGTCTGTCGGCCTGTCTGTCTGTCGGCCTGTCTGTCTGTCGGCCTGTCTGTCTGTCGGCCTGTCTGTCTGTCGGCCTGTCTGTCTGTCGGCCTGTCTGTCTGTCGGCCTGTCTGTCTGTCTGTCGGCCTGTCTGTCTGTCTGTCTGTCTGTCGGCCTGTCTGTCTGTCTGTCTGTCGGCCTGTCTGTCTGTCTGTCTGTCGGCCTGTCTGTCCGCCTGTCTGTCCATTTGTCTGCCTGCCTGTCTGTCCACCTGTCTGTCCGCCTGTCTGTCCGCCTGTCTGTCCGCCTGTCTGTCCGCCTGTCTGTCCGCCTGTCTGTCCGCCTGTCTGTCCGCCTGTCTGTCCGCCTGTCAGTCCGCCTGTCTGTCGGCCTGTCTGTCGGCCTGTCTGTCGGCCTGTCTGTCGGCCTGTCTGTCGGCCTGTCTGTCGGCCTGTCTGTCAGCCTGTCTGTCGGCCTGTCTGTCGGCCTGCCTGTCTGTCGGCCTGTCTGTCTGCCGGCCTGCCTGTCTGTCGCCCTGTCTGTCTGTCGGCCTGTCTGGCTGTCGGCCTGTCTGTCTGTCGGCCTGTCTGTCTGTCGGCCTGTCTGTCTGTCGGCCTGTCTGTCTGTCGGCCTGTCTGTCGGCCTGTCTGTCTGTCGGCCTGTCTGTCTGTCGGCCTGTCTGTCTGTCGGCCTGTCTGTCTGTCGGCCTGTCTGTCTGTCGGCCTGTCTGTCGGCCTGTCTGTCGGCCTGTCTGTCGGCCTGTCTGTCGGCCTGTCTGTCGGCCTGTCTGTCGGCCTGTCTGTCGGCCTGTCTGTCGGCCTGTCTGTCGGCCTGTCTGTCGGCCTGTCTGTCGGCCTGTCTGTCGGTCTGTCTGTCGGCCTGTCTGTCGGCCTGTCTGTCGGCCTGTCTGTCGGCCTGTCTGTCTGCCTGTCTGTCGGCCTGTCTGTCGGCCTGTCTGTCGGCCTATCTGTCGGCCTGTCTGTCTGTCGGCCTGTCTGTCTGTCGGCCTGTCTGTCTGTCGGCCTGTCTGTCTGTCGGCCTGTCTGTCTGTCGGCCTGTCTGTCTGTCGGCCTGTCTGTCTGTCGGCCTGTCTGTCGGCCTGTCTGTCGGCCTGTCTGTCGGCCTGTCTGTCGGCCTGTATGTCGGCCTGTCTGTCGGCCTGTCTGTCGGCCTGTTTGTCGGCCTGTCTGTCGGCCTGTCTGTCTGTCGGCCTGTCTGTCTGTCGGCCTGTCTGTCTGTCGGCCTGTCTGTCTGTCGGCCTGTCTGTCTGTCGGCCTGTCTGTCTGTCGGCCTGTCTGTCTGTCGGCCTGTCTGTCTGTCGGCCTGTCTGTCGGCCTGTCTGTCGGCCTGTCTGTCTGTCTGTCTGTCGGCCTGTCTGTCCGCCTGTCTGTCGGCCTGTCTGTCTGTCGGCTTGTCTGTCTGTCGGCCTGTCTGTCTGTCGGCCTGTCTGTCTGTCGGCCTGTCTGTCTGTCGGCCTGTCTGTCTGTCTGTCGGCCTGTCTGTCTGTCGGCCTGGCCTGTCTGTCTGTCTGTCGGCCTGTCTGTCTGTCGGCCTGGCCTGTCTGTCTGTCTGTCGGCCTGTCTGTCTGTCTGTCTGTCGGCCTGTCTGTCTGTCTGTCTGTCGGCCTGTCTGTCCGCCTGTCTGTCCGCCTTTCTGTCCGTTTGTCTGTCCGCCTGTCTGTCCGCCTGTCTGTCCGCCTGTCTGTCCGCCTGTCTGTCCGCCTGTCTGTCCGCCTGTCTGTCCGCCTGTCTGTCCGCCTGTCTGTCCGTTTGTCTGTCCGCCTGTCTGTCCGCCTGTCTGTCCGCCTGTCAGTCCGCCTGTCTGTCGGCCTGTCTGTCGGCCTGTCTGTCTGTCTGTCTGTCGGCCTGTCTGTCCGCCTGTCTGTCCGCCTGTCTGTCCGTTTGTCTGTCCGCCTGTCTGTCCGCCTGTCTGTCCGCCTGTCTGTCCGCCTGTCTGTCCACCTGTCTGTCCACCTGTCTGTCGGCCTGTCTGTCCGCCTGTCTGTCCGCCTGTCTGTCCGCCTGTCTGTCCGCCTGTCTGTCCGCCTGTCAGTCCGCCTGTCTGTCGGCCTGTCTGTCGGCCTGACTGTCAGCCTGTCTGTCGGCCTGTCTGTCGGCCTGCCTGTCTGTCGGCCTGCCTGTCTGTCGGCCTGTCTGTCTGTCTGTCGGCCTGTCTGTCTGTCGGCCTGGCCTGTCTGTCTGTCGGCCTGTCTGTCTGTCTGTCTGTCGGCCTGTCTGTCTGTCTGTCTGTCGGCCTGTCTGTCCGCCTGTCTGTCCGCCTGTCTGTCCACCTGTCTGTCCGCCTGTCTGTCCGCCTGTCTGTCGGCCTGTCTGTCCGCCTGTCTGTCGGCCTGTCTGTCGGCCTGTCTGTCGGCCTGTCTGTCGGCCTGTCTGTCTGTCGGCCTGTCTGTCTGTCGGCCTGTCTGTCTGTCGGCCTGTCTGTCTGTCTGTCAGCCTGTCTGTCTGTCGGCCTGGCCTGTCTGTCTGTCTGTCGGCCTGTCTGTCTGTCTGTCTGTCGGCCTGTGTGTCTGTCTGTCTGTCGGCCTGTCTGTCCGCCTGTCTGTCGGCCTGTCAGTCCGCCTGTCTGTCGGCCTGTCTGTCGGCCTGTCTGTCGGCCTGTCTGTCGGCCTGTCTGTCGGCCTGTCTGTCGGCCTGTCTGTCTGTCGGCCTGCCTGTCTGTCGGCCTGTCTGTCTGTCGGCCTGTCTGTCTGTCGGCCTGTCTGTCTGTCGGCCTGTCTGTCTGTCGGCCTGTCTGTCTGTCGGCCTGTCTGTCTGTCGGCCTGTCTGTCTGTCGGCCTGTCTGTCTGTCGGCCTGTCTGTCTGTCGGCCTGTCTGTCGGCCTGTCTGTCGGCCTGTCTGTCTGTCGGCCTGTCTGTCTGTCGGCCTGTCTGTCTGTCGGCCTGTCTGTCTGTCGGCCTGTCTGTCTGTCGGCCTGTCTGTCTGTCGGCCCGTCTGTCTGTCGGCCCGTCTGTCTGTCGGCCTGTCTGTCGGCCTGTCTGTCGGCCTGTCTGTCTGTCGGCCTGTCTGTCGGCCTGTCTGTCGGCCTGTCTGTCTGTCGGCCTGTCTGTCTGTCGGCCTGTCTGTCTGTCGGCCTGTCTGTCGGCCTGTCTGTCGGCCTGTCTGTCGGCCTGTCTGTCGGCCTGTCTGTCGGCCTGTCTGTCGGCCTGTCTGTCGGCCTGTCTGTCTGTCGGCCTGTCTGTCTGTCGGCCTGTCTGTCTGTCGGCCTGTCTGTCGTCCTGTCTGTCGGCCTGTCTGTCGGCCTGTCTGTCGGCCTGTCTGTCGGCCTGTCTGTCGGCCTGTCTGTCGGCCTGTCTGTCGGCCTGTCTGTCGGCCTGTCTGTCGGCCTGTCTGTCGGCCTGTCTGTCGGCCTGTCTGTCGGCCTGTCTGTCGGCCTGTCTGTCGGCCTGTCTGTCGGCCTGTCTGTCTGTCGGCCTGTCTGTCTGCCTGTCTGTCGGCCTGTCTGTCGGCCTGTCTGTCGGCCTGTCTGTCGGCCTGTCTGTCGGCCTGTCTGTCGGCCTGTCTGTCGGCCTGTCAGTCCCTTGGTCTCTCAGTCTGTCTGCCTGTCGGTCGGTTTTTTCGTTCGGTTTATTAATTTTTATTTAAATTTAAATGTCAAGCTCCGTAGGACCAAATTGAGGAGCAAATCTCCAAGGTCATGGAAGGTGTCAGTACATGAACTTACAACATAAAAAGTAATAACAGATAAAAATAAATGTTCATGAACATGAAAGAAAATCAGTCCATAAGTTTAAGCAAACGCTATCAGCAATGCAGTGAGCATCATCTGAATTTTTCAAGGAACTCCTCGACAGACCCATGAGGAAACTCTTCAGTTTCGATTTGAAAGCGCGTGGATTACTGCTAAGATTTTAGAATTCGAGTGGCAGCTTATTGAGAATGGATGCAGCAGTATACTGCACACCTTTTTGCACAAGAGTTAAGGAAGTCCAATCCAAATGGAGGTTTGATTTCTTCCGAGTATTAACCGAGTGAATGCTGCTTATTGTTGGAAATAAACTATTATTGGTAACAAGAAACGACAATAAGGAATATACATATTGAGAGGCCAATGTCAAAATACCCAGACTCGTGAAAAGAGGTCGACAAGAGGTTCGTGAACCCACGCCACTTATTGCCCGAACCGCCCGTTTCGGAGCCAAAAACATCCTTCTAGAATGGGAAAAGTTACTCCAAAACATAATACCATACGACATAAGTGAATGAAAATAAGCGAAGTAGACTAATTTACGTGTCGAAATATAACTCACTTTCGATACCGTTCGAATAGTGAAAATGGCAATATTAAGTCTTTGAACAAGATCTTGAACATGGGCTTTCCACAACTTACTATCTATCTGAACACCTAGGAGTTTGAACTGTTCAGTTTCACTAATTATATGCCCGTTCTGTGAGATTAAAACGTCAGGGTTTGTTGAATTGTGTGTTAGGAACTGTAAAAACTGAGTCTTACTGTGGTTTAATGTTTGTTTATTTTCTACAAATCATTAACTAAGGACATGTACTGCTCTACTTGAAACCGAGTCAATGTTGCACACAACATCTTTTACTACCAAGCTAGTGTCATCAGCAAACAGAAATATTTTAGAGTTACCCATAATAATACTAGAGAGCATATCATTTATATAAATAAGGAACAGGAGCGGCCCCAACACCTATCCTTGGGGCACCCCCCACTTGACAGTACCCCACTCAGATCCCACATCACAGCTAACATGTGCAGCACAGCACTTTAATATACTACTCGACACTGCATCATAAACATGAGAGTCCTTAGTCTTCAGTGATTTGATTATTGTCTCAATCTCCCTCTTGTCTGTATCACAGAGGAGTAATTCAGACGTCAATCTTGGAAAGGCATTTGCTAAGAAATTTATATGATTTCCTGTAGATACTAAAATTTTATTTAATTCACTAGCAATGCTCAGAAAATGTTTGTTAAATACTGTACATATATCTGACTTATCAGTAACAGAAATATTATTACTGCAAACTGCCTTTATATCGTCAACCTTGTGCTGCAGACCAGACACTTCCTTCGCAACTGACCATATGGCTTTAATTTTATCCTGTGAATTAGCTATTCTATCTGCATACCACATACTTTTTGCCTTGCTAATAACATTTTTAAGCACTTTACAATACTGTTTGTAATGGACTACTGCAGCTTGATGGTGACTACTTCTAACATTTTGATATAATTCCCGCTTTGTTCTACATGCTATCCGTATCCCACTAGTCAGCCAACTGGGCTGTCCATTACTGCTAGTACCCCGTTTAGAATGTTCTAATGGAATGCAACTCTCAAAGAGCATGAGAAATGTGTTATGGAAAGCATTGTATTTATCATATATATTATCGGCACCATAAACATCTAGCCACTCTTGGTCCTTGACAAGTTTTGAAAACTCTCTATTGCTGTTGGACTAACTTTCCTACGTAGTTTGTAATTAAATACGACATTGGTTAGAGTACAAAAACCTTTTAGTGTTGGTCTGTCGGTCTGTCTGTCTGTCAGCCTGTCTGTCTGTCTGTCAGCCTGTCTGTCTGTCTGTCAGCCTGTCTGTCTGTCAGCCTGTCTGTCTGTCTGTCGGTCTGTCAGCCTGTCTGTCTGTTGGTCTGTCTGTCTGTAAGCCTGTCTGCCTGTCAGTCAGCCTGTCTGTTGGTCTGTCTGTCTGTCAGCCTGTCTGTCTGTCTGTCAGCCTGTCTGTCTGTCTGTCAGCCTGTCTGTCTGCCTGTCTGTCAGCCTGTCTGTCTGTCTGTCTGTCAGCCTGTCTGTCTGTCTGTCGGTCTGTCAGCCTGTCTGTCTGTCAGCCTGTCTGTCTGTTGGTCTGTCTGTCTGTAAGCCTGTCTGCCTGTCAGTCAGCCTGTCAGTCAGCCTGTCTGTCGGTCTGTCTGTCGGTCTGTCAGCCTGTCTGTCTGTCCGACTGAGGAATGGGTAGAGATATTATGTTAACATTTATCTCATATACTGAAGTCTATGGTCCCTTGAAGGTGTGAAAAATATCAGGTTCTAAGTTAATGCAATCAATAGATTCGATAATGTATGCCATATATTTCGAAACTCGCTCATCGAAACTTGTAGGGTACCTCCTGCTGACCAAGAATCAATAAATTTGACAAGAAAAAGTTTCTCAGTACAAGCAGAGAGCTGTACCCGAAAATCGTGAATTAGTTATTATATTACACAAAATATATACTTTTTGCCATTTGTTGCCCTTCTGTCTATTAGAAATATGAAGTTGAAATTTATATCATATACTAATGTCTACGGCCCCTTGCCTGTGTAAAGAATTTAAGCTGCTAAGTAAATGCAGTCAAAAGGTGCAGCCATACATTTCACAAATTTTGATACTACCAAACTCACACATCAAAACCTACAGATGAACCGTCTATTTATGCAGGGGCGGGGGGAGGGGGAGGTGGCGTGCTGGTGGAGAGGTCCACGAGGGTGCCGGCCGCGGGAAAAGGGTTTCCACGTCCTTTTACTGAGTAACGTCGTCTGTAACGCCGTAGAACACATGTCCCCCATTGTTCCGGTGGGCTGTGATTTAATTTAATTGAGTTTGTAAGGAGCGTTCAGAGCGCGAGTCCTAGTAGCACTTGGGCGGTTTTTATTTCTTAGTGGAGCATCATTCTCCTTCTCTCCTGCCTTCCTTCAGCTTCCTGTGGTTTGTTGGTGCCAACTGTAGCCTCAGGGCCCTGTCAAATTTGTTGTTGTCAGCAGGTACCACCAGCCAGTGAACGGGTGCCTTTTTCTGATTTGAGTGGTTTTTACACTCAAACCAACCCACGAGTGCTAACTGAAGTGTTTCTACAATTCAGTATTCATATAAAATATTTGTAATTACATCCTATACGTGCCGAGAAACGTTCCATTAACAATTTTGCTGCCGCCGGTGTGGCTGAGTGGTTCTAGGCACTACAGTCTGTAACAGCGCGACCGCTACGGTCGCAGGTTCGAGTCCTCCCTCGGGCATGGGTGTGTGTGTTTGTCCTTAGGATAATTTAGGTTACGTAGTGTGTCAGCTTAGGGACTGATGACCTTCGTAGTTAAGTCCCATAAGTTTTCACACACATTTGAACATTTTGTTTTCCACACCATGGCATGGAACTTATCAGTTAATGAGCATGCAAACCAAAAATGAAAATGGTACTCATAGCCCAACAAAAATGTCGTTAATGAACTTCTACTACAGATTAGTTGTTATATTGGCCGCTAGTTTCGTACTGTAGTTAGATTATTCCCTTCATTTATACATACGAGTGAGGTGTGACGTCAGTACTTTCGTGCTTAATGGCCACCGCTAGTAGTTTTCCTTCGATAAAATCACAACAGCAACAAACTTTCATAACTTTGTCAATTTGATGTTGTATACGATATAAAATCGAAGTGTGGGGTCACCATTATGAATATTTCACTTAGCTCTTAAATTGTGAAAACAGGTTTGCGAATTATTGCTGTGCGACGAACTTTTAAATGATGGAAATGCTGTATCGTTGTACCCTTTTCATTAGCTTTTGAGATAAGGAGTCTTCCTGTTATTTTTAGATTCCCGTACCTCACTGTCAGCCTGCCTGTCGATCTATCTGTCCGTCTGTCAGCCTGTCTGTCTGTCGGTCTGTCGGTCTGAGGAATGGGTAGAGATATTATGTTAACATTTATTTTATATACTGAAGTTTATGGTCCCTTGAAAGTGTGAAAAATATCAGGTTCTAAGTTAATGCAATCAATAGATTCGATAATGTAAGCCATATATTTCGAAACTCGCTTATCGAAACTTGTAGGAATCAAAATCGTGAATTAGTTATTATATTACACAAAATATATACTTTTTGCCATTTGTTGTCCGTCTGTCTATTAAAACTCCTTTTTTCCTGAACAGCTAGAAGTATCGAGCTGAAATTTATGTCATATACTAATGTCTACGGCCCCTTGCCGGTGTAAAGAATTTAAGCTGCTAAGTCAATGCAGTCAAAAGATACGGCCATACATATCACATATTTTGATACTAGCAAACTCACACATCAAGGTGGCGTGCTGGTGGAGCGGCCCACGAGGGTGCCGGCCGCGGGAAAAGAGTTTCCACGTCCTTTTACTGAGTAGCGTCGCCTGTAAAGTCGTAGAACGCATGTACCCCGTTATTCCGGTAGGCTGTGATTTAATTTTATTGAGTTTGTAAGGAGCGTTCAGTGCCCGAGTCCTAGTAGCACTTGGCCGGTTTTTATTTCTTAGTGGAGCATCTTTCTCCTTCTCTCCTGCCTTCCTTCAGCTTCCTGTGGTTTGTTGGTGCCAACTGTGGCCTCAGGGCCCTGTCAGATTTGTTTGTTGTCAGCAGGTACCATCAACCAGTGAACGGGTGCCTTTTTTTGAGCCGGCCGCGGTGGTCTCGCGGTTCTAGGCGCGCAGTCCGGAACCGTGCGACTGCTACGGTCGCAGGTTCGAATCCTGCCTCGGGCATGGATGTGTGTGATGTCTTTAGGTTAGTTAGGTTTAAGTAGTTCTAAGTTCTAGGGGACTGATGACCACAGCAGTTGAGTCCCATAGTGCTCAGAGCCATTTGAACCATTTGAACCTTTTTTTGACTTGAGTGGTTCTACACTCAAACCAACCCACAAGTGCTAACTGAAATGTTCATATAAATTCAGTATTTATATAAAATATTTGTGATTACTTCCTATACGCGCCGAGAAACGTTCCATTAACAATTTTACTGCCGGCCGGAGTGGCCGAACGGTTCTAGGCGCTACAGTCTGAAACCGCGCGAACGCTACTGTCGCAGGTTCGAGTCCATCCTCGGCCATGGGTGTGTGTGATACCCTTAGGTTAGTTAGGTTTAAGTAGTTGTAAGTTCTAGGGGACTGATGACCTCAGAAGTTAAGTCCCATAGTGGTCATAGCCATTTTGAACAATTTTACTGAAAGTGAAATCGAAACATAAAATTTAATCCAGATTCAGAATCCTCAATATAATATCATATTTAAGGAATTATGTATACAATACATTCATGTAGTTCGTGATATTCATGTAATTTCTGGCGAATAAGTATTTTTGATAAAGAGAAACATAAATTTTTAACATTTTACATGTACTTATATTTCAACAAAACAGAGTTTAAAAATAGACCTTAAGTTTTATTTTAATAATATAACACATAATTTTAAGTTAAAAATTTATCAAGGTCTGTTGTTTTGGCTCAGATGTGGTTGATGGACACAATTCATCACTTCAACCAACAGGCAGCAGATCACCTAACTCGCGTTCTTCCATGCGCATTATAGCAAGAGATAGAGAAAAAAAAATTTTTCACAATATCTTTATGTGGTACGATGTTTTGGAATCCAGATCATCTCCTACGTTACTTCTTTCAGATTTTCAAAAGAGCACATTATCTGGCACAAGGCTCTCTTCACAACCAAGAGGTCATTAATTATCATCTCCAATAACAACTAAATTGTGTCCAGAGCACTACGAAAGGCAGTTTCCTCAATTAACACATCTGCATCCTCTATTGCCTTCTTGATGACCATTTGCACTACCTGAAATTCCTTATGAAAAAAAAAATGGTTCAAATGGCTCTGAGCACTATGGGACTTAACATCTGACGTCATCAGTTCCCTAGAACTTAGAACTACTTAAACCTAAATAACCTAAGGACATCACACACATCCATGCCCGAGGCAGGATTCGAATCTGCGACCGTAGCGGTCGCGCGGTTCCAGACTGAAGGGCCTAGAACCGCTCGGCCATTCATTATGAAGGAATGAGATGAAGCGGGAGTTATTTTTTCATTTGGTAACAATTTATCCTTTGGCATCTGTGGAAACAATGCACTATCACTAGCATAGAGCGACGAGCACTTTCGGTGTTTTTGTGCTCCTTTTATTTTCTTCGTGGGGTACCCATCGAAGACTACCGCAACATTTTAACAATAATGTCGCCGTAAGTAGGTCACAAACCTTTTAAAAATAGAATAAAAACATTCGTTCCGATTCCAGTGAACTCTGTGTAGAAGGTAGCCACCATCTACTACATCAGCTTTGCTCTTCCCCATTTCTATGACACTAAATACGGGCGTGAAGGTAAAGTAAATGAGGACGCTATCCCTTTGCGAATGCCTTCCTCAGAGAAAAGTGACAATGGAAAGAGAGCAGGTTCGTTCTCGAAGATTTTTTCGGTCATCATCAGACTGCTTAGAGACGATCATTCTGTGGAAAAGTCTGAGAGGATCCAGAGCTACTTCTCCTTTCTTCGTTTTGATTTGGTTAACAACTATTGCCAGAAACACCATTGCATCTTTACGTCGGAAATGCATGTTCTCAAAATTGCTGTTCACAGTTCTATTCATTCCTCTAGCACCAACCGCCAGGGACATATGACAATTGACGTCTTCACCTCAATCACACCATTGAGGGTTGATTTGGGGGAAGAGACCAAACAACGAGGTCTTCGGTCTCATCGGGTTAAGGAAGGATGAGGAAGGAAATCGGCCGTGCCCTGTCAAACGAACCATTCCGGCATTTACCTGAAGCGATTTAGAGAAATCACGGAAAACCTAAATCAGGATGGCCGGACGCGGGATTGAACCCTCGTCCTCCCGAATGCGAGTCCAGTGTGCTAATGACATTAAGTGTTTAACACTTGGAAAAGGATTATGACTGGAAAATTGGTGAGTTAGTTTATTATCGTCACGTTTATTTTTCGAAATGTATGTGTAAAATGTTGAAAATTTGTGTTTCTCTTTTTCAGAAATGCCTATTCCCCAGAAATTATATGAATGGTATGAACTACACATATACAGGGTGAGTCACCTAACATTACCGCTGGATATATTTCATAAACCACATCAAATACTGACGAATCGATTCCACAGACCGAACGTGAAGAGAGGGGCTAGTCTAATTGGTTAATACAAACCATAAAAGATGCAGGGAAGTATGTTTTTTAACACAAACCTACGTTTTTTTAAATGGAACCCCGTTAGTTTTGTTAGCACATCGGAACATATAAACAAGTACGTAATCAGTTCCGTTTGTTGCATTGTAAAATGTTAATTACATCCGGAGATATTGTAACCTAAAGTTGACGCTTGAGAACCACTCCTCCGCTGTTCGATCGTGTGTATCGGAGAGCACCGAATTACGTAGGGATCCAAAGGGAACGGTGATGGACCTTAGGTACAGAAGATACTGGAACAACACATTAAGTCCACATGCTAACACCTTTTTATTGGTCTTTTTCACTGACGCACATGTACATTACCCTGAGGGGTGAGGTACACGTTCGACGGGCGTTTCATAAGACGTGGAGGACGCATAAATTGGCCAGCCCGTTCTCCTGATCTTACACCTCTGGACTTCTTTCTTTGGGGTACGTTAAAGGAGAATGTGTACCGTGATGTGCCTACAACCCGCAGAGGATATGAAACAACGTATTGTGGCAGCCTGCGGCGACATTACACCAGATGTAGTGCGGCGTGTACGACATTCATTACGCCAGAGATTGCAATTGTGTGCAGCAAATGATGGCCACCACATTGAACATCTATTGGCCTGACATGTCGGGACACACTCTATTCCACTCCGTAATTGAAAACGGAAAGCACGTGTGTACGTGTACCTCACCCCTCATGGTAACGTACAGGTGCGTAAGTGAAAAAGACCAATAAAAAGGTGTTAGCTTGTGGACTTGATATGCTGTTCCAGTCGCTTCTGTAACTAAGATCCATCACCGTTCCCTTTGGATACCTACGTAATTCGGTGCTCTCCGATACACACGATCGAACAGCGGAGGAGTGGTTCTCAAGCGTCAACTTTAGGTTACAATATCTCCGGATGTAATTAACATTTTACAATGCAACAAACGGCACTGATTACGTATTTGTTTATATGTTCAGATGTGCTATCAAAACTAACGGGGTTCCATTTAAAAAAACGTAGGTTTGTGGTAAAAAACATACTTTCGTGCATCTTTTATGGTTTTTATTAACCAATTAGACTAGCCCCTCTCCTCACGTTCGGTCTGTGGAAACGATTCGTCAGTATTTGATGTGATTTACGAAATATATCCAGCGGTAACGTTAGGTGACTCACCCTGTATATTGCATACGTAATGACTTAAATATGATATTACATTCATGATTACTGTTTTTGACTCTGAATTGCATTTTCAGTTGCGAGTTCAGTTTCACTAAAATTGTTAATGCGACTTTTATCGGGGTATATGAGGAGTAATTACAAATATTTCATACGTATCGATCTTGAAGGAAATTAAATCCTCTACAACATTGATTATTATGCACTGTGCTGAAAAGTGTACTAAAAAAGTTACTAAGGCAAAACCAATGACACATCTTATTTTGATTTCTCGACTTTTCGCAGATTTTGACAACCTATTACCTAATTATCTGTTCCTGATCTTCCAAGTTGTGTGTGAAACTGGCAGTAAATTTAACGCACTTTAAAACCGATAACGGCATATTTTTGCTTAAAATGACTGGAAGCGAATTACTGAGGAAAAACTGAAATTCTTTCATTTCTTAGCGGTTTTTTTAAGGTGGCGGATAACCCACGAGGGATAGAAAGTCTAAAACTGGAATATTTCACGATAGGAGTAACACATACAACATAACTGAAAATCGAATATACACCACTTGTTGCAACCCAACCCCTTTTTCGGAGCTCTCTACTGACCTAGCAGTGAGGGAACGTACGTTCTTCAGAAGATGAGGTCTTGGTGGAAGCAACGTCCCGCTATGCGGGCTGCAGGACTCCGCCTCTTAAGGCGTTCGTAAGGGCGATAGCGAGCTATGACGTCAGCTGCGAGGCTTGTGGTCGCCAGCTGCTTCCGACCTCTGCCTGCGCATAGGCGCCAACGACAGGTTGATAAGGCTTTCAAGGCAGCTTTAAGCAGATCTAGCTCAACGGAAATTCTAGAAACCTCTGGAAACACAGGGTCTCAACAACGTTGTGGTTGTACCAATTTCTGCTAGTCACCCGCACAGATGGGCGAAAACATTCGCAGTCCAGCGACAAAGAACACTTCTTCGCGTCACGTTTTAGTACACGCTAATCGGGACGAATCCTGTAAACCCGTGAGATTCCTGTCTAAATTTCATAGCGATGCTTTATTTAGGAAGAGATCCTCAAATACCAGTGCGGTGATCGTTTGAATTTTTTGCGATTTCTCTGCAGCAGTGCATGTTAATGTCAGTATGAATACTTCAGAAAACCTACAGATGATTCTTCCATACTTCTTCTTCGATAACTGAAATGTTACTCCATGATTAATGATGTTACAGTCCACAGGACGTTAAATCCTAAGATAGTAATAAATTAATGCGACCACCGCCTATATTCGAAAAAAATGGCTCTGAGCACTATGGGACTCAACATCTTAGGTCATAAGTCCTCTAGAACTTAGAACTACTTAAACCTAACTAACCTAAGGACATCACACACACCCATGCCCGAGGCAGGATTCGAACCTGCGACCGTAGCAGCCCCGCGGTTCCGGACTGCAGCGCCAGAACCGCATGGCCACCGCGGCCGGCGCCTATATTCGACATCACCACTCATAGACGGCAGGTGGCACCACTAGCAGTGAAGAGCATTTAAAACGTGTCTCGACGGGGAGGGGGGCCGGCGGGGGGACGTGTAAAATGACTTCCAAAAGGGCATAATAACAATGAGAGTATGGCAATGGTGGCCGGGAGACCCCTCGTGGGGCGGTTCGGCCGCCGCTCCACAAGTTCTTTAACGCCACTACGGCGACTTGCGAGTGAATGAAGACGAAATGATGATGAAAGACACACACAACACCCAGTCATAGGTAGGTTTTCGTGGCATTCCATAAGTGACCTGTCATTCTGGAAGGCACAGTTTATCAACACAAGTACGCATCAATCCTTGGAGACCGTGTCCACCCCTACACGTAGTTCGTTTTTTCCACTGCACGAAGGCATACACCAACAGGACAACGCTACGTGTCTCACAGCTTCCACTGTACGTGCATCGTTCGAAGACCACCAGTATGAGATTACCGTACTCCAGTGGCCACCAAACTCCCCGGACTTAAACTCAATCTAGAATATGTGGGATTACCTCGATAGAGCTATTCTTGCTTTATATCATCAACCGGGAAACCTAGCGCAGTTAGCGATGGCGCTGGAGTCGGCAAGGCTCCACATACCTATTCGTATCTTCCAGAACCTCAGTGACTCTCTTCCTACGCGTCTCGCAGCGGCCCACGCTGCAAAAGGTGGTTAGTCAGGCTGTTGACGGGTGGTCACATTAATGTGACTGGACCGTGTAGATCTTCTTTAGGGAGTGGGATAATACCACTGCGAGCGGGATTAGTCGAGCGGTCTGAGGCGCTGCAGTCATGGATTGTGCGGCTGGTCCCGGCGGAGGTTCGAGTTCTCCCTTGGGCATGGGTGTGTGTGTTTGTACTTAGGATAATTTACGTTAAGTAGTGTGTAAGCTTGGGGACTGATGACATTAGCAGCTAAGTCCCATAAGATTTCACACACATTTGAACATTAATGAACATTTGATAGTACCACTATAGCAATATTATTTAGAAAAACGTTGCGTGAAATTCCTGCGTAAAATGAAAAGAAATAGCTCAGAACACCACAGCGTCTCATTGAACGACTTGTTTTTATAATGGAGAAACCGAACTCCAACGGTCTAGTACAGTAGGTGTAAAAATAAAATGTCTCAATTGTATTTCAGTCACGAAGCTTAATTATTTTCAAAATATCATTAGTATTATCACTATTTGGTAACAGTATTTTTGTGTGTGAAATCTTATGGGACGTAACTGCTAAGGTCATCAGTCCCTAAGCTTACGCACTACTTAACCTAAATTATCCTAAGGACAAATACACGCACCCATGCCTGAGGGAGGACTTGAACGTCCTCCGGGATCAGCCGCACAATCCATGACTGCAGCGCCTTACACCGCTCGGCTAATCCCGCGCGGCTTGGTAACACTGTAATACTAATTACCAGTAATTATATTTTATCCAAATACTAGCATTAACACGTGACATAATGGGGTGGAGGTTACAGCTTCTGATACGAATGTATGAACACCATCTACCCCACATGGTCCACTCACTATACAAATGCATTGTGCTTTGTACCATTCATCTCTGACAGTATAATCGAGACATATATGCTTAAACATCTGGTGAAATGTGCCTGCTCCGATTTGTAGGTAGTTCGCGCAGTGGACTCGATTATGATTCATTGTTCACTTAACACAACACAACAGTAATTACGTAATTGTCAATACATTGTTGTAGGGCCTATACAGTATCTTTATTATTAGTGGCAGTCGTCAACACAAGGCACTGGAAGCTTGAAGTACTCATTTCTGTCGGTTTTCAATTATGCAGTTCAGCAGCTATGTGGTTTACAGACACTAAATCTAACGCACGTATTTTAACTTGCTTCATTTTAAATAGGGGTGCACAGTGTGGGTGATGCAAGTGTCGCTAGGGAAAGGAGTTTTAGAGAGGAAGTGCGTTAGTTAGCTTTACTTTCTGAGAAGGTCTCGTAGGTACCACTTGAAAGATACCCTGAGAACTCCATCACCCTGCAAATAAATAAAAAAAATAAAAAATGTAAATAATCAGAACCAGTTGTCTCACTGATTCATTACACTGAGTCATTACTTCGTGGTTTAATAAAACACCTAAAAAAAGCTAAACAGCATATATCTTTCGTCATTTTAAAAATAAAAGCGTTCAAAGAAAATTCATGTTCATTCTCAACCGTAGTTTGGCGTTAATGTTGATGATGCTGGAGGAAAGGGCAGGCAGGGGTGGTAGCAGCTAATATCTGATTGTAGTCGGGAGTAACGACCTCAGAAAGGTTGGGAATCTCTGGTCTAGTTGCTAAACACCACCCAAAGTGGACCTCGGTTGTCGTGTTATCGTCTGTAGCTGATCTGGAAGTGTATCAGTCAGATATAGATAGGTCTCTAGAGGTATGTGAAAAAATGCTGTCTGTGACTGAAAGGTTTAAGATGATTTTACATCATCTGTAACATTTAATTCCTGGCCGAGACCATGTGCTCGTCTTCTTGGCTGTTGTGGACTCCATAGCCAGTTTCCTTTATCTGGAGGGTGGGACTTTATCCAACCTGTAGGTGATGACTCCGTCTTCCATGTTCCTTCTATATGGGGTTGTAGTCAGGCCCTACTGTTCTGCTTTAAGAGATAGTGGCTTTTTCACGACACCAGCTAATTTTCCGTACTTTCTGAGAGGTCCTGACAAGAAGCAGCACTTTGCGCAGCAGTGCTATTAGTGAGAGCAGGAAGTATCCAATGAAAATAACTGAATTCTGCCCACGAGGTCAACTGACTGAAAGGCACGAATATCAAAACAATTTTATGGAGCGGGCCAGAGTTTACGAAATTATGAGTCGGCTGGCAGCCCTCGCAAATGTGGGAGGTGAGTTCTGGGCGCTTCGGGGCAGAAGTGTTGTTTTGAGAGGTTCGTGTACATCGAGTCGAAAATGATCGATATGGTTATTCTTCTGGTGCGACAGGGGCAGAACAGGTTTCGCACCGAATACTGCAGCGTTAGGCAAGCTGGAGACGGTACTAAATTAAAGGACGGACGTCGGGGGTTCAAATTGAAGCCAGTTAAGTACATTCGTTTACATAGAAACTTAAAGTGTGTTGTTTTTGTGTGTCTTTTGATCGAGCGACTGAATCGTTATTCTGTTTTGTCTCAGTGGAGACTGACGGAACTTGTTAGGGACAAGCTAGAGGAAGTGCTATTGGTGTACGTTATGTTGTCAAGTGGCCGGGTCTCGGAATTTTGGTGAATGTAATGAGATTGCCAGGAGGCACTTATTCGTGATATTGCGAGGAAGGAAGAAAGATTATTGTTTGACATCCTGTCGATGACGCGGACGTTAGAAACGGACGAAATCTCGGGTTGGGGATTGTTGAGGAAGGTAATCGTTTCACAGAAACCGTCGCGGTATCCGCCTTAAACAATTTAAGGAAATCACGGTAAACCTAAATCTTGATGGAAGGAGGATGATTTGAGCCGCTATCTTCAATATGTGTGTCACCTCGCTCGATACTAGTGGTACTGGGGCACCGACAGTTTTAATCCTTACCCGCCGGCCAAGGTAGGCTGGCGAACCTTTAGACTGATTTTACGAGTTTGGCAGTGCAGACAATTAATCTTAGTCCGCCAGTCAACGTATCCGTGTATACATGCAGAGCAGTATGTCGCGTAACTTATCCTGTGCGTAGCACATCGCCAAGAAAGTAGAATCTGGCCACGCTTGCGAGTGAGACTTCACGCTACTACGAAAATTCTGAAGACAAGACGAAAGAAACGTTTCACATTCCGTTACACAGACCACATTGTGTGTTGTATGTTGAACCGGTGACCTAGAAGCAATGGAGAGGTTTCGTCCCGCCGTAGCCCTCAGTGGTTCACAACCCCATAACAGGCTACAGCAGTCCACCCGCCCCACCGCCGCCACACACCGAACCCAGGGTTATTGCGCGGTTCGGCCCCTAGTGGACACCCTGGGAACGTCTCATACCAGACGAGTGTAACCCCAAATGTTTCTGTCGTAGAGTAATTGCGATGTACGCGTACGTGGAGGTAGTGTTTGCGCAGCAATCGCCGACATAGTGTAACTGAGGCGGAATAAGGGGAACCAGCCCGCATTCGCCGAGGCAGATGGAAAACCGCCTTAAAACCAACCATAGGCTGGCCGGTACACCGGACCTCGACACTAATCCGCAAGGAGGATTAGTGCCAGAGACCGACACTCCTTCCTGCTAGGGAAGAAGCGCGTTAGACCGCGCGGCTAGCCGGGCGGCCCTCAGAATTCATTACTACAATGAAGACGTGCACACCCAGATTTTATGTAACACATTATTCGATATTATTAATAACATATACACTTGGTTCTACCAAGAAAGTCCTCAATGGAATAAAATAAACTGGCCACAATTAAATCCTCTAGACCACTCTTATATTGTGCTTTACTAGTAGCTAAACTTAGGCTACTTACTGAAAATGCCTGTTACTGAATAACATACGTCTTTCTCGAACAAAGTAAGTGACTTTAAATTTTTGTGAAGATTATTCTTATATCTAGTACTGATCACATGAACCGAGCTGTTGATTTGAAAACAGCCGGTCGCGGTGGTCTAGCGGTCCTAGGCGCTCAGTCCAGAACCGCGCGACTGCTACGGTCGCAGGTTCGAATCCTGCCTCGGGCATGGATGTGTGTGATGTAATTAGGTTAGTTAGGTTTAAGTGGTTCTAAGTTCTAGGGGACTGATGACCACAGATGTTAAGTCCCATAGTGCTCAGAGCCATTTGATTTGAAAACGGAATGTATTATTTACGACAAATTTCATCGAAGATTCTGGGAACTTCTTTATTTTTACGTCTGTCTCGAACGACATCAGCAAGGAGACGCAGGGAAGCACTAACCTAACGTAATGGTCACACAAATATTTAGCTGAGTTATCATTAGGATACACCAAGGAAGTGCTCTCAAGTATATATATAGGGTGTAATTCAGACGCCGCTACCGATGTCGTTTTATGCAACCCACAATGTTATGTTTGATCGTTACAAACTACAAGCGAGAGTTCTGTATTCCCTCGCTCGCTATGCGCAAAATATTAGTCCTACAGCAAAAATGAACAGGACGTTTTTGCAGGAAATTTAATGTAGTTAAAATTTGTACTGGGATACGTGTTTCGTGGAGGCCACGGTTTCAGAGCTAGTGATGTTCAAACGCACCTCCACCCCCACACCCATCCCTCACCAGTCAGAATTTCTAGTACGTTGTTCGTGGCATTTCCTTCTACTACTGTATAAAAATTTCCGTCTACACGAGCTATTCCAGATACTTTACCTTCTTCGGTCTCTCTGGATTGGGCTCTTACGCCACCAGCGTAGACGGATATTTCATTAACAGTATTAATTTAAACGTGCCCGTGAGGGTAATGAAAGAAAATCGACTTTTGTAAACGTTACGCTAAAATAACTTACGCTGAGAGTTCGATTCAAACTTAACCCTTAAAAGTACAGTAGTTTCGTAGTCAGAAGACCTGACGAAACAAAGATATAATTGTTTATTTTGTGCTACTAAAATTCATAAAACTGATAGGTAAAATTTATACAAACGTCATTTTTACAATCTGGAAGTTCCCCATTAAGCCAGTGGCGTAATAAGGTCAGTCAATGAAGACCGAAACAGATCGGATGTAGGAAATAATTCGTGCAGTCACAAATTTTTATACACGGACAGGAGGGAGTGCCATGAAAAACATACTAAAAATCCTGGCCGTTGGGGACTGACTGTGGGAGTGGGGATGCGCTTGAAGGTCAATTATGTACGTTCTTCTTCAATAACGCGAAAACTGCACCCTCTGCTGAACGAATCCCAACGCAAAACTTAACTACATTCAATTTCCTACTAAAAGGTCCCGCTCATTTTTTCTGCCGGACTAATAGTTCTCGCGTAGTGACCAAGAGAATATGAAAATCTGGCCTGTGATTTTTGAAGGCCAGCTATAACATTGCTGGTTGTATAAAACGGCATCGATAGGGGCAGCTGAATCACCCTGTGTAACGCTTCTCCAGCCATTTTGGACTCTTATTACTGTGACAAACCGCATTATCTTATGAAACACTTCATCCTTACGAGAAACAAGAAATGTTTGGGGTTTCAAAACACGTTAGCAATAAGGCTATTGAAGAAGGAGCCCAAGTTAGGAACGGATAAGGAGAGACGAAGGAAATCGGCCTTGTCCTTTTCAAAGGAACCGTAAAAAATTCACCTTAATTACTTTCTGAAAAGCAAATTTAAATCATCTGACGCAGTTTGAATCCCGCCCACCCATAACGAGAGTCGAGTACGCTAGACACTCCGCTACCTCGTTCGCAGTGACCTAGCGAGGAGCCCCTTATAGATAACTGCTATTTTAATCCGTCTCGTCATACATATTTAGGTCTTCCCTTGTTTCTCTTACCCGCTTAAAACAAATGCTGTTATGATTCCCGCCTAAAGTATGCAGTCGATTTTCTCCCTCAGTCCGAGCACAAGCATAGGATAGGGGATCGGCCGCGTCTTTTTCATAAGAGAAATGACAATCCTAAACAACATACATTCGTATTCTGCAAACCACAGTGAAGTGAATGACAGAGAGTACTTGCTATTTACCACTTAACGGAGTTTCTTCCCTTTGGGATCGGAGAGGTAAGTCACCAGTGTTCATTTCAAAGAAACGATCCCTGCAATCACTTATATGGGTTCGTGCTGAAGAGTACTGTCTACGAATATTTCATGAAAAACTCTTAAAGGTTTTGAAATAAAATTAACTTTTTTAATATTTAATATCTTTAGTCTTCATGTCTACATATTTATTTCGCAACATAGTTACCCTGGTGATGAACACGTTTCTCCCAGCGAGACACTAGTTCATTGATACCAAAATTTTAGAATGTTTGACTTTGTTGACGGAGCCAAAACCTCACTTCTGACTGTACCGCTTCATCATTACAAAAGTGAAATTCTCGAATGGGTTCTTTAAATTTTGGAAACGATGAAAACCGTATGGAGCAAATTCGGAAGTGTATGAAAGTAGTGAGTCAATGTATGTCCAGGCAGGAATTTTGTTGACTTCGGCATCAGTACTTCATTATCTTCAAGGTCATGTTCTCCGCTTCTCAAGCAATTGCGCTCGTTATATTTCGCTGACATCACCATGAACACTTTCTTTATCATCAAGGCCATTCCCAGAATTCTGCCATCATCACATCTGGGCACGTGCCTAACAGCCTTTCCTGGAATCCTGACATCAGCATCAGCACGTTCTTATCATCAAGGCCACTCCTTGCTACCACACACTGCCGCCCCTAACCCTGAGTGTCTACAAACGCGCCAGCTCCCCTCCCCTCCCCCCTCCTCCCTTCAGAGAAACATCATCATCATGTTTATACTTATATCTTGTTGTCATTTTTACAGACACTGATACGACGCTGGAATTTAGTGGCAGTACGAGAGAGGTGAATGGGCTCTCCCCAAATAAGATGCACGCGCCAATGGCAGTGAGCGTAAAGTGCAGGAACCGGGGGCCACGTGAGAAGCAATTGCCACAAATGTGTGTGGTTGGTTCTGTGAAGAGGAGGAAAGAAGTAATAGCTAGAGCGATTTATAATGTATATACGAGGCTTATTCGGAAAGTAAGGAACGATCGGGCGCGAAATGGATCCGATGAAGTTTTGCACAGGTGAGTTCGGCAGTATCCCTAGTAAGCCCGTCGATCGCATTACGCCGTTCTTTTTAGTTCTGAGCACACAGGAGCAAATAAAAAATTGTTCAAATGGCTCTGAGCACTGTGGGACTTAACTTCTAAGGTCATCAGTCCCCTAGAACTTACAACTACTTAAACCTAACGAACCTAAGGACATCACACACATCAATGCCCGAGGCAGGATTCGAACCTGCGAGCGTAGCGGTCGCGCGGTTCCAGACTGTAGCGCCTAGAACCGCTCGGCCACCCCGGCCGGCTGAGCAAATAAAGATACCTAGAACAATAGTGTCTCCCGCCACGTACGAGGGCCTGGTGAGAAATTTCGCCTGAAGCTATGCAGCTAACATTACATAACTGTCGTGCATTTTCTTCTTCAAGACAATTCTCAGCCACATTCTGCAGGGCAATGAATGTGCACCTGCATCGTTTTCAGTTGGAAATGTTTAATTACCCACAATACAGCCCGTAATTGTCTCTCTCTGAGTTTCATCTTTGCTCACATGAACCGTTGGTTATGAAGACAACATTTTGGCACAGACAACGGGCTGTAGGCCAGCGTAGAGAATTGGCAGAAAGCGCTGGCGGCTGCCTTCTATAACGAGGGTATTGGAAAGTTGGTACAACGCTGCGACAAACTTTTAAGTCGGACCAGTGACTATGGAGGTAAGATGCTGGAAGTTGTAGCTAACCGTTGCAAATAAAGCAGTTTTGATTTTCACTGTGGTTTCGATTTCGCGACCTATCATTCCTTACTTTCCGAATAGCCCTCGTATATTGGTAAATAAATTTGTATCCTATAAAATAAAATTGTTTTTAAGTCTATCATTTAATAAAAACTCGCAGCAAAACTTACAACAGTAGAATCTTACAATTGTCACTTTTTTTTAATGGGTAGGAAATTGACAGTTCGGTAGGATGGCAAAAAAATTCAATTATTTATGTGGAAGTAGTTGTAGGGGCTCCACTGTCCCTAGGCAATTTGCTCTGTAATGAGAGAGGTAGGTTGTTGGTATTTGTTATAAGAAATTGACATTATTGTTTTATTACAATTCCAAGAAGATCGAGACATCATCCGAACGACATTGCAGGGCAGATCTGCTTCCTCCTCGGCTCTGGTGGAACAGTGGAACACATCGTACACTAGGAGGGGTAACTTTACGTAGCCGTTTATTACGGCGTGGATCACGTGCGCATAATTCACTTCTCCACCTACCTTTGACGAATGTGTAAAAACGGCAGTAGTGTATGAAGCGACTTCACTGGGGACGGCAATGGAATCAGATAGCGTTTTCGGAAGAATCCAGGTTCTGTTTGTTTGAAAATGATAGCTGCATTTTGATTCGCCGCAGACGAGGAGCGGGACCGCAGTGACTGCATTCGCACAAGACATACAGAGCCAACTCAACACTTTACTGTGTGGGGTGCTATAGAGTACAACCACAAATCACAGCTGTTGCCTGTCCAGGGCAGCCGGCCGGTGTGGCCGAGCGATTCTAGGCGCTTCAGACTGGATCCGTGCGACCGCTGCGGTCACAAGTTCGAATCCTGCTTCGCGCATGGATGGGTGTGATATCCGTAGGTTAGTTATGTTTAAGTAGTTCTACGTTCTGGGGGACTAATGACCTCAGATGTTAAAGTCCCATAGTGCTCAGAGCCAATTGAAATTGTCCAGGGCACTGTGACCTACGTGAATCACATCCTGGGACTCGTAGCCATATTGTTTCTGCACAGCACCCGAGACACTATTTTTCAGCAAGAAATGCACAACCACATGTTTCTGAACGAGCACGTGCCTTCTTCGTGTCACAGGATGTCACCTTTTTGCCTTGGCCCTCCAGATCGTCAGACTTGTCGCCAATCAAAACTGTGTGGGATATATGAAGACAGTAATTGTTCTATAAAGAACAGATACAATTGATGACAGTGCAGCTTCTGTAGAATAAATGATAATCAATTGAAACCCTGAGCTGCTGACAGATGTTGTTGATATACCTAGATGGCGACAGCTGAAAATGTGTGCCCCGACCGGGACTCGAACCCCAGATCTCTTGCTTACATGGCAGACACTCTATCCATCTGAGCCACCGAGGACACAGATAAATAGCGCGACTGCAGGTACTTATCCCTTGCACGCTTCCCGTGAGACCCACATTCCCAACTGTACACAATCTACATACGTAATGTTCGTAATACACTCCTGGAAATTGAAATAAGAACACCGTGAATTCATTGTCCCAGGAAGGGGAAACTTTATTGACACATTCCTGGGGTCAGATACATCACATGATCACACTGACAGAACCACAGGCACATAGACACAGGCAACAGAGCATGCACAATGTCGGCACTAGTACAGTGTATATCCACCTTTCGCAGCAATGCAGGCTGCTATTCTCCCATGGAGACGATCGTAGAGATGCTGGATGTAGTCCTGTGGAACGGCTTGCCATGCCATTTCCACCTGGCGCCTCAGTTGGACCAGCGTTCGTGCTGGACGTGCAGACCGTGTGAGATGACGATTCATCCAGTGCCTAACATGCTCAATGGGGGACAGATCCGGAGATCTTGCTGGCCAGGGTAGTTGACTTACACCTTGTAGAGCACGTTGGGTGGCACGGGATACATGCGGACGTGCATTGTCCTGTTGGAACAGCAAGTTCCCTTGCCGGTCTAGTAATGGTAGAACGATGGGTTCGATGACGGTTTGGATGTACCGTGCACTATTCAGTGTCCCCTCGACGATCACCAGAGGTGTACGGCCAGTGTAGGAGATCGCTCCCCACACCATGATGCCGGGTGTTGGCCCTGTGTGCCTCGGTCGTATACAGTCCTGATTGTGGCGCTCACCTGCACGGCGCCAAACACGCATACGACCATCATTGGCACCAAGGCAGAAGCGACTCTCATCGCTGAAGACGACACGTCTCCATTCGTCCCTCCATTCACGCCTGTCGCGACACCACTGGAGGCGGGCTGCACGATGTTGGGGCGTGAGCGGAAGACGGCCTAACGGTGTGCGGGACCGTAGCCCAGCTTCATGGAGACGGTTGCGAATGGTCCTCGCCGATACCCCAGGAGCAACAGTGTCCCTAATTTGCTGGGAAGTGGCGGTGCGGTCCCCTACGGCACTGCGTAGGATCCTACGGTCTTGGCGTGCATCTGTGCGTCGCTGCGGTCCGGTCCCAGGTCGACGGGCACGTGCACCTTCCGCCGACCACTGGCGACAACATCGATGTACTGTGGAGACCTCACGCCCCACGTGTTGAGCAATTCGGCTGTACGTCCACCCGGCCTCCCGCATGCCCACTATACGCCCTCGCTCAAAGTCCGTCAACTGCACATACGGTTCACGTCCACGCTGTCGCGGCATGCTACCAGTGTTAAAGACTGCGATGGAGCTCCGTATGCCACGGCAAACTGGCTGACACTGACGGCGGCGGTGCACAAATGCTGCGCAGCTAGCGCCATTCGACGGCCAA
The DNA here is from genome assembly GCF_023897955.1 of Schistocerca gregaria. NCBI lineage: Eukaryota > Metazoa > Arthropoda > Insecta > Orthoptera > Acrididae > Schistocerca > Schistocerca gregaria. The sequence goes on from NC_064931.1 coordinate 783,066,921, forward strand.
CACCGCGGTTCCTGGTGTGTCCGCTGTGCCGTGCGTGTGATCATTGCTTGTACAGCCCTCTCGCAGTGTCCGGAGCAAGTATGGTGGGTCTGACACACCGGTGTCAATGTCTTCTTTTTTCCATTTCCAGGAGTGTAGATATTTGCCCATCCACTCATTACTCGCACACACTAAGGTGACGATTCCCATAAGAGTTAGGGCAACCTGTGCACATGTGGGTCTCACGGGAAGCGTGCATGGTATAAGTCCCTGCAGTCGCGATACCCTCTGTGTCCTCGGTGGCTCAGATGGATAGAGCGTCTGCCATGTTAGCAGGTGATATCGGGATCGAGTCCCAGTCGGGCCACACATTCTCAGCTGTCCTCATCGAGGTATATCAACAACACCTGTCGACAGCTGAGGGTTTCAATTAATTATCATGTGTAGGATATGGTGAACCGACGGGTGCAGTGCTGTGACACAATGCCAACCACCATTGAGCCTTATACATCACTCATAGAACAAGTAATCAGAGCCCATCGCGGACTCAGTGCCTACCAAGCAACAGGACATATGCTGAACTGAGAATTTAAATGCTAATTATTTCTTCAGACCATACTAATCTAGATGCCCTGAGAATATGAACGTTCTATCTCTAGTCGTGCAAGGTGCTCTGTTCTTTCTGAACATGATGATATAAAGCGGAAGATGACGGACGAGTATCACACATCTCACACTCCTACTGACGTTCGGATGTTAGGACGTAAGCTGTGCATGTCTGGTATGTATGTAGAGGCAATTCTTGAATTAAAGTCATAGGCATCTATGCTGTGCCTTAGCGATTGCTACAGACAGATTGTGCCGTTGCCGTCCGTATGTAAGAGCACATCAAATGAATTCGCAATTGCAAATAAGGACTACCATCAGCTGTAAAATGAACGTACAGGAAGACGGCTGACTGTGTGTACACCAGATTTGGAGGACCGGCTTCTGCCTTTCGACGGCTTCCGTCCACTTGGCCATACATAAACACCATCTCGGCTTGTTCCCGACATGAATACCGGACCATTCTGCAGCTTAGAGTGCGCTGTGTCAATCACACAACCTGCAACACACAAGGAACACACGCACGTGGTCAGAGGAACTGGAGTGGCCGAGCGGTTCTAGGCGCTACAGTCTGGAACAACGTGGCCACTAAGGTCGCAGGTTCGATCCTGCCTCGGGCATGGATGTGTGTGATGTTTTTAGGTTTGTTAGGTTTAAGTAGTTCTAAGTTCTAGGGGACTGATGACCTCAGAAGTTAAGTCCCATAGCGCTCAGAGTCTTTTGATCCATCAGAGGAATTTCCATTCATCAGCGCGATCTACCGCGGCAACGACATATTTCCGGACACTTGTCTATAGGAAACTTTTCCCTACAGTTCCAGTCAGGAATCCGTCCCTGCAGTTTTTCGGTTTTATTAATGTTCCCCTTGTATACAGTGGTGATTCTTTGTCAGGTAATTAATTTTCATGTCTAAGACTGATTCACACAATCACTCTAAAGTCTCGTCAAACATATTGGTTGACCGTCATTGTCGAGTCCATGTCACTGACATGGACAGCTTATCGAGAAACATGTAATCAGTTTACTGAATGTGTAACATTTGAATGTCTGAGGTGTTGAATCAAATACCGCTCTGTGTATACAATTACATCCATCTCCTGGGCTGATCGCTCTATTACTCAAAGCATGTACACACCTGCTGTAGTCACAGGTTCGAATCCTGCCTCGGGCATAGATGTGTGTGATGTCCTTAGGTTAGTTAGGTTTAAGTAGTTCTAAGTTGTAGGGGACTGATGACCTCAGATGTTAAGTTCCATAGTGCTCAGAGCCATTTGAACACCTGCTTTAACATTGTCGACAGTTAACATGTCTTGAATTTAAGCTTCAGTGAATCTCAAATTTAACTAAAATATATGGATGTAGCACAATAATACATTTCGCTGCTCTCCATCCTTATTAGTGATCTAATAACAATCACTGTGAGTGATTGAAGTAGAAAAAGGGCTATCTGTAGATGATGCTACTCCTTCTAATTCCGCTGTGCAGACAAGCATTAAATGTGGAGAGAAGTGACACTTCGCTCTACACCTGGTCAAGGACAAAGCAACTGTCAGAATACAAGGTGTCTCTCAAAAGATTTATGATTTTAACCACAAACCATAGGAGTCAACTGTCAAAAACGTAGTTTATTCTCCGAGATTGAGAATATATGGTTGGGAGTCATACTGAAATGTGAGTTCTGCACAAATTGGTTGAACCTGTGATGGACGATTCAATACAAATTTAAAATGCTAGTCTTCAAGTCAAATCATAAGCTTCGTTTATCATAACAATGCGCCTGTGTGGTTGACTCGTGGAGCTAGCAGTAGAATCTTTTTAAGTATTTATGCAGCATTTAAAAGTCATTTTATCCTAAAAATGAATTACAACTGTAAATTAAAAACTCAGTGAAGACAAAAGTACTCTCAATGAACAACAGAAACAAGCAAGGAACAGTTTGCATATTTCCAACAGAATCTACAACTCTTATTCCTCACAGCTTCTTTACCTTCCCTAGTTATGTACTCAGTATTAGTCCTTTTATAGAGATGCAGACATTGCATAACTGACTTAGAAATAGAGCTAGTAGGACAGCATGTCCGGTGCAAAGAATCTGCGTTCGAGTTTAAAGCAACTGGGTTCGAACTCTTACGCCCAACAAGTTTGTGACTTTTTTATTTCATATTCTTTCACATTTAATTCTTCTTCGCGGGTATCTATAACATCATTAGTGGAAAGTGTAATTAATTCACTAATGTTCACTGCACTATCATGTCATAATCAGTAACGTCACCATCATCAATAGTAACATCATCATTCGTCGATGTCGTCGTAGGTGGGAGCTGCAAGGCTGTTATTTCCAGCACACCCTCTTCATAGTTGAGAAATTCCCGATTGACATAAACATATGGCTCACAATTTTAGACGAACAGTTGGTTCAAAAATGGATCAAATGGCTCTGAGCACTATGGCACTTAACTTCTGAAGTCACCAGTCCCCTAGAACTTATCATTTCTGAGCATACATGCTGTTAAACCGTGATTACCTGTAAATACTACATTAATGCAATAAATGCTCAAATTGATGTTCGTCAACCTCAGTGCATTTGGCAATACGTGTAACGACATTCCTCTCAACAGTGAGTAGTTCGCCTTCGGTAATGTTCGCACATGCATTGACAATGCGCTGACGCATGTTGTCAGACGTTGTCGGAGGATCACTATAGCAAGTATCCTTCAACTTTCCCCACAGAAACAAATCCGGGGACGTCACATCCGATGAACGTTCGGGCCATGGTATGGTGCTTCGACGACCAATCAACCTGTCACGAAATATGCTATTCAATACCGCTTCAACCACACGCGAGCTATGTGCCGTCCGCAGCTCGTGGTCGTGAGGTAGCGTTCTCGCTTCCCGCGCCCAGGTTCCCGGGTTCTATTCCCGGCGGGGTCAGGGATTTTCTCTGCCTCGTGATGACTGGATGCTGTGTGATGTCCTTAGGTTAGTTAGGTTTAAGTAGTTCTAAGTTCTAGGGGACTGATGACCATAGATGTTAAGTCCCATAGTGCTCTGAGCCATTTGAACCATTTTCGAGCTATGTGCCGGACATCCATCATGTTGGAAGTACATCGCCATTCTGTCATGCAGTGAAACATCTTGTAGTATCATCGGTAGAACATTACGTAGGAAATCAGCATACAATGTACCATTTAGATTGCCACCGATAAAATGGGGGCCTATTATCCTTCCTCCCATAATGCCGCACCATACATTAACCCGCCAAGGTCGGTGATGTTCCACTTGTCGCAGCCATCGTGGATTTTCCGTTGCCCAATAGTGCAAATTATGCCGGTTTACGTTTCTGCTGTTGGTGTGTGACGCTTCGTCGCTAAATAGAACGCATGCAAAAAATCTGTCATCGTTCCGTAATTTCTGTTGTACCCAGTGGCAGAACTCTACACAACGTTCAAATCCGTCGCCATGCAATTCCTAGTGCATAGAAATATGGTACGGGTACAATCTATGTTGATGTAGCATTCTCAACACCGACGTTTTTGAGATTCCCGATTCTCGCGCAATTTGTCTGTTACTGATGTGCGGATTAGCTGCGACAGCAGCTAAAACACCTACTTGGGCATCGTCATTTGTTACAGGTCGTGGTTGAAGTTTCACATGTGGCTGTACACTTCCTGTTTCCTTAAATAACGTAACTACCCGGCGAACGGTCCGGACACTTGAATGATGTCGTGCAGGATACCGAGCAGCATACATAGCACACACCCATTGGGCATTTTGATCACGATAGCCGTACATCAACACGATGTCGACCTTTCCCGCAATTAGTATACGTTCGATTTTAACAAGGGTAATATATCACGAAGGAAATGCCGTCCGCACTGGCGGAATGTTACGTGATACCACGTACTTATACCTTTGTGACTATTACAGCGCCATCTATCACAAAGCGAAAACAGTGGTCCAACTAAAACAATCATATTTCTTTACGTACTACAAGAATATGTAATAAAAATAGGTGTTCCTATTTTAAAACACGCAGATGATACCCGTTTGACCTATGGCAGCGCCATCTAGCGGGCCAACCATAGCGTCATCTGGTTTCGCCCTTCAAGCTAGACGAGTTTCGTTCTTTGTAGTTTTTTCGTTTGATGCTGATTTCGTGAGATATCTGGCCCGCTCACTATCAATGGACCACCCTGTGTAATTTCTTTGCAAAGTGAATGTACTAACCCACTTTATCACAGGGCAGCGTAGAGTGAGAAGTCTTGTTCCCCTACGATTGTTTCATGAGCCCCGTGACGAGTGGTTTGAAGAACACCTCGCCAGCCGTCCTGAACGGCGATCGGCAGCTGTCCTTCACGGCGGCAGTTCCCGACGTCGCCTCCACACCTCAGCTGTCAGGCCGCCGCCGACCTGTCGTCGCCTGGCAATCGTGGACGCCCACTTTAGTAACTCGCCGCTACACGTCGATGCACCAGTCTTCGTTCAAACCTCGACAACGTCTTCTTATTACTATGTACAAAACTATTTTCGATAACTTATGTTTGGTTCATAAATTCTACTTTAAACAATGACAAATATTTAATCACTTCATTAATCAATTTATGAATGGAAAAGAATTACGATTTCGACACTCCATTTACAGACTCATTATATGTGTGAATAGTGAAAAGTTTCTAAAATCTGAAATTCGGGGTAAACTTGAGACTTGACAGTAACTCTTGAACACGCTACTGAGTATATACCTGTAAGTCAGATCAACAACTGCAGAGAGCGCATAGATAAGTCCCTCTCTCCGTAGGTTTTTTCGCCTTCGCTCCTTTTTCCCGCCAGCTGCTCCCAGATGTACAGGGAAAGAGAACTCAAAATGATAAATGAGCCAAGAATAACAGACTAACAGTTGGTTTCTCATCAAGTGCTGTAAAGCTAAAACGAACTTTGTTGTCGTCAGCATACTTGTCTCCTGAGCACTTATCCTGAATGTCTTTCAACAGTTCAACAAATTTGTAATGTTTTGTTAACACATCATTAGTCAAACGTTATATTTTACCGCCGGCCGGAGTGGCCGTGCGGTTCTAGGCGCACAGTCTGGAGCCGCGTGGCCGCTACGGTCGCAGGTTCGAATCCTGCCACGGGCATGGATGTGTGTGTTGTCCTTAGGTTAGTTAGGTTTAAGTAGTTCTAAGTTCTAGGGGACTGATGACTACAGCAGTTAAGTCCCATAGTGCTCAGAGCTATTTGAACCATTTTTTTTTATTTTACCTCTTATCTTACACTCTCAGTTTCCTTACTAAAAGTTAAAACACTCCTGGAAATTGAAAAAAGAACACATTGACACCGGTGTGTCAGACCCACCATACTTGCTCCGGACACTGCGAGAGGGCTGTACAAGCAATGATCACACGCACGGCACAGCGGACACACCAGGAACCGCGGTGTTGGCCGTCGAATGGCGCTAGCTGCGCAGCATTTGTGCACCGCCGCCGTCAGTGTCAGCCACTTTGCCGTGGCATACGGAGCTCCATCGCAGTCTTTAACACTGGTAGCATGCCGCGACAGCGTGGACGTGAACCGTATGTGCAGTTGACGGACTTTGAGCGAGGGCGTATAGTGGGCATGCGGGAGGCCGGGTGGACGTACCGCCGAATTGCTCAACACGTGGGGTGTGAGGTCTCCACAGTACATCGATGTTGTCGCCAGTGGTCGGCGGAAGGTGCACGTGCCCGTCGACCTGGGACTGGACCGCAGCGACGCACAGATGCACGCCAAGACCGTAGGATCCTACGCAGTACGGTAGGGGACCGCACCGTCGCTTCCCAGCAAATTAGGGGCACTGTTGCTCCTGGGGTATCGGCGAGGACCATTCGCAACCGTCTCCATGAAGCTGGGCTACGGTCCCGCACACCGTTAGGCCGTCTTCCGCTCACGCCCCAACATCGTGCAGCCCGCCTCCAGTGGTGTCGCGACAGGCGTGAATGGAGGGACGAAGGGAGACGTGTCGTCTTCAGCGATGAGAGTCGCTTCTGCCTTGGTGCCAATGATGGTCGTATACGTGTTTGGCGCCGTGCAGGTGAGCGCCACAATCAGGACTGCATACGACCGAGCCACACAGGGCCAACACCCGGCATCATGGTGTGGGGAGCGATCTCCTACACTGGCCGTACACCTCTGGTGATCGTCGAGGGGACACTGAATAGTGCACGGTACATCCAAACCGTCATCGAACCCATCGTTCTACCATTCCTAGACCGGCAAGGGAACTTGCTGTTCCAAGAGAACAATCCACGTCCGCATGTATCCCGTGCCACCCAACGTGCTCTACAAGGTGTAAGTCAACTACCCTGGCCAGCAAGATCTCCGGATCTGTCCCCCATTGAGCATGTTTGGGACTGGATGAATCGTCGTCTCACGCGGTCTGCACGTCCAGCACGAACGCTGGTCCAACTGAGGCGCCAGGTGGAAATGGCATGGCAAGCCGTTCCATAGGACTACATCCAGCATCTCTACGATCGTCTCCATGGGAGAATAGCAGCCTGCATTGCTGCGAAAGGTGGATATACACTGCACTAGTGCCGACATTGTGCATGCTCTGTTGCCTGTGTCTATGTGCCTGTGGTTCTGCCAGTGTGATCATGTGATGTATCTGACCCCAGGAATGTGTCAATAAAGTTTCCCCTTCCTGGGACAATGAATTCACGGTGTTCTTATTTCAATTTCCAGGAGTGTACAAATATACCGAGAGATAACTCTCGTCTCACTGCAGTGGAAAGCTTGTAGTACATAGTACTGACACAACAAGTACAAGAATCCAAGGGGGCGATGAAGATTTTATATTATTATTTATTTTTTGCTGTAATTTTTACCCTCACAATTGAAAATGTAATGTTATGTAATAAGAAAAGGAAGTTTGATTTGTTAAAAAAGCAGCTGATGATTATCATATTTGCTAAATGTTCAACGACTGCATTTAACATAGCGAAACTTCCACAATTTTTAAGAGTGATGAATACAAAGCCACTGCTTCTTCTTTATCTTTTTCTGGTAAAATCATCTCTCCCTTGTTAGGAGCCTCTTGAGCTCGAGTTGTGCAGTCAGTTAGCGTTTGATGGGTAAATGTTATATATATAACGAGTCCGTCATTAATCCAAGCCACTACCTTTTCTCCTTACCATTTCTGCAATTTACGCTCTAATTTATATATGTTTCAGGAAAGAAAAGAAAACAGCCGAGGTTGGCGACGGATTATTCCGACACGAACGATGAGACACAATTGGTGTTCTTTCAAAAAAATGGTTAAAATGGCTCTGAGCACTATGGGACTCAAAATCTGTTGTCATAAGTCCCCTAGAACTTAGAACTACTTAAACCTAACTAACCTAAGGACATCACACACATCCATGCCCGAGGCAGGATTCGAACCTGCGACCGTAGCGGTCACGCGGTTCCGGACTGAGCGCCTAGAACCGCTAGACCACTGCGGCCGGCGGTGTTCTTTCGTTAGTTACTTTTCTGTTAACTTTATCCGATCATTTCTCGCTTGTATGAAATATTTTGCAACAAAAATTATGCGGGTCTCATCGGTTTCCGTTTCCGAACAATGATGTCTGCCAGCATTCTCAGTGGCACAATACCTAACAGATCTATGAATAAAAAACACAAAGATGGACTTCTATAAGGTAAACTGTGGTATGAAAACAGGGAACTTCCGTATGTCGCATCATATTCTGTGCATCTTAGTAAAATTATCCATCCTTATTGTGAGTTTCCCCTGTCGCGGCTGTCTTAGTCTACCAAGTTGCACAATTTGCAAATTGTTAAACTGTTGACTTATCTTTGAGAAATCTTTAACTTTTAATTCTCATTTCAAGACAAGGGGGATTACCATAATACCTCGTAATATCAAAAACCATTTTCTTTAAGATTTACTCCCCACATAGGGCACAGTCTCGTATTGATGGTATACACTTAAAATGCACGATTCATCTCCATTTTATTAAAAATGCGGCAAAAATCATGTTTTATGTACAAATGCAAAAGGTAATAGTTGCCTACACGGACCTGCTCCGGTACTGCATTTAGCTCTTCCATTAGAACGTCCATTTTTACGGTCGGTTAATTCGACTTTATATGGAACAGCGACAGGATTTCTACATTTCTCCGAAATGATTTCCAGTATACCTCTTGCCATACATTTTCATTCCCATGTAGGAGAAACGGTAGCCTTGACTTGACATCGTATCTCACAGTGATGTCCATGGAGAATTTACTATGTAAATAATTGTTAAATGAGCAATACATCTCCTTCTTTAAAATTAACGATGTCCCTTGTCTAATGACAGTCCACTTGATCACAGTTTTTACTAGTACAATGTTACAGCAAAACGGTTCGGTAAAGGGTGTAGGCACATTTAAAATCTTAGTGCTAAGGAGCATACCATGTTCGGTGTAATTTATGTTGCCAGTGTCAGAGACAAGATTGTCCACGTTCTCCCGTAACAACCACAAACAAAACCGTTCATCGGAGAGCGATGGTGCTCTTTGTCGGCTTACAAATCTTTAAATACAGTTATTCATGTCTATGCCCGAGTGGTTACAAAATTTAGGAAAGTATTGTAGGCGATTTCGTATGCGCTGTGAAGAGCTGCAGCAGCGGCTGTTGTGATGTGCGCTGGGTGCTGAATATCACTGCCTGGCTGATAAGCGTCTCTGTGTCAGAGGCGGCCCATTCATACAGCGAGCGGAGCGTACATTTAAAGTTCTGGTCATTATATTATCAGAAGCATGGCGCTGTGCTTACATCTGAGAGTGAACACACCCTCTTTATAAAAAAACTGCATGTGTGTGGTCTGAAAATAAAAAAAAAACATTTTTGTACGATATCTTTCTTTAGAACATTCCTCTTGTTTGCGGACTGTTGCTGCTTCTGCTAACATCTCCACTTCCTGGTCAAACCATTAGTTAATTATAGCCGTGTTACTGTTTGAGCCTTTCACCGCTAAAGTTATTGTAGGGAGGGAACCAATAAGACTATTTTTTATTTACATTTTTGCGGTGCAAATACACTAAAAAAATCTACGCACCACGAAGGAATTAAACGAATGGGACGAGAATCGGTATATGTGGTGTGCTAGTACAGATGAACAGATGATTACAATTTCACAAAAATTGGATGATTTATTCAAGAGAAAGGGCTTACAAACTGAGCAAGCTAATAACACGTCAGTTCACCTTTGACTTTTATAAAAGCAGTTATTCGGCTTGGCGCTCATTGACAGAGTTCTTGGATGTTCTCCTAATAGATATCGAGCCAAATTCTGTCCAACTGCGACGTTAAATCGTAAAAATCCCGAGATGGCCTTGCCCATAATGCTCCAAACGTGCTCAATTGGGAAGATATCCGGTGACCTTGCCGCCCAAGGTAGGCTTCTGCAAGCACAAAGACAAACAGTGAGAACTCTAGCCGTGTGCGGACGGGCATTATCTTGCTGAAATGTAAGCCCAGAGTGGTTGTCATGAAGGCCAACAAAACGGGGCGTAGAATAAAGCTGATGTACTGCTGTGCTCCAATGGTGCCGCGGATGACAACCAAAGGGATCTTTCTATGAAAAGGAATGGGACAACATACCATCACTTCTGGTTATCGGCGGGCGATAGCCAGGTTGGTATCCCACCGCTGTCCGGAGCGTCTCCAAACACGCCTTCGTTCTGGAATCTCATTGACGGCAGGAGGTTTGTTTTCAGTGATTATTCCCGCTTCCAACTGAGCCACAATGAGTAGCGAAGACTTATGCCCAAAGAACAGATACCATCTTCATATAGATAAGGCTTATCAGCCAATGATCTTCTTCAGTGCGGATTCACTCACATTGCTCAAACTCTTACGGGAATCGGTAGATTGACTGCAGCGAGTAATGAGTATAGTGGTCAGGGGCACTACAAATGTAGTGTAAGGACAGTAAGTTGGAAATATGGGTCTCACGGAGAGACTGCCAGAGATAAGTTCCTGCTATCATCTGTGTCCCGGTTTCGACTGCCGCATGGGGCACATATTTTCAACTGTCCCCATTGATATTTATCAACCCCTGTAAGCAGCTAATGGTCTGGATTTCAATATAATTTCATACCAGGAGTGATGGTCTGGGTTGCCATTTCATTTCATAGCAGGAGCCCTTTGGTTGTCATCCGCGGCACCCTTGCAACACAACGGTACGTCGACAATATTCTACACCCCGTTTTGTTGGCCTTCATGGCAAGACGTCTGGGGTTGCATTTCAGGTAGATAATACCCAGCCGCTCATGGTGAGAGTTTCTGCTGCTTGTCTTCATGAAGTCTCGGGAAGTTGTCATACGAGGGCTATTCGGAAAGTAAGGAATGATAGGTCGCGAAATGGGAATCACAGTGAAAATCAAGACTGTTTTATTTGCAACGGTTCGCTACACCTTACAGCTACTTCTCTACACAGTCGCCGCTCAGACTTACACATCTGTCGTAGCGTTGTACAAACTTTTCAATTTCCTCGTTATAGAAGACAGCCGCCAGTGACTTTCGACAATTTTCTACTCTGGACTGCAGCTCGTTGTTTGTGTCAAAATATTGTCTTCATTGCCAGAGATTCATTTGAGCAGTGATTAACCTCAGGGGTAGCAAATTACGGGCTGTATTGTGGGTGATCAAACACCTCCCATCGAAAACGCTGTAGGAGCATCTTCATTGCCCCTGCAGAGTGCGGCCGAGAATTGTCATGTAGAACGAACTGCATGACAGTTATGTTATGTGGATTGCATAGCTTCAGGCGAAATCTTTCGCCAGGCCTCATACTTGGCGTGAGACGCTACTTTCTAGCCATCCTTACGTTCTCACTGTGAGGTCAGAACTGAAAAGAGCAACATGATGCGATCGACGGGCGTACTAGGCACAGTTCTCAACGCATCTGTGCAGAGCTTCATCAGATTTTCATTGTATTTTCCATTTCGTTCCTTACTTTCCAAATAACCTGGTTTATAGCCAATGCAGGCCAGATCGTGGCTGCGTTACATCGCTTACGCCAGAAGAATGTGTCTTTTGTTTGGACCAAAGCGTGGCAGGATGCATTCCAGAAACTTAAAAATGCCTTGTTGACTGACGGATGTCTTGTTCATTTCGATTCCACTAAACCTGTGGTTTTGGCAGTGGACGCCTCTTCATATGGAATCGGAGCTGTGCTCTCGCGCAGATTTGGTTCACAGGACAGGCCAATTGCTTTCGCTTCCAAGTTGCTGACTAAGACTCAATTTAACTATTCACAAATCAAGAAGGAAGCGCTCGCTGTTATCTATGGGGTGACAGAGTTTCACCATTAGCTGTTTTGTCGGAAGTTCTACCTAGTAACGGACCGTAAGCTACTTCATTCTTTGTTTCATCCATCCAAACCTGTTCTGCAGCGCACGACTCACAAGCTGAAACATAGGGCTTTCTTATCGTCACAGTTTCAGGAACAAATATTGTACCAGCCCATGTCGAAGCATGCAAATACTGACGCCCTTTCTCGCCTTCCTGTTGGTCGTGATTCTGTATTCGATGCTACTGCCGCATCTTCTTGTCAGATCGATACACAGGACATTGAGTTCCTACAGACTATTCCACTGAACTATAGGAAAATTGCACAGGCCACGGAAGTAGAACCTTACTTGGACTATTGGTGGCATTTCATCCGTACTGCTTAGCCTCGTTCAGTGAAAAACATTCAGAATTCTCTTGTGCGCCGATATTTTGTTCGTTGGCATAGACCCTCTGTCCAGCACGGTGTGATTTTATTGCCAAATTATTCTGGACAATCGCATATGCTTGTTCCTAAAGTGTTGCAATAAGATGTGTTGCGACTGCTCCACCAAGGGCAGTGGGGAATTGTCCGCAAAAAACAGTTGGCGCGTAGACACTGTACTTGGTCGGGTGTGGACGCCCACATTAAACAGATGACGTCACAATTTCGTGCTTGTGCTGAGAATACAGCTGCCAGCAACAGGTAATTTCGGCTTGGCCGAAGTCTCAGTCGCCGTGGCAACGAGTGCATTGCTGGTCCTTTTTGGAACACTCGTTGGCGTATTGTTGTGGACTATTTCAGCAAATATCCGTTTACAGTGTCCATGAACTGAACTACGTCGCGTAGTCATTTAGGCTTTGTCATCTGAAACGGACCACAGTTTACGGCTCAGGACTTTGAACAGTTTTGTACAGCCAATGATATCACTAAAGTTACCGTGCTCCGTTTCATCCTCAGTCGAACGGAGAAGCTGAACAACTTGTGCGTACGTTCAAGCAGCGGATGAACAAAGCGCTAGCCTCCCGCACACGGAAGCAAACACTGTTGCTTTTCCTCGCAACGTACCCCTCCCAGACCCGCAACAGTCTGTCGCCGGCGGAGCTTCTACGAGAGGCGTTTGAAAAGTCCGTGCAAAAATAAAAACTACTTACGTGTTTGGGGTAAACGTTTTTTATTTTTCGACATAGTCTCCTTTTAGACTTATACACTCCGTCCAACGCTGTTCTAATTTGTTGATCCCTTCCGAATAATAGGTATTGTCCATGTCTGCAAAATAACTATTAGTTACTGCAATGAGCTCTTCGTCTGAATAAAATCTTTGTTCCACCAGCCATTTTTTCAAATTGGGGAACAAATAGCAGTCTGAGCGAGCCAAGTCTGGAGAATAGGGGAGGATGTGAAACGATTTGGAATACTATTTCCACTAATTTTGTGACCACAACTGCTGAGGTGTGTGCTGGTGCATTGTCGTTATGGTAAAGGACTTTTTTGTGGTCCGATTGCCGGCGTTTTTCTAGCAGCTCGGTTTTCAAACGGTCCCAAAACGATGAATAATATGCACCTGTCATAGTTTTGCCCTTTTCCAGATAGTCGAAGAGGATTATCCCTTGCGAATCGCAAAAGACAGTCGTCATAACCTTTCCGACCGAAGGAATGGTCTTCGCCTATTTTGGTGCGATTCTCCGTAGGTAATGCATTGTTTAGATTGTTGTTTGCTATCACGAGTATAGTAATGTATCCATGTTTCATTCACAGTGATAAAATGACGCTTGGAGTCTCGTGGGTACTTCCTGAACAGCTGCAAACCAGCCTTGCAACACTTCACACGATTCCGTTTTTGGTCAAGCGTGAGCAATCGCGGAACCCATCTTGCGGATAGCTTTCTCGTGTCCAAATGTTTATGCAAAATATTATGTACCTATTCATTCTAGATGCCTACAGCACTAGCAATCTCACGCACTTTAACTCTTCTGTCATCCATCACCATATCATGGATTTTATCAATGATTTCTGGAGTCGTAACTTCCACAGGGCGTCCAGAACGTTCAGCATCACTTGTGCCCACATAGCCACTCCCAAAATTTTGCAACCGCTTATAAACTGTTCTAATTGAAGGTGCAGAGTCACCGTAATGTTTATCAAGCTTCTCTTTAGTCTCCTGAGACGTTTTTCCTTTCATAAAGTAATGTTTAATCACTACATGAAATTCTTTATCGTCCATTCCTTGACAATCACTCGACGTCCTTGATTCAGACGAATGCCTTAGACAAACAAATAGACCAATATGGCTGAAACTTGGCGTCAGTTCTTTCCAAAGATGCCACTAACTAAACGTGACCTGGGCATGCGCCGGTGGTGCCATCTCTCAGACTTTGCACGGACTTTTCAAACGCCCCTCGTACCTGGCCGTTGCCACCGTACGCTGCTCCAGTGCTGCACCCACCGCAGCTCACGGCGCCTCCCACGATCCGCAAGTATCGCTTTGCCCCTAATGATTCTATTCTTTCCAGAGTCTTTGGTCGCCCCAGGTGCTGGGAAGAAGGAAAGATTCTTCGAAATTTGAGCGCTTAAATTTATATAATTCAAGGCCCTGCTGGGTTGCTGCGACGCCATCAGAAGCAGACTCGTGGTTGTCGATTGCGAAATCCGTCCGCAGATTTTCTGGCCCCAGCTTCGCTTAGTACCGGGATCTTGCGGACGGTGCGGCCGGCCACGGGGGGCCTCTTCGGCACCGCCTGCGGAAGCGACGGAGCTGGACCCATCGCCTTCGCCCCCACAGCAGCCCAACTTCGCGGCGCTTGTCCCCCGGGTCCGCCGGGGGCACGACGCCATCGTCGTCGTCATCGCTGCCGCCGTAGTCATCGCCGCCCTCTCCGTTTTTCGTCGGATCGGCTCAGGAAGAGGGTAGGCGCCTTTCCGATGGTTTTCTAACCTACGTTCCCCCCTCGGAGCGCTGAACGTATGTCGGAGCGCGGCTGGGGGCTCGGCATCGGTCCTAGTTGCGACTCCCAACTTCCTGTATCGCCCCCCCCCCCCGCCCCCCCCCCTCCCTCCTGCCATCCGTTGTCGTAAGATGCCTCCATAAACGACAACAGTGCGGCATTTTTTTTGGGGGGGGGCAGGGGGGGGGGGGAGGAGAGCAGTGTGCAGTCCTAAGGCATCGGCTGTACACCGACCAGCACAGCGTCGCGAAATGGCATCAAGAAGGCGCTGACCCGCGCGCCACTGGAAAGAGCGGGCAGCGACACACTTCCAGGAAGACAAAGTTCAACGCCCTGTGTCAATGCTGATTTAACCGTCGACCATCGGTCGTTTCGGTTGCAGTCTTCGAGAGCATCAGTACTGCGTAAGAGAAAGACGATACTCAGCCTGCGTTTTGTGAGTATTAATAAAGTATAAATGTAATCGCATGTAGGAGGTGCAAGAAGACAATTTCTTTTATTTTTAGAAATAAAAGGATCATTTAATATTCAAGTTTATACAGGGTGTTACAAAAAGGTACGGCCAAACTTTCAGGAAACATTCCTCACACACAAATAAAGAGAAGATGTTATGTGAACATATGTCCGGAAGCGCTTAATTTCCATGTTAGAGCTCAATTTAGTTCGTTCTTCCACCTCCGCTCAATGGAGCACGTTATCGTCATTTCATACAGGATACTCTACCTGTGCTGCTAGAACATGTGCCTTTACAAGTACGACACAACATGTGGTTCATGCACGATGGAGCTCCTGCACATTTCAGTCGAAGTGTTCGTACGCTTCTCAACAACAGATTCGGTGACCGATGGATTGGTAGAGGCGGACCAATTCCGTGGCCTCCACGCTCTCCTGATCTCAACCCTCTCGACTTTCATTTATGGGGGCATTTGAAAGCTCTTGTCTACGCAACCCCGGTACCAAATGTAGAGACTCTTCGTAGTCGTATTGTGGACCGCTGCGATACAATACGCCATTCTCCAGGGCTGCATCAGCGCATCAGGGATTCCATGCGACGGAGAGTGGATGCATGTATCCTCGCTAACGCAGGACATTTTGAACATTTCCTGTAACAAAGTGTTTGAAGTCACGCTGGTACGTTCTGTTGCTGTGTGTTTCCATTCCATGATTAATGTGATTTGAAGAGATGTAATAAAATGAGCTCTAACATGGAAAGTAAGCGTTTCCGGACACATGTCCACATAACATATTTTCTTTCTTTATGTGTGAGGAATGTTTCCTGAAAGTTTGGCCGTACCTTTTTGTAACATTCTGTATACAGATTGTTTTGGATTTCTGTCATTGGCCATCACAACCTCTCTCCTTCTTTGTTTGTGTTAATGCTGATTTACACAGTAGCCGACACAACATGTCTGATTAGCAGCCATTTATCTCCAGGTGATGCTACTATAGCCAGGACGGGTTTATATCGATAGTAGGTCGGTCTAGCTCATCAGTGTATAGACATTAATGCGTTGCTTCATTTGCTCTATATTTACACTGTTGCTGAGTAAACACTCAACAAAAGCAATGTACGCCCCTCCCACATAAAAATGACAAGGCGTAATCTATCTGTAGCAATCTCTAGCACAGCATAGAATATCTGAATTCACAACACTCGCATGTTTTAAGTATATGTTCGTGTCACGCCAGGTTAATTCAAGCATTGCCTCTTCAGCCATATCAACTATGCACACTTTACGTCCTGATATTAGAACGACAGTAAGAGTATGAGATGAATAATACTTGTCCGTCACCTCCCTCTTCGTGCATTCCATCATACTGAACTGATAACCCCACTCATGCCACGAATACTGCACTTCCGCACCGACAAGCTGTACATTTTCTACCTCAGTAACTACATCAAACTCATTGATAGGTGCTCTGTCTACATCAACGCGTTTAGAACCACTGACAGTTACACTGTACGTGTTGGCGCATAACTCTTGTGGGAGTTGCCTCCTGTGGTTTTGTTACAGCACAGTCAGACGACACCAGATGAGGAAGACTTCCTGTGGACAGAGACTGGTGCTCTGACATGTTCAAATTAAAGAAAAATAAAAGAAAAGAACTACAGACGGGTAGATTCACAGAATCTTTATCCTTAAGACACGCAACATAACATTGCTTGATGATGGTATTGGTGTAACAGTAAATGCTATTAGCAGTCATGAACTTATGTATCTGTGTGTGTGTGTGTGTGTGTGTGTGTGTGTGTGTGTGTGTGTGTGTGTGTGTGTGTGTGTGTATGCGCGCGCGCGTGCGTGTGTGTCACGAGCCCAGGAGAGGAGCTGCAGACGATGTCGTGCTGGTAGCAAAGACACTCACGTCAGTCGTCTGCTGCCATAAGCCATTAGCGCCAAATTTCGCCGCATTGTGCTGACATATACACTCGTCGTACGTCCCCGACTGATTTCTACGGTTATTTCGCGCAGTGTTGTTTGTCTGTTAGCACTGAAAAATCTAAGCATACGGTGCTGCTTTCGGTCGTTAAGCGAAGGCCGCCGACCGTGGTGGGAAATAATGCCTGAAATTTGGTATTCTCGGTACACTTTTGATACTGTGGCTCTCCGAATATTAAATTCCCTAATGATTTCCGAAATGGATGTCCCATTCTTCTAGTTCCAACTATCCCTCAGCGTTCAAAGGCTGTTGTTTCCCGTAATGAGGCCATAACCACGTCGGAAACAGTTTCATATGAATCACCCGAGTACAAATGACAGCTCCGCAAATTCACTGCCCTTTTCTAACTTCTGTACGAGATGCTATCACCATCCGTATACACATATATCGTTATACCATTACTTCTGTCGCATCAGAGCGTATACTCTGGGTGCAAGTGAGAGAAAGTGTACTGCGTAGCGTGTATTTGAGGCAGAACATGGGAACCAGCCCGGTATTCAGCTAGTGGGAGTTGGAAAACCGCCCAAGAATCACATGCAGGCTGGCTGGCACATCGGCCCCTCTTCGTGAGCCTGCCGGGTGGATTTGATCCGTAAAACACCATTAAAATTCCATGTTGCTAAAACTTGAGTTGGTAGGCCATCGAAGTCGCTCGTAGTGTTAAGTGAACGCAGTAAAAGGCATAAAACATAGCTATTGCGAAGCAATTTTGGAGACACAGAATTAACGTGTGCCAGTGAAACTAAATTTCAAGAATCTGAAAATGTTGAGTGTTCAGGAGTGGTTAAAGATATTACTTCATTTCCTACACGAGGAATTGAATAAGGCTAATCACATATCCAGGCCTTGTCAATCTTTGTGGAAGCCTCACTGACAATGCTACATGAGATGCTACATTTGCAAGACTACCTCAGAAGACTTCAATGACTTATCAAAAACCAAAGTAATAAATATACAAGGTGGTCCATTTCTAGTAACAGGGCCAAAATCTCACGAAATAAGCGTCAAACGAAAAAACTGAAAAGAACCAAACTTGTCTAGTTTGAAGGGGTAAACCAGATGGCGCTATGGTTGGCCCGCTAGATGGCCCTGCCATAGATCAAACGAATATCAACTGCGTTTTTTTTTTTTTAGTAGGAACCCCCATTTTTATTACATACTCGTGTAGTACGTAAAGAAATATGAATGTTTTAGTAGGACCACTTTTTTCGCTTTGTAATAGTCACAAACATATGGCTCACAAGTTTGGACGAACAGTTGGTAAAAGGTGGGTTTTTTAAATTAAAATACAGAACGTAGGTACGTTTGAACTTTTTTTCGGTTGTTCCAATGTGATACATATACCTTTGTGAACTTATCATTTCTGAGAACCCATGCTGTTACTGCGTGATTATCTGTAAATACCACATTAATGCAATAAATGTTCAAAATGATGTCCGTCAACCTCAGTAAATTTGGTAATACGTGTAACGACATTCCTCTCAACAGCGAGTAGTTCGCCTTCCGTAATGTTCCACATGCATTGACAATGCGCTGACGCATGTTGTCAGGCGTTGTCGGTGGATCACGGATGCAAATATCCTTCAACTTTCCCCACAGAAAGAAATCCGGGGACGTCAGATCCGGTGAACCCGTGGGCCATGGTACGGTGCTTCGACGACCAATTCACCTGTAATGAAATATGCTATTCAATGCCGCTTCAACCACAAGCGAGCTATGTGCCGGACATCCATCATGTTGGAAGTACAACACCATTCTGTGATGCAGTGAAACATCTTGTAGTAACATCGGTAGAACATTACGTAGGAAATCAGTATACATTGCCATCGATACAATGGGGGCCAATTATCCTTCCTCCCTTAATGACGCACCATACATTAACCCGCAAGGTCGCTGATGTTCCACTTGTCGCAGCCATCGTGGATTTTCCGTTGCCCAATAGTGCATATCACGCCGGTTTACGTTAGCGCTGTTGGTGAATGACGCTTAGCAGCTAAATGCAACGCGTGCAAAAAGTCTGTCATCGTCCCGCAATTTCTCTTGTGCCCAGTGACAGAACTGTACACGACGTTGAAAGTCGTCGCCATGTAATTCGTGGTGCATAGAAATATGGTACGGGTGCAATCGATATTGATACAGCATTCTCAACACTGACGTTTTTGAGATTCCCGATTCTCGCGCAGTTTGTCTGCTACTGATGTGCGGATTAGCCGCGACAGCAGCTAAAACACCTACCTGGGCATCATTATTTGTTGCAGGTCGTAGTTGACGTTTCACATGTGGCTGAACACTTCCTGTTTCCTTAAATAACTTAACTATTCGGCGAATGGTCCGGACACTTGGATGATGTCGTCCAGAATACCGAGCAGCATACATAGCACACGCCCGTTAGGCATTTCGATCACAGTAGCCATACATCAACACGATATCGACCTTTTCCGCAATAGTTAAACGGTCCATTTTAACACGGGTAATGTGTCCGCACTGGCAGAATGTTACATGATACCACGTACTTATACGTTTGTGACTATTACAGCGCCATCTATCACAAAGGGAAAAAAGTGGCCTAACTAAAACATTCATATTTCTTTACGTACTACACGAATATGCAATACAAATGGGGGTTTCTATTTTAAAAAACACAGTTGATATCCGTTTGCCCTATGGCAGCGCCATCTAGCGGTCCAGCCATAGCGCCATCTGGTTTGCCCCCTTAAGCTAGACGAGTTTCGTTCTTTATAGTTTTTTCGTTTGATGCTTATTTCGTGAGATATTTGGCCCGGTGACTATCAATGGACCACCCTCTTGAAGCTCTTAAGTCTGGCCTGTCTATACTCCATCCCCAGGTTAGATTTTTTGAAGTATTGTTGCATTTGTCCTATAAAATGAACATCAAGAAGTCGCAAATCCGTTCAAAAGAGGAAAAGAAATTTGTTTAAGACAGGAAAAAAGTCACACAAGAAACGTTTAGAAATCGATTGGAATTACTTGCAGATGTTCCCAAGCAAAAGCTAAGGAAATAGCAACGATATAAATACCAGTAGAAGAATTTTTTTAAACCCCAAAACATCAGCAGAATTAACAGATTTGGATTCTAAAACTCAGCTATCGATTCAGGGTTATTGTGGAAACCTTTTTCCAGTGGACTTAAGACAGACACGGACAAATTTTCTGCTTATACTGTTGAAACAGTAAGACTCTATGGTGACTTATATCCATGGCATCTTATGTCTCCCACAGTACACAAGATTTTGGTGCATGGAGCAAAAGTCATTGAACATGCCTTATTACCCATAAATAGTTTATTAGAAGAAGCCGGCCGGAGTGACCGAGCGGTTCTAGGTGCTACAGTCCGGAACTGGGCGACCGCTACGGTCGCAGGTTAGAATCCTGCCTCGGGCATTGATGTGTGTGATGTCCTAAGTTCTACGGGACTGATGACCTCAGCAGTTAAGTCCCATAGTGCTCAGAGCCATTATTAGAAGAAGCAGCTTAGAACCGCAAAAAGCACTTTCGTCTGTACAGACAAACGTTTGCCAGGAAATTCTCACGAGGAGAATGCAGTCTGGATATAATAAACAGGCTACTACTGATATCTGATCCATTAATAACAGGTATGAGACAGAATCCAAAGAAAATCAGCAAACCTTTCTTTAAAAAAACATTACAGTTACTGCTCTTAATCGAAAGATGGATTAAGCAGATCCCTCAAGCTGAAAATGATGATGAAGAGGAGACGCCAGTAGAAACATATTGCTCAGGTGAACAAGACTGGGAGGCATCGCCTCAATAATACATAGTATTGCATCTAAGAAATGAAGAATTTAATAGAAGTACGATAATTCTGTTTTATTTCGTGTCATAAAGTATGCAGGTGCATTGTTATCCTACAGACATGTTCTCTAGGATCGCACAATATAGAAAATGCCATACATAAATTTCGGCCAATATTTTGAGTGAAATACTCCCAGGTGCGTCCGTTGTCGCAGTTGTGTCGTTGTAGAAGAGATATAACGTGGTGTGGATTCATACATGAAAAAAAGACTATAAAAGACTAAAGGTGAAGCGCTTGGTGGAGCCCTGTAATCGATTCAGATGGGGTTTACATACACTCCTGGAAATTGAAATAAGAACATCGTGAATTCATTGTCCCAAGAAGGGGAAACTTTATTGACACATTCCTGGGGTAAGATACATCACATGATCACACTGACAGAACCACAGGCACATAGACACAGGCAACAGAGCATGCACAATGTCGGCACTAGTACAGTGTATATCCACCTTTCGCAGCAATGCACGCTGCTATTCTCCCATGGAGACGATCGTAGAGATGCTGGATGTAGTCCTGTGGAACGGCTTGCCATGCCATTTCCACCTGGCGCCTCAGTTGGACCAGCGTTCGTGCTGGACGTGCAGACCGCGTGAGACGACGCTTCATCCAGTCCCAAACATGCTCAATGGGGGACAGATCCGGAGATCTTGCTGGACAGGGTAGTTGACTTACACCTCCTAGAGCACGTTGGGTGGCACGGGATACATGCGGACGTGCATTGTCCTGTTGGAACAGCAAGTTCCCTTGCCGGTCTAGGAATGGTAGAACGATGGGTTCGATGACGGTTTGGATGTACCGTGCACTATTCAGTGTCCCCTCGACGATCACCAGAGGTGTACGGCCAGTGTAGGAGATCGCTCCCCACACCATGATGCCGGGTGTTGGTCCTGTGTGCCTCGGTCGTATGCAGTCCTGATTGTGGCGCTCACCTGCACGGCGCCAAACACGTATACGACCATCATTGGCACCAAGGCAGAAGCGACTCTCATCGCTGAAGACGACACGTCTCCATTCGTCCCTCCATTCACGCCTGTCGCGACACAACTGGAGGCGGGCTGCACGATGTTGGGGCGTAAGAGGAAGACGGCCTAACGGTGTGCGGGACCGTAGCCCAGCTTCATGGAGACGGTTGCGAATGGTCCTCGCCCATACCCTAGGAGCAACAGTGTCCCTAATTTGCTGGGAAGTGGCGGTGCGGTCCCCTACGGCACTGCGTAGGATCCTACGGTCTTGGCGTGCATCCGTGCGTCGCTGCGGTCCGGTCCCAGATCCACGGGCACGTGCCCTTTCCGCTGACCACTGGCGACAACATCGATGTACTGTGGAGACCTCACGCCCCACGTGTTGAGCAATTCGGCGGTACGTCCACCCGGCCTCCCGCATGCCCACTATACGCCCTCGCTCAAAGTCCGGCAACTGCACATACGGTTCACGTCCACGCTGTCGCGGCATGCTACCAGTGTTAAAGACTGCGATGGAGCACCGTATGCCACGGCAAACTGGCTGACACTGACGGCGGCGGCGCACAAATGCTGCGCAGCTAGCGCCATTCGACGGCCAACACCGCGGTTCCTGGTGTGTCCGCTGTGCCGTGCGTGTGATCATTGCTTGTACAGCCCTCTCGCAGTGTCCGGAGCAAGTATGGTGGGTCTGACACACCGGTGTCAATGTGTTCTTTTTTCCATTTCCAGGAGTGTATTTATAGGTGTACGGATGTTTCAGTACGAGCTCGGTTGTCGGATACGGCCGAATTCTCTGACTGTCGTTGCCTGCTTCGGTCGGTAAGGAGGAGTCGTTCGGTGATTGAGCCTATGGTGTAAGAATTCTGCACTTACTGGCATGCCATCAGTACGCTTCCACATCTACAACGCTCTGACTTTTTGTTTTCTTCTTCCCTCCATTACTTTTCCAGTCACATTTCTCTGTCTACGAAAATAAAACTTTTTTACTCCCTGCGTTCCTGACGATGTCTAAAAACGTGGTGATTGGGATGACTATTAAAGTCTTACATTCTCACAGCACAAGAACATTAATTGCCAAATTCCGAAACCTAAGAAACAAATTGATTATGTCTCCGTGCACAGGCAAACGCAACCACCATCGAGGAATAACATCGGTAAGGTTTGCTGACACCAAAAAGTACTAATTGTTTTCCAAGTGAGGAATATCTCTTACGAATACACAACAACCGTAGAAATCCTTGCTGATAAAGTTTCCAAGAATACCAAAGCCTCTGCCGTTATAACTACAAATTATCTCATCATTATCGACTATAGTAATCAGTACACACCGACCGGTGGATTAAATATGTGCGTAACATTACGAAATGCCATTTAATGGATATAAATCAAAAATTAATTGATAGTAGGGCAACTAAGGACCCGGTTTATTGGAAAGACTCTACAGGAGCCTTGAGTGTCAAAAATGAGGACCGCAAAAAAACTTACATAAAACATATCATTGAGTGCTGTTGATGTTCGAAACCCTTAAGTCAGATTAAGAGATCGTTGGAATTTTGGTTTCAGGGTGTTCAAAGGAGCTAGCACCGTAGAAACAGAGCCACTCCGCAAAGATTGTAAGTGTTCGAAGTTGTTCAGTGTGCTTCAAGGGAAGCAGATGTCCATCTGACGATAGGGTGTTAGTGCATTGAATCACTATTGACACAAATACAATTATACTGCACTTATCGTATATCTCGCGAAATAACCGTAATGACAAGGCAGGCAAGACTAGAGAGCGAATGAATGCATAATGTCACAATTTTTGCCTCGCCTCACAAACAACAGGAACAGGAAGGGAAGAGACAAATTAGGAGACGAATCTTCTAACATTTTATATACTGTGACTTGAGAAGGTCTGATTAAAAACGAATGTGGCTAACTTCTTCCTACAGCGTCCTCAGTGTTTGTGTTTTCGCATCTACTTCAAGAATTCGCAAGCCATTGTATTGCACCATCCATTATTTGAACATTTTTGATGTACGGTATCAAATAGGTGACAGCACTGTCGTGTTGTTTGTTTCACTTATAAGGTCTACCTTCATTTCGGCTACCACAACTAGAAATGCCGCTAGCGGAATACTTCACAGTGATAGAATTCAAATTCCTGTTAAACCATGAGTCATTAGAAACTTATGAAAAGTCGTTTACGCCAAACGCCATTATTTCACGCTGCAATATTTACCTCTTTGAAAGATTTTAAGGAAGGACGAGTACCTGGCGTTAAGCAAGGTACGTCTCGTTAAAAACAATAAAGTGAATTGGCAATATCTTCGTCATTTTTGTCATCACATTTATACTATCCGTGTTTGTGCCCACTGTGTGTTGCCTGATGACTCCCGGATAATAGAGCTTCGTCATAGGAACGAAATTTCAGATGCCGCCTTTAGTTTCCTGGAGGGTGTGCTTTATGGAATCATCATCATCAGCCATATCACTAGACTTCCCAGTCTCCAGCCATTTGCATGCATGCGGCAACACTCAATAAGCCTTGTAAATCACTGATTCTCTCTCTGTTAGTCTGCGGGCAAACCTCTTCTCCCTAATATCTACTAGGCTGAACGTAGGTGGCGCTACAAAATTACATACCCAACTACCGATGGTTAAGTTTTAATAAAACGGTTTAGTGTCTCCTCTTTCCAATGCTGTTATTACAATTCATGTATGTTGAATAAAATTTAAAATACGAGCAAAACTATGGAATCTTGACATGAAACAATAATAATGGAAAATAAAAATAATAAATCTTAACATTGAAATGCTATCTGTGTAGAACAGTAATCGGTGCCATCCTATCTGTGTATCTGTCTTCATTCAAAGATATGCTGATTTTACTTACTTTTCCAACTACAATGCCTCTCACAGCTTAATTACAAAAATTATTGAATATGTAAATATTTCCGTTGATGCATTTTATCAAGAGCTACAAATTGAATGCTTGATCTCTTTGGTGTCCGGTAGGATGAGTACTTTAAAAGCTATAAATTATTTAGTGAATTACTTGTATTCTAAACTACTTGTCTCTGTATCTTCTCCCTTATAAAATTTCCAGATTATATCTGTATACCATTGGATTCGTAATCAAATTCTCTCTCGTTTGACAGCTCTTGCTGCACTGTAAACGATCGGCTCATACCACACTTGTGCAAATACGTAGTGGTAAAATGCAGCTTGAAAGACTCGACAGCTACCGATGCTGACCAGTGGCGGGGCAAGACCAAAATTTGGTGTATGAAAGATAAATTTTACGAGGCTCTCTTGTTGTGTAAGACGATGTATTTTATATAGCGAAATCTTTTTTTGTTTTAAAATTGTGAAAAATTTTATTCACAGAAACGAAAACACTTTATTCTTAGTAACAATATTCAGTAATTTCAGTAATAACTAACAGTTAAACATTAAAGAAACAATAATCTCCTTCTTTTAGTCTTACTGAACTCTATAACAACTGTATCGTAATGCAGTTTAGATGCTTCAGTAGATAAAATTGCCAAATCCAAAGTCGTTGCTAACTCGTTGCACTTCTTTAATAATTTTTTGTTAGTTTTAATTTTGAAAATCTCCTTTCTGCAGAGGCTGTAATTACTGGTATTGTTAACAAAATTCGAATGGCGATATAAATATTTGAGGAAAGTCCTTTTAAGTTGTTGTGTGTTATTTATTGCAGTAGCTGTTTCACAAACTTAACGAAGTCGGATAAATATACGATCATTATTTGCAATTCTCCATAGAATTCGTAAGACTGGAAGTCACAGCACTCACCCACTCGCAGGACTATGTGTAAATCTCGACACCTTTTTAATATATGATATTTTGGAGTAATTTTTAAACTACTTAGATCACAGGGCAAACCAGTTTTTTTCGAAACATTATTTTATAAATATAAATGATGAATCCCTATTGCTCAATATGAAATAAATCACGGTGTTAGAAAAATCTGTTTCTAATCGACTTTTGGGAGACTATAGGTTCATCACTGCTTTCATAATCGAATATCCTATTATTCTTGGCTAAGCTTTTATTTTTAAAATCTTTTGGCAGATCACAACTCTTTTTCTCAGTAAATTGACGAGCGTCAAACAAGCTTTGCTAGAACGCAGTTTGACTATTCTCTTTGTTCCAGTAACAAAAGTGTGCAAATATTCAAGAGTAATACTCAGATGGATTGTGCAGATTGCCATAATTTGCTTATAACATTAACATATAATAATATCTCATATTATAAATGCAATGATATGATAAATTCTAAGCTGAGCATTTTGTTCAAAACTGAATCACAGTCACTGAGTATGTCTGATTCTTCCGTGTCATTTTTTAAGCGTTCAGTAACGTTGTCATATTGCAGTAGTACAGCTTCCACTGCCTCGATCCTGCTTTCCCACCTTGTATCTGATAAAGGTTTCATAGTAAGCTTCAATTTTCCTGAGATTAATTTCCAGCATTTGATGGATCTTGAAAACAGCAAATAAAATTTCTGAATAAAACCAAAAAATGGTTTTGCTGTAGCTGAATAATTAGCTGCGTCTACCAACAGCAGACTGCAACTATAACACCCACAGGGTGCAAAAAATACCCTGGAATTTATGTTTAATATTCCAGTTTTAACTCCACCGTTTATACCTGCCATATTTACTCCATTGTCGTATCCTTGGCCACGACAGTTTTGAATATGTAATCAACTTTTTTCTAGCTCTTCCAGTATTGCATTAGTAAGACATTCTGCAGTCGTCTCAATAACGGCTGGAAAGCCAATAAAGAATTCTTCTGTTGTGCCAGCTGATGTATTACAAAATGTTAAGATCATGGATATTTGTTCAAACCAACTATAGCTTCTAAAGTAATCCACCAAAACCGAATAACACTTTTTCTCTTCTACCCTGCGCATCACTTCATCAGCGACTGTTTTGGACATCAAAATGATCAGTTAATTCTGAATATCGTGCCTTAGATAATTGTGTCAGTTTTTTGTCATTAATGTGTTTAATGTGTTCCTGTAATTCAGGATCACATTTAGGTATCAATTTAAACAAGTCTATGAAGTTATCAGAATTCTCGCTATCGTAGTCTATGTTGAAAGATTCTTCGTGACCTCTAAATGCCATATTGTGAGAGGATAGGAAATGAAAGATACCATTTAATCTCTGAAACAAATGTGCCAAAGTTTTTTGGATTCACAAATTAGCGTTTCGTTTCATTGGTCAATTGTTTTTCCATGCTTTATTCTGTGCCTCTGGAATATTTCCCAAATTGTCTTTTCTTTTTTTTATAAGGCTTCAGATGATTCCGTACTACCAGCTGAAGTTTTCTTGAGAAAATTTATAATTCCTGTACATAAAAATGATCTGATACAGCACGTTCAGTTTTTCTTTTCTTTTTACAGAACCAGATTCCCATTTTCTATTGTATCTCCATCTCTCTTGGAACCTGCGCCTGACATGGTAAACATGCGAAGGCCGTATTTGTATCTGTAATTCGTAAATAATAGCTTCATTTTAATTCTTTGCAACAGTACCTATAGCCCGTCCACTTAACTGTGTCACGTAACGGTAGGGTGAAGAGGAAGTAAAAGGTGGTCGCTACAATGCGGTGGAGTGTGATGGGAGGGGGGGGGGGGGGGGAAGAGGCGATGTGTTTCTCTTAATCCTGCATTGCTACGAACTCAGGCGCCACGCAGCTGTCGACGGCAGTCACAGAAAAATAGCACACTGAAGTAACAATGTTACGTGAAAGTGTATTACAGGGAGGCTCATGCCCAAATGTGATGTTGATTTATAGTAATGAATTTTACCCCGATGAGACAGGACTGGCTTAATCGTTAATTACCTTGCTGAATACTTCTGGACAAGTATTCACCGAGCAGGTATATGCAACACCCCAATTTTTTTTGTGTAGCTTTTGGCAGCAATGGAAAACATGGCGTCAAAGTTAAGAAAACTGCCTACATGTAGCGAAGCACACATTGGGAGTAAAGCGACACCGTTACGTCGACACACAGTACACATTATAAAACCTACTACACATCACACGTCCGCAGTGGATGAACAAGGTAAGAAATGGTCTCAAGGAATGTAATGAATGACAATCGTATTAAAATTATGGTAAAGATACATCTGATGGGTGCCATAGTTAACGCTCACAAATTTCGGCTCAAAAACACAAGTTTTGCGAATTTTTTCATTTTACCGGTGGCATGGGGACGACAAATATTATGTTGTGGAGTAAAAGATGTTTACTACGGCACTTACTGTCTAAATGTATTCCGTTCACGAGGTCTTGGCCAATTGCGGCAGAGACTGGGGGGAGCGTTATTTGTCAGTACAAGGCTTAAGTCGTCGTTTTCGGAACAATTGCCAACCTAAACGATCTGGCAGCAGAGAGTGGTGCATTATCACTTGTGCGTTTTAGTATAAAGTGACTGTTAGTGATCATGAGTGCGCTGTTTGAAATAATTTAATTAAATTATTGCGTCTGTTGGAACAAGCTGTACAGCGTACAGCTGCATATATGAGCTGTAGCTGCAGAACTCTAAAAAGAATTTGGCAGTTTGGCCCTAACAATGGAGTAATGTCCCGCCTTTGAAGCTGAATGTCTCTGTAATCCGGTTACGCGAATACTTGTTCCTTCCGTATGTAATTTATACCACAGCTACAGATCGCTATGAGGCGGTGCATCAGTTTGTTGCCAGCCGTGGCCGACAAACACTTCCCGCTAGTCTCTGAACTAATGTGCCTTCTTTCCCCAATAGACGATTTGTGTCCTTTTCCTTTTTACTCCACAGAATATTAGCATAATATTTTTCCGTCCACACAACACTTGTAAAATGGAAGAAACTCACGAAACTGAGTTTTTTGAGTCATAATTTGTCAGCTTACGACGACGTTAAGTGTGGCGCCCAAACTTATACCTTTACCACTATATATGCAATAAAAAACAAACATGAAAGGGAAAGACAAAGTCCAGCACGGCAAATCGAAAGCTCACAACCCAAAATTTCTTCAGTTCTTTGATTTTACCGATGGCATGGGGACGGCAAATACTCGTATGATTATGTTGTGGAGTAAAAGTTGTAGAAACGACGAATTATAAAATTAAGTATTCATAACATAAAAACTACTGTAATCCCTTTAACCATTTACTCTTGTATATGGTAGGTATACATTCTGTGAAATTACCTCCATATTGACATACCTAGGTAAATGGCGTATTCACGGCTCTGTTTAAAAAGGGTGGCACGATAAAGTCGTAGGATCGAGCTGTACACGTCTGCTCTCATATCCTGTAGCTAAACTCGCTGTAAATAATAACCTGTACCTGTGGTCCTGCAACCAAGCAGTCTATGTATTTGATGGAACTGGAATTAATAAGTAATCAGAAATATGAAATAAAAGATAAATGAATAATTAATAAAAATGTTTTGTTCTAACGTCTGAAACTGATGTAGAAGACAAATTGGTTCAAATGGCTCTGAGCACTATGGGACTTAACTTCTGAGGTCATCAGTCCCCTAGAACTTAGAACTACTTAAACCTAAGGACATCACACACATCCATGCCCGAAGCAGGATTCGAACCTGCGACCGTAGCGGTCGCGCGGTTCCATCCTGGCCGGCTGTAAAAGACACCAGAGACTTATGTTTAATAATGTTTATTCAAGTAAGTTATCTCAGATAAACGGAAAGTAGTCCTATAATTACGAAATATAAAACAACCAGGAAGATAAACTTACTTAAATGCAATAAAGTTGCGTTAAGTGTGTTACAAGAATGGTAGCAGAATCCTGACGCTAAATAGTTATCCAAGACGCCTGAAAGACTAAGTCCATTTCGTCACCACAATAACGAAATATTCGCCACCTTAAAATAGCATGGAGATTTCCACATCAACATGCGAGAGACAAAAAGTAAATACTCTTGCTCGGTCTAGTTCACTTCCATTATGCAAGCGGAAAAAGTTAAAGTTCTGAACTGGAACATATTCAAACTTTGTGAAACTTAAAGTCCCTTCAAAAGTGAAAGCATTCTAGCGGCTGTTCACCACCCAGAATCAGTCACCTACACGACCGAATATCACACATCACCTCAGACTGATCTGTCCTCACATAGATATCGACGTAAAAGTGTCCTGAATAGCTCGCTTGAGCGTACCACTCAAAAAGTGTCCGTCTTCATTTGACTCTAGTAGTGTTCCGTCACTGCATAGTTTGCACTGCCTGAAGGCCATTCCTACCAAAAGTACATCGTTCTTGTGCTCTGCAG
Source organism: Schistocerca gregaria (assembly GCF_023897955.1). NCBI lineage: Eukaryota > Metazoa > Arthropoda > Insecta > Orthoptera > Acrididae > Schistocerca > Schistocerca gregaria. Next base: position 783,097,271 of record NC_064931.1, read on the forward strand.
ACGTGATTCGACTCAACTTGAACATTTCCTGCGCTCAACTAAAAAATTATAACAATATTTAATAAAAAGACGATTTACTGTATATATAAATAATAGTTTGTTTATAAATAAATTACCCAGCATTTTGCGCATGTGTGCTCACGTTAAATGACAGCAAAAAGTTGTTAAATATTTGTTAAACAATTACTTAGATCTGTTTGACACAAGCGTTCAAAAATGGTTCAAATGGTTCTAAGCACTATGGGACTTAACATCTGAGGTCATCAGTCCCCTAGACTTAGAACTACATTAACCTAACTAACCTAAGAACATCACACACATCCATGCTCGAGGCAGGATTCGAACGTGCGACCGTAGCAGCACCGCTGTTCCTGACTAAAGGGCCTAGAACCGCTCGGCTACCGGGGCTGGCGACACAAGCGTCTTTTGGCTATTTTTCAATGGTGGTATCAGCTAACACATGCGACTGACCACTTTTAAATTACAATGGTTTTTAATATCAACTGTTATCAACATTTAAATAAGATTACTGGCAAAAATAGTAAAATATTCATTAAATTACTACACAATTATAATAAGATACGAGACATTCACGCTGCATTCAGTTGTGGAGAATACATTTTTCATACCCAAAAAGGAACAAAAAGGTAATTAATCAATAATTAAAGTAGATACACATGTGTAGCTTCCAGGGATGAAAGCTATAGTGCTAGGCTGTCATCCGATACTTTGTTTATTGAAATCGGTTTCAATGTTTGTTGTGAAAATATTCTGTCACAGTAAATTATTAACTTTTGTAGTTTATAAGATATTGAAAATATTATTGTTTCACTGGATGAACCTTAGTTTTCTGAGACTGCTTATGTATTCACATTGAATTGACTAAAGATATGGAATAGCGATATGCACATATACAGATGGCGATAGTAATGCGTACACAAAGTATGTAAGTAGGCTGTTTAGGGTTTTATGTTGGTAACGCCACGTAGCGCTCTGTTTGAAAATTACTGACTGTGCTGTGTGCAGTCTGTGGCTGGTTTGCATTGTTGGAATTTCTGCTATTTTAGTGTTGGGCAGTTGGATGTGAACAGCGCGTAGCGTTGCGCAGTTGAAGGTGAGTCGCCAGCAGTGGTGGATGTGGGGAGAGGGATGCCAGAGTTATGAGAGGTTACTATGAGCGGACGATCTGGACGTGTTTAAGACTGGATGTCATGAACTGATATATAATGACTTTTGAACACTATTAAGGTAAATACATTGTTTGTTCTCTATCAAAATCTTTCATTTGCCAACTATGCCTATCAGTAGTTAGTGCCTTCAGTAGTTAGAATCTTTTATGTAGCTGGCAGTATTGGCGCTCGCTGTATTGCAGTAGTTCGAGTAACGAAGATTTTTGTGAGGTAAGTGATTCATGAAAGGTATAGGTTATTGTTAGTCAGGGTCATTCTTTTGTAGGGATTATTGAAAGTCAGATTGTGTTGCGCTAAAAATATTGTGTGTCAGTTTGGTGATGATCAGAATAAGTAAAGAGAGAACTGTCTGAGTACGTTCAGTTTCGCTCAGCTGTTTGAAAATCAAATAACGTAAGAGGTTTATCAGCACAGTAATTCACTAATTTTTCTAAGGAAATGTTTCAAGTATAAAAGGACAGTGCATTGGCGGAGCTGTCATTATTCTGCTGCTCTCGCTCGGTAAGGTGATTGTTTAACGTCCCGTCGACAACGAGGTCATTGGAGATGGAGCGCAAGCTCGGATCAGGGTAGGATGGGGAAGGAAATCGACCGTACGCGCTTGAACCGTCGTCCTCCCGAATGCGGGTCCAGTGTGTTAACCACTGCGCCACCCCACTCGGTGTTCTCTCTGTCACCAACAACACTTCACCGATGATCCGGACGACGAAAGGGAGGCAAGCTAAAGTGCGCGTCATTTACGACGGCGGCCCAGTTTAGGGTCGTTCTGCGCATATGACGTCACAAAACACAGTCAGCCAATGAACAGAGAATGACGTTGCCAGAGCTCGACTGCAGTGCAGAGCACGGAGGAGTGTCTCCAGTTTCAGAAACGTTCAGTCATAAATAAAGTAATTGAACAAAAGCAATGTCTTGATAGCAGAGTTTCTTTTATAGAAAGTTTGGAAAAAGCATTCTTTATACCAATTGCTTCATATTCTATTTATTAATTTAACCAAACAAGCAATAAGCCTCCTAATTCAGACGATAGCAAGGAAAGGTGTTTGTATCATTCTCACGAACTTTTTTGCAATGAAGAACAGCGGTAATTGTTTCTTTCCTGTTGTACTTCGACGAAACGTCAGTAATTCATAGTCATACCAACAGTGTTTGTAGGTGTTTCGCGTGTTATATTAAAGTCCTATGGAATGTCTATTGAATGACGAACTGTGTTAGCATAATGGTTATAGTATTTGGCTACTAGAGAAAGGTTCTGAATTCAAACCTTGTTTATTGCTTAATATATTCTTTACTTAAAAACAATATCGAAGTGTCTTACTTCATGAATTTTATTCGTTTGATTGTAATTTTTTGAAATATCTAGTGGCAACTAAAATCGACCATACGGAAAGTATACTCTGTAGACTTTTACCTTTGCAAACTCTTCAAATTGCGGACAATGGTTTACTACATCTAATGCTGCACAATAACTGCGTTGAACATCGAAACATTTAGGGGGGGGGGGGGGAAAGGTATCAGTAAAGAAGATGAGTAAAAATCAAATTATTGGGCCAAATAGTTTTTGTGAAATCGAATGATAAAGTGTGTCAAAGCAGTCGAAACACCATGTGTCTGCACAGGCGAGCAGTGCAGTGATGACAAAATCGCGCGGAATGCGGGGAGCAAGTCTCTGTAGCAGCGAAAGGGTTAATGCGGCCGTGGTGGCTTTACTTCATAAACTGCGCGCTCCCCCCTAAACGTAAGTTTGCGAACTGTACTATGGTGCTGCTTCTCTTGGCGCGTGCAACTGGCAACGCAGAAATCTCCCGCGTCTGGGCGGGCATGCGCGAACCGCCAAGAATTGAACTATAGTTGCCGCCTTCGAGTTCCTGCTGAACGCTGTCGGAACTATCGCGACGGCAAGAAACAGACGAAGATCAAAGCGCAGCACTACTTAAAGTGCCAGAAGGTGGGGCATGTAAGCGAGGACCTGCAGAGGAACAGTTGCGTGTTTGAAATGCTTGAAAGCACACGGTACACGTGACTGTGATACGTTGGGAAGCGTTGATCCACATGCGTCAAATGCGGCGGCGCTTACGCTGCAAACTCTCAGAGCTGCAGGTACATAAAGCGCTGGAAGAAATAAAAAAAGGCAGCCACACATGAAGAGGCTGCCCCACCCCAACAATTCAAGAGGTGGAAACGGGCGCGCTGCCACAAGAAGACGTACGTGACACGCCACTCACGTACTGCCACAGATGACGCAGTGGCCGCCCTCAAAGCCGCGATCGCGGCAGAGAGGGCCGCCAGGTAGGTGGAGCTCGTCGCTGTCCACAGGCAGCTGCAGCAGATGCGGGAAGAGCTACGGGCCGCCGAGAAGGAGATGTCCTTCCCCGCCACTGCCTCCCCTATTGCGCGGAAGTTGGGGGTGTACGCAGCGACGCACACGGACTCTGAGGTGGTGCCCATAGAATTAGAAACGCCTGCTCATTCTCCCGAAGGGGAGATCGACCAGCAGGAGACGCATGAAGAAGACGAAGAGGCGCCTACCTCGACAGCCCCACAGAAAGGTGCTGTGACAACGGATGACCCTTGCTTACCACACCAAGGCGAGCTTAGCGTACAGATGGTCCTCAAGAAGTTCGCTGAGTCGCTTCGCAACGGCACCCCATCTTCATGATCCCTATCCATTCACCTCTCCTGACTTTCATCAACTTTCCCTGTCTCACAAACCATTCCACTTCGGTGGCTCCTAACGAATCCTTTACAGTCTCTTCACTAAAAAGGAGCTGACGCTTATGAATTAACTTCCTGTTTTACCCCTTGTGAGTTAACGAGCATTTCGCTCTCATTTAAGTATATGGCCGAAAGTGTCAGCCTACTGGAATTGTGAAATGAACCCTATCATAGAGCACCGGATGCCACAAAGGGCGCAGATTCACCACGAGATGGGGAAACTCACAGGCGTCTATTGTCTATTGAGGGCTAAGCGCTGTAGTGTGCCAGTGAGACAGACGAAAACCTACGTCATAGGAAACCCACTAGAAGGCTTCTGTGGCCTAGGATACGTAACAGTGTTAAATATGGCGGACCTAAGATCGGCCATAAAAGGAAACATTTATGGAAACTATTTAATTCTGTAGTAATGCACGAAATGAAGCCAAGGTAATTTTAAGGTGCCATTCTTCATAAATTTTCATGGGGATCCCAATAAAACTTGAATATTGATCATATCTATAATAGTTTAGGATTTACTGTTAAACTGAAATTCACAAGTTTTGCAACAAAGACCTGAATGCTAAAATCTGAACGCTTTAGTCGATCTTAATTTCATATAGAAGCGCATTACTAAAATGACAAATGTTGTAAATATCAACTCTTAACTTCATTTGTTTAAGAGATATGGTAAATTTAAATTATCAGTATTTTCAGAGAAGCGTCAAATCATCATTTCCTCCACACAAAACACATTGAACGACTCCTTATTGAATCATTAGCTAACAGAATATTTGTTGCAAAGTTTAGTGCATAATACTTACTTTTGTTCTTTATTTATTTATCAGAAAGCGCATTGGTGCAAGGCTCCTGGCAGAGACTTTCAAAGCTAAGAAGGAAATTGTATTGGTTTTATGTAAAAGAATTTAGCGTTTATTATGTAATAGATATTATTGTTAATTTTTTAGAACGTGAAAGTTTCCAATCTTTGATTATTTAAATATATTGAAATGCAAAATAATGTAGAATGAGCTGTAGCCAATCAGATGGACTGCTTCAGGAAAGGGAACTGCCCTAATCAGTTGAGCGACGCTATTCGGCGCTCGGGAAACGCAGCCGGAGACGGGCAGAGGGACAGTTCGGCCGGAGACACCAAAGTGTACAGTTCGGTTGAGACGCGGAAGCGGTCAGTCGATCTTTAGGTAGCTAGGAAGTGAAACAACTTAGAAAATTTCGCGTTGTGTGGTATCGCAGGACTTAGTCTCTGAGCGATGAGCAGCCGCGCGCCTGGTGTGAACTCTAACTTTTCACGTAGATAACTTGCATTTCGCGAGGAGATTGTGAATGATCGAACTGTGTCAAATGGATATGCGTCTAACAGTAACTCGAAATACGACCACTTTCGTTATTACTTTGCTTTCTGAAAAAAATTATTCTAAGCAAATAGCAGCTGTGTGGCCTACATCATTTATGGGTCGTTAATTTAGTTCCCGATATTATTATCACTGTTATTATATGTTACGTTTGTATTTCGCAAACTTGCCATCAGCCAGACAATTTAACCAGATTTTCAGAATCAGATATTTAATTTTAGAATGACTTTATCAGGATGGGAATTATGGAAAAAAGTATAACAAATCAGTACCAAAGCACTTATATTCTCCTGGCATTGCTCATAAGTTTTCAACATAACATTTGAAGATGGGTTGTGTTGATATGGGAGGACAGGCCCAAACTGCGAGGTCATAGATCTCATCGGATAGGGAAGGAAGTCAGCCGCGCCCTTTCAAAGGAACCATCCCGGCATTTGCCTGAGGCTATTTAGGGAAATCACGGAAAATCTAAATCAGGATTGCCGGACGCGGGATCGAACCGTCGTCCTCCCGAATGCGAGTGCAATGTGCTACCCACTATGCCACCTAGCTCGGTCATTTGAAGATGGCTTTGACGTACCACACACCTATGTTTTCTACATTCTGTTAGTTTGGTGCATCAGTTCGTAGCGTTTTTGTTTTGCATGTTGGTATTCCGGTTGCTGTGAGTTTATTTATTGATTGTTATTTTTTGTTTGTATTTCAGTGTTGCTACTTGAGTTTACAAATTGTCATTTGCAGATAGTGAGTGCAGCTGTGGACGCTGGCAATGGACTGCCAACTGGAGAAATCTGAACATTTCCGACACATTCTTCTGTTTGAGTTGAAACGTCCCCTAGGAAAATTGTACAAGACTGTGCTTAAACTGACACACAATAGTTTTTAGCGCAACGCAATCTGACTTCCAAAAATCCCTACAAACGAATGGCCCGGACTAACATTAATCTATACCTTTCACAAATCACTTACCTCAGAAAAATCTTCGTTACTCGAACTACTGCAATACAGCGAGCGCCACTACTGCCAGCTAACTAAAAGAATCAAACTACGGAAGGCACTAACTACTGATAGGTATAGTTAGCAAATGAAAGATTTTAATAGAGAACAAACAGTGTATTTACCTTAATAGTCATAATATATATATCAGTTCATGTCACCAATTCTTACAAATTTCAAAACTCCGCCATCTCTCTCCCCACGTCCACCACTGCTGGCGGCTCACCTCCAACTGCGCAACGCTATGCGCTGTTAGCATCCAGCTGCCTCTGCTCAACACTACAATGGCAGACAACAATGCAAACTAAATACACACTGCGCACAGCACAGCCAGTGATTTTTCATACCGAGCGCTAAGCGGCGTTACCAATAAGAAAACCTAAACAGTCTACTTACAGAGTTCAGTAGAGGGGTACCAGCAACGGAGACAGCCAGAAACATTTGCGCCGTGTATGGGAATAATGTAACAGGACAGAGCACGGCAAGAAAATAGTTTTAAGGAGGATCGTTTTGACATTAGTGACTCTCCACGTTCAGGAAGATCTTCGGGATTTGATTAAGATCGTTTAAAAGCATTAATCCACAATGATCCATGTCAGTGTTCTCGAGAAGTTGCAAATGTGATGAACTAATCGTTACACTATCGGGCGACGTTTGTATGCAATGGGGAAGGTTCAAAAATCGGATGATCTAAGCCAAAGTCACAAAAATCAGCGGGTAACCATATGTGCATTTTTCCTTACTTATCATCAATTGGCTCGAGAATAATACCGTCCATTCATATGCTACGTATATCGTTACTGGTGACGGTAATGTTGTCTTTATGCTAACATAAGGAAAAGGAACGAACGGTTGAGCCCAAACAAGGGACAAACTCCCCGTACAAAGATCTGCGTGCATCCGCAAATGATAACATTGGGCATCTTGTGGAACAGCGACGGTATGGTGTACTAGGAACTGCAGCTGGCATTTATTGTCAACAGCTGAGGTGCCTTGCAGACGCAGTCCAAGAACAACGACCTGGAAGAATGCGTGAAGTGATGCAACCCCACGATCAGGCCCTTCCGCATTTTGCTGGACTGCTAAAAACATGATGCAGGAGTTGGTTTGGGCCGTCGTTCCGCACCCACGTTATGCACTTGATCTTGTGCCCTCAGATTTTCACTTTTTCCCCTCTCTGTCGAACAGCCTTAAAGAAACTTTCTTTCCGTATGAAAATGGGCTCCAAACACGCCTCGACCAGTTCTTCGCTTCAAAACCACGTGATATCTACAGTCGAGGAATCTAAAAGCTACCCCAGCGTTAGCAGACTGTTGTAAAAATGGCTCTAAGCACTATGGGACTTAACTTCTGAGGTCATCAGTCCCCTAGAACTTAGAACTACTTAAACGTAACTAACCTAAGGACATCACACACACCCATGCCCGAGGCAGGATTCGAACCTGCGACCGTAGCGGTCGCGCGGCTCCGGACTGTAGCGCCTAGAACCGCTCGGCCACCCCGTCGGCGACTGTTGTAAACAGTGAAGGCGTATATAATATTGATGGCTAAAGTTTCTGTTACGCGTACCTGTTGTGTTTATTAAACTTGTTGAAAAGCGCTACGAACTTATGTACCAACCCAATATGAAATTTTCCGGGGCGTGTATCTCCCACTACATGCAAATTATGTACAAACAACCAGAATTACTGATGTGTGTAGTAATGTTTGAAACCAATGTCTGAGATGTATAAGAAAACTCAGTAAGTTCAGTGGCGTAGCGTGGGGGATATCAGACGCCGTGGTCCCGAGCGGCAGAAGTGGTTGGGGGAGTGGGCGGCAGTTACCGGTCAAGCTGGATAACACTGTCTGCATGGTCGTCACAACAGACAAACGGATACGATTCAAAACGGAGTTGTAAGATTTGACCTACACAATTACATCGTAAATTACCGTTGCTTGAGCCCTCAGTGTTATCTTCAGCCCAAAAGCTTCGGTATATTGGCAGAGGCACCAGTTACTGATAAGAGTATTAGAAGAATTATTTTCCGATAGGTAGCATCAATGCCTTTAGTACGAATAAATTTGTTAGTTCATTTATTGGCCACCAGAGACTTTGTTCTGGCTCGTCTCTCACAATGAAAAATTATTGTTTCGTTTACTCGTCAACTTTCGTCTCAACAAGTATCCAAGCTTCAACATTGTTGCTAAGTGACTTATTTTCAAATTTCATACCTTTTACAGCTTAATCCGTACTCATTTTAACATTTTATGAAGTAAACGATATAAAAACGTAGATTTAAATATTTGCCAACATAACATGCAAAAATGGGCTGCCTTACCCCGTTGTTTTGTCCTGTGATTTCAACTCAGGTTAATCACATTTTAACCATAAAATGCGATATTACTGTGGGTTGAATTTGCTCTTAAAGTACACTAATTTTCAGAACTTGACTGCTCTTCGTAAAATGTACTTTATTCAAGGGTTTTCTAGTCATTACCCAATAGAAGACAAGGGTGCTCTAATCGAATGAGTGAAGCCCATCAACAAGGTCTAGAAACGGTCAACATCGAAGGATATTTTGCTCTATAAATGGGAAGACGTTATTTGAAAAATAAAACCTCCAAAATTTGCGAAGAACATCCTTTGTACAGTCGCTTTGAAGCACAACATATCAAGCCTTGTGGTTTACGTTTTGTGTGAGTGAGAGTTGTCCTAGAAACGGTAAAGATCACTGAACATGATTCATAAAATATTATTTATTTTTATTAATAGCTGTTTAGTACAAAATGTTACCTGCATAATGTCAAAACCGTGCTGCGCATTGAGTGTGGTTAACAAATAATCTAAATCTAGTTTATTGGTAATGTCTCAGTAAATATGTACAGTATCAGTGTGATTGAGTCTACCATTCAATAATCTTGCTCTTAAATAAGATTTGAATGAACGTAAAATAAGGAAACCTCGTTCATTGGAAACAGATGATAAAGAAACTGTAATGAGCAAGCGAACAAAGTGTACAAACACTTAGAATTAGTCCTCTTGCCCATTCATACTTTTTAAGAACTCCACAACTTCCCTCAAGTTCCCTTCTTGCTCATTTTCTCTCTTCATAAGTCGCAAAACATACCTCTATTGCTTATCAGTCTCTCTCCATCAAAATTATTTTTGTGAAATTTTACAATTTTATCGATGCCTGTAATACGTCCAAGAGTAAATTTTTCCAACGATTTAAAAAATTTAGCAGAACTATTATCGAATCAACTTTTAGTGACGCAATCATCTGGTTGAAAACTTCAAAATACGATTTCCTGATAACATTTTGAAGCGTTTTGAATTTGCTGTATTCTTTATTTCATTTTACGTTAGATTTCTTCAAATTTAAGTTAATAAGTAACCACTCACCCTCGAAAATCAGAGCTGGAAAAAAAAGAAAAAATCTACCACCTGTTCTCTGTACCTGGTAGAATGTCTATCTGTGCTCTAGACTCCGCAAAGGTTTCTTAGTAGGTCCTCTAAATCTCTAGTCTGGAGGATATTCATTTTAGACTAAATGTTCCAGCCAGCAAGTGCTGTAGTAACATAGTCACTGGCCCCAGAGTTTCAAGAGCATAGGTGTGCAATGAAGAGCCGCACTTCCGAAGCCATGCATGTGCGTGGGCGGAGCCGAGGAGCCGAGAGCAGCAGACGTCTATTTAACAGTTTCTGCTGTAAAGTCTAGATGGCAATATGCGCAGCCAAGGCGAAAGCATAGTCACAGCAATGTACCTGGCTGAGTATATTATGTTACGCTACAGTGCGCTGTTCGGTTGAAATGGCTATTCAAAGCAATGCGGTAAAGTGGCATTCTATTTTACAGTGCAAATCTAATTGAGAGTGTGATTACCTGTTCATAAAAAAAAATTGGAAATTTGTGGTATTTTCCTATGAAACTGAACTGCTGAGGTCAACGGTCCCTAGGCTTAAACACTACTTAATCTAACTTGTGCTAACTTACGCTAAGGACAATACACACATCCATGCCCGAGAGAAGACTCACCGGCGGGAGAAGCCGTGCGAACCGTGGCAAGGCGCCTAAGACCAGATGGCTACCCCGCGCGGCAGGTATGAGGTAAGAGATTAGGTATAATGCAGTAAAATTTAGAACGTCACTAGAGAACACACCACTTCAACCAGTACGGAAGTGTACAGGGTGAAATACGACTTAATCTTCTTAACTATCTACGCGAGGAAGGAACTAAAGTAGAGGTGTGTACTATACTGTTGCACCTACTTACGACATAACTTAATTACGGCGCCTAATAAACCAAATTTGCCTTTGAAATGACAAATCCGTTAATTTCTTGCACAGGATTGTGACGCCTCCTCTTCCGATGCAGCTGTTCGTGATAGTTACCGAATAACTTTGCTGATCGTCCTTTCTTCCCGACCATTATGTGACGGCGACTTTGTGAAGCAGAGTTTGGAAGTCGCAGCAGACGACCTGTGGCCACAATTATCACGTTCTTTCGCAAGTTTGAATCTGTCACGAAGTACTATTACTCGTCCTGTCGAACGTTTGTCAAGTGATATTGGGGAACAATTAATGGATATCGTTCAGAACGTCTTGGTGTTTTCTATTACATTAGATGAGAGTACCGACTTATCGAACTCAGCCCAGGTGTTAATATTTGCTAGAGGTGTTGGTACAAACTTAGTACTAAGAGAGGAACCCCTTGATTTACGCCCCCTCAGAGACACAAAGGCAGGTGATATACTGCAGTGCTTGGAAGATGTATTTATCATGGAGCACCCTGCATGATCGGATGCACAGCAGGGCTTATAGGTCGTCTAAGAAGCAAACTACTGCAACACGAAGTGAGCTTCATACCTGTGCGTTGTTTGATTCACCAACAAAACCTGTACGCAAAAAAACGTCACAGTGGCAAATGTAATGACCGGACTAGTGAGAACAGCTAATTTTATTGAGAGTCATGGACTCAATCACAGACAACTGAAAGCTCTACTGAAGGATGCTGAGTGTGAATTTGGTGATAGTGCGTACTCTTCTGAAGTTCGTTGACTCAGTAGAGGTAATAGGTTGAATCACTTTTTTGATTTGTTGGACGAAATAGGTTTTATTCGTGGAAATTAAGGGGCATCCCGTCGTTGAATTCACTGATCCTAGATGCATTAATGAGTTAGCATTTCTCACCGACATCACATCCCACATGAATAAACCTAATCTTAAGTTGAAGGGAAGCAACATACTTATTACTCATTTTCTATACAGAATTTCTGCTTTCAAGTAAATGTTGGAGCTTTAGCAGCTTCAGATGTTGAAAGGTGAGTAAGCCCATTTTCGCAAATTGTCAGTGAGAAAGTCTAGTTTAACTTAACATCAATTGCAGACATTTCGGGTACTCTTGCGAGTCCCATCCGATCTGGACGAGTTATCGATCAAACTGAAAGTGTTTGCTGCGCCCTTTTCAATTACTATAATAATTGATGACGTTACGTCTGCTCTACAGTGTGAGTTGCTCACAATTCGATTTCATAGTGAACTGAAGTATAATCACGAACAAGCAGATGTGTTATTTAATACACCACCTGGCATTGTCACGAACAAGCAACGAATATTTTTCCCAAACAGATTTCCCAAATAAGCACAAATAGGCTGCCAAACTGCTATCAATGTTCGGCTCAACATATCTGTGTGAAAAACTGTTCTCTTTAATGAAGATAAATAAATCCCCACGAGGAGCCGCTCCAACTGACTCACATGTCACTGCAGTTCTTCGAATTGCAAGTGCGGGATCGATCGCACCAAATATACACTCCTGGAAATGGAAACAAGAACACATTGACACCGGTGTGTCAGACCCACCATACTTGCTCCGGAAACTGCGAGAGGGCTGTACAAGCAATGATCACACGCACGGCACAGCGGACACACCAGGAACCACGGTGTTGGCCGTCGAATGGCGCTAGCTGCGCAGCATTTGTGCACCGCCGCCGTCAGTGTCAGCCAGTTTGCCGTGGCATACGGAGCTCCATCGCAGTCTTTAACACTGGTAGCATGCCGCGACAGCGAGGACGTGAACCGTATGTGCAGTTGACGGACTTTGAACGAGGGCGTATAGTGGGCATGCGGGAGGCCGGGTGGACGTACCGCCGAATTGCTCAACACGTGGGGCGTGAGGTCTCCACAGTACATCAATGTTGTCGCCAGTGGTCGGCGGAAGGTGCACGTGCCCGTCGACCTGGGACCGGACCGCAGCGACGCACGGATGCACGCCAAGACCGTAGGATCCTACGCAGTGCCGTAGGGGACCGCACCGCCACTTCCCAGCAAATTAGGGACACTGTTGCTCCTGGGGTATCGGCGAGGACCATTCGCAACCGTCCCCATGAAGCTGGGCTACGGTCCCGCACACCGTTAGGCCGTCTTCCGCCCACGCCCCAACATCGTGCAGTCCGCCTCCAGTGGTGTCGCGACAGGCGTGAATGGAGGGACGAATGGAGACGTGTCGTCTTCAGCGATGAGAGTCGCTTCTGCCTTGGTGCCAATGATGGTCGTATGCGTGTTTGGCGCCGTGCAGGTGAGCGCCACAATCAGGACTGCATACGACCGAGGCACACAGGGCCAACACCCGGCATCATGGTGTGGGGAGCGATCTCCTACACTGGCCGTACACCTCTGGTGATCGTCGAGGGGACACTGAATAGTGCACGGTACATCCAAACCGTCATCGAACCCATCGTTCTACCATTCCTAGACCGGCAAGGGAACTTGCTGTTCCAACAGAACAATGCATGTCCGCATGTATCCCGTGCCACCCAACGTGCTCTAGAAGGTGTAAGTCAACTACCCTGGCCAGCAAGATCTCCGGATCTGTCCCCCATTGAGCATGTTTGGGACTGGATGAAGCGTCGTCTCACGCGGTCTGCACGTCCAGCACGAACGCTGGTCCAACTGAGGCGCCAGGTGGAAATGGCATGGCAAGCCGTTCCATAGGACTACATCCAGCATCTCTACGATCGTCTCCATGGGAGAATAGCAGCCTGCATTGCTGCGAAAGGTGGATATACACTGTACTAGTGCCGACATTGTGCATGCTCTGTTGCCTGTGTCTATGTGCCTGTGGTTCTGTCAGTGTGATCATGTGATGTATCTGACCCCAGGAATGTGTCAATAAAGTTTCCCCTTCCTGGGACAATGAATTCACGGTGTTCTTATTTCAATTTCCAGGAGTGTAACTCGTCTTCTTTAGCGAAAAGATAAACATACCTCCATATCATCTGCTGAATGACATTTCAGATATATAAGAACACATAAGCCTATGTTTTTTTATGGTGAATTATATTTATTCATTTATTTATTTCTGTGCTTAACCTAGAGTTAGTTTGTCGTTCATTGGTTATGCTGTATTCTGAATAAGCTTTCGTGTTGATACCAACACTGTACTGTCATAAATAGAGGTAGTAGTCAAAGGAGTATGTTAGTTATCAGATGTCAAAGTAATTACTTTTGTTTTCTACTAATAATCTAATGAAAAGAACATAATTAAACGTATTTATTTAGCACCATAATCTAATGCTCTGAATAGAACGAGACATTAGACAGCATAACACTGTCACAAGTTTACATCTGGTTTGATACGCATCGTTTCTCCAGTTGTTACGGCAAGCTGTGCAAACAGCAACAAGGATAACGTCTGCCAGAGTGCAAACTCTGCTCTTATTCCTGCCTGAGCTGCAGCACTGCTCATTGAGCCGATTTGTGCCCGACTCTGTTCAAGAGGATTCAGGACGAACATTGGTGCGCAAGAGTCTATACAGTAAACATAACACAAAATGATTGCAAAGAATATCCAAACTGCTAGAGAAGCTAACAGAATAGGCGAAAGTTTGAACACAGGCTCGGATGCGTAAGCTTTGTTAGTCGGATTGCAATCGTTTTTATTCCTATGTTGCTTGAGTCTCTGACAACCGGTGCTGCATGAAGTGAATGATGCCTAAAATCATTGGCAAATGGCGGGACTTCAATTAGATCAGTGTGCTCCGAAAATAAACGCCTTACGGGCGGTATTGGAAAAAAAAGCGATTGCAAATGATAGTCGAGGCTTTAACTTATGCTAAAATCTTCCGTGAAGAGCTTGGCATTTCTACTGAACATCCAAGACGAATTGGGAGAGGGCACATTTCTGGCGATGGAATTAGAGATGCCGGCTTGGACATGAAGATGATTTGAAATGAAAAATGTTTTCTTCGTCAGATAGAAATTCGTGCAAGGCTCCAACAGCCTCAAAAATTGGCCGAAAAATATACCTTCCTTAAGAACATCAATAATACTGGGCATTCATGATGACCATGCAACCTCGACAAACCTTCTCAAAATACTGACAGAGAAAAGTTTGAGCCTGACAGAGCGCGTCTACGGGCTTTCGTTGCTACTAACAGACTGAGAGAAGTAACATTGATTCCGGCCCACTACGCTTAATGAAGTTTATTTTGAGTCCAAATTTCAAGAAGGGTTACCTAACATGGTTGTAGTGCTGATAATATTCCTCACAGCTTCTCTAAGTTGAAACTGATTAAAAAGATTTTAAGATTACAATGTCCACGTTGAGATTAACAACTCTAGCTATTTTGGCAATCGAAATAGAGGTACAAATTGACAACGACGAATGTATTAGACTCCTAGCGTTGAAAAAAAAAACTATGCAGAATAAAATTTTAATTTAAGAATGACGTTTCATTTGGAACCCATCTGAAATAGCGACAGAGTATCACAGATGTTTTTGATTCCACTTGTTCGCATGCGTTTTAAATTTATTTATTAAATCAGTGCTTCCGTGAACTTCGAGACTTCTTGCTCATCCTGAATATTTTTGAGCGATTATTTCAGGTTTATTTGTGAATATCTTCTATGGTTTATAAGGTGAAGTCTTACATCATCTTGCCACGTGTCCTTTCCACAAGGGAGAACACACAGACACTTACAGATTTGCCAGGAAATTAAAACGCGTGATTATAATGTTGTATTCTGTTAAATATATGTTTAAGCTCCCCTGTATTTATCCTTGTTCTATGAAAACACTTCCTACGTCTGAATACATCAGTCAGATTGAAGTTAGATTCTTGAGTCAAAATTTGGAGTAAAAAGCGAAATATCTTCAGGGCGTTTTGACAAACATTTTGCCGGCCCGGGTGACCGAGCGGTTCTAGGCGCTACAGTCTGGAACCGAGCGACCTGTCTCGGGCATGGATGTGTGTGATGTCCTAGGGTTAGTTAGGTTTAAGTAGTTCTAAGTTCTAGGGGACTGATGACCTCAGTCCAATAGTGCTCAGAGCCATTTGAACCATTTTTGAACAAACATTTTCAGTGCATTTTAACTGAGGTCATATCAATTCTGAACTCAATTTTTTTCGAAAAAGTAGTAGAAGGTTTTCAGACTTTAAAATGTAATTGCGAAATATGAAATGCAAAAATGTACAAAACAGTCGGTGTACATTGCACAATGTAATGTACACCGACTGAAAAAAATCGCAAGACCAAAAAAACACACGTCAAAAAAGTTTTGCATCACCTCGGTTTCCACAATTCCGGAACCTGTACAGAAAATTGGAATAGAGATCAACATAAACATCACTTCTGCCCTTTTTATTGCTCATGAAAACCACACACTGCATGTTGTATCACCATACAGCGAGACCTTCAGAGGTGGTGGTCCAGATTCCTGTACACACCGGTGCCTCTAATACCCAGTAGCACGTGCTCTAGTATTGATGCATGCCTGTATTCGTCGTGGCATACTACCCACGAGTTCATCAACGCGCTGTAGGTCCAGATTGTCCCACTCCTCAACGGCGATTCGGCTACGTCCCTCAGAGTCTATCTAGCCCTTTTCAGTCTATCTCAGGCATGTTCGATAGGATTTAAGTCTGGAGAACGTGCTGGTCACTCTAGTCGACAGATATCGTTATCCTGAAGGAAGTCAATCACAAGATGTGCACGATGGGGGCGCGGATTGTTGTCCATGAAGACGAATACCTCGCCAATATGCTGCCAATATTGTTGCACTATCGGTCGGACGATGGCATTCACGTATCGTACAGCCGTTACGGCGCCTTCCCTGAACACCAGCGGCGTACGTCGGCCCCACATAATGCCACCTCAAAACAGCAGGGAACGTCCACTTTGCTGCACTCACCGGACAGTGTGTCTAAAGCGTTCAGTCTGACCGGCTTGCCTCCAAACACGTCTCCGACGATTGTCTGCTTGAAGGCATATGCGACACTTATCGGTGAAGAGAACGTGATGCCAATCCTGAGCGGTCTATTCAGCATGTTGCATGGTGTCGCGATTGCAAAGATGGGCCTCGTCGCGATTGGAATTGCGCATCATGCAGCCTAGTCCGCACAGTGTGAGTCGTAACACAACGTCCTGTGGCTGCACGAAAAACATTATCCCAAATGGCGGCGTTGCTGTCAGGGTTCCTCCGAGCCATAATCCGTAGGTAGCGGTCATCCATCTACATCTACATCTACATGACTACTCTGCAATTCACATTTAAGTGCTTGGCTGAGGGTTCATCGAACCACAATCATACTATCTCTCTACTATTCCACTCCCGAACAGCGAGCGGGAAAAGCGAACACCTAAACCTTTCTGTTCGAGCTCTGATTTCTCTTATTTTATTTTCATGATCATTCCTACATATGTAGGTTGGGCTCAACAAAATATTTTCGCATTCGGAAGAGAAAGTTGGTGACTGAAATTTCGTAAAAAGGTCTCGCCGCGACGAAAAACGTCTATGCTGTAATGACTTCCATCCCAACTCGAGTATCATATCTGCCACACTCTCCCCCCTATAACGTGATAATACAAAACGAACTGCCCTTTTTTGCAGCAGTAGCCCTTGGGCGGCCCGAGCGAGGCATGTCATCGACAGTTCCCGTCTCTCTGTATCTCCTCCATGTCCGAAAACATCGCTTTGTTTCACTCCGAGACGCCTGGACACTTCCCTTGTCGAGAGCCCTTCCTGGACGAGATCAAATCATCGTATTAATCGTGTGGATACGGTTGAACTACAGACAACACTTGCCGTGTACCTCCTTCCTGGTGGATGACTGGATTTATAGGCTGTCGGACCCCCTCCGTCTAATAGGCGCTGCTCAAGCATGGTTGTTTACATCTTTGGGAGTGTTTAGTGACATCTCCGAACACTCAAAGGGACTGTGTCTGTGATGCAATATCCACAGTCAACGTCTATCTTCAGGAGTTCCAGGGAACCAGGGTGATGCAAAACGTTTTTGATGTATGTAATTAATGTAAAGTAATGAAATTTCGGGAATACCTTTGTGTAGGTAATATATTTAAGTGATTAACATTGCAGCATCACAGGTTAATGTAAGCGCAAGATAAGCCATTTCAAATGTGAAACGCTTGTACATTAATAAACGGTGTAATCCCCAGAATGCTGAATGCAAACATGAAAACCTGTATGCATTGCGTTGTACAGGCGTCGGAAGTCAGTTTGTCGGATGGAGTTCCATGCCTTTTGCACTTACTCGGTCAGTACAGTGACAGTCAATACTGTTTGTGAATGACGCTGGAGTTGTCGTCCGATGATGTCCGATAGGTGCTCGATTGGAGACAGGTCTGGCGATCGAACAGGCTAAGGCAATATGTCGAAACTCTGTAGAGCATATAGGATTATAACAACAGTATTTGGGCGGGCGTTATCCTGCTGGAAAACAATCCATGGAATGCTGTTCGCAAATGGCACCACGACAGGTCGAATCACAGGACTGACGTACAATTTTGCAGTCAGTGTGTGCGGGATAATCACAAGAGTGTTTCTGGTGTCAAACGAGGTCGTACCCCAGATCATAACTCCAAGTACAGGGCGAATGTGACTAGCATGCGGACAGGTTGGTTGCACGTTATCAACTGGCCTCATTCTAATCAAGAAACGGCCATCACTGACACCGAGGCAGAACGAGCCTTCATCAGAAAACACAGCAGACCTCCATCCTGCCCTCCAATGAGCTGTCGTTTGACACCACTGAAGTCGCAAATGGCGGTGGTTTCGGGTCTACATCTACATACATACTCCGCAATCCACCATACGGTGCGTGGCGGGGGGTACCACGTACTACAACTAGCATCTTCTCTCCCTGTTCCACTCCCAAACAGAACGAGTGAAACATGACTGCCTATATGCCTCTGTACGAGCTCTAATCTCTCTTATCTTATCTTTGTGGTCTTTCCGCGAAATATAAGTCGGCAGCAGGAAAATTGTACTGCATTCAGCCTCAAATGCTGGTTCTCTAAATTTCCTCAGTAGCGATTCACGAAAAGAACGCCTCCTTTCCTCCAGAGACTCCCACCCGAGTACCTGAAGCATTTCCGTAACACTCGCGTGATGATCAAACCTACCAGTAACAAATCTAGCAGCCCGCCTCTGAATTGCTTCTATGTCCTCCCTCAATCCGACCTGATAGGGATCCCAAACGCTCGAGCAGTATTCAAGAATAGGTCGTATTAGCGTTTCATTAGCGGTCTCCTTTACAGATGAACCACATCTTCCCAAAATTCTACCAATGAACCGAAGATGACTATCCGCCTTCTCCACAACTGCCATTACATGCTTGTCCCACTTCATATCGCTCTGCAATGTTACGCCCAAATATTTAATCGACGTGACTGTGTCAAGCGCTACACTACTAATGGAGTATTCAAACATTACGGGATTCTTTTTCCTATTCATCTGCATTAATTTACATTTACCTATATGTAGATTTACCTGCCATTCTTCACACCAATCACAAATCCTGTCCATCTTGTATCTTCCTACAGTCACTCAGCGACGACACCTTCCCGTACACTACAGCATCATCTGCAAACAGCAGTGGAATGCACAGTGCACGCCATATGGCACGAAGCTGTCCCTGAGGTAACCGATTTGTAACAGTTCGTTGTGTCACTGTAGAGCTAACTGCTGCTGAAATTGCTGCTGCAAATGCAGTACGATGCGCACGAGCCATACGCTGAACCCCTTCCCTCTCGGTAATGCCACGTGACCGTCCAGAGCCCTGTCTTCTTGCGACTGTACATTCTCGTGACCGCCGCTGCCAACAATGATGTACAGTGGCTACATTTCTGCCAAGTCTTTATGCAGTATCGCAGAAGGAACGTCCAGCTTCCCGTAGCACTATTACAAGGCCTCGTTCAAACTAAGTGAGGTGTTGATAATGGCGTCTTTGTCGCCTTAAAGGCATTCTTGACTGACATCATTTCACCACGTTCAATCTCAAGCGCAACTAACGTTCTCGACCGTTACGACGTGTATTTAAAGCAAGCCTGATTTGCACCTTGATAGTGATGCTACTAGCGCCACTTTTATGAGACTGGTGCGAAAGTTCAGTAGACATCATCTTTCAGATGTAAAAACAAGCCTAGTAACTTTCGTTTTGTAACACAACTCCTTCGCGGTTTCATCTCCGTCAGCCGGCCGATGTGGCCGAGCGGTCCTAGGCGCTTCAGCCTCTAATAATAATAAAAAACTAAGCTAATCGATCAACGACGAACTTAAACAGATGTCTTACGACGTCCGCCCCGAGCAGATGGAACGAACGAAAGCGAACAAAATGAGATTTTTTTTAAAAAAAAAGCCTGGGACCGCGCGACCGCTACGGTCGCAGGTTAGAATCCTGCCTCGGGCATGGATGTGTGTGATGTCCTTAGGTTAGTTAGGTTTAAGTAGTTCCAAGTTCTAGGGGACTGATGACCTGAGATGTTAAGTCCCATAGTGCTCAGAGCCATTTGAACCATTTTTTTTCTTCTCCGTCAGTGCATTTTGTAAGATAGCCTACAGTTCCCTGAATAAGTGTTCAAAAATAAGTTTAATAATTTTTTAAGTTTATTATTATACGCGGCAGTTCATTTTCCATTGCAGTACTTAAAGACACGGTGACTTTGGAAAAAATGGTTAAAATTGGACGTTAAATTGCTCGCATGTAGTAAAGTCTAGAAAAGCAACTGATTGCAGAAAATATCGCTGGAATGTGTGTGTGAGCACAGCCGACTGTTTCTATAAAGCAGAAGCATGTTGCAAATAATAAAACAACAGCAAACAGTATTATGTACTTATACATACAGTGTTCATAATTTTGATATCAATAGCACAACTTTATTTTACTTCATTGTTCTCTGTTTGAAGAGACACCTGGACATTAGAGGTGAACGAATCCAAAAGCGTAGTGAAGTTGTGACGTTCCTTTGCCTGTTCTCGCTACGTCCGTGAGAACGCTCGCTGCCCTCGTCTCTATGCTTCTGACGACGTTACGCAAAATAATCTTAACATCACGCTTGCTAAAGGAAACTTTAACTACATATTTATCGACGGTTCGTGAAATACTTAAAGACTGGCTTTAAATAGTTGGCCAAGGATGTTCTGTCACAACTACTACGCCACTGCTTTTAATCCTAGCTATAAATAAGTCCATTTTCTGAGGCGAAAGTCTTCTTAAACTATTGTTACCTCTACAATCTATCACTTGGCTGCCACCGAAATATAACACCATGCATAAGTTAATAAGTAATTAATCACCCTCGAAAATCAGAGCTGAAGAAAAAATCTACCCTCTGTTCCCCATATCCGCAGGATGTCTGCCTCTGCTCTACATTTTGGAAGGGTTTCTTACAAGGTCTCCTTAATCTCTAGTCTGGAGGACATTCATTTTATATTAAATGTTTCAGCCAGCAAGTGCTGTGTTAACAGATTGGGTTCCACCCCAATATAAGCACTGCCATTCTCCTCTGTTACTAAAACTTTTCTCCTTGGTTTCACTTCCTGGCATGACTACTCGTTACTATGATTTTCGTTCTAAAATTACGAAAAGTTTATACGTCAAAGAAAGCTCTTGTGAAAGGTGAAATTGTCCTGAATTCAACAGAGCCTGGTTTAACCCTAGATTACTGAACCCTCGTAAAATTTGCGATTGCAGTTGTTGTCTCTTGGCGATTCCCGTCAGTTGGGCGAAGGAGTGACACGTGATCTTGAGTACCTTCGTGGCAAACATTGTTGTTAACAATAGTTGAATAATGTACTACCTGACTCCAGTGGTTTGATGACACTGGTTTAGTAGCTAGGATTACTTGAATTCGTCCCGCCATCTAGTGGCAAGCCGACGAACTGAAGGGTGCCTGTCCACCTTGTGTAAAGGGCAGCACAAATGACTACTAAAATTCCATTGACAAAGAACTACCGTAGACTTAAATCCGAACAGCAAAAACAGCTATGAAAGCAAATTCCCTGCAGGTTCCGATGTAGAGCAAATTATTTACTTCTCAATGCTTGGATGTATATATATTTTCTTTCTTGAAACTATCGTAAATATATGATGTTTTTCTTTGCTTTTACGGACAACTCGGACAAACAAATTCATATAAATAATTTTCGAAACGACTTGCTCTCCATAACGGAAAGCATAGATGAAACTCAAAAAAAATATGCACTTAAAACGAATTGTAACGTCCCTATCTTCTGATTATTAACCTTAGCCAAATATTGCTAAGCATTGTCAAAGGTCTCGATTATTTGTTGCGTAATCGTGAATAAAACGGGAAGGGGCAGCATATTAAAGTTCGCATCGGGTGGCAGAAATCCACGCTACGGCACCGAATTAGTTACTTCCGACATTCTTGCAACGCAGAAGATGGTGATTTGATACGATTTTAAGTTTTGGAAGCATGAAAATGGGATGATACCAAGTAGGACTATGTGGAGGATAATCGATGACAGTGAGCCGAACGTGTCGGATTGTGGCAGATGTCGCAGCGCTCATGTGTCACTTGGCATGCCGAAGGAGAGGCTGCTCCATGTGTGGATGAACTTTTCGATTTCGAAACTCGATTACAGATGCTGTTTCTCGCTCCTGTTCTAGGAAACACAAATATGTTTGCCAAAGATGTTCCAATAGCAGTAATAGTACAAGAAAGTGTCACCAATGTCCTTTAAAACTTATTTCTCTTCCTTACTGGCAATGGTCTTCCCTGGTCGCTGGATTGGGCTCACTCTGGACTCATGAACATTATAAATGCTTTCAGGACCAAAGACATGTTTGCTGAAAACTTTACTTAAGTTATGAAAAAACTCCTTCACTGTCACTTTGTTAAAAGCAATTGCTCTTTCTAGACTTGTAGGTTGTGCAGTTTGCAGAGATAATTTCTTGTTCCATAGCATGGAACTAAAGAGAAAATCATAGCTTGTTGCTTCATTATCTTTCCAGCTATTTAGATTGCTGAAATTATGATTGGCAGCATATTCATAAACAAAATTTATAGCTTGAATTGGTGTTAAACACTACTGACCTAAATCAAATGATTCATCAGATCAGCTTTCTGGTCAATTGCAAGTATTTGATTAGATACATGGTTTGCCTTAAAGGCAGTTTCCTTGCCACATCTTACTTTCTCAACATGTCTTCCCAACGTCTTTCTGTTCAAACTGAAATATTTTGCAGCCTTTCTGATATTTTTGCCTTTTTCAATAACCTGTATAACTGCTCCCTTCATTCTGTCAAAGCAAACATTCCACCTGGGATTTTTGCAAGGTTTCCAAATGAAAAGCACCCTGAAGAAAGGAAACATAATATCATTAAAACTACAGTAAAGTGAAAATAACTGTTGTAGCAAACCTCCCCTTAAAATTCTGGGTCATACTTCCTCACATACTCTCTTAACAAAACCGCAGTATAAGCAATAAAATATTTTGAAATATTTACAAAATTATGATATAAAACTAAAGAAAAAAACAATAAATAAATTTTATTTTATCCCATTCAGATTAATATTAGTTTGTCACACCTACAGGCTTCCAAGTGAAAAGAGAAACATTGAATTTGTTCACAGTGAACAAATAAAAATTAGTTGTTGCTGTATTATTTCAAAAATGGCTTTTCTTTGAAAGTTTTTCTTTTAGAAAATAATCTCAGTATCTATGTAGCACCATATCTCTGTGTTTGGAAAACAATAGCCGCGCGGCATTAGCTGAGGGGTCTAAGGCGCTGCAGTCTTGGACTCTGCGGCTGGTCCCGGCAGAGGTTTGAGTCCTCCCTCGGGCATGGGTGTGTGTGTTTGTCCTTAGAATAATTTAGGTTAAGTAGTGTGTGAGCTTAGGGACTGATGAACTTAGCAGCTACGTCCCAAGAGATTTCACAAACATTTCAACATTTTTTTTTTTTGAAAGATGATAAAACCAGCGATGGTCACATCCCACATGATCATATCTCCCAACCTTCCCTAGCTGCTAGGTGCATGTGATTAGCCTAGATCACATTTTCCAGATCATCAGGAATAGTCATGGGTAGAGCTGCACTATACCAAAACTATGGTTCAGTATTTTTGCTACACTATATGAATAAAGCATGGACGATAACTAGTTAGGACAAGAAGAGAATAGAAGCTTTCGAAATGTGGTGCTACAGAAGAATACTGAAGATAAGGTGGATAGATCACGTAACTAATGAGGAGGTATTGAATAGGATTGGGGAGAAGAGAAGTTTGTGGCACAACTTGACTAGAAGAAGGGATCGGTTGGTAGGACATGTTTTGAGGCATCAAGGGATCACAAATTTAGCATTGGAGGGCAGCGTGGATTGTAAAAATCGTAGAGGGAGACCGAGAGATGAGTACACTAAGCAGATTCAGAAGGATGTAGGTTGCAGTAGGTACTGGGAGATGAAGCAGCTTGCACAGGATAGAGTAGCATGGAGAGCTGCATCAAACCAGTCTCAGGACTGAAGACAACAACAACAACATGAATAAAGCAGTAAATATAGGATTATTGATAGTGTTGGTAGCACTGGTAGGTAAAGAAACATAAATTAATGTGTAAGAGAGAAAATGGGAGCTGATAATGTCTCTTTGTATTTTTGTGTATTTGGTTGTTCGTTTTGCATATAATTAGAACAGTAAACCATTCAGTTTTAGTCCATTGTGTATTTTATATCCTTACAGAATACAAATTGCATTTTATAAGTAATAAAAATTATCTGCTCATGTAACTTCTCTGCTTTTGTGTAACCAAAGCAGTTACACTTCATTCGAGTATAGTTTATATGCACAAACACAAAAAAGTTTGTATAATTATTGGTTTTGTTTTATACTCAATAGAATGTTCTTCATCAAGATAAGAGGGAAAAGTTCCCTGTTATTGCTTACAAATGGGAAAGTTGCTTATGAATAACAGAAATATGTTTTATATACATTTAATGAAGTATTGGGAGGGACATTAGGCTTTTTTTTCTTTCTGAGGAAATTGCATTGCATGATAAATTTGTATTGTCTTCTTTATTCTTATTACAACATCCTTCTGTCTCACATTACAAATCAACAATTTTTAATAAAACCTGAATGAAAGGTTGACAATTTCAGTTTCACTATAAATAATGTTTGCTTTTAAGTAACCGACAGGAGGATAGCTATGTAGAACTGAAATGTTCATTGGTTACCCAGCCCTTCATATATCATCACCCAGTTTCTAGATGGTTCACCACTTCCAGTTTTTAGAGGAATCTAGTAATACACTAATCACACAGGTAAAAAAAGCAATCATTATATAATGCCTGATAGGTATGCAACACACCTAATATACAGGTAGCACGGGTATGGCCTTAACTGATAGAAGCTACTACAAAAACTACAGTAGTCTGCACTTTCGTATGATAGTTTACGGTAGCCTTTGGTAGTTTTACAGCTCTGTTCACGGGCAACTTTGCACTTTTGTTAATTTTTATTTATAGCATTTATCTGGCCTTTAGCTGTCCAGCTATTTAGTCATCACACTTAAACTTGGAGGTGACAAGTTATGCGCACTTGGATACAACACATGGTAGGAACATTGCCTGTGAACTGTCAGAGACCATGGCCACTTCTGGCAAACACTTTTAACTTGTCAAGAGATTGCAGTTTTTAAAAACAATTACCAGTATTGATTCCCTTTTTATTTATTACGTGGTTCAAAATATATATGTAAAGCAAATGTTTATGGTCATGTATGTGACTAGCCAGATTGAAAAGCATAATGGATAGTATACAGTGTGTTACATGAAGCTGTTTCAATTAATAGAATGTTCCAACAGTTTTCATTCAGGCAGCTGAAAACCATTCAGCTATTATCTAGGCAAGTCAGTGACTGACCTCTGAGTTTAGTTTCTTGTTTATTCATTCCTTGAGATGATAAAGATGCGTGGCACAACAATACACTTCATAGTCGAAGGCACAAGTACACTGATCAGCCAAAACATTATGGCCAGCTGATTAATAGCTCGTTTGCTCATCTTTGGAACTAAATACATCACTGATTCTGCATATCAGGGACCCAGCGGTTTGTGGAGGAATGTGGCATTAAATGTGTACACACAGCTTGTGTAATTCGGATAAATAATAGGCTCCTGATTTCCATACATGGTGGCGACACCCAATAGCAACCCAGATGGGTTCCATAGGATTTATATCAACCATATTTGGTTGCTGAGACATCAACATCAGTTTACTATAATGCTCCTCAAACCATTGTAGCATGGTTCTGGCCCTGAGGCATGAACAGTTATACTGCTGAAAGATGACATCGTCATTGGGAAAGACATCAAGCATGAAGTGATGCAGGTGGTTTGCAGCTGTCAGCGTGTATTCAATTACTACCACATGTCCCATGCAAGCACAGGAGAATGTCTCCCATCAAATAATACTGCCCCCACCAGCCTGTATACCTGATGTATTGCACGTTTCAAGCCACTGTTCACCTCAGTGATGGCATTTGTGAGGACAACCATCAACCTAGTGTACCAAAAATATGATTCATCGAAATAGCTGACATGTATCCATTGATTGATGGTTGAACCCACCATGGTTCTGTGCTCACTGCAACCATAATTAACAACGTCATTGGGTTGACATGTGAACATGTATGGGTTGTCTGCCGTGGAGCTCCATGTTCAACAATGTACAATGAACACTGTGCTCTGAAACACTTTTGTGTGCACCAGCATTGTGCTTTTTTGGCAGAGATGTCACAGATCACCATCTATCCTACTTTACAGAGCAGACAAATCTCTGAACCCCACGTTCTGTGAAGAGTCATAGATGTCCAAACATTTAGTGCCCAATGATAGTTTCACTGTCCTCTCACAACAGTATCATGTGAATGTTCAACCAGCTTTGCCATATTCAAGATACAAAGTCACAGAGACTGTGTAATATTCTCTGCCCTTTGTCAAAGTCACTTATCTCAATGGAAATACATGTCTGCAACCCATATCTTCAATAGGGTGATCACCTATCTGTATCTGCTCCACTTAAATACTTTTGTTACCACGTCACATACCCGCAATGCCTCCAAGAAGCATCCGTCATCATGACATGCAGTCATCATAATATTTTGGCTTGCCACTGTATGTGAAGCACAACATAACTGACACACACCACAGTCACAAAAATATTATGTAGTTTAATAAGAAATGTATACTGGTAATACATTATTAGCATTTGAGACCAACAAGTTACAGAGTGGAACCTCCAAGCATGCTAATCAATCAATCAATCAGTGATTATGAGTTACCAGTACATGACAGGCACTGGCATGCTAAGCTACTAAAACTCAGACAACGAGTTCCCACCAGAGCAAATGAGAGATATTATTGTCTGAATGGAAAGTAATGTCGTGATTAACTAGCTTGTTTTTCACACACATTTCTACTGCTGCTTTGGCTGCCAATGCATAAAAATGTGGCCAGGATACAAACATTCTCATAATTCATTAGGTGGTCAGTGGACATTAACGTAGGCTGTGGGTAAGCCATTTCTTCATAGTGTCCTTTCTTCCAGGAGTGCTAGGTATGCAGGAGAGATTGTGTGAAGTATGGAAAGTAGGAGCTACTAGCAGAACCAAGCTGTGAGTTCAAGTCATAAATACACTTCATCTCCATAGAAAAAACCTTGTCTGTCTCAGTTCCAGCCTGAGCAGAAGTCTTCAGATTCTGGTCCTGAGTGTCAAAGACAAAGTGTTATGGGAGAATAAAGTAAGTCAAGCAAGTATTCAAGGAAGCATACTTCATTAAAATATTGAAAAATAAGTCTCTGGGCTATTCAATGCAATATAATTGTGTGAGCAACATTACTATACTTAAGTTTTAAAAAAGAAAGTAGGATATGAAAACAATTATACTGGTAGCTCTGTACTTTCTACTTTCTGAATTAAATTCTGATTTTGTAGGAGACAGTATTTAGCTTTTTTCCTGATTTTTTTCTATATTTCACCACTATTTTCAGATATTAATGTATTTTTGCAAGTGATTTCATCAGATAATAACTGTTTATTTTATGCATAAGTTTTAGTTTCTCAGTATCTCATGAATGAAGTAAAACCTGCAATTTGTGTTAGGTACTCATTGTTGAGGTTATATGAATGTTATGTTATGTATGCTCACATATTATTACTTTTGGCCAGTTGTATGACATCACCAGTTTCACCTCTGAGATATTAATCTGACAAATAGTGGCTACATATAATGTAGAATAAACTTTTACACTTTTTCTATGAAAGTTGTTCCAGAAATCTATGTCCATACTGACAAGATATTATGGCTGAGAGAACAACAAATATGTTTCATTAAGTATCCATGTGTTGGACACACAGATCATGTGAGGACTAAGCAAACATAAGCCAAGGATGTAAATAACATTGTTACAGTGAACCTCCTTGATTTGAGATATGTACTGTCGTGATTCCTACATTGAGCCAGTAAATAGTGCATAGCATTGCAGTGCCTGCTTGACTGTTGCAGTATTAACATGGAGCTCTACATGAGGAGCAAATTCTGAGACATGCACCCCAGTAGACCTCTTTCTCTGGTACAACATGAAAACTGAAGTGTATTCTACCCCTGGAGACTTAGTCCAGGAATAGTTACAAGACCTCTCACTGTGACCCCACACATACAGAACTTCCCACAGATTTTCCATTGGAACCATGCTATGTTGATATCAGCCCTGCAGGGAAGTCACTGTTGCTCATTTTAAACATTTATTGAAATATCAATCAGAACATTAAATGTTTGTAACAGATTAACATTGTTTCATCCTCAATCACACCCACTGACCCCCTGGATACTCCATACTCACTCAACATGCATTTCCATAACTTGGTTGCTTATTGAAACATACTGCTTGTTGTCACAGTCACCATACATATCAGTTTGGGCATTAACATTTGGACACCCTGTATTTTAAATACTGACAGTCCATATATGAAGTGGAAACACTGTCAAGCTGTGATGGAATATTCATGTACCTTATTTTAGATCACCCTTTGTCAAAAGTAAAAGCATTCCTTCCTAAATGTCTAAGTTTACATAGACATTGCATATTGATTGTTAGTGCACTGCACAAATCAATATTAGATCTATGACATTTCATTAAGTCGCAACTGATCTCATGACTAAGACTTATTCTCCATCTAGAATAACATGCTGCATAAGTACATCTAGTTAGCTTGATCCATACCTGTTCAACATCGTAGGTGGAGGGCATGTTGGTAATTCATGCTGTCTGCTACAGAGGAGGCTGATTTGCTATATGCAGATTACTGTATGTGAATTTAGAGTGTGTAAGACAACCTTGTAACAGATGATGGTGAACATTATTGGGCTGTAGTTTTGTGGATCAGTTTTGCAGGTAACCATGGCGAGTGTAAATTTAATTCAAGGGCTGTGATTATTTGCAGTTAAAATTAGAGATAATTCAGTTTTAATATCTAAAATGAGTACAAAAAGAATTTGATTTGACATTACAACTTTTTAGTCAATTTTGTCATCGTCCTACTTAAGAGATTTGCAGTAAATTATTAACAGTGTAGGAAAAGACAGATTGATACTATAGAGTTGTAGACAGGCAAAATTGAAAGACACTCACAACAGTGGAAACTCCAGATAGAAATATCAGTTGTGCCTGTCTGCAGCTTAGCGTGTTTTCTTTATGGTAAGTAGCAGTCTGTCTTTTTCTACATTGTTGATATTTCTATCTGAAGTTTCCATTGTTTGCAGTGACTTATTGTTTGAAATAAAACTAACTTGGCGACAGGTCCTATATAGAACCTGATAAGGACTCCATTTGGCTTTACAACCATGTAGAGTTCAGAAATTTCAGCAATATTTCAACTCCACTGGTACCAATGCTAATTTCTCTCACATTTTCAGTGGGAAAACAATAGTATAAGGGGCATTCAAAAAGAAACGAGCTAGAGGCATAATTACAGAAACCATTACCTGTATGTTAGGAGTACTGACCCTGGCTGTTGACACACCTGTCCCACTGTGATGCAAGGTGGTGAATGGCGGTCTCATAAAATTCCTGGGGCTACGATGTTAACCAGTTACGCACGCACAGCTGGATGTTGTCGTCCGAGGTGAAAGGCACACATGGATGTGTGTGTGTGTGTGCAACTGTATACCTGTCCTTTTTTCCCCCTAAGGTAAGTCTTTCTGCTCCCAGGATTGGAATGACTCCTTACCCTCTCCCTTAAAACACACATCCTTTCGTCTTTTCCTCTCCTTCCCTGTTTCCTGATGAAGCAACCGTGGGTTGCGGAAGCTTGAATTTTGTGTGTGTGTTTGTGTTTGTTTGTGTGTCTATCTACATACCAACACTTTCGTTTGGTAAGTTGCATAATCTTTGTTTTTAGATATATTTTTCCCACATGGATTGTTTCATATATATATATATATATATATATATATATATATATATATATATATATATATATATATATATATATATATATATATATATATATATATCCTGTCTTAAAGAGACCTGTGCAGGATGTTCTGCTAGAGACCCAACATATCAACCACACTGCACATTTTTGTAGTTTGCAGACTCTTTCAATCCCTATAGCATTTCCCCATAAGATAATACCATAGGAAAGTACGGAATGGAAATATGGAAAATATGACAAAAGCAATGTTTCTCTGTTAACAAGGTGAGAAATAGCTCTCAGGGCAAAACAAGATGTACAAAGTTTTCTGACCAGCTGATCAATTTGCACTGTCTGTCTTAGGTAGCTGTCTATCTGGACACCTAGGAATTTTGTATGTGTGGTTTCATAAATATTTTGGTTGTTGATCTTCATTTCAGAAACTCAGAGTTTTTTTATTTACTGTTTGAAGTCCTATAATGTTCGTCTTTCTAAAAATTTAGGGTTAGGCTATTTGCTGTGAACCATTTGTGTACTTTGTTAGTGACTGCCAGAGCTGTATCCTGCATTGCAGAGTTGGGACCCTTGATCAGAATAGTCGTATCATCCGCAAACATGACTGTTTTTGCTTTGTTATTAATTGTAACTGGTAGATCATCAATGCAGATCAGGAAAATTAGTGGCCCAAGGAGTGAGCCCTGGGGTACTCCATATTTTACATTTCCCCAGATTGGGTTTACTGTTACACAAGTTAAGGTAACTCTTTGCTTCCTATCGTGAGGATAAGATTCTTGTCACATCAAAGGATTGTCTTTAATGCCACAGTATGGAAGTATTTTTAGCAATGTATTACGATCTACACAGTCAAAAGCCTTAGCAAGGTCAAAATAAATCCCCATTGGATAGCTTCTGAAATTTAATTCAGCCAGAGTTTCATTTGTTGGGCTAAATATGGCTCTCTCTGTGAAGAATTCCTTATAAAAGCCAAACAGGGTAGATGTCAGTAAGCAATTTTGTGCCATATGGCCATAAATCCTATGATAAACTACTCTTGCAATCATCTTTGAGAACATGGCCAGCAAAGAGATGGGTCTATAATTGGAGAGTACATTCCTTGCCCCACTTTTGTGGATGTACATCAATACTGCATATTTTCAGTCTGTCTGGAAATGTTCCAATTTTCATTGATTGATTATGTAAATAGCATAATATGTGACTGATTAAAGTCTGAACATGATTTTAGAATCAAATTTGATATTCAATCATATCCAAAAGATCCAGAGCTTTTAAGTAATATTGTGATTTTTTCAATTTCCTTAGGAGCTATGCTTCTCAAATGAAGAGCTGTATTTGGTGTGATATGCATGTGATTTAGTTGCTCTATCGCTTGTGTGGAAGACTGTTTACTATAGTTCCCTGTTCTTTTAGCTACAGTGAGAAAAAAGTGATTAAAATCAGAGGTTCAACTTTTAGATTATTCTTGTCTGAACCACTTCCAGAGGAATGTGGACTCCCTGCTTGTTTAGACTTTATGTTCTTATTTGTCTCACTTTGTGTAATGGTCCATATGGTTTTTACTTTATTGACTTGCTGATTTTTTTTCTGCGTGATGCATTTGTTTGGCCTACCTTATCACACATGTTAGAATTTTACAGTGTGTTTCACTGCTATGTTTGTGCTAGCCCTTTGTTCTATATATATGTCTTTCTTTTTAGCACATGATATTTTGATGCTAGCTGTTATCCACTCTATTCTTCCACACAGATTGATTTCATTTTAATCTGTCTTTGGGGGAAGTAGGCTTCAAAATGTTTGAGAAATAAGTCCAGGAATGAATTGAATTTCTCATTCATTGTAACTGGTAAACTTCCTCCCTTTGTTCATGGTGTAAATTGTTTCCAAACAAGCCAGTAGATTCCATATTTGTTATTGTAATATGTTTAACCAGGGTCTGATCATTTACTGTTTTTCCACAAGCAAGTTTTAAGGTTGTCAATTGAGCATCTTGATCAAAAGGACCATTTATTACAGCTGGTGTTTTTACGTCATTGTAATTTGATGAGTCCTGGAACTGTTTATCAGGCAAGGTCTTGCTGTGCCCATATACTCTCTGTTAGGAACAAAACCATCAGGAGTAAGCTGAAAGCTGAGAACAATTATTCCAGTTGTTTATGACTGTTACTATTTGAAAGAAAATTAATGGTAATATTGCCACATACTCTAATCTGAATATTATTCCTATAAAGTTTTGTAAGAACTATGAGAAACTGAGTTTCCAGAGTTTCTGTAAATTCCAAGCATACTAGTTTCCATGTAAAACTACTCTTTTGTGAGAGGTGTGTTCTCAAACATGATATGCCGACATACTCTTGGATAAGTCTATTACAAAAGTTATCAAAGTTCTTTTTCATTTGTTGATTCTGGTAAGTTCTTCATAGCTTCCAATAAATTTTAATTTGTCTGGACCATTTCTTCACCAATTTTGTGTTGTGAACAATCTACTTCATTACAGTAAATTGATGTCTTGACATGGTTACAGTGAGACTGACATTGAATATCTGTTCAAATACTTCTTTGTAATCCTTTAGTATGCTGTTGTATGTATGGACTGAAAATAATACTATCTAAGTAAACCAGATATTGTGAGAGGTATTAACCCTCTAAGGATAATATTAGTGAACTTCTGAAACGTTGTTGGTCCATTCTGAAGGACAAAAGGGAGACCACTGTATTTCTTTAGACTACTAGGAGTAATAAATGGTGTTTCTGGCTTATCAAAGATGTATAGTCAGTTGATAAAACCTCCTGACTAAATTTAAGGGGGTCGAGAATGACCATTTCTTGAGAATGACCATTGGTTGTGGCTAAGTAGGTTCAAACAATTCTCTGCAGCCAATGAAATCTACACCCATTTGGAAATTGATCTTTTCTATGATGAATGCTTGTTGTTTGTAATGGACTCCTGTAAGGTTTTTGTGCTACAGGGTACCAGTCCCCTAGTGTATATTCTGTATATATTAGAATTATGGTGAGGAGATCATTCAATCTTCAGAAAATATAAGACAAACTCTTTAGCACAAATACAATTATTTTGTTGTCTTCCAGCAATAAATGATTTAATTTTGTAAGTAGCTCTTGTTCAACTGATTAAAGGATTTTGTCTATTGAGTTCTGCATAAGGTCCGTAGGTGAACAGGGATTTTCTGTCTGTTTATTTATTTATTTATTTATTGAGCAGCTTATAATGTACATCTATTCAGTAAGTCCAAGTTCATATTTGCTTTGTCAGTTTTCCAATAAAATACATTACTTTTACCGATTCTGACTATAGTTTTGCTAAGATGAGTAATAAATTTTAGCCACAATATGTCTAGAAATTTACATTATAGTTACAAAATTTTAGATACTGTAAATTGAACAGATTTTATGAGGCATTCATAATCTATGTACCTAATTTACAGAACATTTAATTATAATAATTCTATACTACAGGCAATGATTTTACATATACGGTATAATACAGTCATATACACTCCTGGAAATTGAAATAAGAACACCGTGAATTCATTGTCCCAGGAAGGGGAAACTTTATTGACACATTCCTGGGGTCAGATACATCACATGATCACACTGACACAACCACAGGCACATAGACACAGGCAACAGAGCATGCACAATGTCGGCACTAGTACAGTGTATATCCACCTTTCGCAGCAATGCAGGCTGCTATTCTCCCATGGAGACGATCGTAGAGATGTTGGATGTAGTCCTGTGGAACAGCTTGCCATGCCATTTCCACCTGGCGCCTCAGTTGGACCAGCGTTCGTGCTGGACGTGCAGACCGCGTGAGACGACGCTTCATCCAGTCCCAAACATGCTCAATGGGGGACAGATCCGGAGATCTTGCTGGCCAGGGTAGTTCACTTACACCTTCTTGAGCACGTTGGGTGGCACGGGATACATGCGGACGTGCATTGTCCTGTTGGAACAGCAAGTTCCCTTGCCGGTCTAGGATGGGTTCGATAACGGTTTGGATGTACCGTGCACTATTCAGTGTCCCCTCGACGATCACCAGAGGTGTACGGCCAGTGTAGGAGATCGCTTCCCACACCATGATGCCGGGTGTTGGCCCTGTGTGGCTCGGTCGTATGCAGTCCTGATTGTGGCGCTCACCTGCACGGCGCCAAACACGCATACCACCATCATTGGCACCAAGGCAGAAACGACTCTCATCGCTGAAGACGACACGTCTCCATTCGTCCCTCCATTCACGCCTGTCGCGACACCACTGGAGGCGGGCTGCACGATGTTGGGGCGTGAGCAGAAGACGGCCTAACGGTGTGCGGGACCGTAGCCCAGCTTCATGGAGACGGTTGCAAATGGTCCTCGCCGATACCCCAGGATCAACAGTGTCCCTAATTTGCTGGGAAGTGGCGGTGCGGTCCCCTACGGCACTGCGTAGGATCCTACGGTCTTGGCGTGCATCCGTGCGTCGCTGTGGTCCGGTCCCAGGTCGACGGGCACGTGCACCTTCCGCCGACCACTGGCGACAACATCGATGTACTGTGGAGACCTCATGCCCCACGTGTTGAGCAATTCGGCGGTACATCCACCCGGCCTCCCGCATGCCCACTATACGCCCTCGCTCAAAGTCCGTCAACTGCACATACGGTTCACGTCCACGCTGTCGCGGCATGCTATCAGTGTTAAAGACTGCGATGGAGCTCCGTATGCCACGGCAAACTGGCTAACACTGACGGCGGCAGTGCACAAATGCTGCGCAGCTAGCGCCATTCGACGGCCAACACCGCGGTTCCTGGTGTGTCCGTTGTGCCGTGCGTGTGATCATTGCTTGTGCAGCCCTCTCGCAGTGTCCGGAGCAAGTATGGTGGGTCTGACACAGCGGTGTCAATGTGTTCTTTTTTCCATTTCCAGGAGTGTAGTACATACATATTCTAGATCCCATTTTGTTTACATTTATTAAAAAAATTTAACAGCAATAATACTGTAGAAAACAAAATATTTAGATAAAACAAAGCTGTTAAGAAGTTAATACATTTTACTTTTTCTCTATACCTGTGTACTTTTTTTTAACTATGCCTGTTTGCTTCAGTTATTTTCATTTGGAAAAAATTCTCTGATTGAATATAAAGGCATTTCTAATAGCAGTTGTTTGATTGACTGTTTAAACTTATCCTTCATGTTGGCATTAGTGATGTGTGGTGGTAAAGAGTTGTACAACTTTACTGCCATATAACCACTGCTTCTCCCATGTTGAGTTGTGTTATGATGCAGAATTCTTAATTTCTTGGTGTTTCTGGTGTGGTGGTGGTGGTGTACATCTTCATTTTTGTTGAATTTATCTTTATGATCCCAAGCAAGGAACAGAATTTTATATATGTATAAGCTGTAGAAGCTTAGAATCTTATATTTTCTGAAAAGAGGCTTGCAACTATCTCTCGTTCTTTTGTTTCCTATTTTTCTAATTGCTCTCTTTTGTAATTTGAATATTTTACTTGCCTCAGTTGAGTGGCTCCAGATTTCTATACCATAGCTGATTATAGCATTGAAGTATGAAAAATACACCATGCACACATCATCTTCAGTTATTAGTGGCTTAATTTGTCTCAGAGCAAAAATAGCACTGCTAAGTTTATTGCTGACATTGGAAATATGATCTTTCCATCCTAAACAACTGTCCATGGTGATCCCTAAAAATTTTGCACTTTCAACTACTCTTACATCTAGCGTTTGCTAATTTGTCAGTTGACTTGTTTTTCTTTCGTTGTTCCTAAATAGGATTGCATTAGTTTTATCATAATTGAGAATTAACCTATTCACTTCAAGCCAGTGGGTGATAATTTCAACTGTTTGATTACTTTTACTTATAGCCTCATGTAAGCTCAGTCTCACAGTTATGTTTGTTGTGTCATAAGCAAAGAATATCAATTCACTGTCTTCATTACAAGGTAAATCATTTACGTATATGGGGAAAAGGAGTGGTCCTAGAATACTACCCTGTGGCACCCAATGTTTTATATCTTGTAGTTCTGCTAGCTGTTTCCCTTGATTGTGTGACACTTCCACTACTTGTTGTCTGTTCTACAGAAATGACTTTATGGTATCAAGAGAAGTTCATCTAATTCCATAGTGGTGTAGCTTCATTATTAGTATGTGGTGACTGACAGGATCAAAAGCTGTAGATAAGTCACAAAAAAACTCCAACCGGGATATGGCCTTGATCTAGGCCTGCAGATATTATATTAATAAGTTCAAATGCAGCTCACACTGTAGATTTTTCCTTCTCGAACCCAAACTGTCTATCATTTATGATATGGTTTTTATAAAAAAAATGCCATTAACATAACAAATATTATTCTTTATAGGATCTTTGACAAAATGGGAAAGAGGCTAACTGGTTTGTAATTATCTGGGCACATGTGATCCCCTTTTTTGGACAGTGGTAGTACTCTGGCAATATTTATTCTATCAGGGGAGATCCCTTTTTCGAGACATGAGTTGACTAAGTGACATAGGGGTTTAGCAGTTTCCATAGTAGTTAGCTTCAAAATTTTATTTGAGAGGTCATTTATGTCTGTGGATGCTTCATTTCTTAGTTTCTCTATTATTTTTCTTATCTCTTGTTCAGTTGCCTGATACAGATAACATGAATTACTGGGTGACATTCATTTATTCTGAACCAGTTTTTGGCCTTGCAGAGAATCACTATTGTTACCCTGTGTAAGTTGTCGGCAGATGCTGGTAAAATATTGGTTTAAAGTGTTATTATTGCATCTTCTGTTACAACATTATTGATTTTTTAGGTTTAAGCTTTTATTGTTATTTCCTGATGACTTTCCTGTTTCTTTCTTTATTATCTTCCAAGTGCTTCTGACTTTGTTGGGAGCTTGTGTAATAACATTTCCATTATACAGTTTTTTTGCAGCTATTAAAGTTTTATTGTAAATCTTTTTATAGGCTCTCTAACATTCAACAAAATGAATAGGCCTATCTGGAGCTTTCCAAATACATGAAGAGGTTTCAACTTTTTACAGGATACTAATTGACCTTTTGTTAGCCATAGAAGATTTCCTCACTTTTTCTTTATTGGTTTAGTTTTGGTTGGCAAAAACTCTTCAATGATTTTTAAACAGATATCTAGGAAACTGTTATATTTATCATTAACACTATTAGGTAAGTACATTTCTGGCCACTTTTCATTTTGTAGTTTTATTTTTAGGTCTGTTATGTTAGAACTTCTCATATCTCTGTAAGGGATAAAGCTGAGTGAATCTAATTTCCATACATCTTTTATTATTACTGTCTGTGAGTTGTGATCTGATAAATCCATGTCTTCTATAAGGCAATTATATCTACCAGACTGAATATTTGTAATTATGTAACGAATGGCAGTTTGAGTGTTCATACCTATTCTCAGATACTTTTTTAATTGTATTGTGTAAACCATACATTATAAGTAAGCTCTCTAGTTCCATTTTATAATTTGATTCTGATAGGGAGTCAATATTCAAGTTTCTGCTTAAAATTAACTTGTTCTTCCAAAATTGTGATAGCAGCCTACCAAGGTTTTTTATGAACACACTGAAATCACCACTGGGAGCTCTATATAAATACATTATTACATAGGTTACATTTTACAGTTCAATTGTTATACCACTAAACTCAAAATGTTTCTCAGTTGCATACCTTTCCAATGGAATTGCAGTTACAGGGTTGGAGATGCAATCTTTAACAAATATGCAGCTACCATCATTTTTAAATTCTATCTGCAAAAGTATGATACTAACTTATAAATGTCTAAGTTTATACAAGTTATTTCATTGTTTTTAGCCAATGTTCAGTTACACAAAGAACAGTAGGTCTTATATCACTGCTTTCTATAGTTACTTGTAAGTTTAAGAGTTTGTTTTTGATTGATTGAATGTTTTGATGTGTAATTATTAATGTATTGACTGAGGTATTTACTCCTACTGTACTTAATTTTTTGTTCTTTTTCTGACTCCCATAAGAAATGTGTAGCTTCTTGGTAGTTACATTAACCAGCTCACATATGTCAACATTAGGCACTGTTACAACAAGGCTTCCCCTTGGTAGTTCCATTTCTGTATTGCTAATAATGCTAGCTGGAACATGTTATTTTACACTCTGTATTTCTTCAGTCACACTGATGAATCTCATACCATAACAATATCTCAGATCGAACAAGTCATTTTTTATGATGTCTCCACTGGTAACAAATTAAATGAAGACAGAGGGAAAGAAGTAAGTAAACTGTTCATTATTTCAAAAGTAATCACCATAACTCTTAATACATTTATCCCATTGTGACACAAGCCTTCACAGAATATATAAGGGCTTCCTAGCAAGACTTCTTCAGTGTATTCATAACAATTTTGGCAACAAGTGGACCTACACACATGTTGCCAATGTTGGTTCGACTATACCCTAGTAGTTTCTCTGGGAAGCCCTTCACACACTCCATACATCCCTGATATCTCCCCATGTGATTTCCATATTTTTGGAGCCCTGAAGAAAGATATTTGTGGCCATCAGTTTGCTTAGGGCAAAGAGGTGCATGCCTGCATAGAATCATAGTTCCATAGGCAACCCAAACATTTTTCCACAGAGGTGTTGACCATCTTGTCTCACAGTGTAATAAAGGTATTAACAGTTATGGTGATTACTTTTGAAATAATAATCAGTTTACTTATTTTTCTCCATCTGTCTCATTTGACTGCCCCTTGTACTTTTAACCTTGGCATTATAATGTTTTTTTTCCCTCTTCCTGCAGGGTTGTGCTCATATTCAGTCAAATATATATGAAATTTGTAGCTACAACTATTAAAACTCAAAGAATGACCTCTTTTTGCTACAGTGATCTCCCTTCAGTCTTTATCACTTGCATTCTGGCTGCATATCCATCTTGACCTATCACAAACTCAAACACAGTTACTCCATAAATCCATCATCTATTGCCATTCAGCCCCTTAATCATTCACTTTAGCTTTTGCTAATTTTTTCCTTAACTTCATGGCACAACATTACATAAATCTCAGCCACTCTATCAATCAGGAAACAAATTTTTGTCTACAGTAATTCATGTTAATGATCAGGCCTTCAAAGTTATCATCAATGGAGCTCATAGTAACTAGGATATCTTATAAACACTAAGTTCATGTATGATGGGATTAATTTTTGTTAGCAGTCTGTTAAATACTTCATTTATTCTCTGTCAAGGATACATGGGTTGAGGAGTTGTTGTCCATAAAACCTTGCACTATTTTTCCTCTTCTATCACTGAATGAATGCATGTTTAAATTCATCATACAGATCTGCTTGATCACATGTGTTATCACAAGTGATGAAACTGAATTATTTATCTTGCATTTTTAGGCCTTTCACAGTTATATTTATCCCCATCTGATCTTCAATGGAAAATCTGAACTGTAGGAGCCAAAACAACATTAGTAACTATTGTCAAGTCCATTAAACCTTCATTTGCTGTACTTCAAGGGCTGCTACTAGCTCAATCAATCTCCCACCTACTTGTTTCTGCATCTGCCCTTAATTGTTGATTTACAAACCATTATACAACAATTATGCAGAGAAATTCATCTCCTTCATGTGTACTTTGCATTTTTACAATTAATAGTGTGCTTCCAGGTGTTCTGCCGAATTGCTGTTTCCATTTCATACAGAATATTTCAATGATGGACCCAACTATCCCCTTTAGGTGCTGTGAGTTTTGCTGTTATGTGTACTCTAATAGACCAGACAGCAAGTAGACATAACATAAAAACTAACTGTCTTTTTCAGGTGCTGCAAGTTTTCCTGTTATGTCTACTTGCTGTCTGGTCTATTGGAGTACACATAACAGCAAAACTCACAGCACCTGAAAAAGACAGCTGAGTCCATCTTTGTGCATGAAATGGAAACAACAACTCATAAAAACACCCAGAAGCACAACTATTAATCAATTCTTCTGAGAAAATCTGAGAGATCACATGGTTGCAATTGACTGAGTGGTTACTGAAGTAGTGATAATTTGCCATAATTGCCATTTGCATAGTGTAAAGCAAAGGCCAATTGGTACAACAGCTCTACTTTCAAGACTAACCCCATTTTACTGTACCCTAAACACAAGGGCACTGAAAGAAGAATACTGTCTTCATCAGTCCTTCATCTGAACATCACACACTAATTTTTGTGAATAGCATCAATAACTGTTACACTCTCTGTAAGACTGCAGCATTTTTCACTCTTCAGAATAGTGATGGACAAGGAAACACTAATGATCCTGCTTCTGACACAATTTTCTAAGCAGTTTCCTCTGAGGGGAGCTAAGAATGGGCAAATTAATGAATATGGGGCTGTGGAAGGGCATACACATTATTGGCATGAACACTGTATGCGAATGAATATGAGATATTCTTTAGTAATCACACTAGCACATATGCAATTACACTCATAGCCCAGGCCAATCTACTGAATACCATACCAATACAAGCAACAGACTTTTACCCTCTATTTGGTTCTCACAGAAATAGCCTTTTGATCAATGGTAATTGGCCTCCAGTGCAGAGTCAGCTGCACTGTAAATACACACATATAAATGAGGTGAATGTACCTGATTCCACTTTCAAATGTGCACTACTTGAGTTTAAAAAAGTGAGGTCTTATAACTCTCTCTTTGTGGCTCAAGGTACTTTCATCTCAGATGTCAGTTACTATTTGCCTCAGCTTATGTCATAGTTGTTCCTGATTAGCTGAAAGGGAAAATGAGATTCAAAACATTATAAGAATACTTTTAGGAAAGAAAGAAATTTTTCATCTACTGTGTGGTAAATATCTTCCCATAGTCCATTCCATAATTCTTTGTGAGAACAGTGAGTGAATCAGTATTTATGATTCTCGGAATGAATCTTTCACTCTGCAGTGGAGTGTGCACTGTTTTGGAACTACCTGTGTGTTAGACTGGGACTCGAACACGGAACCTCACCTTTCTTACCAACTGAACATCCATATATGACTCACTACCAACCCCTAGAGCGTCACTCCTGATGATATCTCTCTCTTTATTTCCCTAGACTGTGGCTAAGGTATTTTAATCTATAGTGTCACAAGTGGTATATGGCCCAGTTAAGTGTAAATTGTTAGAAGTATCTGTTTTCCTGTGTAATAGGTATACTCTGCTCTGTTCAACATTCTTGAAGCATATATTATGGTAACTTCTTTCTCTACTTCTCCATGAATTTAGAGGTTTTTCTGGCTCTGGGGGCCGAACCACACAATAACCCTGTGTTTCATGTGGGGTGGCGGTGGGATGGGTGGATTGCTGTGGCCTTTGTTTTGGGGTTGTGAACCATTGAGGGCTACGGCGGGAGGAAGCCTCTCCATCGTTTCTAGGTCCCCTGTTTAATACATACATGGATGTATAAACCAGGATGACTGAATGAAGAGTGGGACTTCACCCTCCTGAAAACAAGGTCACTCTGTTTAAAACTGCTGCCTCATTTGATTATCCCTAGTGTACAATATTGCTTTGCACAGCAGTTATTTAATAATACAAGGTGATCCATTGATCATGACTGGGCCAAATATCTCACGAAATAAGCATCAAATAAAAAAACGACAAAGAACGAAACTTGCCTTGCTTGAAGGGGGAAACCACATGGCGCTATGGTTGGCCCGCTAGATGGCACTGCCATAGGTCAAACGGATATCAACTGCGTTTTTTTAAATAGGAACCGCCATTTTTTTTTATTTCATATTCGTGTAGTACATAAAAATATATGAATGTATTAGTTGGACCACTTTTTTCGCTTTATGATAGATGGCATTCTAATAGTCACAAACATATGGCTCACAATTTGAGACAAACAGTTGCTAACAGGTAGGTTTCTTAAATTAAAATACAGAACGTAGATACGTTTGAACATTTTATTTCGGTTGTTCCAATGTGATACATGTACCTTTGTAAACTTATCATTTCTGAGAATGCATGTTGTTACAGCATGATTACCTGTAAATACCACATTAATGCAGTAAATGCTCAAAATGATGTCTGTCAACCTCAATCCTTTTGGCAATACGTGTAACAACATTCCTCTCAACAGCGAGGAGTTCACCTTCCGTAATGTTTACACATGCATTGACAATGAGCTGA
Source organism: Schistocerca gregaria (assembly GCF_023897955.1). Classification (NCBI taxonomy): domain Eukaryota; kingdom Metazoa; phylum Arthropoda; class Insecta; order Orthoptera; family Acrididae; genus Schistocerca; species Schistocerca gregaria. Next base: position 783,139,438 of record NC_064931.1, read on the forward strand.
CGCATGTTGTCAGGCATTGTCAGTGGATTACGATAGCAAATATCCTTCAACTTTCCCCACAGAAAGAAATCCTGGGACATCAGATCCGGTGAACGTGCGGGCCATGGTATGGTGCTTCAACAACCAATCCACCTGTCATGAAATATGCTGTTCAATACCGCTTCAACCACACACTAGCTATGTGCCAGTCATCCATAATGTTGGAAGTACATTTCCATTCTGCTATGCAGTGAAACATCTTTTAGTAACATCAGGAGAACATTACATAGGAAATCAGCATGCATTGCACCATTTAGATTGCCATCGATATAATGGGGGCCAATTATCCTTCCTCCCATAATGCCGCACCATACATTAACCCACCAAGGTCATTGATGTTCCACTTAACGCAGCCATCGTGGATTTTCCATTGCCCAATAGTGCATATTATGCCGATTTACGTTACTGCTGTTGGTGAATGACCCTACGTCGCTAAATAGAACATGTCGTCCCGTGATTTTTCTTGGGCCAAGTGGCAGAACTGTACACGATGTTCAAAGACATCGGCATGCAATTCCTGGTGCATAGAAATATGGTACGGGTGCAGTCAATGTTGATGTAGCATTCTCAACACCGACATTTTTGAGATTCCTGATTCTCCCACAATTTGTCTACTACTGATGTGCGGATTATCTGCAACAGCAGCTAAAACACTTACTTGGGCATCAACGTTTGTTGTAAGTGGTGGTTGATGTTTCACATGTGGCTGAACATTTCCTGTTTCCTTAAATAACGTAACTATCCAACGAACCGTCAGGACACTTGGATGATGTCGTCCAGGATACTGAGCAGCATACATAGCACATGCCCGTTGGGCATTTTGATCACAACAGCCATACATCAACATGATATTGACCTTTAACACAATTGGTAAACAATCCATTTTAAAATGCGTAATGTATCATGAAGCAAATACCGTCCACACTGGTGGAATGTTGCGTGATGCCACGTACTTATACATTTGCAACTGTTTCAGGGCCATCTATCACAAAGGGAAAAAAGTGTTCCAACTAAAACATTCATATTTCTTTATGTACTACATGAATATGCAATTCAAAATGGTGGGGTCTATTTTAAAAAATGCAGTTGATATCAGTTTGACCTGTGGCAGCGCCATCTAGCAGGCCAACCATAGCGCCATCTGGTTCCCCCCTTCAAGTTAGATGAGTTTCGTTCTTTGTAGTTTTTTCATTTGATGCTTATTTCATGAGATATTTGGCCTGGTCACTATCAATGGACCACCCTGTATAAATGACTAGTGTTACACCATTCATTAATTTCTCACTCTCAATTGCTGTACCCACTATTCACACAAAATTTTATAATTTAATACAACACATACCATCAGCTGACATCAGGACCATAGTGTATGATGTTTGGTTCCCATTTTGTGTACAGGAACTTCCCATTTGCCAGCTTGAAAAACTGAGTCACCACTTCTCTATAATGAGTGAGATGCTGAGCTCAGAAAGAGGATGAGCTGTTTATTTATAACACTGAATAGGTTTGCAAGTACTGTTTTCCAGAAAAGCAAAAAAGAAAATGAAGGAAATAATAAAATAAAAACATAGTATGAAAATAATGAAATTATTTGCAATTGCAATTATGAACTACCTTCAGCTGTATAATGGAATGATGACAATGAAAATTTGTGCCAGGCTTGGACTCAAGCCCAGATTTCCCTCTTTACATGAGCAGTGGCCTTAACTGCGTTGACTATCTGAGCACGAGTCGTTGGCAGATCTGAACTTCCATATGTCATCATTCATGTGTCATACATCCCATTAATGTTACTCCCCTACATGGGAGACACTTTATTTTTAAGTTGCAGCCTAGCATCAACCTGTAAATGTGAAATTACAGTGCCTGTGTTGTGAAGAATTATGATGCAATGTTTCTTTGGACATGCATGCCTTTGCCAATTGGTGAGTGGCAATCTTACCCTGCTCATGCAGTAACGGGCCATAATCTAGAGTTGGACTTCGGGCCTGTTTCTACTGCCTTGGTTCATGGACAAGGTCACATACGCTGTCCATGATTTCATTGTGCCTTATACAGGAACAATGGCAAGCAATATTTTGTGGGCATTAAGTGTTGGCCAGTATTCATGAGAAAACACTAGCTTGCTGTACAGTCACTTGTGAGTTTCATTTGTTATTTTGACATTAAACTGATTCAGATCATTCTACTGGCCATGTTTGGGAGGTGCATTTGTAAAGATCAGCATCCTGATGAAAATAACCCATCTAAACCAAATACTCATTTAATTGTAAGATGGTATCAGCTTCAGGGAGCTTATATGTTTTATAAGTTAAAGTTTGAGAGTAGTTAAGTGTTTTTTTTTTTGTATTTATTTTCTTATGTGATACTAGCGGGCCAAATGGACTCAGTTGTATGCCCTTATGTTTCTATTGTGTTTGGGGTCTGTGTACTGACTGTCATTCATTTGCTGTGTAAATTTAATTTGTACTCTGTGCATATGTTTCAACATTTGTTGAGTAACTGTTCTCGAGGTCAGCCAAAAATTGTGCCATTATTGTATTTGCTTAATGTGTATGCTGAGGCCCTTCACTTGCCTGGGACAGCTGCTCATAATGACATCAAATTTGAATGTAAAATTATTGAAGAAAAGGCAAACATTCTGGAAAAATGGAATTAACAAAAAGTAAGTGCCATAACATAAGTGTTTATAGCTACAAATGAGAGATGAAGCAGAATGTGATGGTTATGGTGTGGTTGTACATTATACCAACTGTACAGTGCAATGTATATGGGCACACAAGTTTGGCATTCAACAGTTGTGGCAGTGTTAGATAGGCCCAATCACCGCAGCAAGTTCATAACACATAAGATTTGAAAAATCAGTGTTTAATTGTCCTGAGGGCAAAAAACTGCATGAAAAGTAACAATGAAGGTTTTTTAGTGTTCTGGGGCCAAAAAGCACATAAAAAGTAACACTGCAATCAGTTTTTAATTGTTGTGAGACTTGTATGAAACATATTAATATGCTGTCCTCAATTTTCTGCTGCAAGTTCAAATCAAGAAACAGCATATTTCATAACAGATCAGGGGTCACTTTCAAAATGCACTGCAAAATGCATGCCTTCAATTCAGCAGCATTTGTAATCAGAGCACTGAATATAACATCTTTCAGATAACCCACAGCCAGAAGTGACATGGATTAAGATCAGGTGATCTAGATGGCCAAACTACAGGGAAATGATAGCTGATAAATCTAACATTTCCATCATGCTTCTGCAGCAGCTGCTTATTACATTAAAGGATCCTAACCACACAACCTTGCTGTTAAAAGGTTGAAATGATGTTGGCGTGCAAAAGACTCTCATAGTGTTTACGAATGACGATCCTGGTAGAAGGGCCTGTAGAAAACATCTCCTTAAATAAATATGACTCTACAATAAATGATTCCATCAATCCAAACCACACAGTTAAATTTTCAAAATAAAGCAGTACCTGTTGATGTATGATTGAATATTCTGTTGTCCATATTCTGCAATTTTATGTAATGAAATGTCCTTGGAAATGGGCTTTGTCTGCAGGCAGAATGTCTCATGACCATTCATTGTCCACTTCCATGTGAGCAAGAAATTCTAGAACAAACATTTACCTCTCTGGCAGGACAGTGTGAAGCAGCTCCTTAACATGGCTAATTTTGTATGGACAGTGATTCAGGATATTTCATAAAATTTTGTGCACTGTGCTCACAGACATGTCCAAAGTTCAGGCAATTCCCCATGCACTGCATATTTGCACACAACTGTTCAAGCCCTCCTGCAATGATGTGGCCATATCTTCTTCTGATGTTGGATCAGTTTTTTTCCTCCTTCTGCCACACTGTATTTCAAAAAAAACATGTCTTTTCAAATTTTGTAATCATTTTCTCCAGACTCCTTGTAGACATCAGACCAACATCTTGTTTTATGACCTTGAGTGTCCAGAAATTCTGCAGTGCTACTGGCACACAGTGACTGTTCTTGTAAAAGAGCTTTGCCAGCAGCATGTGATCCTGCATTGAAACAATCGTGCCAAGCACCTTAGGCACAAACTGAGGAACAGCTGTGTACTATGCATCTTTTATTTTGAATATTCTGTATCTTACAGTGCCATCTAATGGTAAAGTTTTCATTAAATATTTTTCCATAATGTTTCTCCTATCTTCAATAATATTCTGTTAAAATTTGATGTTATTCTGAACAGTGTTTTTTTTTTCAGCATTTTGAAGCTGGAACTTTAATTATTATCACTCTGAATATTTCCTGTGTCAGCTATTCATCAATGTGTATTACAGAATCTGTTTGAGTAAATTTTGATTTGGGTAGTTCTCAAAACCTAACAATTTTTTAAAAACTTGGTCCCTGTGGCAAACCAATATCACTTTTTTTTATAATTAGAAAAACCATCCTCTGGGATAAATCAATAAATAATTTTACTTCAAACACTATTTCATTTCTGGTTAACACCACAGTACTACCAATTCATAGGTCCTTATCAATTCAGATTTGAAATTATCTTTACAATGAGTCCAGACACTATGTTTAGTTATTATCATTTTGGATACCTGCCCAGATAGCTGAGAGCATTAAAATGTCCACTTCCGGCACATGGGGAAGCACACTGGCCCCAGATTGAATCTCCCTCATGGATGAACAACAAGGTCCAGCATGCTGGTCAGCATGGCTAATTTTCCACATCCATCTACACTGAAGTGCCGAAAAAACAGATATAGGCATGTGTATTCAAATACACAGATACTGTATGCAAAAAGACAGAATGTGGTGCTGTGGTTGGCAATGCCTATATAAGACAACAAATGTCTGGCACAGTTTTTAGATTGGTTACTGCTGCTACAATGGCAGGTTATCAAGACTTAAGTGAGTTTGAACATTGTGTTATAGTCAGCGCATGAGCGATGGGACGAAGTGGGGATTTTCCTCTATGACCATTTCACAAGTGTACCGTGAATATCAGGAATACAGTAAAACATCAAATCTCTGACATTGTTGCAGCTGGGAAAAGATCCTGCAAGAATGAAACCAACGCAAATTGCTGCAGATTTCAATACTGGCCCATCAACAAGGTCAGCACATGAAATATTCAACAAAACATCATTGATATGGGTTTTTGGAGCTGAAGGCACACTCATGTACCCTCAATGACTGCACAACAAAAATCTTTATGCCTCACTTGGGCCCATCAACAATGACATTGGACTGTTGATGACTGGAAACATGTTGCCTGGACAAATCTCATATCAAATTTTATTGAGCAGATGGACATGTACGGGTATGGAAACAACCTGATGAATCCATGGTTTCTGCATATCAGCAGTTGACTGTTCAAGCTGGTGGAGGCTCTGTAATGGTGTGGGGTGCATGCAGTTGGAGTGATATGGGATCCCTGATATGTCTAGATATGACTTTGAAAGGTAACATGTACGTAAGCATCCTGTCTGATCACCTGCACTCATTCATGTCGATTGTGTATTCCAATGGACTAGGGCAATTCCAGCAGGACAATGTGACATCCCACACGTCCAGAATTGCTACAGAGTGGCTCCAGGAACACTCTCCTGAGTTTAAACATTTCCACTGACCACCAAACGCCTCAGAAATGAACATTATTGAGCATATCTGGGATGCCTTGCAACATGCTGTTCACAAGAGATCTCCACACTGACATACTCTTACGGATTTATGGACAGCCTTGCAGGATTAATGGTGTCAATTCCCTCCAGCACTACTTCAGACATTAGTCGAGTCCATGCCCTGTCATGTTGCGGCACTACTGTGTGCTTGCAGTGGCCCTACATGATAATAGGCACATATGCTTGTTTCATTGGTTCTTCATTGTAGGTAAATATTAGGCTGGTTCCTATGTCCTGCACAATTTACATGATATGCAAACACTTTGAAAAATTGTATCACATTTGACCAGGTGATCGCACTAGATGCAGACAGAAAGTGTAACTTATCTGATACGGTTATTCACCTTTGGGTGTCTCATTTTCTATTGACTTAAATCATGCTTCTCTTATTAAATGGTTGAACTGATATTTGTTAAGGAATGTGCCCTACATCTACATCTACATCTACATCCATACTCTGCAAGCCACCTGACGGTGTGTGGCGGAGGGTACCTTGAGTACCTCTATCGGTTCTCCCTTCTTTTCCAGTCTCATATTGTTCGTGGAAAGAAGGATTGTCGGTATGCCTCTGTGTGGGCTCTAATCTCTCCGATTTTATCCTCATGGTCTCTTTGCGAGATATACGTAGGAGGGAGCAATATACTGCTTGACTCCTCGGTGAAGGTATGTTCTCGAAACTTCAACAAAAGCCCGTACCGACCTACTGAGCGTCTCTCCTGCAGAGTCTTCCACTGGAGTTTATCTATCATCTCAGTAACGCTTTCACGATTACTAAATGATCCTGTAACGAAATGCGCTGCTCTCCGTTGGATCTTCTCTATCTCTTCTATCAACCCTATCTGGCACAGATCCCACACTGCTGAGCAGTATTCAAGCAGTGGGCGAACAAGTGTACTGTAACCTACTTCCTTTGTTTTTTGATTGCATTTCCTTAGGATTCTTCCAATGAATCTCAGTCTGGCATCTGCTTTACTGACGATCAACTTTATATGATCATTCCACTTTAAATCACTCCTAATGTGTACTCCCAGATAATTTATGGAATTAACTGCTTCCAGTTGCTGACCTGCTATATTGTAGCTAAATGATATGGGATCTTTCTTTCTAAGTATTTGCAGCACATTACACTTGTCTACATTGAGATTCAATTGCCATTCCCTGCGTCATGCGTCAATTCGCTGCAGATCCTCCTGCATTCCAGTACAATTTTCCATTGTTACAACCTCTTGATATATCACAGCATCATCCGCAAAAAGCATCAGTGAACTTCCGATGTCATCGACAAGGTCATTTATGTATATTGTGAATATCAATCGTCCTACGACACTCCCCTGTGACACACCTGAAATCACTCTGACTTCGGAAGACTTCTCTCCATTGAGAATACCAATATGACGCATATTGTACGATGGTTTTGAACTTTGTCCACTGATCCTCAACTCTATCTGTACGTAAAATAAAACTTTTGTGTTGAGCTGTCAGGTACTCTGAAATCTGCTTTTTGTCACTTTTGCTAAACAGAAAAATCTTCCTACCTTTTTTAATAATTCTATTTACAGCTGAAATCATCGATGCAGTAACCGCTTTATGATCGCTGATTCCCTGTTCTGCGTTAACTGTTTCAAATAGTTCGAGTCTGTTTGCCACCAGAAGGTCTAATATGTTATTGCACCACATAATTTGCAGTTCCTTCAAATTTATTAAAACACAATTTTAATTTCATGATGACCAACTTTTTATCTGCCAGGAGTAACAAGATGTATACCATATAGGTTACACTGATATGGTGCACACAGATACTTCTTCTACACACTAATCTGTAGTTACATAATGTGCAAATAACATCTAATACTTGCAGGCTAATTATATGTTGTTGCAAATGGGTCACATAGTACTGCACAATTTGACGCATGGGTGCTGACGAGTTATATATAATTTAACTTGATACTAATTACATGGCATTCATTTTCAGCAACACGGTGTTGTTGATCAAATGAATGAAAACTACAGACTACAAGAAGTGCACAAAGATTTTTACACAGAGACACGTAGACGTTTGGAATTTGGTTATGATGCACTGACTGACAAACACTGTCCAGCACAACTATTTAGAGATGAGCATAAGGATAAAACTCAGAACTGGTTATTATGTTTTCAATATTAACCTAAAACAGAGCAAAATTAGTAGAGATGAAATTATAATAAGCAAAGGAACAAGTCTGTTTAAATAGGTGCTGGACAATGGAAAAATTAACAAAATTCTAGACCTATGTTGTGAAAAGACCTTCTACTTCCACAGGAATACCCCTAGCCTGAAAGAATTCTATGCTGAATAATTGGCAACCTAAGAAGTTTTCTTGGTGAAAATAGGCATCTTTGTGATCAGAAAAATCTGGGCTACAAAGTTATGGGACTCAATTTTATAAATAATGATTGGCTAAGAGTGAAACATTCTAAACCTGTAAACCTTAATTATGAACAAATTCTGAAGTATGACATTTTTGGTAAAAGTAAGATGTTTATAAAAAAGAGGAGAATGAGAGCCTTAAAATATACTATACAAACTGAACCAGAAAAGTCTATTAACTCATTGCAAATTTCATATCCACATGTTTTTGAAGCTTTTAATTTATGAATATTTCCTTATGAACATTATTTCAAAGTAAATTAACTACAGTATTATTGTTAGTGATTGTCTTGAACAATTAATTTTGTTGAAAGAAGGCCTGGATATGAATTTAACTATTTTGTGTAACTGCCTTGTATGTGTTCTCTATGAAATGTGATCAGTTATGGGAAAAGATATATCATTAATGAATATGGTCAATTTTATTAATTTGAATCGCTATATATGTTATGACAGTGACATGATTTGCAAAATTTGTAGTAGTCCAGGAAATTGCAAAAGATCATGGAACCACTTGTGCTGACAATGACGTGCAGAGGTTGATATAGACAGTAAAACTGAGACCCAGGAACATAATATGTGTGTAGTACATTTTGTTTTGTGGTATTATTAGACCTGTTCACTGTATTGTAGAGGACAAGGGGTTATTTTTAGGAAATATGGTGCAAAATTGTGATTTAGTGTGTTTCAATGCGCGATGCCTCATGGCAAACGGCGGACGAAGGCCGACCAGTGCGTTATGCAGGTGACACAGTTTGTACGTGTGTACGTGCGCGGCAGCCATCAGAGTGCAGCATTAGCAGAATTACGCAGGCGCGGTCTGCGTGTGGCGAGGTTGCGTTAGCCAACTCATCAAGAACCTTCTAGTAAACACACTGCCGCATAACTGGCAGATTCAGCAGCTGCCTGCACTATTTAAGGGCATTAGAGGTGGGCGTTGGCATTCAGTTCAACCAATTGGGTGTTCGGCCGCTGTCATTTCGTCGTCATCAGTGACGCTGTCCCCGAGGACCGGCCGGTGGTGGTCGTTGCCCACTGCTGCACCGGCGACTCCCAGCGTCATCATGAGCGCAGCGTCTGTTGGAGGCAGGCGAGCTGGGCTGTGCCTTGTGCCACTAACCTCCTACCGCCTGCGCAGCCGCTGACCGAGCGTGGCATCGCATTCCCCGGGACTGCGTGCATCAGCTCGTCTCCACCATGACACAAGCAGTGGGGCTGAGCTACTGGAAAATGTATTGAGAGAACCAACAATAAAGAGGAAGATTGCTAAAAACAGCCACCTACTTCTACCCAGCCATGCCCTACAACCCCGACCACGTCACCCACTCCGGTCATCCTGTTACACTATACTGTCTGTGTTAATGCAACCACTTGGATGAATTTTAGGCACATAAGGAACAAAGTAAAAAATGACATAAGAGTAGAAACTGGGAAAAGTCTAATAGAACAAACTTCTTTTACAATAATTTTAGGTGTATGGTTGGACAATAACTTAAGATAGGAAAATCATCTTGAACTACTGAATAAAAAACTTAGTGAAAACTGTTATATATTAAGAAAACTTAAAGAAAACTGCCATTTTGAAACAGTGCTGTGTGCCTACTACTCTTGCACACATAGCAATCTATGATATGGTATTATATTTTGGGGGAATACAGGTTTTACAAAAAGTTATTTTAGACTTCAAAAGAGAGCTATTCGTATTCTGAAGAGTGTTGCTTACTCCATGTAGAGGACTCTTTAAGGAGTTGAAAATTTTGACCCTCCCTAGTTTATTCATCTATGAATCAGTACGTTTTCTGAAGTCAGATCAAGAATTCTCTTGTCTAAACAGTGGAGTACAGAACTGTCAAAGCAGAAACAGGCATGATTTCCATAGAAACATACATTCAAAAGCCCTGTACCAAACTAGTGTCATGTATCTACCCAAAATAATGTTCAGTGCTTTCCCAAAAGAAATAAAAAGCATTCAGAACTTACATATATTTAAAAAAGAATTAAAGAGGCTACTATTAGGTCAAAGTTTCTATAATTTTGATTAATATCTTTGATAACTAAATGGATACCGTAGTGTTCATGTTTTGATTTTTCTGTAGAAACCTTCATTTTTTTCAACTTGCATGAAAAATAAGACAAAAAAATATAAATCTTGCTCTGTCTCTCTCTCTCTTTCTATATAACAATTCCTATATCTTGTATATGATAATGTGGATGATAATAAATGTGTGTCAAACTGTATTACCATACATATAACATAAATTGGATTAATTTTGTGGTAACCATACATGCATATTATTTCTCCCCTCCCCCCCCCCCCCCCCCAACTCACTGCCATGGAAATACACACGCACTTCATACATATGTATTGGGGATAACACAAGTATGGATACAGATGACAGCTTTAGGCTTATAATCATTTATGCAGACTCTTAATTAATGGCTTAATTAATTTGTGAAAAGTGAAATTTGATGATCTAACGTACCAACTGGACAGAATTTGACACAATATCCCTAAGTAGAACATCAGACTCCTCTATCAGTCAATACCAACCCAAATAACTGCTTGCATAAGGGCCAGAGATGGACCAATGTGTAACTGACTTGCTGAATTTGTGAAGCTCTTTCTCTAAAATAAATCCTGATTTTTTTTCTGAAACTGTAACATTTGTTTATCTGTACATATACTTCACATCTATCTATTTCCATCCAATTCAGGTAATTCCTTCATGGTGTGTTGTTTTTCAGTCTTAGAGTGCATGCAATGCATAAAGCTCATGCGAAAAAGGTGAGAGAGATTAGGTCTGGATATGCGAATGGAATAATACAGAAAAATGATAATATTAGTATCATGAGCATTCCATCATACAATGACAAGGTGAGTAAGGCTTTACTCATAGAGATGTTTATCAAAATGACGGCAATAGTGTTGCTGCTCTTCGAGAGTATTGATGCATTGAAGGAATACGGAGAGGTTCTCTTTCTGCAGCAGGGTTGAAGTTTCAATTAACTCGTGATTTGGGAGTAAATCCTGGGAGAGGCTGACAGCCAACTGCACCACAAATTGTTGAAGAAGTAACTGTTGCCAAGTCTGGGAATGATGGACACAATGTGAGATCTTCAACCAATGCATGATCTGTATCACAACAGCTGAACATTTCATGGGCCACCATTCAAAAAGTGCTGAGAACAATTGTGAAAAGATATTCAGTCTGTCGTGCATGCAAACGATCATCACACTGAGCAACATTTGTAATCTGGAATGTAAACATGGTACACAATTACCAAATGTTATTCTCCCATGTGAAAATTGATATGCATTTCTTTCAATAGTTTTTCTTTTTAATTTTATTTCTCTTCCATGGTGTTATAAAGGTTTCATTGTCATCTGATCACTAATTTTTCACAGGGGTTCTCTCAAGGACTTTTGGTACAATGAGAATCTATTTGCAGTTTCTGCCATGTGTTCCAGTGCTATGTAAAAGAAACACTAAATTTATACTGTGTACACAGCCATATGAGATTATGACAATGTTATATCTATAGCTGTTATGGACATTTTTTCTATTTGCAAAAATTCAAATTTTCAAAAGATGATGGATACATAGTTGGAATATGAGCTATTTACCTGCCCTAAACTTGATCTCAAATCAGATTAAAATGCCCTTATGAGACTTATTGTCTCCCTCTATATGCTACAAAACATCTGATGAACACTTCTGCACAGTGTTTGCTGTATTACTCAGTTGTAATAATAATAATAATGCTTGAATAAGTTATAAATAGAATTATGGCATCATTCCACTATGTGTGTAATGAAATTGTATTTTACTAAGCAGTATCATAGTTAGAGTCTTGAATAATGGCTGTCAAGGTTAGGCATATTCTGCATACCTGACATCAAGCATTATCTTACAGCTAGCAAGCATTCAGTAGTTTTATGAGTATTCTGCTGCGAATATCAGTGAGCATTAAAAGTGGTCATAGAGAATTATTCAGTGAATTTTTATTCCATTTGTTGTGAATTGTCATAGTTGAAGGTGCAGGTAGTAACAAATTGTACATATGCAAGTAAGAGAGAATTTTCAGGATACGAGCATTGTTCAAGCACAAAACCCACTATACAAGTATCTAAACTGTCACTTGGAACTGGCAACACTGCTATCCTGTGACCACAGTCATTCATGAACTGGACTATGTTTGTTGTTGTATTCAGCCCAACGTCTGGTTTGAGGCAGCTCTGCATGCTATTTTATTCTGTGCAAGCCTCATCATCTCCGAATAATTACTGCAACATACATCTTTCTGTATCCACTTAGTGTATTCATCTCGTTGTCTTCCTCTGCAATTTTTATCCCCCACATTTCCCTCCAATACTAAACTGATGATCCCTTGATTTCTCAGAATTTGTCCTATCAACCAGTCCCTCCGTTTGGTCCGGTTATGTCACAAATTTCTTGTCTCCCAAATTCTGTACAGTACCTCATCATCAGCTACATGATCTACCTACCTAATCATTGGCATTCCTCTGCAGCACCAAATTTCAAAAGCTTCTATTCTTTTCCTGTCTAAACTAGTTATCGTTCATGTTTCACTTCCATACATGGCTACACTCCAAACAAATATCCTCAGGAAAGACTTCCTAACATGCAAGTCTATATTCAGTGTTAACAAATTTATCTTCTGCAGAAACACTCTCCTTGCCATTGTCAGTCTACATTTTACACCCTCTCCACTTCGACCATCATGTCACTTTGCAAAACTCATCTACTACTTTGTTTTGCTTTCCAATCTAATTCCCTCAGCATCACCTTATTTAATTCGACTACATTCCATTACCCTTATTTTGCTTTTGTTGATGTTCATCGTATGTGCTCCTTTCAAGACACTGTCCATTCCATTCAACTGCTCTTCTAAGTCCATTGCCATCTGATGGAATTATAATGTCGCCAGCAAACCTCAAAGTTTTTATTTCTTTTCCCTGGACTTTAATTCCTACTCCTTTTTTGTTTTGTTTCCTTTACTGCTTTCTAACTGTAAAGACTGGATGAGGACAGGCTACAACAACCCTGTCTCACCCCCTTACCAACCACTGCTTCCCTCTCATACCCCCAAACCCTTATAACTGCTGTATGGTTTCTGTACAAGTTGTAAATAGCCTTTCGCTTCTTGATTTTACCGCTGCTACCTTCAGAATTTCAAACAGAGTATTCCAGTCAACATTGTCAAAAGCTGTATTTAAGTCTACAAACACTATAAACGTAGTTCTGGCTTTCCTTAACCTCTCTCCTAAGATAAGTTATAGGGTCAGTATTGCCTTGCATGTTCCTACATTTCTCCAGAATCCAAACTTATCTCCCCTGAGGTCTTCTTCCGCCAGTTTCTCCATTCCTCTGAAGATAATCTGTATTAGTATTTTGCAACCATGACTTATTAAGCTGATAGTCCAGTAATTTTCACACTTGTCTGCAAATGATTTCTTTGGAAAGCAAATTGTAATACTCTTATAGAAGGCAGAAGGTATTTTGCCTTTCTCATAGACAAGATAGAAGAGTTTTATCATGACTAGCTCTGCCAACGCTATCAGCAGTTCTGATGAAACGTCATCCACTCACGGGGCCTTGCTTCAAGTTTGGCCTTTCAGCGCTCTGTCAAATTATTCTTGCAGCATCATATCTCCCATCTCAGCTTCCTCTTGCATTTCTATAAAATTGCCTTTAAGTACATCTCCCTCAAACAGACTCTGCGTACACTCCTTCCACCTTTCCGTTCTTTGTTTAGGGCTAGTTTTCCATTCGAGTTCATGATGTTCATACATTTTTCCAAAAGCCTCTTTAATTTTCATGTAGGTGATATCTATGTCCCCCCAGTGAAGTAGGCTTCTAAATCATAACATTTGTCCTCTATCCATTCCCGGTTAGCCATTTTGCAACTCCTATCAATCTTATTTTTTAGACATTTGTATTCCCTTTTGCCTGCTTCATTTTTGTATTTTGTCCATTAATTGATTGAATTCAATGGCTCCTGTTACCCAAGGATTTCAACTAGGCCTTGCCTTTTTACCTGTAAGATCCTCTGCTGCCTTTCCTATTTCATCTCTTAAAGCTACCAATTCATCTTCCACTGTATTTCTTTCCCCTGTTCTAGTCAACTGTTGCCTAACGCTCTCCCTGAAACTCTCAACAACCTCTGGTTCTTTCAACTTATCCAGGTCCCATTTCCTCAATTTCCTACATTTCTTCAGTTTTAATCTACAGTTCACATCTGACCTCTGGGAAATGTTTTACAGTTTAAATTCTGGTTCCAAAATCTTTGTCTTATCATTACATAATCAATCCGAAACCCTCTGGTGTCTCCAGGTCTCTTCCACGTATATGATCATCTTTTACAAATCTTAAACCATGTGTTATTGATTCTATTATGCTCCATGCAAAACTCTACCAGGTGGCTTCCTCTTTCATTCCTTTCCCCCAGTCCATATTCACCTACACACTATTTCTCTTTCTTTTTTCCTCCTATCGAACTCCATTCCCCTATCATTATTAAATTTTCATTTCCCTTGATTATCTGGATAATTTCTTATATTGCATCATACATTTCTTTAGTCTCTTCTCCATCTGTGATGCTAGTTGGCATACAAACTGGATGTGCGATTCGTGTCTACATTGGCTATGATGATGCGTTCAGTATGTTGTCCATAGTAGCTTACCTGCATTCCTAAACTCACTCCTGTATTACCTGTTTTTTACTTTATATTTATAGCCCTGTATTCACCTATCCAGAAGTCCTGTTCCTCCTGCCACCACACTTCCCTAATTCCCATTATATCCAACTTCAACCTATCCATTTCCCTTTTTAAATTTTCTAATCTACCTCCACGATTAAGGGATCTAACATTCCATGCTCCAAACCAAATCTGATGATGATACCCTCCTGAGTAGTACCCATCCAGAGATCCAAAAGGGGGTATTGTTTTATCTCCAATACATTTTACTCAAGAGGATGCCATCATTTAACCATGCAGTAGAGCTGCATCCACTCGGGAAAAATTATGTATTGTTTCCACCTGGCTATGGGCTATAGGAGTGCTTAATAAGGTACACTTTTAAAACACAGCTAGGTGTAACTATGTCATTCTACAAATTTATCAACGCTGATGCCCACCCAGAAGAAACTGTAAACAGGAAATATTTCATGCTAAGTGGTATTGGCTAGGTGCCGAACAATAACTTACTATACTTTAAAGCATGCCTTAGTTATTTGAAAGCTAATTGCCCCTTTCATGACAATGTCAGACAACTTTCTGATTCACGCTGCTAAATAGGATTAATACAAGCAAGTCTTTTTCCTCACTATTGTAATTTACTAATATGACCCATTCATAAACAGTAGTACATGAGTAGTCCACCATTTTCACCTACTGCCCACTTTTGTATTAGGGCTCACAGTCAAATTTTCTAACCACCCTCGGGTTTCTCAGTAATGGTGATTTATAATATAGGAAAGTATGTTTAAAAATCTGCAAAGCAGTTACTGCAAAATAAAGCATATAATAATAATTACTTACCAAATACTTTACATCAACATTTTATGAAAATCTAAAGAAAACGTTTTTAAGCCACATACTTCCTACTGGCCGCAATGAAAGCTGGAACACCCATTAGTGAGCGGTATGGACCAGGTTGGCAAGTAACACACAGTACACTAGCTTATGAGTCATGGAGTGATCCAGACCTGAATTGAATCTGCATGTCAGATTGACAACCATGAGTGGGTACACTGCCTAGACTGAGTGTGGTTTCTAGGTGGTGGCCCATTTGTTTAGGCAAATGCTGGGCTGGTCCCCAAGCTGCACATCAGAGAATATGGTAAACAGTCAAAATATAACACACAAAACAAAGTTTAACTGATTTACATACCGATGGTACACTTCCCTCCATCAGGTTAACTTGATGACTGTGGTACCAAGAAGGGCATCTAGTCATAAAGTTAAACAATAAAATAAAATTTGCTACATCTTGAAAAAGCGGACCTCATACTAGGAGGTATAAACACCACAGAAAAGAAGAGAGAAGTGTCACATAGGTGACAAAATGTTATTGCAATATGGTTTGTTAGAAGTAGGGTACTTTTGTTTCACTTCAACTCTACAGACATAGTTCTTTATGTGGGACCCAACTGTCATTCTAAGGTTATGCACATTTTTCAGTGTTGACACAAAAGAAATCTATTTTCAACACTTAACTAGTTATTAATATTAATAAACTACCATCCTCAGGGTTATGACATTTCTACATGGCAAGTGTGCAAGTACCAAATTTTGCAAAAATTGAAGCTAATGTACTGGAACATAAAAAACTTCACATTTTTTATTATCATTTACACAATATTTTCCTGTTCCAAACTATATGCAGTGAATCAACGGAAATAGGAACAACTGTACTATGTACGAGCAACCACCTGGAGTGACCTAAAGTGGAATAACACCAAAACTATTTGTAGGAACAGCAGATTTTTGACAGATTCATTGGGAGAACTTTCAAGATATGTAATGTATTCACAAAATAAAAGCAGTTTGACTATTCTTTTGAGTATTGCTCATCAGCCTGGGACCCTTGCACAGATAATAAGACAGAGAAAAATCAAACTAATAACAGCATATTTTAACACACAGCAAGTTGCAGACACTACAAGAGGGGTGTTGTACTTCATAGAGAGATTTACTGCTGAATTTTGAGAGCATACAGTCCAGTATGTCAGGCAACATACTGCTTCTATCCACATATATCTCGTAAACTGAGCATGGTGACAAAATCAGAGAAATTCTAACGCACCTGAAGGTTTAGTGACAGTGGTGGTTCTAATGTCTTGTTAATTAATGGAACAGTGGAAGTGGGGGAAAAATAGTGGCAGCATGATTGTCCTCTGCCACATACCACAAGGTGGCTTGTGGAGAGTCAAAAACTGCAGCTGACAGCATTTGGTTGCACTGTAAATTTTGATGTAATGCCTAATAGAAGTTTGTGGGAATGGATTACATTTACCACTTAGGGAAACCAATTTGTAAAAATTTTGCTAATCCTCTTGCTTCTTGTATTCTAGGAATGAGTTTAGTATGATTCTGGTGACTTACTTTTTGGCAAACAGTAGATATTCAAATCTTCACAATTTAATATCTACTGTCATTAAAATCTATGCATCATGATCTGACAACACAGTACTGAATTTTTCAAAATACACTTGCAAGCCAATTAAACATAAATGAAAAGTCTGATGGACAGAGAAAAAATGTGAAAGTCAAGAAAATTTCCAGTAAAATAGTGACTGGGCTCTGGAATTAAATATTCACAAATATAAGGCAATACACCTAAACAAATTATACACCACTGAATTTCTTCATTGGAAAACAGTAAAATATGACGATCTTATCTCCAGATTACCCATTATGCCTAAAACCTCGGTTTAGGACCTAGGAAGTGTATGTCT
Organism: Schistocerca gregaria; assembly: GCF_023897955.1. Taxonomy (NCBI): domain Eukaryota; kingdom Metazoa; phylum Arthropoda; class Insecta; order Orthoptera; family Acrididae; genus Schistocerca; species Schistocerca gregaria. The sequence goes on from NC_064931.1 coordinate 783,157,032, forward strand.
TGTGAGACGAAACCACAAAAAATTGAAGTATCAACAACCTGTTTACAAAATACAGCTATCAAAGAGGCAAAAAGACACTTGAAAAGTATTGAAATAAAACTGGTACATTGTGTATTTATGAATGTGATACATCATAGACAGAAATAAATCAATTACACACAACACTGACAACATTTATTTGTGCAATCATTACAGTGACAATGTCATCTGGTTTTCATACAGGTACATACAAAGACACAGAAGTAGTACACTTTCATTTTGAGAAGTGAAACTATTTGAAATTATAATGCAAGCTGTACCTTATGGTAATCTATACACAAAAACAAATACTCTGGAGTAACAATTTATAGAATCTCACACAATTTATTACTGTACATACATATATACATTAAAAAACAAACAACAAAATCCTATCAGTGCACATCCCGGGGTCTACATTATTCTACATTGCTTAGGTTTATACCCACATCATTATCATAACAACAACATTTCGATAAAAACATTTCTACAACACTTATCAATGGTATACATATTTTATGTGTATTCATTGAAACACTTCTTTAAGACTTATTATTATCATTGTGCCCTTAGTAATTTAGGCCAAGCCCTACAACAAAGGCAATAAATGACTACTCATTATTTGTCTGCAACTTCAGGTCAAATTGTTGGACAATTAGAGGACAAATTAAGAAACCAGGATTTCAAAAATTGAAATCACTGTGCTGACCACTGGATGCTTCATGTGATATGTTAGCATATATATGATGGCAGGTAGAAAACAATCACAATTCTGTAACACAATGCACTTAATTAAAAACAAAATGAGAAATACAATGCTAGAAATAATACTCCCAGATTTTAGGACGGTGTATACCTACATAATGACTATGAAAATTACAAAGTTCTCACTGATTTCAGTTTCATGCACAGCAAACAAATGTTTTTTTACACATCAAATACAGTTAAGAAAGTTAAATGTGCAATAAAAATCTATTGTTAACAATTCATCACAACAGTTCAATACATTTAAGAAAGTAAAAATTTGTAATCCAAAATTATCACCACCAATTCTCATCACAACCTATCATTTTAAGGCTGACCTACTGCAATACTTTTAATGTCTCCAGAAACTAAAAATGCACAGTTTTAGTTATTTTGACACGCAAAGCTCACACTTTACATAAATATAAACGGAAAGGAAGTTAAATTTAGATGTCTACAGAATACACCAACATGAAATACAGAGGTCCTTGATGCAGATAATGTTCAGAATCCAAATCTCTCACACGAATATGAAATTATAAATATACTAGAAAACCTGGCAATGGTTCTCAATTGCTAAATATGAATGAAAATTGGATATACGTCCTAATTTCTTTCTCCTGAAAATTGGATATACGTCCTAATTTCTTTCTCCCCCCCCCTCTACTCCTCTCCCCATCCCCCCTTCCTCTGTCCACATCCTCCTCTTCCCCCCTACCTCTGTCCATCACCTTCCCCATTGCTCCCTATACCTCTGTTATCCCACATTCACTCTATTCATCTTCTCTTCCTCATCTCTCTGACCATATCCTCCTTCCCCTTCTTTATATCCATTTTCTCCCCCACTCTCTGTCCACCTCCTTTTCCCCCTACCTCTGATCCTATTTACTGTTATTTCAAACGGAGCCTTGATTGGAGATAAAAGTAAAAAATGCATCCGTAAACCGGCTGGAATCATTAGTACAATGGGTATGAGAGACTTTTCCAGCTGCTGGATCTTTGAGGACAGTAGTTTTAATGGCACATGGTTTTAATCTACAAACAGGATTATAAAATTTGCCACAAACACAACTTTCCTGTTTTCTGTTAAGTCAGTCAGTCGAGAAGGGATTCGCCCAACCAAAACTTTACTTGAATTTGTGTGAATTGAAACAAAACAATTTCAATACAATCATGAATTTATTGAAATGAAATAAATTTTTGAGGCATAATTGGATTGCACTCAGAAATTCTTATTCAATTTGCCTCCATATGCTGTCTACGTTCTTTGTCAGTCTCATTGTCTTTATGATCATGTTGCACACGTACACCGACCTATATTTCAATGCTTCACTTGTGACATTTTTTCCAAAGAAATAAACCACAAACTGAAATCAACTGAATATCTGCATCGTATATCAACTGAATCAATTTGCAACACACCAAATTACCATGAACTGATATCAATTCAATCTTTGCGACACACCAAGGAAATAGTCACCACTGATAACACACTGAAATATCACTTTCAACTGTATTCTGTATATCAATATTCACTATGGAATTTTTTTTGTTTTGAAAATGTGTGACAATAGAACTGTCAAACTTAATGTCGCAAGTTTATTTTTGTTATGAAAACCTGTGATAGCAGAACTGTCAGACTGACTGTCACAAAAATACTGTCCAAATTTCCAACTATCCTGCTGTATTTTTTTCCCTAACTCTTACTGGGGTGAACATCTTGGCCACTTTTCCAGACAAGTAGTGTGACCATTTTTCCCAACTGGATGCCACATCGGCATTTGTGATCCACAGAAGAAACTGAAGTAAATAACAAGGAACTACATTAATAGCCCAAAGATATTGCTTAAGCATTGATATGGTAAAAAATTTATTATATTCCATACAAGTAAGGTAACAAAAATATATTAATAACACTAATAGCAATGTAAGACATGATCACAATTTTGAAATGAAATTTTAATTTTTCTTGTTGCACTTTATTACAACAGCCTTAATTTTATTGCAAATTACTTGCTGCAAACATGTACCACGTCTGAAGATGACTGCCTCTATAACCCATATTCACGAATCTATTACTTCTATTTGACATTTCTACCATAACAGTGATTGATGCCAGTTGCACGCACTTTTGAGTTGTCGGCATTGGAACACTAAAACATTTCCTTTCTCACTTCTATTAACCATGCAGTGACTGTGCTATACACCACTCTGCCCCTGACGTATGTGGCAAACTTTACTTAGCTCCCAGCAGAAATCACCAGTGTCAATTGAAAGAAACACTTCTTAAAACATTACTGTCTCTGTAAGTACTTTTGTTTGCTACTGAGCACAGATAATACACTATTAAGAAGTTCTTAATGTTAGTTGACATTCTGGATTCAGTTGTTAGTTGCTTGATGCATATTATTACACAGTACAACTGAGAAGCATGGGCCACACATTTACTTGATTCGGGCTGCAGGTGGCCCACAGGCTGTCTTTTGACTACCACTGATCTAGATGAACAGATACGTAATTTAAATTTATACTCCACAAGCAATGTCATGTTGTGTAACAGAGGGAGATATACAAAGCAGTGTTTGAAAATAGAATAAGTGTGAGAGATGGCATAACAAAATATTCACATACTGGTATTGTTTTCAAGTTAAAATACTTATCAATGTTTCACCAGAAAAAGTATTCATTCAGCCAGAGATGCTACTGGCATAGGACTTTCGGTGGAGAATCCAGATAGAACCCATAAATTGTTTTAAGTTATAGGAAAAGGAACAGTAATCCAGGACAAAATCAGAGAAAGTTGGCTCCGAGTACCTTAAAGAATATTGCCTACTTTTACATGAACACAACCTACAAAACTGTTTATCTCATTTTATAATTTATGCCCACACAGCATATAGAAAATAATACACAAGTTTACACCTTATTTTGTAAAAGCAAGTAAGTTTAAAGCTTCCACTTTTGAGTTGAAACACAGTTTATTCATTTAGTGTGGATTGTTCTCATCCTGGAGTTTGTATACTTAGAATGGTTACAATCATGTCACAAGCAGTAAATATTATTTACATAACATATTTTAACTTGAAACCTGTAACTTCACACAGAAGTAACTTTGCAACATGCCTAATATGCTGACAACACATATTTTCATATTGAACTCTTGAGCTATTATTCGACAAGCAACTTTAAGTAATTTCTTTCATTAATTCAGAGCTCTCTGTGACAACTACACTACAAGGCTAAGGGACAGTGTGTGGCTGAAATGTTGTCAGAATTTATCAATGACAACCACCTTAACTAATGACAACTACTCAGATCTGTTATGACAAACCACAGAGAAGTTCGGTATTATACACCATTATATACCAACTGAACTACCCAAGCAGGACTCACGACCCATCCTCACAGCTCGACTTCCACCACTACATCGTCTCCTACCTTCCAAACTTCACAGAAGCTCTCCTGATATTTCTGCTTTTATGCTTCAGGCATACGAATTATTACAAATTTCTGAGCAGTTTAAATTGTTATCACTAAATAAGCACTGAGTTATATAAAGTATTATTTTGTTGTCTCCCTATTAATTGACTCATACAGCAAGTGATGTGGGTTTACTTTTTACTATAGACTTTTCAGCACATGCTTTTAGTAGTCTCTACTGGAGCCTATGCTACTTGAATCATTTTCATAAATCTTCAGTAATCATTTATGCTCTTTGAAGGTAGTGTGCTTCCCCCTTACTCTATTAATGTGGTCACCATAATATTACTCATGGCTTACAGGGCTTTCAAAACTACTCTACAGTTCAAGTATTCTGACAGTTGTGCAAAACTCAACACACACCTGGCTGACAAAAGAGCCTAACTGTATCATTAATTTCCAAACTTGGGTACAGAAATTGACTGCAATGGAAATAATTACTTTTCTTTCATTTATACACATGAGAGACTTGAATACATTCTGCTTCAAGGAATTTGGTAAATTACCCTACTGTAACAAACTACAACTATCCCACAGCATAAAAACTGTGTTTCCAAATATAAAAATGTTTGGATAGTCAGTATTACAAAATCCTCATTTGTGACAGTACTGCCCATTCCATCACTTTTAGTAGTTTCATTTTTTGTACTAGCAAATTTTCTGCGAATAAATAACATTAAATTCTCTTAGAACAGCACAATTACTGCATGTCACACTTAATGTATAGTATCCACATGCTGATCTGTATATATTAAAAGTACATTGCAAAACTTTACAAAAGTCATATCTTGGCAGCAGCATCTGCAAGAGGAGCAGTCTCAGGTAACCCAACACCACAATTTTTTCGGAACAAATAGGAAGAAAGTTTCCCTTTTTCACATAGCTCTTAAATTTGCAGTTGCAGATGGCTGCTGATGCTTAAATTCTGCCAAAATCCAGTATGTGTGAAAATAATACATGGTGTAGTGTTGCACTAAATACCATATAATTTGTAATTTTCCTTTAAAAATGCAGTAAATAAAATATGCAAGTTCTAACACTTAATGAGTTGTGGAAACTGATAAAATCATGTAAACAAACTTTATAGTGACAAGGTGCCTGTAAAGTAACACTCAAAACAAAAATACACTCACCAGTGAGACATTTAACTGGCAACCCATACATTAAAAAAATTCTACAAGAACATGCCATTAATTAACTCAATTGCACTTTAAGTCAAGGCCTTCACAAATTCACAGGAAAATTATCATTTTTCATTAAAAGATAAGGAGCCACATCTGTTGAACAGTGTTAACTTATGTAAGTGGTGAGATCATCCATTACCAGGCACTGTCTCTCTGTCGCTCGAATTCCTCTAGATACTGGTTTTTTAAAATAATTACTAATTACCTATATAACATATTAACACTGTATTTTTATCCTCCTCAACAATCATCTTATTGCACAAAATGGAAACACAAAAAAACACAAAGTTACAGTTTTATACAAGGTGTGACTACATTTATAACACTAAACCTTGGTGTAAAAATTTAAAGTAATTAAGTACATATATAATTTTCATCCAGGAAGAAAAGACGTAGATGTAACAAATCACATTTTTTATATCGTGAAGCAATATCAATCTGGAAATGATTCACATAATTTAACATGGTATGGAAAACAATCTGCACTGCTGAATGGTTTAGTATTCTCCTTTGCTCAACTATTTTACTTATATGACTATTTTTCTACCTTAGACTCATGAAAACTGTTATCCAGATTACACATATCGAGATATGATGAAAACTGAAATAATTTTCTCATAAAATTTAGCTAGACTTCCTCTACCAGCACCAAAAATACGAATAAAGGAATATACAACTTTCAGAATGAAATTTTTGGCCTTCAGCAGTTTTTGTACTCCAGCAAAACTGTGTCTGTTTTGGACTTAAACCTGGAACTTTGCCTTTTGCCAAAAATGCTTAACCAAATGTATCACTGTAGCTTACCTTACAGACTGACTCCAAAGCTTTAATGTGAAGCTCACTACAGGGATTCACAAAGATGACAACAGTTTGGGCATCAGTTCCATTTCTTTCCATAAATGTTGCAGCTTCATCTTCTGAATATCTTACACTTGTCTGACAAACAGTAACATTACAGAAATTTCTTACAGGCAAGGTTCCTATCTGCTGATGCTAACATGTTCCAAATAGTTACAAACAAATTTTCCTTGAGGATTAAGGTCTTCTAAGCTAAGCTACTACCAATCTTCTATGTTCAGTTCTAAATATAAACATCAATAATCAATTTTTCTGGTTCAATTTTTGACAACAAAATACAGGCACAAAATACCTCACCATTATTTTATTATGCTGCTAACACTTCTTTCCATTCAGTACAAAAGGAAGTCAGCATATGAAATTATGGTACTCTGAACTCTCTATAGCATTTAATTGTCTGTATCTTTGAAACACAGACCATTTGCCCAATACAACATTCTGTAACATGATAAAAACTAACAACATTTTGCCCAAGGTACTTGTGACAATTACACTCTCAAATTTCACAACAACTGTGGACGGAAATGAAACAGAAGTATTCATATCTGCTCTGACAGTATGGAAACATAATGCTCAAAGTATAAAGAAATCAAAACACTGAAACAGAGATGAGTAATAAGCCATCTTCCAGTATAAGGTGAGAAAAGGCCATAGGATATGATCATTATACTTATGACTAGCCATTGGGTTTTGTATTTTTCAGCATAAGGGCACATTATGGATTAGTTGGTGCACCCACATTTAAAAGGTAGGGACACAAGAGTAGTAACTGCACTAGTAATAGTTGGCAACTCCATGGTCACAGAAAGCTCAAACTGAGAAACAAGTTGCATCTGAATATAGGTTCTTTAAAACACATTCATCTGATTTCACAAGACTACATCTTTTCCACTAATGTAGATAGAAACTGGGATGAATTTTAACTTACTTTAACTTGAATATAGTTTGGATATTTGTTTTTTGTACAGAGGAGGGCACATTGATCATTTGTGAAAATTAAATGAAGACTGTGATACTAAATGTAACTATGTGCATGCTCTTAACAGACATACTCCCATAAATCAGATGTCTGTTTTGAAAATAAAAACTTTGTATTTCTATGTGTAAGTAAAAATACACCCCACGTCCCTATCTGCATTGATGTAAAGGGTATAGTTTTGTGAAACCAAATGACGTGGCTTGAAACTTCCTATGTAAAGGAGTTAGTATCTCAAGAAATTTGACTACTCACATTATTGGATGATTTTTCTGCATTAATTTCATTGAAAGGCAAAGTACTGATTAATGGCTGCAAAAAATTTAATCAACGAGTTTAGTTCATAGGAACAATTGGTTGTGCTCAATAGCCTGGTTGTAATTGTACTAGGCACCATGGCCATCTCTATGCAAACAACCCTAGCAATGAGCAGGGTTCAATTTATAACAAAACTGCTTTCCTTGTCTCACCTTACCTACATATTCAACAAAAATCTCAACGTTTCTCCATTCCTTGGCAATCCCTGTCCATCCTTCCTACCCATTTTTTATATTAAACATACTGCTGCTGTAATAAGAGACGATGATGTTCTCCTAATGCAGGAGCAGATCCAACTTTTAATCAATTACTCTACCTATTTAGGATGTAACAATTCCTTGTTACCATTTTACAACTTTATTACTGAAAGATGGCAAACTACTAGATACAATATTTTTAATATTTCATATGTTTTTTTTTAATCCCTGCATGACTCTGTGTAATATATAAGTTGAAAACTTCTTTTCTCTCCGTCTCTCTTTATAAAAACATTTTCACATAAAATAAGTAAAAAATAAATTAGGCAAGATCATAACAATAACTATTAAACAAGTTTCTGAAATTATATATCACAGAAATTACTTAAAAGCACGGAACACACACAGAACGTCATAGTGATAAAATAATGAACTTTAACAAATTAACAAAATAACATTGCAACAATTAAGGGGCTATAAACACAGTTTAAAACTGCAGCTAGTTCATTAACAGGTTAAGTATCTTACAACTGCATGTAATACATGAAATACGAGGACAATCTTTCTCCCCTCACAAGCATTTTTAATAAAATATTTTCTGTAAAGCTACAGAAATGTACAAAATTTGCAAAAAATAGTGTAATCATTTCCTGCTTATTAGAATTTTCATATGAAAATACATTATGATAACTCTTCTTCACTATCTTCCACTTTGAACAGCCTTCTTCCAAATTCACCAACATTCATATCATTTCCTGAAACTAAAAAAATAGAATATGCATAGAAAAATGTATGTGACTAGGTACGTTTCAATAAATTTAAAACAACAGTACAGTAGCAGATGATTTAAGATTAAAATTCATCACACTATAGCAAAAGTGCCACACCAAAAAGTATTTCATTATAGCAGATGATAATAATAATTATTATTATTATTAATAATTAATAATAATAATAATTATTATTATTATTAATAATAATAATTAATAATAATAATAATAATTATTATTATTATTATTATTTACTATCCATCTGCAGAAGAGAAATAAGAAGGGTGCCAAAGGAAATGAGTTCATGAGTGGAGGTGGAGACAATAGAAAGAAATATAAAACCGCAAATTACGGAGAAAAATTAATGTTTCTAATGAAGCAGAATTCAATTTTTGTTACAGGCTAACAGAATCAACAAATCTTAGTTTTATTATATTCGTACTGACTAACGTATACAGGATGTCCCTGGCCTACCGTACCTGCCTTTTTCTAGAAAACAGTATGTCTGATAATCCTAGTAAATTACGTTTTATTAATGGAATTAAATTTACTGAAATGAAAAGAATGAAATCAGTCAGAATGATAACAATGAAATGCAATGACACAATCTGATACCATTGAAATTCGCTCTCAAAAACCCTGTGGGAGAAAAACTTCTGGTTGTAGAATTTGGAAATAATAGAAAGGCAACATCAGTGACACAGGAAACATAAACTGCTTCTGGAGGACTATGTATTTTTCTGATAAGCAAGAGATCAAGTTTTGGATCGTAGCTTGTCAAACATTCTCGTCTGTCATGACTAATTAATTATGGTTTGGGCAAAACATTACAGAGAAAATGAATGATGTGTCTTCCAAGTGCCCATAATCTATTGGAAACTGGAAGAAATGAGATCCTCTTTAAAATTTGAAATGAAGGAAAAGGTACAAAAGTATATTAGCATTGTTGAATAGAGGAGGAGGGGCATTTTTGTCAGATTAGTTTTGAAGTAGGATGTACTGATTCAATAGTATTATTAACAAATCTACCTAGTCCTGATAGGCTGAGCAATGATTAAAGAAATAAACACTTATTCTACAGGTAAGAAAAGTATTAAACTGCTACTTTACGGTGGGATGAGGAAGCACATTTTGTTAGACATTGGTATCTAACAGATGTACCTTCTTTCCAATAGATCAGTTATATAATTATGAGTGTTAAACTGAGTACAATCTTCTGTTTGTAAAATGTTACGGAGCAAGTAATTAGCTAGTTTGGTTATGGTTTCCATTATCAGTTTACTTGGTGGCCAGACACACTTCAAACAAAATTTTTCTGGTTCATGTCAAGAGACATATCACCACATCTAACTCATCTTTATTAATTATTGTGCAGCTGCAACAAAGACACCATGTACTAATAGTGGCCTAGATAGATAAATCTAATTCAGAAAATATATCAAATGCTGCAACTTATAGAGATCCAAAGTACACTGTTCACATCTGCAACAAAATGCATCTCTTACAGTAAACTGCAGACAGGTAAATGTGTTCTTTTGCAATAATTTCTGCAGAAGAGGGTTACTGCTCACTTAGAAAAGACTTTACTTTTTTTTTCTAGAATACCAAAAAATGAATTTATTTTAAGTAAGTGCAAGAAAACTTTTACTGTCAGTAAAACAATAAAATTTAATTTTTAATACTATTCCTTATCCGAAAAAATTCACATCTCTCTGTTTCAGCATTGTTAACAGCCCATCAGCAGTAGGAAGACTGCTTTGATGACATCAATGATTCAGCACACTATACAAAAACACTTTTCTGACAAAGAATGTTGTTTTGAGAGGTTTATTCAACAATACTATCTATGTACCTTCACATGAGCAATTTCACAGTTAACCTCATTTCCTGCAGTCTCCAGTAAATTCCACACACTATGAGCTACGCCATTTAATTCATCCTTAATGGTTCATCTAAGGTAGGTAGGTAGGTAGGTAGGTAGGTGTAGGTGTGTGTGAAGCAGGATTTTTGACAAGCGGTATAAAACAAACGGGAGAGTATACTGCAATGTGGTCAATAATCTTAGTTTTTTTAATTATTTACTTATTTTCATTTATGGAGCTACTGAAGCAACTATTCTGTTAATGGAGCTAAGCAATTAAAAACAAACCCACAGGCTGTGGAAAGCAGCGTATAGTGATATGACATTTGCAACGGATTGCTTAGTAAGTTTTCCACAACAACAAATGGGGGAATGTACTATCAAGTCTAAGACCACTAGCATAATGCAAGTTGTGCTCCAGTACCAGTACCTATCATTTATGCAGTAAAGTGGGCAATGACGGACTGTAATATCAGTTTTATCTTCTATTTACCAAATAGTTTAGGTGAGTTACATTTCGCTGTCTGCCCGGTTAGCCGAGTGGTCTAACGCGCTGCTTTCCAGGTGGGAAGGCATGCTGGTCCCTGGCACAAATCCGCCCGGCAGATTAGTGTTGAAGTCCGCTGTGCCAGCCAGTCTGTGGAAGGTTTTTAAGGCGGTTTGCCATCTGCCTCGGCGGATCCAGGCTGGTTCCCCTTATTCCGCCTCGGTTACACTATGTCGGTGATTGCTGCACACACACTATCACCACGTACGCATGCACCATAATTACTCTCTACCACGCAAACATTGGGGTTACACTTATCTGGTGTGTGACATTCCCAGGGGGAGGGAGGGGAGGGGGGGGGGGGGCAGGGTGTCCACTGGAGTTCGAACAGCACAATAACCCTGAGTTTGGTGTAGGGTGGCGGAGGGTGAGCAGACTGCTGTAGCCTGTTGTGGGGTTGTGAACCACTGAGGCCTATGAGGGGGATGAAGCCTCTCCATCGTTTCTAGGTCCTGCGTTCCCTACAATACAATGCAATACCTTTCACTAATCAATCCAAGTTACTCCCAACTTATAAGAAAGATTTTGAAAAATTATGTCAGGCTTATATCGCTGATATAAATTTATTGTAGATTTATGTAACATGTTTTATGCTCACACATTATGATTTTTTTGGAGAACAAGAATTTTTCCTATAAAAACCAACATGGAGCTCTTGTGAAATGCTTCTAACTCTTTTTGTACACGAGATCCAGGGCACCATAAACAACTGCACCCAGATTAATACAGTGTTCACTCACTTTCAGAAAGCATCTGATAAAGTTCCACACTGTTGTTTAGTGAAAAAATTACAAGCTATCATGTAGCGGAACATACTGTGGCTAGATTATGGATTTATTAGCAGATACAACTCGGTCTGTTATACTCAACAGGATGAAATCGACATTGGAAGTTCACTCCAAACATTAATAAATGTAACGGTTTGCACATAAAATTACCAAGCGATCTACTAACGTTTGATTAAATTATTGGCGACAAACAACTGGAAATACACCAACTGACAAAAAATGTTAAGCATCCAGAAGGCATGGTTAAGTGTCAATGTAACTTTGTACACTTACATACTGTCAGCAGGCATGGAAGTAATTTGAGCTGCAATTCTCTGTGACAGCTAAAATGGCCACCAGAGTCCATTAGTACTGTTCACATTCAGTGCTGTTACCAGATCTGGTGGGATATACAAGGGGCATGAACAGTGTTGCATGTGATTACTGTGAAGGACTTAGAGACACCATGTGCTTTTGTGAAACTGTGTTTAAAAGCACCTGATAGGATTTGAAAAGGGCCTCATTGTGGATCTCCATTTTCCTGTCTGGTCAAATTGTGCAATACCAAGATTTGTGAGGAATTCGGATACGATGGTTGCCCAATGTTTGACTGCATGGGAATGTGAAGGCAAGGATACTCTTCGCCAATGTTCTAGTAAACAATATCTGAACACCAAACGGGAGGGTAGTGGTATTGTGCACCAAACCTAACATAACCCTACACATCTGCACCTGTCATTCAGGAAATAGTAATCGACTACCTGCAACATTCTGTGTCATCCTGCACCACTGACAGACTAGAGATCACAAATGGAGCAAGTACAAGTTTAACACTGAGGATTGCGAACTTTGGAAATCAAGGTTCCACTGCTACATCGGTGCGATATTGGCTTCCTTCTTTTCCACTATAGTTTTGTATGATGAGTCTGAGAAAGGTGTCACTGCAATTGCTTCCTGTTCATTGTCTCATTCTCTCTTACTGAAATGTGCAGGACAGTAAGGCTAGTCATGATTTAGTACGGAACCTGCCTGCAGGATTGCAATATTTGCATATACTTTCAGTCATCCCAATTTGTCTCCATGGACCAATAGTGAGTTACGCAGCTTATCGTTCATTTCTGCGACTTTTTCGAAAACTGGTGTAAATTCACTTTAATAACTGATCACCATTTAGATAATACACTTCATCCTCATCCTGCTTTCTTGTGCTGTCATCAAAGAATCGGTGATGTGTGAGTCTACATGTAACTGTTAGGAATGCGCGCTCGCACTCGCGCGCGCTCTCACACGGGGCATCATCTCCAAACTCCAGGGGTAGCGAGTCAGAGAGATTACAAGTCCAGCGCAGGGTGCCTAGGTTTGAACAGTCCAGCAAAATGTGGACGACTGTCAAACGCAGACAGTGGGATGCATCCTCGCGATGGATATGACCATGGGTCAGCCATGTATGGCTGATGCAGAGCCGGCAAAGGACAGTAGAGTCCTGCATGGAGGACCCCCACAGATCAGTAGTCTCCATTATCACCTATAATTAGTATAGTGAAGACAGAGTGAACCATTCTGTATTTCAGGCACCTAAAACTTGACAGAGTAATACCAATCAGAGGTCTGTTTTCGGAATACCAATCTTAAGAGTCAGTTTACTGGTAAACAGTTTGGCCAAGCTGTCAGTGAGTCCATTCCTCATGATCTCAACATGGCCTGGGGTCCAGACGAAGGTCACTGAGCATCCCCACTGTTCAACGGCATACAGGGAATCCTGGATAGCAATGACCAAGGGATGGCAAGGGTAGCACTGGTCAAGAACTTGTAAACTGCTCAAGGAGTCGCTGTAAATTGGAAACGACCCACCAGTACAGGAACGGATATGCTCAAGAGCACGGGAGCTGGCTACTAACACCGCAGTGAAAAAATTAACAGCCATCCCCACAATGAGAGCAGTTCAGTATGCCCCACAAAAGTATAAACAAAGCCCACGCGACCACAACCATCAAGCCATCAGTGTAGATGACTCGCAGACCTGGGGATGTGCGAAGGATCAAGAAAAATTAGTGGCGGAGGGCCTCGGGATGAACAAGTCTTTTGGACCTTGTGATAGATCAAGACAGAGCTGCAGTTGTGGGATGCACCACAGATGTGTGCAGGAGTGGGTCCACAGAAGAGGTGGAAGAGAAAACAACTGAAGTTAGAGAGTATAAACAAGATGTGGATTGCGATCGTAATTCCTTATTGGGGTCGCCGTTGCAGGAGATGAATTACTATCTTTGGAAAGAGGTGACGGTAATTCGGATGCTTAGGGAAGCTGCAAACATGGCTAGCATAATTGCATGGTATCTGATAAGCAATGGAGGGACACCAGCCTCCATGAGTAAGCTGTTCACAGGGCCAATTCAAAAGGCTCCTGTCGCAAGTTGAACCCCAGAGGGATGTATAAGACCCAGTATCCACAATGCTGAGAGTGATGCCGAACCCTATGCCAGACTCCCATAATAAAGGCACGATTGTATCAGGATTCTGTAAAGCTGCAGAAGGGTAGTGCGATCTGCACCTCAGCTAGTGGTACTCTGGCAGAGAAGTGTATTAAGGTGTAGCCATCACTTCCACTTAAGCTGGCAAAGATGGAAAATCCATATCAACTGGAAATCAATGACCAGTCATACAAACTGATAAGTCTCCACCACACCGAGTAGTTGGTCATCAAGGCAACACTTTGGTTGTGTGTGAATGTTACAACATTGACGGAAGTGTAGTCTTGGCAACATAAAATCGAAGGCCATGGGTGAGGAGCCATGCCTGGGCGTTTTGTATGGCGCCTTGCAGTTGACGTTCAGTGACACCAACTAGATGAGGAATAGCATAGGCAAAAGTCATCAACATGATACTAAGGAACCCACAGCTGCTGCCGGACCATTGATGGCAACTAGAAAGAGAGGGGCATTCAGTACAGAGCCCTGCAGGACCCCATTCTCTGGGATATGGGGTGTACTGTAGTAAACACCAACTTGAACCTGGATCGTACGACGTGGTAGGATGTTCTGTATGAAAACCAGGAGCGGACCCTGGAGACTCGACTCATGTAAGGTACCAAGGATGTCGTGTCATAAGCTTTTTTCAAACCAAACAAGACAACTATAATGTGCTGGTGTCAGGCAAAAGCTGTTCAGATGGCAGACTCCAGGTAAACCAGGTTATCAGTAGTGGAATGGTCTTGGTAAAAACTGCCCTGGGACAGAGACAGAAGACACCAACACTCAAGGAGTCAACACACCTGCTGGCTCACCATGCATTCAAGAAACTTACAGGATACACTGGTGAGACTTACTGGGCAATAACTGTCTGTCTCTAGAGGATTCGTACCCCGTTTCAGTACTGGGGCAATGATGCTTTCTCGCCACTGCGATGGGAACTCAACCTCGTGCCTGATGTGGTTAAAGATGGCAAGGATATGATGCTGACAATCCACCTGAAGGTGCTTGATCATTTGGTTGTGGATGCGGTCTGGACCTGCGACTGTATCAGGGCAGTGTGCGAGGACACTGATGAATTCTCACTTACTGTATGGAGTATTATATAGCTCCAGGTGGTGTGTAGTACAAGATAATTGTTTTTATTTCAACCGTTGTTTTAGGACACAAAAGGCCGGTTAATTCTCAGTTGCTGATGCTTGAGAGTAGTGCAGAACAAAATGTTCGGCAACAGTGTCTGGTCAGTGTAGACAGTGCCATTCAAGGTAATACCAGGTACACCTGCAGGTATCTGGTATCTACAGACATGTCTGATCTTAGCCCAAACCTGTGAAGGAGAGGTACAGGCTCCAATGGTTGAAACATACTGTTCCCAACATTCCGCTTCAGTCTCTTTATAAGGTGGATGACCCGGGCACAGAGCTGCTTAAAGGCAATGAGATGCTCCATCGGTAAGTGCTGCTTATGAAGTTGGAGAGCCTGCCTATTATCTTGAACGTCCTCTGTGTTTCAAGGACCACCAAGGAACTGTCTTCCATCACAGCAGGCACAAGGAAGAGGGGATCCCTAAAACATTTGCCATAAGAATTGCTGTAGTTATATTCTGGACTACATCATTGATATCTCCAAGGGGCAGGGAGCCAAGGTCGACAGCAGAGGCGAAAGCATCCCTGTCAGTACTGTTGAGAGTCGTTCTGGGCAGGCGTCCAGGGGGGTAACACTGAAAAGTGGTCACTACCACGCACGTCACCATGGACCCTCTAAGGATGGATGGGAGAAGACAAAGACTGCAAATGGAAATGTCTATGGCCGAGAAGGTTCTGTGTGCCACACTGAAGTGTGCTGGGGGTACCAGTATTCAAGAGGCAAAAGTAAAGTTGTGCCAGTATAGTTTCGAGGTCTTTACCATGGCCAATGACCATTGTTCCACCCCACAAAGGGTTACTGATGTTGAAATCACCCAATTTAGGAAAGGTGGAGGAGCTGAGAAACCAGTGCAAATAGTATGTTCTGAGACACTTCACCACTGAGAGGGAGGTAAATATTGCAGATGGTAATATCCTGAAATGCTCTTATCCAAACAGCCACAGTCTCCAAAGGTGTATTAATAAGCACGAGTTTGCTATACAGACTGTCTAGAACACATTTGCAAACTTCTGACAACCTGTCATATGCAGCATGATTCTTATAATCTCCCCAGTATCCACAAAGGCATTGGGTCTGCCTTGCTGGAAACCAAGTCTCCTGGACTGCAATGCAGAAGCCAGGGGATGTGCTCAACAGATGCCATAGCTCAGCCAAGTGGTGGAAAAACTGCCACAATTCCACTGGAGAAAAATGTCGAAGTACAGTGAGGCCATGAAGGGACCAAGGGGGCAGGCTATTCCTTAGGGTCACCTGCTGCCACTAGTCGAGGGGTTATGGCATCAATATATACAGGTTTCGGGTTCCGTTGTGTCTCAGGGGCCACTAGACTCTCTACCTCGGCCCAGAAGTGGAACAAGTAGGATTTGGTGGCATGGGGGTCACCAGAATGGCCTCCTTCTTGGAGGACTTTTTCTTGCCTCTACTTTCCTAAGAGGATTTTGATGATTGTGTGAGCTTCTCTGAATGAGTTTCGGGTAAAGAGCATGATCACGAAGCCCTGCGACCAGCAGCCTGGTTTTAGGGCACAAAACTGCTATGGTCATAAGCACCCATTCTGTGGCTTAGTGAAGGGTAAAAAACCAAAATTTAAATCAGCAGGAATGGGAGCGAAACTCAAGGAAGGACTCTAAAAATTTAAGGAAATTTTAGGAAATTGCTATTGAAGGAGGGTGGTTTTCCCTGAAAAGGGTGTCAAATGACTGATGTTATCTCACTTAACACTGATAAACTCAAGGATGCGACCTGCTGGGCATGTGTCATCTGCTAAAAGGGAAGATATCTCAGGTGACAGCTGTAAACAGGTGCATAGCGGATTAAAACAGGGGCACTGAAGTATAAAGTGTCTAACCGTCCACAGTTGAGAGCAGTGGGACAAAGCGGGGGAGGATCGCCACTTACAAGATGTCAATGGCCAAAAAGACAGACCCCAATTCGGAGTCTAGTTAAAATTACCCCCTTCTCTGACAAGGCCGGAAGGAAGAGGTCCAAGCACAGGGAAGAGCTTTTATGTTAAGTATTTATTATCAGGAAGTGATGACCGATGTGTGTGCCGCAAAAGAGCAACACTATGACATAAAATGCTCTGTAGTTCGGCAAAGGTAAACAAGCAAGCCATGGGCCAAGGAAGAGAGACTGCAGCCTTTGCTGCTACATCGGTTGCTTTGTTTCCGCAGATACCAACATGTCCTATGGCTCAGAGGAATGCCACAGAGATGCCCCCCCAAGATGAGCATGTGGAGGCAAACCTGAATACGATGGACCAGATGGTGGACAGGATAAAGTGTTTGGTGGTTGAGAAGAGAGCTTAGCGAATCCATGCATATAATATACTGAATCTGTTTATGGCAATGGATGTATTGGACAGCCTGGAGAACAGTGTAAAGCTCCAAAGTAAGAACCGAACTCTGCTCGGGAATCTGAAACCTAATTGGGGGGTCGCCAACAATATAGGCACTCCCAAAACCAAAGGCGGTCTTTCAGGCATCAGTGTAAATAAATGTGGCATCCTCCATTTGTGCGCATAGAGCAGCAAATGCCTTGGGAAGCTGACAAAGGTCACAGAGAAGGCACGTCTGGGGGCAAAGCCAATGTGGCGCCATACCCCCATTTGTCAAGAAAGTTTTAGGAAATTGGGAGGAAAGGTAACGTAGCAGTAGAGAGGAAGGGTGCCCCGCATACCCTAAATCCAAGGAGGTGTCAGAAAAAAGGGCATGGGTCGGATAAGCAGGCAGGGAAGAGAGATGACTAGTATAATGACTCAGAAGGACAGTTCGCCGATTGGACAGTGGAGGTTCAGCAGTCTCAATGTAAAGGCTCTCCACGGGCCTGGTGTAAAAAGCTCCAGACACTAAACGCAGTCCATGGCGGTGGACAAAGTCTAGATGCCAAAGAACAGATGGCCATGCAGAGGAGTAAACTATGCTTTCACAAACAATTTCGAGTGCACGAAGGTGCAAGATAGGCAGAGGAGGACCACTCGGTCCACTCCCCAGTACGTACTATGCAGAACATGGAGGGCGTTGAGGAATTGCAGACAGCGAGCTGAAAGATATGAAATGTGGGAAGACCAGCACAGTTTTCTGTCAAACTCAAGTCCCAAAAATTTGGCGACATCTGCAAACGGAAGGTCAACAGGGGCCTAGATGTACGGGAGGCAGATAAAACTTCATATGACACCAAAAATTTACATAAACGGATTTACTGGGAGAAAACTGGAAGCTGTGGGAGGGGGGGGGGGGGGGGGGAGGTACATGGTATTGAAAGTGAAAGTTCCACGGCTGTAAGAATAGCTTCCGTAACATACGAGTGGCCTGATCGTCAATGCTAGTAAATTGACGGTCATCAAATGTAGCTAGAGAGGAGGAAGTGTCCAATCAGCTTGCGAAAACTGCCAGCATCCTGGGCACATAGATGGCAGTTGTGGCTGTAATCGATGGACACAGGGAAAATGGTCAATCCAGTGTGTATCAGCAAACCATTCATTCAAAGTGCTGAGCTAGCTGAACAGTACCGCTGGAAAGGTCCAAATGAGAGTAAAATGTAGGTTCCCAAGGGTTGAGGCGAACCAGATCCACTTGGTGGAAGAGGTCAATCAATAGGGAGCCTCTCGGACAAGGACACCGGGATCCCCAAAGCGGGTGATGGGTGTTGAAGTCCCCAACCAGCAAAAAGGGGTCTGGGAGCTGACCAAGGAGATGAAGGAGATCGGTTCTTGCCATTGGTGTAGACGATGGAATGTATATGGTAGAAAGACAGAAGGTGTATCCAGAAAGGGAAAGACATACAATGACAGCTTGGAAGGAACTGTGCAAGGGGATTGGGTGATAATGGATAGTATAATGAAAAAGAATATTATGTGCCCCGTGAGCCACAGCACCATCAACAGTGGAGAGATCAAACCGGACTCATTGGGAATGAGGGAAGACAAAGTTATCATGGGAACATAGCTTTGCTTTCTGTAGACAGTAGATGGCCGGAGAGTAGGATCATAAGAGATTTGACAATTCATCCTGACTGGAGCGAATTCCGCGGGTATTCCAATGGATAACTGACATAGGTTGGACAGAAAAGGGAAAAATCTCACCACGGTTGCCTCAGCTCAACAACCACTGATAGCCAGCGGCCGACAGTGTGGAACTTCATTCAGCCAGAGGCAGAAGATCCTGACCCATAGGTTGTTCGGGGGGGGGGGGGGGGGGGAGGGGAGGGGAGGGGGGGCGAGGGGGGGATGGCGGAGGAGGGTTAGCTCCTGCTGCCAGTGATCGGCTAGTTCATTGTCTGCCAGTGGTGCATCTCGGTGACATGGAAGGTGGCCGAGAGCGGCTACTGCTGGGTGGTGCTGTAGAACGGACACACCTTGGTGGAGAAGGAGAGGAACTTTGTTTCTTATGAGTCTCCTTGGAAGCAGGATGTTGAGATGAGGGAGGAGTCGATGCTTGTGAGGTCTGGGTGTGTAAAAAATCTTCACTGGTAGGCTCTTTTTTGGAAGTCTGGGTGTCTGATTTTTGGGCCTGTGATGTAGCAGGAGCCGATGAAGGTTGATCCTTAAAGTGCGGGTGATAGTGGGGAAGTTGAACGATCTTTGGGCTGGCTGATTTGACGACCGTGGTGCTAAAGGCGAGGTCGTAAGTCTGCGTGGCTACCTCCTTAGTAGGTAGTGGGCAATGCTATATTTACCCGCTGGTAGCACAGTGGGCTACCAACCGGTGAATAACTTATGAGCAGCAAAAATAGATGCCATTTTCTTCATTCGGATTTCCTCAATAACTCTATCATCTTTAAAAATAGGGTAAAATCTAGAGCAAGCAGCGTGGTCACCCATACAGTTGATGGACAATCACCCTCAAGGGCATCCCTGCCACACGCAACGCATTTGGCCAAATTGGAGCACAGCTGGCTGGTATGATTGAACTGTTGACACTGATAGCAACGCGTAGGGTTGGGGATGTAAGGGCAAACTGAAATCATCCCATATTCCACTTTAATGTTCAATGGAAGTTGAACTCTGTCAAACGTCAAGAAGAGAATGCCAGTCGGTACCACTTCCTTCCTTTTCAACCCTTTTCATGAATCAATGTTCAGCCATTACAACCTGATCAGACCGGTAATTTTGAATGTCCTCATTGGATAATCCATCGAGTGATCTCACGTAAACCAGCCTGTGCAATCAATTTAAAGTAAGGTGCGCTTCCACCTAGGCACGGAAGGTGTGTAGCAGTAAGCAATTTATGTACCTGGAGGGCACTGTCTGTTTCTAACAACAAGGTGCCATTTCGTAACCGGGAACAAGATCTTCAATTGCGTCGACACCTTTCTGAATAATGAAAGGGCTGACTGTAGAGATGTCTTGGCCTTTGTCAGACCAAGAGACAACTAGGAACTTTGGCACTGACAGAAGAATTGTCCGTGGTTGAAACTCATCTAGATTCCTCTTGTGGGCAGAAGTTGTAGAAGTAGAAGAAACCATGATTACTGGCATCTCCAATGGCGCAATCCTTCTTAGTGGGGTCCCTCTCTGGGGGCAGTCACACCTTAGGTGTTTGTCCACACCTCAGGTCACACCTCCTGAGAAATGGGCGGAGGGACCAATAGGCATGTTCCAAAGGTACCAGCTCAGGTAATCACCCCTCCCCGGGCCTGGCCTTTACCAGGGGGTACGTATGTGTCCTACTTGTATACCTAGGGCAGGGAATTACATGTTACCCTGTCACCGGTAACACATGGGTTGGCCTTCAGACACGCACAGGGAGGAAAGAAAGAGAAAGGAAGAAACAAAGAAAGGGAAAGAAGAGAAAAATTCTCAAACACTGCAATGGAGAAGAAAGTAAAGAGAAGACAAATTAAGGGCAGAGACTTTCCATTAGTGAAATAAAAGAAGAGAAACCATGTCTTACATTCACAAGTGCCCGCCTCCGGACCTATGCACACAACATACACCCAAAGAGAAGGGGAAGGCGAGGTGTGGGGTGAGGAGAGGGGGGGGATATAGAGGACAGGGAGGGATGTGAAAAGGTAAGGTATGCACCCTGGAAAGGAAAAGGGAGCTGCACTAGCTCGGGATCCCGTGCTCGCCATGCACATATCCACGGAAGAGTTGTGGACCCCCTGGGGGTGCACAGGGAGTGTTCGCGTGCAGCGTTTGTCCACAATCTCTACAGATGGTACTAGCACTGCGATGAGAAGACATGTGCCCCAATTTAAAGCACTTGTAGCCCTGGATAAGGGGGAAGGGGGGTAGCCCAACATGTGCTTTCACATCGCATTGGTATACCATTACTATCAAGTTGCATACCGGCCTTAAAAGCCAAGATGAAGGCACCAGTAGCAACTCTATTGCCCTTGATGACAATGAAGTCCCATACTCCTTGACAGAGCATAGGGGAGCGATGCAGGAGTCCCGCACTGCTGTACTAGGCAAGGTCCTAGTGGAGGTGGTTTGCCACCTTCCTCTGACAATAATGGGGATGGGTGGTGGTGGTGATGATGATGATGATGATGATGATGATGATGATGATGATGATGATGATGATGATGGTGGTGGTGGTGGTGGTGACAACACAACACCCAGTCATCTCGAGGCAGGTGAAAACCCCTGAACCTGCCGGGAATTATACCCGGGACCCTGTGCTTGGGAATTGAGAACTCTAACGCGGGACCATGAGATAGACCTCCTATGTACACAATGGACAATGTGTACAGTCCATCACTCCAGGCTGTAAGTTGGTGCATAGCTCATCACCAGATTGTAAGAGCAGGTCTCTGTGGCAAATAATGTCCTGAACTAAATTCAGACAGTTGTGGAGAGTGACAGTCACTGTTATGTCAGCCAGAGTGTTACAAGTGAGCAGTGCCCGCCACTGGGCAGAGGATGCTATTTTTATCAGAACTGATCCATTTTTAATTTTAGAGATGGCAGTCACTTTGCAAAACTTTTCATCTAAGTTCTCTACAAAGAACTGCTTGCTCTGCTTGCTGTCTCGCCATAAGTTTCTCTCATGGTGTAGCCAGAAGGGAACATTTTAAGGTTGTATCTCTTTGTGTTGAAAGAGGACTGTTTTTTCATAGAGACTGCTGGAGCTGTGTGGCCACCAACAGGAGATAACTTCATCCGCTTCATTTGCGGATGATCCACCACGGTGCCAACAACTCCGAATAGGGACTCCCTCCATGGGTGCCACCCAGCCTCAGCAACAGCTACCTTGCCACCAATCCACTGCTCAGAGTCCCTGTGCCCCAGTCAAGATGAGCACATACTCCTTGGCATGCATGGGGAGTTTTCAGCTCAGGTACCAAGAGTGCAATCCCTCTGTGGTCAGGGGGCTACTACCATGCAGGTACTTGACGACCCAACCCACAATGTGGTGGCTACTGTGCTAGGTTTTGGTGGTGCTCTGATGGAAACACACAAAGGTGGAACACACATCGCATTGGGCAATGTTCCTTGCACAATCCACACCTCTGGAGTTTTGAAAACTGGTGGCAGGTCAAACCCAACAATGGGGATCATGTGTCTTATTTGATGAAAACTTGTGGAATATGCCCCAAGTGGAAACTCAAGGCCCAATCATAAACCAGGTCCAAGCACGGACGGCACCAAGACAACCATCCGGTGGAGAGGCAGAGGGAGAGGGAGAAAGGGATAGTGGAAATACAAGCATGCAGCAGGGAAAAGAGGTAATGCTGCAAAGGCTATGATCCTGTGGTAGCCAAGTACGTACTCACAAAAGAGTTGCGAGACCCAGGGAAGGGTGGCAGTAGCAGCAATGCCCCAAGTTCTCTGTTGTACTTGTAAACTTGTTCTCCTATCTGCACAGGTAGAGTCCAATTGTATCTTCAAGATTCAAATGATGAGCTAATGATTAAATGGCCAGTGGCAGAGACAAGGTTCTGAGCATATGGAGACTGATTTCAGAGATGACATCATTGGTCTCGTTGGCAAGTTTAAGGAGAGTATAAGGAGCTCTATTTGAGACTAGAAGCAGGCGGACTAGGGAATTACTGTGTCACTTGTAGGCTGTCATTAACACCATAACACAAATGTTGTATTTTGTTCAGTGATGAACTGCAGTTCTGCACCATCCTAGACGACTACCATCAGCAAGTATGGTGGCAACCTTTGAGAGGTACAATTTTTCCAATGTTTTGGGGAGAGACAGCAATGTTACTTCTGATATCATGGTGGGGCGAGCCATCGAGTATGACTTAAGCTCACAGCTGTTAGTGATCGACGGAACTGTGATGGTACAATGATATGTCACACAAATTCTACGTCCTTGTGTGTTACTTCTCATGCAACAGTACTGTAGTACCATTTTTCACAAGGCATGTCTGTCTACAGACTGTGTGATATGGAGGTACTTCTGTTGCCAACAAAATCCCTGATCCACCCCCAATAGCTCGGACAACAACTCCAACCCAGTGCCAATATACACGATATCAAGGACCAGTTACAATGGTTGAGTCAGCTTGCCTAAGGAGAGGGTACAATGGATTTGCGACACTCTTCTCAACAGTGTCTGTGCATTCATCCAGGCCAGAGAGGGTGCAACATTGTACTGGTAAGTGGGCTCATTCTGCTAAGTTTCTTGGATGTTTGACTATGTTACAATCACTACAATGACTTTACATACCATCTCTACGTCGTAGATGTACCATACTGCTATTGCACACCTTGAAAATGAGTTTCTCGTATCAGTGTTTGTAATGGCACGTGTAAATTGACAGTTGTTGGCAATGTGCCACAAACAGGTGTCAGTTCCACTATGAGTCTTTCACTCTGCAGTTGACTGTGCACTGTTTCGAAACTTTCTGGTTGGCAAACTGCGACTATAAACCAAAACCTTGACTTAGGGATAATGTTTGTATTGACTGAGCTATCTTGGCCATCCACTCACAGTTTCACTTTTGGCAATACCTCATTCCTACCTTCCGCACACTACAGATGTATAATTGCATTCGTTGTATGACAAACACTCCTGCAAGAAGAGACGTTTTGGAGAACAGTTAGCCACAACCTCTGGGATTATTCCCAGGACAAATCTTTCACTCTGCAGTGGAGTATGCACTCCTTCGAAGCTTCATGGTGTGCACACTGCTGCAGAATGAATGACTCAATCTGGAAATTTCTGTCTTGTTCCAGCTTTGTAGAATTGTCTTCTTCCATAGACATTCTGTAAATATTGTTTCCTCCACTGTTAATCACATCTGCTGAAACATCGCCCCCAGATGCTTTCCTTCATATCTCAAATGCCAACAAATGAAATGTGTTTTGCACCAAACACTTTGTCTCCTTCATTCCTGTTTCTCTAACCAAATTTCCATAATATATATTTTCAGCTTGAACACATTTACTAACTACTTTATTTAATTAAGCACATTCTGTCTGCCTGAAAGTTGCATTCTCTTTCACAACCACCTCTCAGTCCACTTGAGATATCCTCCTTTTCCCAATTCAATAAAGTTGTTCACACCAGCAGCATCTTTTGTTATCTGTTTAAGCATCTTCTTTAAGTACTTGCCTCTCTCACTGATGTCTAAACAATTTTCATTTTTTAATATGCTGAACATGGTGTTTAATTTGAGTTACTATATCTCCATACTCTTAAATTACCCCTCATGACATATTTCCTATGTCCTGCCTGATGAGTATCCATTTTTACTCTACGTCTTAACAGTCCACAGTCAGTAGAAACTCTAAATATTTCAACTAGTCCAGCAATTCAGACACAAAAGAAATATTTTACACAACCTGGCTAGAAACAGAGCTGATCCTTCGAAGCACATCACAACTGATAGAGGGGGATAAATGAAGCTATTAAAGGAAATGTTAGGGGAGTATTTTCGTTTGGTTAAATTAACAGACTGCCAGTACCTACTTACTTGAAGGTCAAACTGAGAAACATTTAGTTCAGATGTGGAAAATGCCAAATACTTTATGAATCACAATCTACATATGTGTTCCACGTAATAAGAGGAAGCAAAGATTAATTTTGGTCTGATGGTACTCCTTCAAAGGAGGTTGCAAAAACATGGAAACTGATACAGAAAACTTAATAGCAACTTGTGCATCCACATGAAAGAGTATGCATGGAGCCTACAAAAACGTTCAATCAGATCTTTTGACAGATGTATCATGACACAATCCTAAGTTTTGATCAAATGTAATTTCAATGGAGGAATCAAAGCCTTCCATTCAGCATCTCACAGATTCATCTATTGTCGAAACTGAAGACAGTAGGCAGAAATATTAAGTTCTGCTTTTAAAAATTTATTCACACATGAGGATAATGCCATTTAAATGACTGACCACCATAAAGACTCACAAATGAGCATTATTAATATAAGCAAGCCTGACATTTAAAAGCAATTAAGACTATTTAAAACAAATAAGGCACCACGCCCTGACACTGACAATATTACAGTACAGAATTAACCCCTTTTCTAGCTCATATTTATAGAGAATATCTTTTGTGGCAATGGGGAAAAAAGTGCAAATGACTCCTGGTTATGAAAAGGGTAAAAGATCAGATGCACATAATCACATACCATGTATCTGTTGCAAGGCCCTAGGGCATATACTAAGCTTATGAAATTCTTTATTCATAAATGATATCTTGCAAACAGAAAATGCAGTGAATAGGTAAATCCCTTCTTCCCAGATTTCCGAAAGGTGTTAAGAAAATGTACTGTATCACCGAATACTAACCGAGATACACTCATATAGAGTCGCTATGCAGATATAATTGTTGTTCTCATGGCATAACAACTTTATGTGGGTCTTAGTCTATTCAACTAAGTTCCACCATTCTGCCCTCTCCAGTGCATTTCTCAACTGTTCTCCGACCCAGAAATTTTGTATCTTCTTCCACATTGTCTACCCACTACTTTTCTGGTTTAAACATGTCTTCTCCCAGTTGGCCTCTATTCAAAGACCTGTGTAGTCATTCTTCCAGTATCAATCCTAAGCACTGTAGGAGTGACTCCTGGTTTGTGCCAAACTAATCTTATGATGTTAGCTTCTTGTATGCGGTGGCCCAACTCAACATTCTTTCTAGATTCCCGGGAACCATTGCTATCCTCAACTACACCACTGATCTTGCAGAATTCTGTATTCAAATATCCTGAGCTGCTGCTGATCAGTATAGTTTATTGTCAATGTTTAACATCCATTAGGTTACAACTGGTCTGTTCAGGACCCTACATACTTGCAATTTAAACTGTTTATTTAATAATCTGCATTTCGACAGCTGACATCCCTTTCACAACAAAAAAAAATCCCTACCATACTGCATGGCCACCTGTGGATGGTGTGCCTCAGTAACAAGAACTCCCTCACATAGTACGCTGTGGGTCTCATCCAGCCCTTAACAGACAGGCACTATAGCCAGACCCAGTCTGCAAACACATATCTTGTGCCATTTCCCTCGCACCCCCAATCTTACCAACACCTCCAAGAACCAGCTACAAAGGGATGCCCCCTTCATTACCCAGTACCACTCTGCACAACAACGACCGGACCACATCTTTCGCCAGGGCTTTGATTACCTATCATCATGCCCTGAAATGATGGACATCCTATCTGAGATCCTTCCCACTGAAGTGGTGTTCCACCATCCAACCTCACCAACATTCTAGTCCATCCCTACACCACTCGCAACCCCAAACCCTTGCCACAAGGACGTATCCCTGTGGAAGACCCAGTTGCAAGACCTGCCCAATCCACCCACCCAACATTTCTTATTCCAACTCTGTCACAGGTTTATCCTACCCCATTAGGGGCAATGCCATCTGTGAAAGCAGCCATGTCATTCATGGGCTCTGGTGCAATCATTGCACGGCTTTTTATATTGGTGGACTACCAAACAGCTGTCCACCAGGATGAATGGCCCCCGCCAAACTGTGGCCAAGAGCAAAGTAAACCACCCTTTGGCACAACATGCAGCTGAACATAACTTCTACATCTACATCAATACTCTGCAACTCATATTTAAGTGCATGGCAAAGGGTTCATCGAACCACCTTCACAATTCTCTATGATCCTAATCTCGTATAGCGCGTGGAAAGAACGAACACCTATGTCTTTCTGTAGGAGCTCTGATTTCCCTTATTCCATCACGGTGATCATTTCTCCGTATGTAGAGCGGTATCAACAAAATATTTTTGCAAGTTGGTGATTGGAATTTCATGAGAAGATTCTGCTGTAATGAAAAACACCTTTGTTTTAATGATGTCCATCCCAAATCCTGTATCGTTTCAGTAGTTGCAGAAATGTACAAAATAATAATAATAATATCAGACCAATGAATATTACACTAACAGAATTCAGTATGTTATACCTATGCAGAATGTTGTAAAAATGAAAGTAATGATGAGTGTGCCCCAAAGAAACATAACAGAGCCTCTAATGTTCTCAATATGTGTAAACAATTTACCAGGCAGGGCCAGCAACACAGTACAGTTGTTCATTAATGATACTGTAATCTACAGGAAAGTATTGTTGATGGGCGATAAGGAAATGCAAAATGATTTGGACAAAATTTCCACTACATGTAATGAACTGTAGCTTTTAAATGTGGAGAATACAACTTAATGCCTATGAGGAAGAGAAATAATCAAATTAGAAGGTTAGTGTTAAACATCTTGAGCATTTCACATCGTCCAAGTATTTAGAGGTAATATTAAGAATTAATGTGAACTGGGACAATAACACAAAATCATTTTCAGGAAAGGCAAATGGAAGAAATTATGTATGTTGGAAAGGTACTAGGAATGTACAGTCCACCTATAAAGAAAATTGCGTACAATATGACGGCACTCGGAGTCTTTACCAGCAGGCATTAGCATACACATGGAGTAAATTCAGAAAAATGTCACTAGGAATGTAACTGGGCAGTATAGCCCTTACTCTGGAAAATTAGATGTGAATACTTGGAAAGAAGGTGACTCAGTTCTCGTGCAGTGTCTTACAGAATACATATGTAGATGTAAATTTGTTTAAAGTTGTTATATCCTGTATATCTTTATTGTTCAACAACACAAAATCAATTTCATTTTTATTCCATTTGGCCCTTGTCAAGTTTGTTTTCTTCTGGGTGAATACGTTAAGTGTTAATATGCTGCTGTTCTTCGCAAATTCTACGAACATTTAACATGTGTCATTTCTGCAATTTTACCCAAAGTTTCAAACTGACAAATTTTTATATTTTTATCCTACTTCCATGTTTAAGTCCTACATTATTGTTTTGTAGTGAGATTTACCGTAATCTATGTTTCTATAACCCAGAAGTCTCTCACTTTTTCCATCAGAATGTGACCACACTGGATGATTTCCTAACAATATATTCCACTTATTTATAAAACAGACCTTGCTAATATATTTATGATTCCTTCATAACTGTCATCTTCCAACACTCCACTAAATCCAGATCGAATCCTTTCCACCAAAATCCTAAGCACCAGTCCTAACCAAATGCCTTACCTTTGGCACTAAACCCAAATTTAGTCATGTTGCACTTGTCCAAGGCCTACTCTCGTTCTCCTGAAACCTGCAATGCAAACACTTCTTTGCCACCATTCTCTCCAGCAAAAGCCAACCTAATATCAACATTGAACCCTGTCTATCCCAGTTTATACTACCATCTAACTGCATGCCTCCTCCTCCACCCCCCCCCACCCCCAAAAAAAACCACCCCTCTCACACCTAACCCCCACCTTCAGGTATTCTTTATCTTCAATTTCACCATTCTACCCCTGATCCCTTCCTTAGAATGTCAACCTTTCAGCAGAAGACAGGGCAGTAAAACACAGCCTGAAAACAGATACTGCCCTAATCAACCGACCTGCAGACAAAGGTTTCTCCACTGTTGTTATGAATCAAATGGCTACATGGCAGAAAGTCTTCATCAATTGTCTGACTCTTCCATTTATAAACTCTGCCAGAGTGATCCCATTCCAGAAGTCCAACATATCCTCCAATCTCTGCTTAAGGCCTTAGGCCCTTTCCAGATCCTCTCCCCTGAATAAATTTCTCACCTCAGCCCTATTACACCCTGCACACCCACCATCTACATGCTCCACAAAATCCACAAACTCAACAACCCTTGCCACTTCATTGCAATTTGTTATTATGCACCCACTGAAAAAAAATGTTGACCCTCATTAACCAACACCTCCAACTAATTGCCCGAAATACGTCCTCCCATGTCAAACATACCAAACACTTCCTTCACTGACTTTCCACCATTGTCAACCCCTTACCTCCTGGATCCCTGCCTGACACTGTTGACGCCACTTCCCAACATCCCTCATACCTACAGTTTTGCTGTTATTGAACACCACCACTCCCAACATCCTTCAGACTCTAAACCACCAAGCTTATTCCTCATACACCTTAATAACTTTATCCTAACACACAAGGAAACCTTCCTAGCCTCCCAACACCCCTAACCCCTGGTCTGGTTCCAGTTCATTGATGATATCTTCATGATCTGTACTCAGGGCCAAGACAACCTCTCCTCATTACAACTTCAACACCTTCTGTCCCATCTGCTTTACCTGGTCCTCAGCCCAGTGTGTCACCTTCCTGGACATTGACCTTATCCTCTCTAATGGCTCCATCCGCACCTCTGTACACATTAAAGTCACCAACCGCCAACACTGCCTGCATTTTGACAGCTGCAATACCTTCCATATCAAAAATTCTCCAATGCATCCAGACCACCTGGGAATGACGTATCTACAGTTACAAGAACCCCCCCCCCCCAATCACCCAGTATGCTGAAGGTCTCACCAAAGCCTTCACAGACAGGTCTATCCCCAGACCGAGTTTGCAAACTGATTTCCTGTGTCATATACACCCCCCCCCCCCCCCCCCCAAAGAAACAGATATGGAGGAATGCCCCTTTTGCCACCCAATACCATCTGAGGCTGGAACAACTGAACCTTTGTCAGGGTTTTGATTATCTCTCATAATACCCTACCAAAGATCCTTCCCACTCAACCTCCACAACATCCTAGTTCATCCCCATGCCACTCCCAATCGCAACCCTTAGCCACAGGGATCATATCCCAGTGGAACATCCAGCTGCAGGACCTGCCCAATCCATTCACCCACCATTGCCTATCCTAGTCCTGTCACAGGCTTATCCTACCCCGTGAGAGGATGGGCCACCTGTGAAAGCAGCCACGTCATATACTAGCTATGCTGCAGTCACTACACAGGTTCCTATATTGGTATGACTACCAACCAGCTGTCAACCAGAATGAATGTCCACCACCGAACTGTGGCCAATTGGACCATCATGTGGTACAACATGCAGCAGAAAATAATATTCTTGATTTCAATAGCTACTTCACTACCCAGGCTGTTTGGATCCTGTCTACCACTAGCTGTTCTGAACTGCGCAGATGGGAGTTACCCTCACAACACATTCTCTGCTCCCGAAATTATCCAGGTCTCAACCTAGATTAACATACTATTCCTACACCATCCACCCAACAGTTTCTGCCACCTCTGTCCTACCACCTCCTCCTAATTTACATTCACTCACTCTCACTGTCTGATGTACTCTACCAATGCACGAACCAGTCTTTTCCCCTTCTCAGCTGCTCTCCTTTTCCCCTCCCTTCTCCTCACAACCCCCCAACCACTGTCCTGCTACCATGTAGACCCTGCATGCACCCCTAGACAGTGTTGATTTCTCTCCCCTCTACTATCCCTTCCCCTTCCCCACCCCACTCTAGATGGCTGCTTTTGGTCAATGTGGCACTTGCATTCTGGATGGAGATAGCAGTCATGTGTGTGATGTGTGCTTGCTTGTATGGATGTAAACTGTGTGTGTGTGTGTGTGTGTGTGTGTGTGTGTGTGTGTGTGTGTGTGTGTGTGTGTATTCTGGAGAAGGTTCTGGCCGGCCGAAAGTTCAATATGTAATAGTCTTTTCATTGTGCCTGTCTGCATCTCAATGTATCATTTTTACGGTGTGTTGCAATCTATCCTTTTCATAACACTGTTTTTAATTTTATTATTTACAAAAGAACCTATACTTGAAATTCCTTCCTGTTCTCTTCCTCTACAATAAAACATAATGCTATTTAGTCTTCCTTTTTTTACCATACACCTGATAACTATCTTATATCCTTCTTAACAATATCCTGGATTTTCCATTACATTCCTTTCAAAGTCATTTAATTTGTCTTCCAACAGCACTCACTTGTACTGGTATCCTAATGGCCAGCAGATTACTGATTGAAATGAGAAGATGCAGAAGCAGTTCTATTTGTAACATTCATGTTATAGTTTTTCAGACAGAATTTGAACAACCCATTCAATCCTCCCAAGTTCAACGTTCTTCCACGGAGGCCGGATACCAACATTCTAGGAACTTTACTGTGATAGTAGGGTCTTAGATAATCTCACTCACTGAACACTATCTTTCAGGGCACGAGTTCAGCAACACTCATGTACAGTGCTAAAACTCAATAGAGGTATGGTCATTGAGGTTTCATTTCAGGGCTGAGTGCTTCTGAATCACAGAATTTTGGCTCAACACAAATTGTACTGTAGATAATTCCAGTTTTACAACAAAGTATAATAAAAGTATTTCAGATGATTAAATTGTACAAAATTTCACTACTTAAGAAAGAAAAATGTAAGGCTACTTTAACAGTACGAATTTTACACAATTTGTCTAATCTATTTCAGTCACTCATCCTCATGTTCCTGAATGTAAATCTGTTGCACTCTTGTTTGAAATCAAAGACATAGTACCTGCATGCAACTTAAAGTGTGCATACATTATTGGTTTTCTTGAAACCTGAAATCTGGATAAAAGCTCTGGCTTTTGGCTGTCAATACGATCATCTACACCAGGAGCAACTGACTGTAGTGGCTGCTGTTATGGTAGCTGTGATAGTATGTTGCTTTTAACAAAGATGATGGCAGTGACTGTCAAAAACTTTTACCCACATTTGATGCATCAAGAACGTAATATTTCGGCACACTGCCATTAAACCTATTCCATTTTTGCACATGTGAGAAGAAACCCATGCTTTTCCAATACACTGGCATCAAAAGGGGACATTCCATAATATCCAATTTACTGATCTGCAATTTTAACCATTTCATCAGCAATAAAAAATTCAGTTTATTGATAGTACAATATTTAAAATTGAATGTAGGGTAAATTAGTGAAAAAGATTGAAAAAATAATAAAGATAACCAATAACAGGTTTCACCCACACATTGCTTTCATGTGACAATAATGAGGTAGTAACTGTGAGACCACATGTAATTAGAACTGACTGCTGAAACCTCTAGAGTGAAGATTCTGTCGACTTCATAAAGTGAACACAGGTCAGTCAGATTATGTTTCAAATATGCTTGTTGGAAATAGCTTTCTTGTTATTTCTCTAGCAAATCTGAGTATCACTGTGAAAGCAACTTTCCATCTCCAGGAACCACATGTTCCAGCTATTTCTTCATTTTCTTTGTGAAACTGACAGAGACATGAAAAACAACCCGAATTTGCCTAACTTTCAAACAGAACATGTTCGATTTCTGTATTGTTTGTAGTAAATCACTGCAAATTCAAGCAGGGCATACCCTACTACAGTTTAGTAAAGCAGTGGTGCAGTTCTTATGGAGGAGGAAACAATACAGCAGAATACACCAGGATAAGGGAAAGGGTAAAGGAAACTTACCATGGTAAATTCTGAAATATCATTCAGAACAACCACATTATCTCTGTGAGAAAAATCACATGAAATGCACTTAATCTGAATAGAACACAGAGTACCATAACTTGAGGAACAAAAACGTTTTATTCTTACCGATTTGGTCATTGCAGTCACCACCATCCATTCTTAATATGTATGGTATCACACTATCAATTTGAACACTACCTATTAAACCAGCGAAAAATAGTTCTTCCACAACTTTAGGCTGTAGAGCTCGAAGAGGCGGTAGTCTGAGTAATAACCGCGGGAACCTATCACTATCTTCTGGAAATGTTTGTGTTACATATGTACGGAGTTCTCTAAAAGCTTTTTCTTGAAATTTTTCTACCTGACGTCGAGTGTGAAGACCAGGCTGATCTGAAAACAAAGCAATACAATGATTTAAATCAATGTGCCCAATGAAGGCTATGTACACTCTAAACTTCCATTACACAGTATTTCCATAATATTACGTTATGATTAATATCGCATAAACACACACACACACACACACACACACACACACACACACACACACACACACTTAAAGTTTATTAACACAAACTCACTCACTCACTCACTCACTCACTCACTCACTGTCTGTCTGTCTGTCTGTCTGTCTGTGTGTGTGAGAGAGAGAGAGAGAGAGAGAGAGAGAGAGAGAGAGAGAGAGAGAGAGAGAGAGTGTGCAGGGGTACAATAGTGATGAAAACCAGTCATCTGTCCATACGAAGACAATACTGCAACTGTCGCAAGAGACAAACTCTTTTGGAGAAATACATGAAGCAATGGAAGCAAACTGGGCAAAAACTGGACTTCCTGTAAATTAAAATTGGTCACAACAAATGATAATGTCCAATTCAAAGGCCATATGACTACTACATGACCTGAAAACCTCTAACAAATGTTTCAAAGCTATCAGTTGCTTCATTTATCTAGGTATCCTTTCAACAAGGCATAATAATATGAAGTAACGTATTAGAAAAAGGCTAAAAAAAGAAAAACCAGCCTATTCTGAGAACGTATAGATATTTAAGCACTATCTAATTGCAAGATCAAAACATATGAAAATATACTATTCCACTGTGTGGCCAGTTGTGCAATCTCAACACAGTCACTACAGTGCCGGCATGCACCGATACCTGTAAGCAACAGATGTTGACCCATCAGTTATGAGCAGGTATTATTAAGCAGTGGACATGTGACTGTAGTATGTCACTGTTGTTATGTTACACACTGCAATGGAGCAACCTCTTTCAATCAAGAACACGCTCCAGAATGTTTTAAAGGTAAGAAGACTATGTGAAAAGTTTGTCTCGCATACCCTGACTCCCAAACAAAAACAACAATGCGTGGACACCTGCCACGATTGATCGAAGTGAAAGATGTGGACATTATCAACTACAAACCTATTACAAAATGACAAAGTGCAGAAATTCATACGAAGGGTCAACGCTTGACAACATAACCTACATTTGTTTCACTATGACAGTGAGTTGAACAACATCCTGAAGGACTTTTCTGACTGTTTCACATGATTGTATGGACGTTCTGTGCACTGTCCTTAAGTGGGGAGAGGCTATGTAGAACACCTTAAAGCATTAAAACCTCCAATTCAACCTTTCTCTCTTTTCATTCATCCAGTCTCTAAGTTTTATGGACTCAGAGGGTACAACATAACCACGAATTACAGCAACTTATACAAGGAAAAGATAGAGTCAATTTCTCGAATATCAGACAATCCACTGTTCACGACATAATCGACATAATTAGAGGACGGCAGATGGCAGGATGCCCAACAGAAAAATGAAAGAAAGATTGTATTCTACCAGAAGAAAGAGCCAATTAAGAGCAACATAGATGGACAATTTGTTGGAAGGCCTAGCAAAATGGAGATCTGAGGATGAAGGATAAAATTAGTGAACAGAACAGAGTGGATGCTGACTTTTGACGAGGCCAAGGGCCATCAAAGGCTGTAATGCAAGAAGAAGAAGACCATGTTATGGTAAAATGATAAACATTTTGGCCAGTATGGCAAGTGCCTTTATCATACTACATAATACTCCATAGCAGCAAAAACACTGGTTCATCATTTTACAACATGATGCAGTTACAAATCAGAAGAATTTTATGGAATCCTTGTTACTATTCACTTACTCTTAACAGTTCACAATTCTACACAGATGCAAACTGGTCAGAAACTTTCCTATGTTCTCAATTAATTGTTCTGGATGGATAGCTGATCCAGTACTTCAATAAGGCTAGAACTTAATTTTCAAATGAGTTATCTAAGCACAACTCACAGCCCAAATTATAGTTTAAATCTGCTGACACTTCTCTCCTGTCAATTTAAGTTCAAAGGTGCTCTTCTGTTGCACTAACAACCTTAAGATTAAGTGTTGCCCAAGAAAAGCAGGGTTGGAGTGAATCCCACTCTCAAACATAATTTTATGGTTTAAGAAATTAGTTTATCATGCACATTCAGCTGCAGAGGAAAGTTTTATTCTACAAATAATCATTAAGCTCCAAATGAAACATTTTCCATCAACAAATTTCTTTAAAGTGTGTTAGTTCATCAAATTAGCAAGACAGCATCTGAAAGGCAGGGGAGATGTATTTGCAGGGTTAAAGAAAAAATGAAAGATTAAGACTATAACACACAAAGCCATTACAGATAGGATATAAGCTCACAAGGGGACCATCAGACCTATTAATCACCTATTTTGATGAGTCTTAGGTACGTTGTAGAAGGAGCTGTCCTGAGTACCTGAGTAGCAGCTGCTTGTGCCTGAGAAAATCAAAGTTTTAGTTTTATGCATACCTCCTCCTACATCTATATGGTTACTCATGTTATGACCAAGCAAACAGAGCACAGCGGCTAAGGTTCATGGCTACCATGCTGCCAGTACTGGTTCAAATGTTGCCTGTGTAGTTACTTTCTTTTTTTCAGTTTCGTAAAGAGTATCATTAAACTGCATATTTCACGCAAAATTATTCAAAAATATTCATTTCTGCCATAGCAATTTCATTAATTAACCAGTCATTACACAAAATTTTCTACCAATATGTATTCGGTTTGTGTTTAGTAGTTAAAGTTCCAAATATTTTGACAGTTGCCTAGAGTTTGCAACAAGTAACAAAGTGTTAACAGCTACCAAAGAATTCCAGATACATACAAAAGTACTTATCCCTGAGTTTGAACTGATTATGCAATTAATACCAATCACATTAGCTGCCAGATCAACCAATGTACAACAGATCTCTTGCGGAACAAGCAGCAAAAACCGTCACTGCGCAGAAAAAAAGCTTTGAATGGGACTAGTCAGTTCTGCGTTGCCCACAGGGAGCCACTGAACCAGTACTGACAGTGTGCTAGCCATGAACCTCAGGCAATGCACTACGCTCGCTTGGTCAAAACAGGAGTAAGATTACGGGTATAGGAGGTGCACATAAAACTTCAAGATCAATTTTCTCAGCAACTAGAGCCTGTCACATGAAAAGCCACTAGCCCAGTACTCTGGACAGGTCCCACTACAACATACCGAAGACTCATTGAAATCTGTTATTAACAGTTCTGATGGTCCCCTTGTGAGATAGAGCAAAGATGAGGAAGGGAGCTGTTCCAACAGCTCTATTAACAAATTTAAGAAAAAACCACATAACAAGTACATCTGAGCAAGTGGATGAGGGCTGAATCTCTGCTCCTTCCATATGTCCATAACGAAATTTTGAGCTGAACTGTGTTGAATACTCTGACAAATTAATTAGTGAAGTGTTGCCCATAACAGGCATATATATGAATCCAAGTTCCATACAGTTTTAATCTGTTGAACTGTTTATCTTCCCTGCACTATGTCTGTCTTTTACTGTGTGGTGTATAGAGTAGGGGGAGGGCGGCAATGTGTACAGAACAAAACCTCAACCTCTAAACAGTGACAACATTTCACCTCTTAAATAATGACAACATTTCGGAAATATACAAATAATAACCACTTTATAAGTTTTAAACTGGATAGAGTATTCACCTAATCACCTGTCTTGATGTAATCTGGCCTGACAGCTCACAGTACTACTACTCTTTATTGTGTGTCAAGAGCAAAGGGAAATGTCCTCAGCCCAAGCAACAGTTGCACTGATATGAATGAAGTTTTGCTTTTGTCACGTGAGTACATGCTGTGCAATAATGTAGAAGTCAGGGGTCAACTTCATCCACGCAAGAGATTGTTGTTTCTTTTCTTTATGGTTTTTACAAGTGGTATTTTGTACAAGTTTCATTTGAACAGTTAAAGTGGAATACTGGGCTATCACAAAATTATTTTGGTTTTGACAGTTATTAGCCAAAGGTAATTGATCCTAAGCTGTTGGGGATTATGTAAGAAGTCTACTCCGTCATGTCTGACACAAAAAAAGGGGTAGATGAATTTTCATGTGGCTACAGTGAAGGATGCTATAAAACTGTAACCACAGCCAAAAACATGAAGAAGGTGCAACATATGGAACTGGTCGATTGGTGATGGAATGATTTTCTTGAAAATGGTACAACAATAGCTGCAAAACAGTTTCCAAGTGTTCTACACACATTAAAAAAAGTTTTCCATCACCCGGTTCCCAGAACTCGGGAAGATAGATGCTGACTATGGATATTGTATCACAGACACAGCCCCTTTGACTGTTATGTCACTAAATCCACCCAAATATGTAAACAACCATATATGAGCAGCACCTATTAGACAGAGGTGATCTGACAGTCGATCAGTTCCAGTCATCCCACCAGGGAGGAGGTACACGGCTCATGTTGTCTGTAGTTCAACCATGCCTAAATGGTCAATACTGCAGTTCGATTGCATCCACATTGTTATTTTGTGCCAGGAAGGGCTCTCAACAAGGGAAGCGTCCAGGCCTCTCAGAGTGAACCGAAGCGATGTTGTTCGGACATGCAGGAGATACAGAGAGACAGGAACTGTCGATGACATGCCTCCCTCAGGCCTCCCAATGGCTACTACTACAGTGGATGATCGCTACCTACAGATTATGGCTTGTAGGAACCCTGACAGAAATGCCATTATGTTGAGTAATGTTTTTTGTGCAGCCACAGGACATCGTGTTACAACTCAAACTGTGTGCAATACGTTGCATGATGTGTAACTTCACTCCCGACGTCCATGGCGGGGAGACGGGGGAATGAATGATGCTATAATTATGAAGGTCAGTCAAATGGAAATGAGACGTGTGGAAAGACAGTAAACTGTTAATCATTGCAAAAGTAATCACCATAACTGTTAATACATTTTATCTCAGTGAGAGACAAGACAGTCAGTGCTTTCCCTTAAAACTGTTTGTGGTTTTCTATGGAACCTCAATTCTACCCAAGCATGCACCTCTTCAACTGAAGCAAATCGGCCACAAATGTCTGTCTTCATGGCTTCAGAAATGTAGAAATCAGATGGGGAGAGATTGGGACTGTGTGGAGATTGTGTAAGGGCTTCCCAGAGGAACTTCTCCAGCATAATCTAAACAACCTTTGCAACATGTGAGCTGGCCCAGAGCAAACTTTTTTCCATGAACGTGCCAATCATCTTGTCTCACAGTGGGATAAATGTATTAACAGTTGTGGTAATTACTTTTGAACTAATAAAGAGATTACTTACTCTTTTTCCATCTGTCTTGTTTTCATTTGACACCACCTTAAACTTATACAAATGGGCTATCTAAGAGTGGTACTGAGTCTACATCAATTTGTGTTGCAAGTACACAATGCCAAGTGTCAACATTTTCTTTATGAACAATCTTGAGCTAGTATTTGGATTTGATCTCATATTGCATTCACGCAAATACCACATCTGATAGTGTGTAACCAATAGGAATTTAAAAAAAATTACGACTAATGATTATAAAATCCTCAACAAACACTGACACTTCGTCACCCAGGAACATGCAATTACAGTATTAAGGAGTGATTCCACTATCAAATTAAAATAATAATAATAATAATAATAATAATAATAATAATAATAATAATAGAAATAAATGGTAACTATTCCACAGACCTAGTGAGAGACAGAAAAAGCTTTGTGATGTCTGCAAAAGCCTACGACTTTATTTGGTGGTTCAGTTAAGCAAATATCAACATTTTACAGGCAATAATGGAAATAAAACAGTCAGAGCAAAAATAAACTTCTCTTATGAGAATTAAATAAATCTACTATAAAAACTGCATTTTCATCTTAAATTATAGAGAGTTGAACTGTATAAATCATACTTACCAGCACTGAAAAGTGTAATCGCTTTCAAGTAAGCATATTCATGCTCATCAATCTGGAGCCTATTCATAGAATTCACGTATTCCTGCAACTTACATATGTGATCCGTCACCTGTAAGACACCATACTTATGAAAACACCACATACTTCTATGTTTTAATTTCATATGCTCTCATATGAAGGAATGTAAGACGCCAACCTTAGTAAACATTATAACTTCCAAATTTCAACTTACTTGTTTCACATGTCGTGCAGATATGCTTTCTTGTGTTACAGAAGTTTGAAGATGACCAATAATTGATGAAAGGATGGAAGAAAGTGAGAGCACCTCAGAGCACTGAGCAAGT
This sequence comes from Schistocerca gregaria, assembly GCF_023897955.1. Lineage (NCBI taxonomy): Eukaryota > Metazoa > Arthropoda > Insecta > Orthoptera > Acrididae > Schistocerca > Schistocerca gregaria. The sequence continues at coordinate 783,196,683 of NC_064931.1, forward strand.
CCAAGAGTAAAAAGCTCAGCCCAACATGCACGTAGTAAAGCAACATGTGTATCTGAACTGAAAAATGCACAGACACATTTAGGGTGATGCTCTGTGTACGTCTTGATGCATAGAAACTAATTTCCTTACAACAATGCGCAAAAAAAATATTGCTAAAGGCAAGATGAAAATAAGCACAATAATATTTGTACAGCAAGCATATGTAGTGTTAACTGCAGCTCATGCACAATAAAAAGTTTTATATGCGTGCACAAGCTATTGGCATCACATTTTTATAGTTGCATATAACCATACAAAATTAACTAATGGTAAGGGTCCCCCTGAATCATTTAGAACAGTAAGAGACGTACAGAGCAACAGTTAAACTGGAGGTGTAAATATAGAAAGTAAACTACCCTCCCCTCAATACACCTTTCCTACTGGCTTCCTGCAACTCCTTTTCATGCCATACACTCCAACAGAAGTTTGAAACCTTTGGCCACACGGCCTGTGCATGCCTAGCAGAAACAGGAAAACTAAAGCCATCAAACAGCACGGTCTTGACATGTGTGTATAGCGCATTACAAGATGCTCACATGAGCATGACACTATTACCAAAATCAGCAGACAGTACATTGCAATAGAGATTTTCAGCCAGACACAAACAATGGGCTCTTTTAACTTTTTTTAAGGCTGAAAAATCATACATCATGAAAATTTTTCAAAATACTGGAGTGAAAGAGCAGCCAGAGCTCCATTCTGGAGGCCTTCCATGTTTATGTATTCTTGTGTGAATTAGGAGGTATATTGCAGCAAAAGACATTACTATCACTCACCTGTTAAATTATAATTATTGCAGTTTTGATTACTTGAAAATTTAAGCAATCATTAGGTCTTCAAGTGGATTATACCCCCCCCCCAACCCCGCCCCCCCCCCTCCCCACAACGAACACTGACAAATAAGCCAGTGCAGATACTGTATGCCACTGGCTGTTCTGTCTTGTACTGATAAAATTTTGGAGGCGATAGAAAAGGGGAAGATAGCAAAGGGAGAAAAGCGAGGGAAAAGTGTTTATAACTTTGGAGAGGAGAAGGAAGAAAAAAGATAACAGTTAACGTAACTTATTTTTGTTTAACTATCCTGTGCAAAGAACTAAGTGTACCCAACGAACTGGGTACCTGAAGAGTCATTTGCATCAGTCACACTTGCTTTGAATTCAATTTCCTTTGCTGGCTTCCTTCAAGAAGTCATTTTAAATGTGGTGTATGCACTTCACCCAATCTTCCACAGTACCTTCATTAAAACCTCCTTCAAGTAAATGCTGCACATCTTTAATTCAGAATGGTCCAGTTCTGCTCCTTTGCTCAAAGGTGCTTGTAATGTTCCTAACTTTTCCAACATTTCCACTTGTGTATAGCAACCCAAAATTGGAAGGTCTCTCTTCTAGCTACTGTTCAATTTCTTCCTGCTTTGTGTTTGAATTAGGAATTTTCTCCTCTTTCTCTCTCTCTTTAATGACAGCTGGAGTTATCCATGACAATCACACAACCTTCTCCTAACTAACGTAAAAAATATAGAAACCAGTGTTTTAACACATTACTATTCAGTGCATGATCGTAACTGCTAGATTCGCTGGTTGTTAAAATTAGTTTTGCACTTTTCATAACCACCCCATGAACCATGGACCTTGCCGTTGGTGGGAAAGCTCGCGTGCCTCAGCGATACAGATGGCCGTACCGTAGGTGCAACCACAATGGAGGGGTATCTGTTGAGAGGCCAGACAAACATGTGGTTCCTGAAGAGCGGCAGCAGCCTTTTCAGTAGTTGCAGGGGCAACAGTCTGGATGATTGACTGATCTGGCCTTGCAACATTAACCAAAACGGCCTTGCTGTGCTGGTACTGCGAACGGCTGAAAGCAAGGGGAAACTACAGACGTAATTTTTCTCGAGGACATGCAGCTTTACTGTATGATTAAATGATGATGGCGTCCTCTTGGGTAAAATATTCCGGAGGTAAAATAGTCCCCCATTTGGATCTCCGGGCGGGGACTACTCAGGAGGACGTCGTTATCAGGAGAAAGAAAACTGATGTTCTACGCATCAGAGCGTGGAATGTCAGATCCCTTAATCTGGCAGGTAGGTCAGAAAATTTAAAAAGGGAAATGGATTGGTTAAAGTTACATATAGTGGGAATTAGTGAAGTTCGGTGGCAGGAGGAATAAGACTTCTGGTCAGGTGAATACAGGATTATAAATACAAAATCAAATATGGGTAATTCAGGAGTAGGTTTAATAATGAATAAAAAAAAAAAATAGGAGTGCGGGTAAGGTACTACAAACAGCATAGTGAATGCATTATTGTGGCCAAGATAGACACAAAGCCCATGCCTACTACAGTAGTACAAGTTTATATGCCAACTAGCTCTGCAGATGATGAAGAAATTGATGAAATGTATGATGAGATAAAAGAAATTATTCAGGTAGTGAAGGGAGACGAAAATTTAATAGTCATGGGTGACTGGAATTCGTCAGTAGGAAAAGGGAGAGAAGGAAACATAGTAGGTAATTATGGATTGGGGCTAAGAAATGAAAGAAGAAGCCATCTGGTAGAATTTTGAACAGAGCATAACTTAATCATAGCTAACACTTGATTCAAGAATCATAAAAGAAGGTTGTATACATGGAAGAATCCTGGAGATACAAAAAGGTATGAGATAGATTATATAATGGTAAGACAGAGATTTAGGAATCAGGTTTTAAATTGTAGGACATTTCCAGGGGCAGATGTGGACTCTGACCACAATATATTGCTTATGACCTGTAGGTTAAAACTGAACAAACTGCAAAAAGGTGGGAATTTAAGGACATGGGATCTGGATAAGCTGAAAGAACCAGAGGTTGTACAGAGTTTCAAGGAGAGCATAAGGGAACAATTGACAGGAATGGGGGAAAGAAACACAGTAGAAGAAGAATGGGTAGCTCTGAGGGATGAAGTAGTGAAGGCAGCAGAGGATAAAGTAGGTAAGAAGACGAGGGCTAGTAGAAATCCTTGGGTAACAGAAGAAATATTGAATTTAATTAATGACAGGAGAAAATATAAAAATGCAGTAAACGAAGCAGGCAAAAAGGAATACAAACGTCTCAAAAATGAGATCAACAGGAAGTGCAAAATGGCTAAGCAGGGATGGCTAGAGGACAAATGTAAGGATGTACAGGCTTATCTCACTAGGGGTAAGATAGATACTGCCTACAGAAAAATTAAAGAGACCTTTGGAGAGAAGAGAACCACATGTATGAACATCAAGAGCTCAGATGGAAACCCAGTTCTAAGCAAAGAAGGGAAAGCAGAAAGGTGGAAAGAGTATATACAGGGTCTATACAAGGGCGATGTACTTGAGGACAATATTATGGAAATGGAAGAGGATGTAGATGAAGATGAAATGGGAGATATGACACTGCGTGAAGAGTTTGACAGAGCACTGAAAGACCTGAGCCGAAACAAGGCCCCCGGAGTAGACAACATTCCATTAGAAGTACTGACGGCCTTGGGAGAGCCTGTCATGACAAAACTCTACCAGCTGGTGAGCAAGATGTATGAGACAGGCGAAATACCCTCAGACGTCAAGAAGAATATAATAACTCCAATCCCAAAGAAAGCAGGTGCTGACAGGTGTGAAAATTACCGAACTGTCAGTTTAATAAGTCACAGCTGCATAATACTAACGCGAATTCTTTCCAGACGAATAGAAAAACTGGTAGATGCGGACCTCGGGGAAGATCAGTTTGGATTCCGTAAATATGTTGAAAGACGTGAGGCAATACTGACCTTACGACTTATCTTAGAAGAAAGATTAAGAAAAGGCAAACCTACATTTCTAGCAGTTGTAGACTTAGAGAAAGCTTTAGACAATGTTGACTGGAATACTCTCTTTCAAATTCTGAAGGTGGCAGGGGTAAAATACAGGGAGCGAAAGGCTATTTACAATTCGTACAGAAACCAGATGGCAGTTACAAGAGTGGAGGGGCATGAAAGGGAAGCAGTGGTTGCGAAAGGAGTGAGACTGGGTTGTAGCGTCTCCCTGATGTTATTCCATGTGTATATTGAGCAAGCAGTAAAGGAAACAAAAGAAAAATTTGGAGTAGGTATTAAAATTCATGGAGAAGAAGTAAAAACTTTGAGGTTCGCCGATGACATTGTAATTCTGTCAGAGACGGCAAAGGATTTGGAAGAGCAGTTGAACGGAATGAACATGTCTTGAAAGGAGGATATAAGATGAACACCAACAAAAGCAAAACGAGGATAATGGAATGCAGTCAAATTAGATCGAGTGATGCTGAGGGAATTAGATTAGGAAATGAGATGCTTAAAGTAGTAAATGAGGTTTGTTATTTGGGGAGCAAAATAACTGATGATGGTCGAAGTAGAGAGGATATAAAATGTAGACTGGCAATGACAAGGAAAGCGTTTCTGAAGAAGAGAAATTTGTTAACATCAAATATAGATTTATGTATCAGGAAGTCGTTTCAGAAAGTATTTGTTTGGAGTGTAGCCATGTATGGAAGTGAAACATGGACGATAACTAGTTTGGACAAGAAGAGAATAGAAATTTTCGAAATGTGGTGCTACAGAAGAATGCTGAAGATACGGTGGATAGATCACTTAACTAATGAAGAGGTATTGAATAGGATTGGGGAGAAGAGAAGTTTATGGCACAACTTCACTAGAAGAAGGGATCGGTTGGTAGGACATGTTTTGAGGCATCAAGGGATCACAAATTTAGCATTGGAGGGCAGCGTGGAGGGTAAAAATCGTAGAGGGAGACCAAGAGATGAATACACTAAGCAGATTCAGAAGGATGTAGGTTGGAATAGGTACTGGGAGATGAAGAAGCTTGCACAGGATAGAGTAGCATGGAGAGCTGCATCAAACCAGTCTCAGGACAGAAGACAACAACAACTTTTCATAAAACCACATTCAGATGATCCTGCATGACAGATAATAAGCCCATTTCCTGTGCCAGTTAGCACTGTCAAACCACCATTGCTCTTTGAATCCTGACAGGTGTACACTGTGCCATGATTTTTCATCGAGATAAATAATATGGCAACGACAATTTTCTTTCCTGATGGGCATTTTTTCATAAAAGTTGCCCTAGTTGCTACAATATCAGATTGTCCATAAGAATGAATCTTGCATTGTTGAATTTTCTGTACCCAAATCTGCTGCCTTTTGGAATACTCTCCACAATCATAAAATTCAAATATAGTACAGTGAACTATGTCCTTGGATCCGTGACCGTTCTTATTCCCCTATTTTCTTTCCTGAGAAAGTGTAGCTTCATTTCTTGATTACAGGTTTTATTCTCTGTGCTTCAGCACACATTCTCTGTAGCATTCGGACTGAAACATAACACGCCTCTCGTTGCGGATGTGATGCTGATAAGATTTTCTCTCTTCTGGGATTATTTTTAAGGTCTTGATGAAATTTTAATAGCTGGTGTGTCATAACTGAGTAATCTGAACTTGTAAACAAGAAAGCAGTAGGATGCAATGAAAATCACAGCTATCTTTGCAAACGTACAACAGTTCTATACAGAGAACATGTGAGCAAATGATTGGTAGCAACGAAGTTCCCCAATCAGGGGTACAATTAAAGTGCGGTGTTGCCACATGAACCATGTCAATTAAGGGCAGCAGCCTCCTATAATGCTAACTGGAGCACAGATGTGGTAGAAATGGCACTGTGGGAACAGTGTGCAATTAAAATTGTGGACTAAGCCAGACTAGGCCAAAAACTTCTCATTGGCAGTCGCAAATGACGAGTATATTGAGGTCAGAGAACTGACAGCATATTCTATCTCTGAGTTGGTTTGAGAAGCACACATGGATGGCTTAGGCTGTATTCTGTTGACCATCAAATTGAAATATATCTGTTTGAATTCCACTCTTGTATGCATTTTTAATACATTAGGAATGTTCAAAATATTCAATAGTTCAAATGGAAGTGTATCATGATTACCCGTGTATTCTGACTGAGTCTAAAATTAGTAAGTAAGCATTACAAACCCCCACCCCCACCTGCCACTGTGGTTCATACAAAGGATTTTCGATACAATGGCACCAACCTTCAGAGCTAGGATCTTTAGTGTGTTTGGAGAAGGACATCAGAATTTCCACCCAAAACCATTTTGTGTCCATTAAAGATGTCATCTTTATGTATTTCAATTTCTTGCTTTGGCATAGTCATAAGACAGAGATGTCTCTCTCAACACTTGCATTACATTGCAGATCACTGAACACATTCTCAGATTGTTAACTTTGTCAGTTGTCACACGTTCTTTGCAAGGTGTATGTCCCATTGTGTATAACACATACCCGAAGCACACAAATCCCATAGTTTTGGGAAAGAAACAGGTACACAGTTTTCACTGTAGCATCCAAAATAGCATGGGTTGCAGTGGACTTATTTTTGTCCTCAAAGCTAGTTTTCATTAAGGTCCAACACTATAACCTTCAATCAGCACTTTGAATGCCCATCCATTCAAATTATGAAAATGCATGAATATTTCAATATGAGGGGGTAATGAAAAGTAACGCCTCATAAGTTTTTATGGGAAAACGATTAAACTTTTCAAAATAAAACAAATGTGATTAAGTTTCTACACCTTGTCTACATGTTTATGTCTCAACATAGACACACTGGCAATGAATGCATTTCCTCCAACGAAAGACCAGTTTGTTGATACCCGCAACTGTAGAATGCCTGACTTTGCTGACAGTGTCACAACCTCACCTCCGCTTGCTCTACTTCACCACTATCAAAATGAAGTCCTCAAGGTGTTCTTTAAGTTTTCGAAACATATGGAAATTGGATGGGGCCAAGTCAAGACTGTGGATGATCTATGACAGTCAAACAAAGACATCATATTGTTGAAGACATCACTTTGCTCATGTGTAATCCGGCATTTCATGCTGAAAGAGACTGTGCTACACATGTGGAAGAACTCTTTGAATTGGTGCTTTCAGTTTTCTGAAGGTCTCACAGTATCTTGCAGAATTTATGGTGGTACCTTCAAAAAGGTGTACACGTGGACAAGAAAAAAAAAATTCCCAGATTTTTCCCCTGATTTCCCAGTCAAAAACACTTTTTTCCACAGGAAAATACACTTCTTCCTAGGTGAAAAATACACTTTTCCATGACAAGTGACAGTATATTTTCCATTGGACCCATAAAAATATCAATCCTTTGAAGGGTAAAGGTTTTATACACCAGCGCGGAACTTCAGAGAATGAAAAAACTCTCAAAGAAAAAAAAAAAAAAATTGGGAAGATCTGTTAAGTGCAGCAACATCCACACTGTATATTTTCGTATTACAATACACTGCATATTTTTGTATTTGTATTATGAAAGTACAGATTCCAAACAGCACATTACCTTCCGAAGCATTGAAATTGAGATTGCAATGTGCTACTGTAAGCCAATCATAGCTCGTGTCACGTGATCGTGCAGCCAATGACAGCAGATATTCAGAGCATAGGACATGTGACGTTGTCAGCCAATAGCAACATCACTGTTAAGTAATGTGAACACACAAATAGGAAAAGCTATTGGTTTAAATTAATGTACATAGTGTGGCTAAAAGAAAAGTTAAGCTTTCACATATAATATTTGCATTTTTTGTGTGTGTTACACTTTAAGATACATCACACAAATGTGCCTGTAAAATTTTAAATAATTAATGTCTGGTCTTCTGAGCTCAAAATTCTTCTACATGGCTAGTCCTCAGTGTATCAAGTTTTAAATGAGAGTCAAACACTCTTGTCATTTAAGAAATCCATTGTACATTTGCACACGTAATATAATTCATCTTGCGTAAAAGGGGATGTAGTTGGAAACTAATGGTTTTGAAAGTACCTATTGCAATATTTTCCCCCGATGTATTAGAAATAGCTTCGTTTCAGCAGTTGCCAGAGAGCACCAGAAAACAGGTGTTAACTACGTGTGGGCCACTATGAGGACATAAAGCCCATAGGTTCGTACATATATAGTATTAAGAGATCTTACATGATGTCATAAAAGAAATAGGATACTCCAAGAGCATTGGAATTTTGTAAACCATACTAAAATGCATAATTCAGCTTAAAGTGCACATTCATATGTCAAGATTCACAATGAAGTAGGCCCCAACCTGATATTTAGCTTTTCAGTGCGATTTGTGTGATGCAAATTTTCTTCAGGTACTAGTATTGCATTATCTCATGTTTGATTCTTTACTATGGGATCATGCCATATGTGCCTGAAGATGAAAATGTGCACTTAAAATTCAGTGAATATTTGAAACCAGCCATAACTCAGAATGAAACACTTTATTGCTATTAAACTGACTACCTCTGGGGAAAAGATTAATAAAAGCCACATTTATTTAGCAAACTGACAAAAATAACTTCATTGATCTGCAAGGCGACCGACTGCCAAAAACATGGAAATAAAATAAAATCAGAAAACTGAAACTAATAACATATGTTAGCCTTCAGTAATTATGTGAATGTATTTTAATTCACTTGATTGCTTCCAACGACAGAAATCCATTGTTTTCATTTGATGTGGTAAGTGTAAATGAAGAGGGAACAGCAGAATCACTAAACGTAAACATGGCTTATGTGGAGACTAACCCCCTCCCTACAACAACCCAGACTGCTATGCACGTGCGCAAAACCATCTACTTGGGCATGCCAGAACAATTTTGGCAGATAGTATCTGGCTGCTGATACAGCTAACAGCCACACTTCAAGTAGCCGGAAGCGGGAGAAGGTACTGCCCATAAGCAACTCATCTATGCATGTGTGTGAGCCTCTGGGCACCTGCTCAATGAACTTAATGTAAACAGTTGTGACGTCACACTCATCGGCAGCAGTTTGTTGCTATGAAGTACTCCATAGTCTTTGTTCTAAAACCTCTGACATGTTTGCTGTTTATCAGTTCTAACCAGTCAAATAAAAAAAATTTAACTGGAGACTAATACAATGAAAAATTCCCATAATTAACAATGTGGGCATGACTTTGCCTGCTGATGGCATGGTTTGGAACATTTTTTGGCACTGGTGATACTTTGTTGCACAATTCCATTGACACTCTCTTTGTTTTGATGTCAAAATAGTGAATCTAGCTTTCAACACCTGTCACAATGTTTTTAAGGAAGTTATCACCCTCATGCTCAAAACGCAAAAGAAATTTTTGATAGATATTCACAACCTACCCTGTTTCACGTCAGAAGTGAGCATCTGAGGCACCCACCATGCACACAGTTTTCTGTACCGCAGCTCTGGCCTGTAAACACTCTCATGATATTCTACACTTACATGAGAGCTGTGTCCATGTTCTCCAATGAGTTCATCAACCTAATTTCAATAAGTGTCATTGTTTGCTGGGTGCGGTCATCCACTCTGAGCTGTGTTATACACACTGAGATTAGCACCCCCATTTCCTTCATTACGAGCATCAACAAAAGAATGTTGCACATTACTGATGTCATGTCAATCATCACCGTACACAGCTTGCATTCATCTATGAATTTCAATTGGAGACATGTTTTCTGCAGTTAGAAACTCAATTACAGCGCACTGTTTCTCACACACTGACTTAGATTGCACACCACTGTGTTACACACTAAAATTAGGAGCTATCTAGCAGCAGAGGGTTCCAACTTGCATCACTGAATTGGGATAGTCAACCAAATAACATGAATGGTATGTAATGCCTCAACCGATATCGAGAACAGAATTAAAAATTAAGGGGCACTACTTTTCAGTATGCCCTTGTACAATGACAGCATGTGAGTGAAAGCTTCCACTATGAATTAACCTTTCCTCCCCGTTTGGTGTGATTTTCTTACACCCGAATATGATGTAACCAAACAAATAAATTCCACAGAGCCAAGAAAAATATTAAGGTCTCACATTCTGGATGCCCAGATAGATGAAATCTAATATCTGAAGCCTAGAAGATAAGTATTTGCTACTGATGGGGCAGCAGCATAGTTCTGTTACGTAGTCATGGCTTGGAGCCAGCCAATGGCTAATAGAACTTATGCAGATAGCAACAACTGTCTCATCAGATGTATTAATCTTAGCAATACAGGATGCTGATGTTTCAGTTTGCTGCACTTGACATCAAATTAAAAATTTGCTTGACTTTTAGTGTTTGTTTAATTTCATTTCATATTTAACCATGTACCGTGCAGCGAGTAGTGCAAGCAAAACATATTAAGTGAAATAATGAAAGGAAAGTATGCCATGTGGCCAAGCTCATGAATTGGTGTGTTCAATGACGGAGTACTGTAAAGTAGGGAGGAAATATGGTGAACCATTATTTCCTATTGCTCCAGTTGTAAAAAGAACTGCAACAACTTTTCAAATAATGAAAAATATCATAGTAGCAATAGGGTAAAGGTAAATTTGAAGTACATTATGATTAGACTGGCATAACACAGCTTCAAACACCGAGAAAAAAGTGGTTCAGGTAGGAACAGGTGACAGCTTTGGACTACTTCTAGGAAGACACGATTTACTTTAACACTATGCCATCCAGCGACACCATAGTGGTGTTATGCATGAAATAGTGGTCAATGGGCGGCGATACCACAGTGGTGTCGTGTTCATAGTATCGCTCAGTGGCCAGCGACAGCACTTCGTATCCTTTCAATTCTGTTGGTGTTTTGGTTAGGTAACAATAAGTTATATATGTCGTCAAGTTTTTTTTTATTTTTATAAGTACTTGTGCCCTTTCTTCATGGCAGAGGAAAGAAATGATATGATTATTTACGATGAATGCGCGGATGTCTTAGCTGATTGGGAAGAAGACATTGACTATAAAAAAATGGAAGTGAAGCGGAATTGTCAGAAGATAGTGAAATACTTCCACGAAGAATTCAGCAAAAGCTGTGGTTGCCAGCTGATTTGGACGTATCAGAAGAAGAAGCCAGTGAACAGTGGTCAGACTGATTTACCGAAGACCATTAATAAATAATAAATTTGCACGATCTCTGGGTCCAAACATATTTCCCAAAGATACACAGAGCGTCGAGGATATAGTAGAATTATATATTGTGAACGATCTATTTGAATATATTAGCAATGAAACCAACAAGTACTACAGTCAAAATTGCAATAGAAGAATACTGAATTTTAAAAAAAATTGCCAAGTTTGTTGACATTAGGGGACCCGAACTTAGAAAATGCAATGATCGATGATTATTCTTCAACAAATCTGTTGATAGGCACACCGATATTTCGCAAAACAATGTCCTGCAACCGATTCAGACAAATATTACCATTTTTACAACGATAAACAAGATAATGCCGACCGGATCTTCAAATGCAATTCATAATTGATTATTTTTCCAAAAGTTTAAATAAACCTTTAATCCAAGTCAAAACATCTCAGTTGGTGAAGGAATGATACCGTGGCACGAAATGTTAAATTTTGAAGTTTACAATCCATCAAAAATTACAAAATATGGCATATTTATTCTGATGCTGTGTAATTCAAGTATCTAATACATTACTTCATTCAACATATATTCCTGCGCTGGAAATCCTTTAGCAAAAATAGTGATGGAACTATTGATACCTTCTTATGGAAAGTGGAATCACCTCTACATGGATAATTATTATAAAAGTGTAGAAGTTACTTGAACAGAAAATTCGAGTTTGTGGAACGATATGGCAAAATAGAGGATTTCTGGAAAAATTAAAATGCGCAAAAGTCAATGTGTTTGAAGCTTGTCATCAACGGAAAGGTGAAGTACTCGCATAGGTATGGAGAGCTTCGGAAACTAAAACGCTACAAATGATCTCTAGAATACATAATGCCACTTTGACTGACACTCAAAGAAAATGTAGAAAAACCAATTACACAACAAAAAAGCATAAAGTGTTTTAGACTATAACAAATACATGAAAGGAGGGTATCGGGCAGATCAATATTAGAGTTATTACCCTATATACAGAAAAACTATAAAATGGTCAAAAAGTTTGAATGTACCTCTCTAACTGCACATTATTTAATGCGTTCCGTACATGGCAATATTTCAATCTAGACCACAAGAGTCTCAGATTTCACATTTTTTTATTGAAAGTGTCCGATTCGTGGATAAAAGACAATGTACCTGCTTCTGAGCAAGACCTGGGGATTGCCACTATGTCACGCATGTCTCATTATGACCAGGTTTCCAGTCACATAAAGCAACACTAGCTAATACTTATTTCCGAAATGAATAAACGAAAATGAAAGAACTGCCACGTACGTTCCAAAAACAAAAAGGAAGAACAACAAACTTAATGTACGAGTCTTGTGGAGTTGTGTCACATACTGGAGACTGTTTTGCTGCATATCATACAAAGGAGAACTACTAAGTACCAAAGACAATGCAAATAAACAAATATATGAAACAAACAAATTTTCTATTTATTTACATGCGTAAACCTTCAAAATTTTATGAAAGTAGGGGAACAGGATTGTGAACTTATGAGAACTAAAGATGAGATTGGTAAAACTTAACAATTTCTAATCCCCTGATAATGTCAAGAACAGCCGGCGACAAGCCAAGCAATCCGAATCAGCGCTGCTGGCGCCAAGCAAATACATTTGTATGAGATGTGCGGACAGTGAAGTGTTAATAAACATAAGCAACTCTGATAACAAGCTTTTCAAAATACTTGTATTGCATCAAAAAGACCATTGTTTCAAAGGGAGCAAATTTTTGTTTAATGCAGTTCTGTTGGCCATTTATCAATGGATGGAAAATATTAATGGAAATAAAAGATAATAACTCATGGCAACACAGATTTCTACAGAGGTTGTGTGTGAACATGTGTAATACAGTATCAATCATTAATTACATAGAAGGTGTACAACAGAAGCAGTGTCACTTGATATATGACAAATCAACGCAGCACACGCAAATACATTGGAGAGTTCTGTGCCAAAGTGCTTGTTAATGTTTTGTTCAAGAAACGCAAGTGACTATAATAAAAACTATAGTTTTAGAGAAGTTCCCAGAATGAATTGTCACTCTGCAGTGGAGCCTGTACTGATCTAAAACTTCCCGGTTGATTAAAACTGTGTGCCAGTTAAAGACAAAGGTCCCAGCTTCAAGTCTTTGTTTGGCACACAGTTTTAATCTGCCAGACAGTTTTTTTCCAGAATTGCTGAAAACATCCCTAGTGATAATCTTGCATGGCCTCCAAATGTTGCTACAAATACTCCACATTATTCAGCTGTTCTCGGTAAGATGCCAACTTTGGCAATATGAAAAGACAAAATTATCAACAGGTCGAAAAGATGGGATGAGGATCTCAGAGAAAATAAGAATACTGAATTGTTCAAATTGTGGTGTAACATGCCACAATTTCCTAGAGCCACAATACCGAGGAAATTGCAAAATGATAAGGGCAGTCGGTAAATTTATTCACAAATTTATGACCTGCATGTCATTGCACTTTTGTTCTTACCGCATGGTTATTTGAGTGGAACTCACCATAATTCTGTGTGCCAGCTGTGTAAGGAGTCAGTACCAATGATTAGTTTCATGGACTATATTGGAAGCTGAGCTACACAAACAATTACTAAAAATTTGCCGTTGCTGCCACTCCTTATGCAATAGAAGAATATCAAATAGCATACTTCAACTGTACCTTGTTATCTGCAACCACAAGAGTTTATTAAATAAACTTCACACTTAAAATGAGAGTATAATGGTCGCACTGAATGACAAAAAAACTAAACAATGCTCTTCATCATATATGCCCACTATGCTCTGAGAGAAACAGGAAAGCAACCACAAAAATTTAGAAACGTAAGCCAAGAGTTGATATGAATGGATGTGTTGCAGCCAACAATGTGGCATTAAAAAAGCAGGTCAAAATCCTCTTACACAGTTATTATTAAGAACACAGGCTGTACATGCAGTCAGTGAAGGTGTGCAGAAGAGAGCACGGAGTTCCAAACTAAATTGTCAGAAACGACTATTCCACAATAATTCTTGGTCACAGAACACAAAATTATTTGCAATAAAATAATATCCATACATAACTCCTAGCAATCCTCATACATCTGACCTTGAAGCAGTATTTAATATCTACATAAATGAAAAGTTCATTATTACGACAGTTAAGTATACTGGCAACTCTCAACTATTACTAACTGGCAACTCCCAATCCTGTATACAACTGACGAAAATGTCACAAGGAGGGAGTGCACGATACCTTGCTGCAGAAGTGGATACTACACTCCTGGATACACCTGAAAATGACTACATTGTGTGTACTGTTGAAACATCCTACTTGCCTGATGATCATATCACCTTTCTTGTCTGAGAGATGTCCAAGTTACGTGAGGGGACAACAATTATCAGTTTTCCATTAATATAATTTATCCTAAATGCGCAGTGGCTTATGTATGAAATTTGAATAGCAACTGTAACAATACAGAGCTACCATCGATTTATCTTTAAGCATTCAATCTCTACAATAGAAGTAATACTAATCAAAATGACATTTTCGGCTTACCTAATTCAAAACAATGGCATATATCCTGACTAGTTTTTGGAAATCAAATGAACATTAAGACCACAGTGGTGCTAACATGATTGATGGGTGGAAGCAAGTACATCAGTAACTAGGTAGGTTAAATGTCAGTAAGTAAGGAAGGCAGGTAGGTTAGATTCTAAGAGCTCACTGACAGCAAAGTCACTATAGGCATCTACAATACTATGGGTGGGATACCAGTATAAATGTAAACATTATACAGGTTCCATTGCTTTACTCTTCTCGAACTGGTATCACCATGAATTTTATGTTATTTATATAGAAACATTTATATCAAAAATAGAACAATAAACAATAATCAGCAGTTTTCTATGGAGCAGTAATTGAAGTTACAAGAAGAACATGAATGAGAAATTTGATGATCTAATTGGTACTTACAATTAAGAAGCACAAAATTTTTATTATCCAAGAACACTTCATATGCAACTAATAAGTCCTCACAACGGTAAAACAAAAGTGGTTAACATTTAGTACCCATTTAAATGACACTAAACATGTGTTTCAGCAATCGGGATTTATCATTCATGTTTCTAGTTCTTAGCTATCAGAGCACACATTAAGTTCATAGTCAAGAAAAAACTATTGGCAAATTTAGCTCTGCATCACTGCACAATATTTTTTATGCTTATTACTGTAGTACTGCCACTGATAGTGTCACTATAAAATAATTTGAATATTTATAGGGAATGCATAGCAAAATGCAAGAAGAGGCCAAACACTGCTGGTGGCTTCCCCTTAATTAGAACACTGCACATACGTCACTTTCAACAAATGACATAAATCCCAAGCAATACAGTAATGAATAATAATGCAAAGCAAACACTGAAAAAGGTAAATGGAAAAATTCAACAGCTTGTCAACACAGGATACAACACACAAATTTTCTCGGCTGTAGCTAAAAATTCAACTCCAACATAAGGTGTCACAAGTTATCCAGGACGTCTCCAGGGAAGCTCAGTATGATAACAGATAAGGAGGGTGGAGGTATATGACCTACTAACTTAATTTTTTAATATTATAATAGTAGAAACAAATCATCTTTATTGTTTAGCTGAGAAACCCCTATCGAGAGCAGATTAAGACTACTGATCACTACACTACAGACAAACCTAGTGGGTTGTAAACATCTATCTTATAGAATGAAGGAATAACACTTGTTTATTGAAATGGCGATAATCTATGTTCCCTTGATATAAATGAACAAGATTAAACTATATGTTGGCTTTTCATCCTACCCATCAGATCCACATGCAGCTGTCAGAGTGCTTAAGCATACTCAGCCAATCTTCTACAGTGTATAGCTGTAAGTGAAATATACTATACTAAGATTGGATAACTCTCTATTACTAAGTGACTCTACCAGAACCCAGTACCAGTTACAGATCACATTTTGCATAAATATTGATCAAATTTAAAAATTTAATGTGTTATCATAATCTACTCATTAAGAGGTATAACCTTATGTTACAAGTTTAATGCAACAAGACAAGTATTAGAGTTACAAACTGTGTGTTTCTCTTTTGGCAACACAACTGATGGCGTGCAAATACCTGGACATTATTTATCCAGTATTTGAGAATGAGAGTACACAGCGACTCCCAACAAACTTTACACAATTTAAAACCTTTAAGGAACTTTTTCTCGCTGACATGCACTACAAAATGATGAAAGGAAAAATTTCATCGCTTACTACATTTTCGGTGTTCATGAAGTAAAACATCAGCAGCAGACATGACATTTTAATTCAATACTTCTTTACTACCAACTCTATACACAACACAGTTTGTCTACAGTATCCATATATACCACTGAATGCACCTGAAAAATTATATCATTGTATGACACACAGTTCAGGAGATACAATGTCATACACATTGAGATGCGTAAAAAACTAGCTTTTGCTTGAAGCAGAACACAAATTACGCAAACTATTTTCATCCAGTGTTTCATAATGAGAGCATTTGGTGACTTCCAATGATCTATAAGCATAATTTCAATCCTTTTCTGAACTTGTTCTCATTTACATGCTTAACATCAAATATTTAACACATTAATTCATTTGTAAAGTAATCCAAAGTCTGAAGCTGTATTATGCATAAGAGTTTGATTCTTTAAGGAATCTGGTAAAATACTAAACAATAAATGAGGAGGTATGTGTGGGATTGCGCCACAGTTCAACACTTTAAGACCAAATATTGATACATATTTTTATTTGCTTAATGTTCTCCACCTTTATGAAGATGTTCTGGTGTACTCCCCCTCCCCAAACACAAAGATACCAATACACTCAAAAGAAACAAACATGGAAGTACACTGGGTGGTCAGAAAGAGAATGCTAAGCATCAAAGCATGTACACGTGTTGCAGAATAGTTTGTGATGAACGGAAAAAAAGCATAAATATGTTGTGCCATTTCTGAGTTAATTAGCACTGAAGATCAGTGCTGTTGTGTGTACAAATTACAGTGGTCCTCCAAATAAAACTACTGTCTGTCATTCTTGTAGCACAGATTATAGTGCGTCAGGCTTCTCAGTGTTTGGCTTGCGTTCAGACCTTACTGCTGTCCCATGTCCAATTTTTTGATCACTCGCTTGTTCGATTTTTAGGAAACCGAACAAAGAACATGTATGGCAGCACCGTCTCTGGCAGGCCGTTCGAATCTGTGCACACAACGGCCTGACTGGCTAACTTCAATGCTAATTAACTCAGAAATGGTGCAACGTATAAAATTTTTTCCTTAGCAATTAATTCTCAGCACAATTTATGCTACAACTCCCCTACAGATTTTCAGACTGTTTCTGACCACCCTGTGTAGGCTTAGAAATGCACCTATTTAAACTTTTAAACACCTTTCATATTTGTGAACTAAACTGATATGCTCACAGGTAAAATCCATGTTTTTGTAAACAACCAAGGACCAAGACTTACATCTAATATCACAAACCGGCTTGACTATTTTCTCACGGTTTCCTGATAAAGCAAAATATGGTCACACCCCACAAAGAAAATTTCAAACTACAGAATAAGAAATTTAGTTACCTAAAGAAACAAAAGAACCATACAAATCACCGTCCTCTTTCAAGTTACTTTTAGAAGTACTTCATTCACAAATCTGCACAAAATTTCTACTTTTTATTGCAAAGATTATTTTTATTTTGAAGATCTAACATTCTTAATTCAGCATCCTATATCCCTCAAGTCCTTCCACTCATGTTATTATCTTATGAAACACTATCTTCACCACATTATAATGTTACTTGCAACAGCATTACGAAAATCAAACGAAATTCAAAAGATGAAAGTTACAGTCAACATGACTGAATAAAATCAGAAAAGATATAACGTGAATTGCAAAGAGATTACACTACATTTGACCAATGCATGATGTCCTTCACATTGCATATTAATAGTAAGAACAATTACATGCAAAACTAAAAAGCATTTTATTTAAAACAATACAGTCCAAAGACTCAGTTGATGTGACTGCAACGTATTGCACTTAAAGAGCTTCTCATGGCAGGCTAAAGCAACTGACAAGTAAAAAAATGAACATAAGCTGAAATATATTTCATTTATAATGAAAAACCTGTTGAGTATTTGACACAGTGCTGGAGTCCAACAAAGTGGCCACACTTACAGGCACAGCACTTCACGAACTACACATGCCAATTAAGAATCACGTTCCTCTCAACATATAGATTGCTGCTTCATGTAGAAGTGAAAATTTTTGCAGGATGAGAAGACAACGTTCACTACAGAGAATGGAAAGAACAAGCTCCTCCCCTCTTCACTCAAAATACATTGTTGTAAACTGCAATAAAAGAAAACTATGTTCAGCACATTACTTCAATGATCATTTGTAAGTGACAGCATGCATTTGCAAGTAAGTTGCACATTTAAGTTCCAGTTTATTGAGTGGTTTCTAGGCTCCATGAATGCTCAACACAATATTTACAGAATTTAAATGATACTCAACAATAAACAATTGTCACCAGAAGAACGACAAACAAGGAACATCTGACGACATTTATTTCAATTGTGTCAGTACTTATCTATCCCATAAAAGAAAGTATCTCATCTGGTAAACACTATTTAAGAGCCGATTTCCTGGGATAATGTAGAAGAAGACCAGCACAACAATAAGTAAGGACAATGGCTCATTGTATAGTGGAAGTAATGAGCAATGGAGAGGCCCAAGAACAACAACAAGCGTAGCTCAGTTTGTAAAATAGCCGTCTTCATCAGTACGTGCATTTACGAAATTTCAGTCACCAACTTTCTCTTCCGAATGCAAAAATATTTTGTTGAGCCCAACCTACATAGGTAGGAATGATCATCAAAATAAAATAATAGAAATCAGAGCTCGAACAGAAAGGTTTAGGTGTTCATTTCTCCAGCGCACTGTTCGGGAGCGGAATGCTAGAGAGATAGTATAATTGTGGTTCGATGAACCCTCTGGCAAGCACTTAAATGTGAATTGCAGAGTAGTCATGTAGATGATGTTGATGTAGATGTATTGACTACTTGAAGTCTCAACTAGACAGAGTGTGACTATCATTACCCATTCCACTGTTTTTGCTCCTCCTATCTCTTGCCTGTCTGACCCAACCAACAAAGGGTTGGAATTCTTATCAATGGATTTGGCACGATTGGTAGGAGTGGCCAGATCCTCTTTCTATTGCCACCCCATTTCCTTGCTACGATGCAACATGTGTACTGCAACTGTCTATGTGTAGTGCGATTTGTGTGACAGTGAGCAAAACGTTTCCAAAAGTCTGTAAATTGCATAACTGAGGTCAGAATTTAGTACCAGCCCGTATTTACCTAGGGTGCTATGGGAAACAGCCTAAAAACTACATCAAGCCTGGTCAGCACACTGACCCTCATTGTCAATCTGCCATGCTGATTTTATCTGGGGCCAGTGAATCTCCCTGTCCCAAAAACGGTGCTTTAACATTCACGGCTATTGTGAGGGTACTCCACCACCAATAACAATACTTTTTCAAATTCAAATTACTTCAGTATTTTGAATTCTGGTGTCCCCTGTGCTCTCTCTCTCTCTCTCTCTCTCTCTCTCTCAACACATTTCTTTAATATTCTAAGTGGCTACTTCTATCTTGATTGCAAAGTGGAACGCTTAGCGTGTCGGCTTAGAAACCAATGCATTAGGTCGGAGTCAGACCAAATGCATCATTATACGTTTGAAAGTTGGACCAGTAAACCACCCAGCCTGAATGTGAGTTTTAGAAGATAAATTTATTAAAATACAAAAAGTTTCAGGACAGAGGCTCTACACACACACACACACACACACACACACACACACACACACACACACACACACACACACACACACACACAACTACAAAACTCAAGAAAACCAAAGTATACCGCAAATCTGGAATAAAGTAAGGTAGCAAAAAATGAAGGAATGTAAGATCTTATGAAGAAACATTTCCTCAGCGTATCTTCAAGCTGTTTAGCATAAAGAAAGCAGTTACTAGTGTAATCACATTTTCTTTTCACAACAAATGGATAAAACAGATTTTGTTGTACAGTGGAATCTCATTAGTACGTCATTCATTACATTTTCCTGCATAGTACGCACATATTTGGAAGTGCTAGTCAAAACTGCATTAAACACACATTAAACTGACTTGTTTGTGCATTCTACCTTCCTGCTTAGCACATTCAAATTTAGCAGTATAGGCACTGTCTGGCAACTGCAAATTTTGCCCCTGAGAGTTGTCAGAGTCGTGGGACTAGGAAGTTTGCAGTTTTGTGATGTGGAAATGCGCATGAAGAGACTGCTATTCAGTGTTGGCAACTTTGCAAGTCATACAGATCATTTGCTACAGTACAGATAACATGTGGGAGTAGTTCATATAGGCTGGCAGCAGCTCTGACAACTTCCAGTCTCTATAGCAGCCAAACAAACTGAAAAGCTTGAAATTCAGTCACTGATCTCCTCTGTTCATGTTTAGTGTTTGAATGATCCTAAGTTTGTGATAATTTTTTTTATGTTAAATGGTATTCTGATACATCATGCATAAAAAACAGTGAGACAGATAGAAAAAAAGTGGAATCTTATTCAGAAAGTGGACAGAAATTCACACATGAAGCATGTTGATTCTGCACAAAAACTGAGTGTTTCTCCATCAACATTAAATACAATAGTGAACAAATAAAAAATAATTGAAACAGCAAGTTTGGAAGAAGGAAACCACAAATGAAAATGAGATGACATTCAGTTTCCAGAACTGGAAAACATGCTGTTGAAGTGCATAAACCAAGCTTATGGTTCGATTATTCTGGTTGATGGTACTGTGGTTCATGCTAAAGTAATATGTATTTCGCACAAAAATTGGGTCTCACAGATTTCAAAACATCCAATGGTTGTATCAAAAAGGTTCAAGAACAAACATAATTTAGTGTATAAATTTGTTTGAGGTGATTCTGAATGAAAGAATATCGAGACTGTTTAGTCGTGGAAAAATACTCTTCCATCAATCATAGAAAAGTACAGTCCCAATGATGTTTCTAATGTAAATGAAACGGGCTTATTTTTTCACCTTCTGCCTGACAAAACTCTCGAGTTCAGAGGTTGGTGGCAAATTTGATGAAGAGAGGCTAACTGTTTTATTATGTTGCAATGAAAGTGGAACAAGAAAGTTGGTGCAACTAATAACTGAAAAGGCAGAGAGTCCACAAAGCTGCAAAGATGTGCAGACATATCCATGTAAATATACACCCAATGTGAATACATGGGTAACAACAACTATGTCTGAACAGTTCTTGCATGCCTGGGTTGCAATGTTGGGGGTAGAAATAGGAAAATCATCCTGTTTATTTACCAGTGTGCGGTGCATCATAAAGATACGTTGTATCTGCGCAATATAAATGTAGTGTCTTTTTTCCCCTCCCAATTGTAAAAGCCATCTTCAGCCACTTGACCAAGGTGTTATAAAATGCCTGAAACAAAAACACAGAAAGATTCTTGTACAGAAGAGGCCGTCCTGTCTTCATTCTATGATGATAAAGGTTATGCTCCTGGATGCTATGCATTTTGTAAGAACTGCCTGGGATTCCATGCAAGAAAGCAGAATCAAACTGTCTCAAGAAAGCTGGCTTTCATTGCATACTTATAGAAGAAATCATGCTAGAAAACAAAGTAACTGCACCTGAATAATGGTAGCAAATAACAGGGCATAAGAAAACACAGACTACCTTAGCTTCAATCAACATTTTGAAAGTGACAAAGGTCTTATCTGTTGGTCCATGACAACTGATTAAGTGTTGCATGGGCAGATGGCAGAGAAACTAGAAGAAAGTGAAGAGGAGGATGGAGCGGAACCTTCACTGCTTTCTACAGTATCAGAAGCTATTGACGCAATGGGCAGAGTTAAGCATTATGTTTTGAGTTTTATAATCAACGAACAATTGATGAACATGTTAACTAATATGGACAATATAATGATAAAACTGAGACAAAAGAAAGTCCTCTATTGGTGCATTTGCCAAACCTTTGTGAAGCCAGGACTACACACTCTCTGTTATGTCATAGTGAAGTTAGGCTAACAAGATGTGCAATTTACCAATAGTTTGTTAAAACAACCCCTATTTAGTTGCCTGTAGGGATTCACTAATGGAGAAATGCTAAATGAACGATGTTAATTTGTTATGAGAATTATAACAAAAATTGCAGTTTTAGGATCTTTTTAGTTTTTCTACATCAAAAGCCCGGTACATATTTTGGACAGAGGTTACAGTCTCACATCACATGATTTTTCCTGCATTACAATTGGCTCAGAGAAAATATGTATATGTCTGCTATATTGGATGTAGCCAATGTCACACTGTATTTAACACATTTTTGCTTCTTGCACAGTAACACTTAGTTTACCAAGTTTCTGGGTGTGATATTCTGAACTTAATCTTGATAAGGTGCATTTTGAGTCATAATTTATTGACACAGCATGCCAGGAAGTGTGGCATTATGAGATCACATATTACCCAAATTCGATACCCTTAATTTCACATTTTCACTGAAAAAAGAATTGAATCATTACCAAATAAGGTAATTTTTGGTAGTACGTTTAAAATCTGCAGGCCTTTCAAACACAAGCTAATGAAATTCCACTGTAGTCTATCTTTTGTTACCCATTCTAACATTTCCCATTTTAAGATGTGTCCAAGTGACTGAAGATGAAACTGTAAAATGCTTGAAAATCTGTTGCAAATAATGTGAACAACGAACACCTGAGTGAAAAATTAGTAAATGCAGTCTTTCCGGGGGGAGGGGGAGAGGGGGGGGGGGGGGGGGGAGAGAGAGAGAGCTGATGTGCACGAATCTTATCAGCTTGCAATAACAAACCAAGTCACAGACGCTTGTTCGCCCACTGCTTGAATACTGCTCAGCAGTGTGGAATCTGTACCAGATAGGGTTGATAAAAGAGAGAGAGAAGATCCAACGGAGAGCAGCGCGCTTCATTACAGGATCATTTAATAATCGCGAAAGCGTTACGGAGATGATAGATAAACTGCAGTGGAAGACTCTGCAGGAGAGACGCTCAGTAGGTCGGTACGGGCTTTTGTTGAAGTTTCGAGAACATACCTTCACCGAGGAGTCAAGCAGTATATTGCTCCCTCCTACGTATATCTCGCGAAGAGACCATGAGGATAAAATCAGAGAGATTAGAGCCCACACAGAAGCATACCGACAATCCTTCTTTCCACGAACAATACGAGACTGGAATAGAAGGGAGAACCGATAGAGGTACTAAAGGTACCCTCCGCCACACACCGTCAGGTAGCTTGCGGAGTATAGATGTAGATGTAGATATGGATAATTCAAAGTACTGCTATGAGTTGAAATAGGCACTTCCCAGTAACTGTTTCTCAAGAATGGATTTAAATAATTCCCTCACAGTATAGAAGACAATCACCATTCTCTTCTTCGCAGTCTTTTCAACATGTGAATTATAATCTTCAAACATCCACTTTTGTTTCTACAATTTTGAAATTCCATTATAATAAAGGCATGTGTCGAAGTCTGTAACTCAACAAGACAAAAACTTCCTCACATTACTGTGGTCTTGCAAATGCTGTGAATTTCTGACACAGATAGGCTCAATGATTTCTCTGTCGCAGTGTCCACCATTAGCTTCCACACAGTAGTGAAATTCCCTTGACCAACAAACCTGATCACATTGAGTAGGAATGGTTTACACAGCTTTTCTGCTAATTATGTAGGATGATAATCTGTAGACTTTTAAAAGTGTGAATGCAGCTATGCTGAGCATCTTAGGTAAAAAACAAATTTCAAAATAGCTTTTTGTTCATCGTCTCCCACAGCTTTTATAGATTATAAAAATGGCGTAATGCAACATCTCCAGCTGCTATTAAATGTATTCTTTATTGTGCAAGCAGTTTCAGTCAAAGACCATTATCCAGCCATTAATGTTAAACATTTTTTTTCCTTAGACTTAAGTTAGAAGTAAAAGTAAGTGTACTAAGGTAAGGTATTTTCTCTCATTTTTTTCATGTACTGTGGCAGAGGAGAACCGCCTCAAAGGGAACTGAGAGCAGTGCATTTCCTTACTAATTGACGGCATGGACAACTTGGTGAGAAAATGTGTAAAAGCTCATTGAAAAAGTGGAAGTGCTTGTGAAAATTACTAAACATTGAGCAAATAAATTTTTTTTCTAAACATGAACTGCAATGCCCAGTATAATAGTGTAATTCAACTTATTTGCTGCCCATAGGGATTAATGTTTTGTTAAGCAAGACAGGACTTGTATAAAGTGACATGTATGTTTAAATGTAATCTCTGCTTAAAAAAATAGGGCAGTGACATCACTTATGATGAAGATGCATAATTCTTGTTAAAAGTATAACTTGTAGGTACTTTGTGATATTGTACAACAATACACTGTGTGTAATTATTTTGTATGGGGATTTTCGCATGGCCAGTTCACGTAAGTATAAATTTGAAAAAACATGCTTACTGTAGTTTTTGATAACATTTCTTATGTAATATTTTGCGTGTAGGTCTTAAACTAAATTTCTGGGGTCACTTGTGGTCACTGAATTGACCAGTTAGCCATTTTCAATATCTATCTGGTCAATCCAATGAGGGGATGATGTGACGAAGCAAGTTGGGATATTTTCGCTTCCCCTCGTTTTGCCATCTGCCTCCTTAAAATTCATTTTTTCACTGTTAACTAATTACCATTAACGTAAGTGAATATAATCTGCATTTCCATAAAAGATAAAGGTTGGCCCTCAGTTTTAAAGAATATAACACAAGACCTAATTTTGTGCTTAGTTTTACGTACGTAATTGATTTTCTAATTTATTTGGACTATCACTAATTAGTATCTTCTGTTAGAGGGTGACATCAGTAACTGTTTCGTAACTTAAATTCTATTGTTGACATAAACAAATATAAATTCTATAATAATTGTAATCATTTGGAAGGCAAAATGCTATTATTCTTAAAGTATTTATTTGGCTCTATTCGAAAACATGTTAACAAAGCCAGCACTTAATTAATTCCAAAGTAATTTCCAGTTTCATCGAAAGTATTGTTCATGTAATGATATCTGTCAATTTCATCAGTAAAAAAATAATTCGGCCTAAACCTTGTAGTAGAAGAACCTGTTAAAAGGAACAAATTTTTTGATGTAAGCAGTTAATTGAATGAGTTAAGTTTTAATTGTAATTTCTGTAAATTTAATTTCAAACACTGTGTAGTGTCAGTACCTATTATTATGAGGATATATAAGGGGCCCCAATTTTGGCATGAGGCAGTCAGTCCACGGCCGAGTTTCAGATGAGGAACCTGTGTCGGTTAGAATGACAACAATGCATCAACTTAACAGTGAAATAAGTGTTACAAAAATAGGCCATGTGTTAATGCACTGGCTGTGTCTGTCAAATTTATTTGAAAGACTAAACAGTGTGGTTAGGCTTCCACTGCTCAAAGATGTTCAACAGTAAACTATTGTAGCAGTATGTGGATGTTCATCTGTAAACTATTAATGAGGCTTATGGGAAGTTAAAACAATATTGCACTGGCCATATAACTGTGTAATATTAGGGGGCTGTGAACAGTGAAAGTAAAAGACAGTGAAATGCAACTTTGAATCTGTCGGCTACATCATTTATAGTAGAAAGTAGTTGCACACCAAATCCCAATTTTTTTCAGCCAGAATGTCAACACCAAGGACAACAAATGAAGAGATAAACTAAGCAGGCGAGCACCACCACAAACTGTCCACCCAAATGAATGGCTGTGGCTAAACTGTGATGGAGAGCAAAGGTGACCAGACAGTGGTAGAATATGCCTCTGAACGCAACACTGCTGCATTAGCTCCATTAGGTGTGGAGATACTTAAGTCTATGACTGGATAAAATTAACCACAATGTCAAAGTTGTACTACACCAACAAGTTTTGCCTTAAATGAAGGATAACAATGAACAATTTCGGCTTTGAAAAACCACTCTCTGCAAAAGAAACTTTGCATCTTTTTATTTGTGTGAAGAGTTTAACTATAAAGTGATTATTACATAACCTGCTTTAAGAGTATTAGTGTTTTGTATTAACATCATGATTTACTTTGTATTTATATTCTGTTTTTACTTTTTATCTGTGAATATTTTTATCTATTCTATTAACTTTTGGTGTTATCTTCATATTCTGCCTTTCAGCTTACTTTTTATGATAGCCTAGTTTTCACCACTATGTGGTTATTTTCATCTTCCACAATTTTACATGTTACTGTTTTAATTTCTTACTGACAATTTTTGTAACTGTTAACTCGTACGACATCTGGCATAGTATTTGGTGACTTTACTGTTTGGCTTACATGAGTACACCAAGCTGTTGGTTTACTGTGTACCTTCAAATAGGCCATTACCAACACAGGCTTGCTTGTACACTGCACAGACTTTCATCTTACATTCCTATGTATTTTCATAAAGTATGGCACATTTTCTTTTATAATTAACCAAACTATTTTGGATAACATAGACTATATATTACATTTCTATTTCTCTGGGTCACTTTATTTTTGTTTCCATATTTTTGTAGATTTAGAAGCACTTTACTGCTCTACTGATGATAGGTCTATTTTTCATGACCATACATTGTTCAAGGGACTCTGCTGTGGTAGAAAAATATTCATTTTCTATATTTTTGATTGGAATGTTTCCTGTTATTAAGATGCTGTGTTTTATCCACTTCACAAACAATTACACTAACTTTTCATCAAACTGGGTACATCCTACCTCTTTAGTTAAATATTGTGATAAATTTTCTTTTCTGTAATACCATCAACATAAAAAAATCTTATCATTTAGAGCCATTTTGTGTTTGCTTATTCTTTTCAGATTTGCAGATGGTTGATTTTTTCAACTGAAACTAGTTATCTTGTTGTTGTTGTTGTTGTTGTTGTTGTTGTTGTCGTCTTCAGTCCAGAGACTGGTTTGATGTAACTTTCCATGCTACTTTATCCTGAGCAAGCTGCTTCATCTCCCAGTACCTACTGCAACATACATCCTTCTGAATCAGCTTAGTGTATTCATCTCTTGGTCTCCCTCTACGAATTTTACCCTGCACGCTGCCCTCCAATACTAAATTAGTGATCCCTTGATGCCTCAGAACATGTCCTGCCAACCGATACCTTCTTCTAGTCAAGTTGTTCCACAAATTTCTCTTCTCCCCAATTCTATTCAATACCTCCTCATTAGTTATGTGGTCTACTCATCTAATCTTAAGCATTCTTCTGTAGCACCACATTTTGAAAGCTTCTATTCTCTTCTTGTCTGAACTATTTATCGTCCATATTTCACTTCCGTACATGGCACAACTCCACATAAATACTTTCCGAAATGACTTACTGTCATTTAAATCTACACTCAATGTTAACTAATTTCTCTTCTTCAGAAACACTTTCCTTGCCATTGCCAGTCTACATTTTATATCCTCTCTACTTCGACCATTGTCAGTTATTTTGCTCCCCAAACAGCGAAACACATTTACTACTTTAATTTTCTCATTTCCTAATCTAATTTCCTCAGCATCACCCGATTTAATTCAACTACATTCCATGCTCCTTGTTTTGCTTTTGTTGGTGTTCATCTTACATCCTACTTCCAAGACACTGTCCATTCTGTTCAACTAATCTTCCAGGTCCTTTGCTGTCTCTGACAGACTTACAATGTCATCAGGGAACCTCAAAGTTTTTATTTCTTCTCCATGGATTTTAATACCTACTCCGAACTTTTCTTTTGATTCCTTCACTGCTTGCTCAATATACAGTCTGAATAACATCGGGGAAAGGCTACAACCCTGTCTCACTCCCTTCCCAACCACTGCTTCCCTTTCATATCCCTCGACTCTTATTACTGCCATCTGGTTTCTGTACAAATTGTAAATAGCCTTTCGCTCCCTGTATTTTACCCCTGCCACCTTCAGAATTTGAAAATGAGTATTCCAGCCAACATTGTCAGAAGCTTTCTCTAAGTCTACAAACGCTAGAAACGTAGGTTTGCCTTTCCTTAATCTATTTTCTAAGATAAGTCATAGGGTCAGTATTGCCTCACGTGTTCCAACATTTCCGCCGAGGTCGGCTTCTACCAGTTTTTCCACTCGTCTGTAAAGAATTCGCTTTAGTATTTTGCAGCCTTGACTTATTAAACTGATAGCTCAGTAATTTTCACATCTGTCAATATCTGCTTTCTTTGGGATTGGAATTTATTATGAAACTTCCTAGCAGATTAAAACTGTGTGACTACCGAGACTCGAACTCAAGACCTTTGCCTTTCGCAGGCAAGTGCTCTACCAACTGAGCTACCCAAGCTCTACTCACGCCTCGTCCTCACAGCTTCACTTCCGCCAGTGCCTACCTTCCAAACTCAACAGAAGCTCTCCTGTGAACCTAGAAGAACTAGCACTCCTGAAAGAATGGATATTGCGGAGACATGGCTTAGCCACAGCCTGGGGGATGTTTCCAGAATGAGATTTTCACTCTGCAGTGGAGTGTGCAATGATATGAAACTTCTCGGCAGATTAAAACTGTGCCGCAATAGGCAAAGGTCCCGAGTTCGAGTCTCGGCCCGGCACACAGTTTTAATCTGCCAGGAAGTTTCATATCAGCGCACACTCTGCTGCAGAGTGAAAATCTCATTCTGGAATTTATTATTATTATTGTTATCTAATTATGACCTAGACAATTAAAACTTTTTAATAATTTCTAAAATTTTTATATATATAAAAATATATTAATGATTGCTTCTCTCCAGCCTAACAATTTCATGTGTAAACGGTGAACTCTAAATTACACAAAATATTTTTTTTTTACTGCATCATTCATATAACAGCTGTCTGCTGTTCCGACAGGAAGATGAAGTTTCATAGTTGGAACATAATGTATCTGTGTATCTACGAAATATCTACATTTCAGAACTAAAAAGGAAACAAAAATGAATTTGATTCATATTAATTACAATACTTTATTACTCTCACCTAGTACTATTTAATTATTCATATGCACATTGCACAACTATGGTAACTACGAATTTCACCAAACTATTCAATTGAACTAACCAACCACAACCACAATTCGTAAATTATGAAATATCAATTTGTAGTTAAACGAACATTTTGTGGGTAAATAACTATGAGGAAAAAAGGCAAAAAAAAGCAGTTTCTAGTGGCATAGTGAGAAATTGGAGATTTTAAGTGAGGGCAGCTGTTTAACAATATTTGAACCAATATATAATGTTGAAATTGGAGCTAGACATTTTTCTTAAAGCTGTTTGTGGACAACCTGTAAATGACTGATCATTTCCTGTATAAACAGCTGATCTCCTTGATGCGACACCAGACAAAAAAATCCCACTTCAAAGAAACTAACTCCATAACAGTTTTATCTGTCATCACATTTCCTGAAATTTTTTCACAATGAAAAGTACCAAAAAATTATGAGTTTTGGAGAACTCTTTAGTGTGTAATGCAGCTAAACTGCATATTTTTTAAGTATACAATTAGATATAAAAATTGTCACCAACAATTTGATCAATGTAATGCCTGCTTGGCTTACTTCTAGAAGCCAGTCATAGTAAAGACTGTGATATCATGCAAATGTCACTGTAATTGACTATGACAGATGGAAGAATTTAAATTATGCTGCATGAATTGTATGATAGATTGTTACAGAATCATGTTTCAAACGTGTCAGTGAAAAAATGATAGGAAAATTTTACTCGCTTTCACAATGAGCGAGTGTGTCCAAAACATATTAGAAGCTTAGCTGAATCTTCACCAACTATTCCAGGCTGTAACACAGCTAAAGCTTTTTCTGTATTTTTTCTTAGTTTAATTCTTCAGTTCCTTGTGTGTTGTATTTAACAGGTGTGATCTCGTGTTTTAGTACCTGCAAAGTGTAGATTTGCACAGCCTGTAGAACAACTGTCATTTGTTTTGAATGGCTGCCTAAACAGCTCAGTAAGATGTCAGACACTCGTGGAGACACATTATCAGGTTAGCAAATTACATAATAGTTTTCTGTGTGCTTTTGTAGTTAATTCTTAAGTTGGAAGTACAAGGATGTGTGCAGATGCAGGAGGAACAGGCAACATTTCGCAGAGGAGCTGGCCACTGTTCACAAACAGCCGAAGACACTTTTGCCACAGTCAGCCATCTTCTGTCCACTGCCTTAGGGTGTAGCGGTGGTGGGAATATGGCACCTTGCATGCGACACTTATGATGTCACTTGTTTGCTCACGGGTTCTGCTACCAACACACCTTGCAGTGTTCCTGAAGCTGATGAAACACCCCCACCCCAGGGTGAGTGGCAGGAGGTAACATGTTCATGTCGGAGGTAACATGTTCATGTCGCTCAACACGGACAGTTAATGTGGAGGCTGGCTTTCTGGGCTCACCTATTCACCCTGTTGAGTTGACAGCCAGTCACTTCTTCAGCAGGATTTGAGCAGGTACACAGGAGGGACAGGGGGAGGAGGTGTTTGTCAGTTATCGGGAGCTCCAATATTAGTCGTGTTACGGAACCCTTTATGGAAATACAGTCCAGGGCTGGAAAGAAATCCAAAATGCGCCTGGTATGTCTACCAGGGGACCTCATTCGAGATGTGTAGGAGAGACTGCCTGCTGCTATCGAGCATGCAAGGTGCAGTCACCTACAAGTTGCGGCTCACGTCAGCATCAGTGATGTTTGTCATTTGGAGTCTGAGGCCATCCTCAGTTCACACAGGCAGTTGGCAGAAGTGGTGAAGATTGCTGGCCTTGGTCGCGCGATGCATGTAAAACTCAAAATTTGCAGCACAGTTCCCAGTATTTATCAGTGAGCTTTGGTTTGGAGCCGAGTGGAGGACCTCAACCAAAGGCTCAGTTGATTCGGTGAAGGTCTTGGCTGTAGATTTCTGGACCTCCATTATAGGATGGAGAATTGTAGGATCCACTTTCATAGGTCAGGGATGCACTACACACGGAAGCAACTATTTCAGTAGCAGAGCACATGTGGAGTGCATTTTTAAGGCTAGGCAGTAATATGTGGTCCTCCGATTAACACTCAGCACTCGATATGGAGTGAGCGAAATCAGACTGTGACCAAAGTAAGGAAACTTTGACTGCCAAAAAATTTAAGTGTAAATTGTTACATTCAGGTTATTCTCGGAACTGACAGCTGGCCAAAATCTGAAGTAGAAAGTTCTGAAATACTTAGTGAGGCATGGAATGTTCCTCATGAAAAAAGATTAGGCACCACAGGAGTAGTAGTATTCATGGCAGTAGACAAAAATATTATATCTATCAAGGTCGAAATAGAGTTTGATTGTGAAGTTGCCTGGAAGTACGTAAAAGGTATAAGTGAACTCTTGTTAATTACCGGATGTTTTGGATACTGCCATGACAGTTTCAGAATCGTTCAAAGATAGTCTACGCTCAGTAGTATGGATATGCCCAGATCGGGCAACTTTAACCTACTGAGTGTAGATTGGGACATCTACAGATTAACTGCAGGTGTTGCATACAGACAGTCTTGTGAAGTACTAACTAACACGTTTTTCGAAATCTGTCCTGAGTAGCTAGCCTACACACAGTTGAAGTAGTTTAGGCCATGTAGCTAAATACAGGCCTGACCTTATTAGCAGTGTTAGTGGAGTGATAGGGATTAGTGATCACGATACCTCAGTGATGATGGAAACTGAAGTTAAATTCATGAGAGCATTTTTACTAGAAAGAGCAGATAAGCAGTCGTTAGCACCCAACTTACACAATGAATGTACACCATTTAGTTCCAATATGATGTACATAGAGCAATTATGGGCAAAGTTTCAATGGATTACGAATCACACTCTGGAGAAGTCTGTGCCAAGTGGATTAAGGACACAAAATACTCACCAAGGTTTAACGAAAATTCGGAAAATGCTTAGGAAGCAGAGACTGTTGCATTCTTTGTTCAAAAAAGGATGCATACATGATGACAGGCAAAAGTCAGTAGACATTTGTCCATGTGTAAACAGACTGATGCGCAGAGTATACAGCTACCACTGCAATGCCTTTGGAGATTTTGCCGATGACCCAAAAAAAAATTCTAGTCCTGTGTAAAATTGCTAAGTGGGACAAAGGCTTCCATCAAGTCACACACTGGCTAGTCTGATGGGGCAATAGAAGACAGCACAAGGAAAGCTGAAGTTTTAAATTTTGCATTTAAGAAATCATTCATAAAGGAGGATTGTACAAGAACACCAGTGTTTGTTTGTCACACAGATTATCATATGGAGCACATAGTAATAGGGATCCCTGGTGTGGAGAAGCAATGGAAAGTATTGGAAAATCGACAGGTCTGGATTGAATCCCAATTCGGTTTTAAGAAGGGTACTTTCTGGCAATGGTCTCATACTTAGCTTGCATTTATGGTCAAACTCTAGCCCATTGCAAACGTCCAAGTGGCTCCTGTATATAAGAAAAGTAAATGAATGGACCCGCAAAATTACAGACCAATATTCTTAACATTGGTTTGCTGCAGAATCCTTAAACATATTCACTGTTCGGATACAATATATTTTCTGGAGATGGAGAAAATCTTGTGTCCCCTCACCAGCACAGATTTAGGAAGCATCACGTGTTTTCAGTCAGATAGCTCTTTTCTAGCATATCATCCTGCGAACCATGGACAAAGGACAACAAGCATATTTCTAGATTTCTGGAAAGTATTTGATATGTTGCCCCACTGCAGACTGTTAATGAAGGTACGAGTGTAGAGAATAGGTTGCCAGATATGTGGGTGGCCTGAAGACTTATGTAACAGAACCAAGTACATTTTCCACGATGATGAGTGTTAATCAGAGACAAGGGTATCATCCCAAATGCCCCAGTGTAATGTGATAGAGCTACTCTTATTCTCTATATTCATACATGATCTGATTGACAGGGTGAGCAGCAATCTGCAGCTGTTTGCTGTTGATGCTGTGGTATACGGAAAGGTTGTCAACGCTGAATGACTGTGATAGGTTAATAGATGAGTTGGACAAAATTTTCAGTATTTAATGAATGGCAGCTTACTCCAAATGTAGTAATGTCCACGTTAACGCAGATGAGTAGGAAAAACAATCCCATAATGTTCAAATACAGCATTAGTAATGTGCTGCTTGACACAGCCATGTTGATCAAATATATAGACTTAGCACTGCAAGGCAATAGGAAATGGAACGATCATGTAATGACAGAAGTAGATAAGAAAAACTGTTGACTTCAGTTTATTGGGAGAATTTTAGGAAAGTGTGGGTTATCTGTAAAGGACACTGGGCACAGAACACTAACACAACCATTACTGAGTAGTGCTGGAGTGTCTGGGATCCTCTTGGGATCAGGTTAAAGGAAGTCATCAATGTAATCCAGAGGTGGACTGCTAGATCTGTTGCCATAAGGTTCTATCAATACACTGGCATTACAGAGATGCTTCATGAACTGAAATGAGGACCCCTAGAGGGAAGACTAAGTTTTTTTTTTTTTTCAAGAAACATTTTTGAGAAAATTTAGAGAACATACATTTGAAATTGATTGCAGAACGATTCTACTGCCACCACATACATTTCATGTGAGGACCATGAAGACAGGATAAGAGAAATTAGGGCTCGGTTCAGAGCCATAAAGGAAGTCATTTTTTCCTCACTCTATTTGCAAGAGAAATAGGACAGGAAATAATTAGTATGGCACAAGGTGTACCGCCCCCCCCCCCCCCCCCTCCCGCAATGCACTATATGGTGGCTTGCAGAGTATGTATGTAGATTTAGATTTTCGATACAAAATGTGTGAATTTTGTATTTAAATACATTTCCTAACTCAATATGCAATATTGTTGTTAATCTCTCATTAGTTGAATGACAGATCACGTAAAAATAAATTATTATTAAGCACATGTTGATGTAACTCCAGCGGCCGTGAGTTTTACTCTTTCTCCTGACGTTTTGTAAATTATTTTCAAAATGTCCTGAATTCACTTAAAAATGATATGGGAACCTCACACTGACACAATGTGGAGAGGTAAGTGATGTACTTCCCCACCCCACAAAGATTCACACTGGCTACATCCAAGTGAAGCGTCATTACATTATACACGTATGTTATGATCTGGACATGGAAACCACAGCATACTCACACAAGTTAGAAACTTTGTTTATTAACATCATAATCGATATACTGCAGCCTTTCCCACAAGAGGTTACTACATGTCTTCCATCCCATGAAAATGAAATGAAATTAGAATTTGGTGTCATTGGTCGGAAGGCCCCTTACGGGGCAGGTCTGGCCGCCTTGGTGCAGATAACACCTGAGGAATACATATAATCCCTTCATGTTTCATCATGACATTTCTAAAAAATTAATACAATACCATAAGGTCACTAATCAGGTGTTAATCATGACTATTGTTGGAACTTCACTTTTAAAGGGTACTACTGTGAATTTATCTATCTTCAGCCATGATTTTTTTCCATCTTCATAACTATTCGTTCGATGCTTTGCTTGCAAGACTGAAACCACAAATAATAAAACAGCCACCTTCTATGATTCTCCTCCTAAAATAAAAGATATGTTGTTGAAGATAATATCATTTTGAGTGATGAAAGAATTTGTTTCCACCCTTGCATTTTCCACAATGTGTGTTACCAACAGGGTGGGGTGGGAGCAATTTATGCCCCCCCCCCCCCGCCAAAAAAAAAAAAAAAAAAAAAAAAAAAAAAAAAATGCAGATTTCTTTCATTGCTGTTGAATTTTCCGCATAACATATTATTTAAAAAGATACTGATGTGTAAGTGAGGTCCTGAACCTGAAAATATGGCATTCATCATGGAAGGGACACCTACTCCTAAGAATTGAATTTTCGGGTTAACTTTAACTATGCACGCACGCGCACGCACGCGCACGCACGCGCACGCACGCACACACACACACACACACATTTTCTGAGGAGAGGAAAATACATCACAATTTAAGGTACAGTACCTTACCTCAACAGTTGGAATGCTGGTAAGCTACGAGCCCAATGAACAGACAGGAACAGTAGTCTAGAAGCACTTTCACAAATATAGTGCACATTTAGGTAGGCTGGCATTGGACTTGGTGTCTGCAAGTTAAAAGAAATGTGGTGATCTTGAACTAGTAGGCCTTCCAGCTCGAAAACACTTTCATCACCATAGTCTGCCAATGCAAATGAGTCACTTTCATTTAAATTCTGAAAAGGAATATTTACAGGTTTTATATACACAGCACTGGGTAACACAACCATATATTGAAAATAATGACATCAAAATGATCTTAAATAACTAATTATCATAGTATATTCATGAGAAACATAGTGTTTATACATACTTATTTTCAAATAAAACACATTCAAGGAGTGAATCTTCAATCGCCCTTAAGGATACATGAATCAGTTCACAGAGGTAGTTACCATACATGTTGTTACAGTGTTGCCAGATTGTCACTCTAATGCCTTTTTGATGCCGGATGTACTCGCTGGACAAAATTTTGGGACAGACCTTTTTTTTCCCCGCTGTCACGTGAGGAGTCGCACTGGGAAGCCCGAGTGTGCAAATTTTGCTTCATTGTGTGTGTGTGTGTGTGTGTGTGTGTGTGTGTGTGTGTGTGTGTGTGTGTGTGTGTGCCAAAACACACACAAAATCACAAGCTGATGAGGTCCACACTGGCACATTTGAAACTTCCTCCAAGAGCTAGAGTTATGAAGTGCTTTTCAGAGACAGCACAATTTCTATAGTGAAATTTGCATATAATATGTGGTGCTAATGTACAACGAACATCTTGTTAAACACATCCAATAACCACCATTTCGCAATAACTGTGTGATGAGTTTCACACACAAATAGCACACTGTGGCTTTCAGTTATAGGGCTACTAAAGGTAACAGGAGTATGGAGGTTAGGCAGATTCATTATTAATACTAAAAGCAGCTATTCACTGTCATGTGCTAAGAACAACAACAAAGTTCTCTTCAAAACTACACAAACTTTTGAGCTTTGTCTGAAAACCATTATGATGATGATCATAGTTAACACTTACTTATTAATTATAATTACATTGGACAAAATAAAAGCCACCCCTTAAAAGAGCATACTGGTTACTTTCGAGTGGCGTAGATGGTGTAGAACTGGTAGCACATGGTCACATCACCCTCCACCACTGATGTTATATCATTGCAGTGAAGTTACGTATATGTGCCAGTTAGCTGTGTGGAATCTGAGTAGTAAAATTGGTCGACGTGGAGATGTAACAAAATGGCAAAAAGGAGCTATCGAGTTAAGAGAAGCCCAAGGCCACATCTGACTGGTAGGTAAATAGGGTTAAGGGACTAAACAGCAAGGTCATCAGTACCTTGATCTGGAGGTAGTTCACCCATAGTTAGTGACATCTGCAGAGGACATGTTCTGATGATGAAAGGCTGCAGGAGTGGTAAAACCAAGACCGTGATGGCAAGACTGGTGCTACAACTGAGAAAGAGTTTACGCAGAAGTGTACCAAGTGGGCCGGTACACATGTCAGAGCAGATGAGGGATCTCCTACGGTTCATCCAGTGGTGGGAAAAGCCCCACCCTGCATCTGACCCCCTGCTACCTCAATGAAGGAGAAAGACTGTCACAGAGCAAAGAATGTCTTCAAGTTGGCAGATTTAGAAAACAAAGTGAAACGGCTAAACCTGTAGTGGACATCACTTAGACTGTCAACAATAAAAACACAGAGGAGAGAAATAGATAAGACAGCAATGGCTGTCCACGGGGCTCTACATGCAACGTGAGTCACCCCATCCACAGCCATCCCACCCTTGCTCCAGTGGAGTCAAGGCATTTAAGAGCACCCACTATTTACCACAGCACTACGTCTATAATAGAAAATATGGTGCAGGAGGAAAGGAGACAAACCACATTGAAAAGCAATTAAAATAGAGCAAGAGAGGGATGAAAGAGTGAACTGGTCAAGGACAGAGTTGGGATGGTGGTGGTGATTAGTGTTTAACGTCCCGTCGACAACGAGGTCTTTAGAGACGGAGCGCAAGCTCGGGTTAGGGAAGGATTGGGAAGGAAATCGGCCGTGCCCTTTCAAAGGAACCATCCCGGCATTTGCCTGAAACAATTTAGGGAAATTACGGAAAACCTAAATCAGGACGGCCGGAGACGGGATTATACCGTCGTCCTCCCGAATGCGAGTCCAGTGTGCTAACCACTGCGCCACCTCGCTCGATGACAGAGTTGGGAGTTCCCCCTGCCCTGACCTCAATGCTCCTGCACCACAGGTAGCTTAAAACCTTATAAAAACAAACTTTCATAGAGAAAATGGAGAAGCAGATCCTGCCATGAATCATCTGCAAAAAATTGAAGCGAAGAATTTGGATAGCCATTCTTAGCATGGACAGCCAGAAGTACAGGGTATTCCACCAGGACAGGAGATACTGTCTATAAGGCTCCACAGGTACAATGTGGCAGTGGCTTGTTAAATAACAGAAAACTGGGTTAGCCTGGTGTGACTAATGCAAGGGCAACATAGGACGAAGGATTTCTTCAGGGAGGAACGCAAGAAAAATCACCATGCAGCAGTAGTCTTCTTGATAGTGCAGAGATTATTAAAGGGGGCAGTAGCCAACCATATTTCATTCCATCTCTGAATAAACAGAGGTCTTATTTGCACCAACAAGTCTGCACCTGGGACCAGCAATGCAAATGGAAGCAAATAATCACTCCTCTAGATGAAGAGTCAGCCAGTTCATTCCCTAGGGTACTCACATGGCTTGGGACCAAGAGAAAGACAACTGAGCAGCCAGTATGACTACATTCAGCGAGAAGGTCGTGAGTAGCAGACACCATAGGGTGACAAAAGTAACAATGGTTAACAGCCTGAAGAATGCTCACTGAATCACTACATATTAAAATGTGGTCAATGGAGATCTGTTTAATGAAGTGTAGGGCTCTGCTGTAAAAACACTGCAAGTCCCTGGCAATGAATGGTATTCCTGACCAGCTGGGGATGTAAAAGCATATCTCACCTTATCCACAAGTTTTAGAGCCACCGGTGTAAAAGAACTGAGACTTTAGGATCTGGAAGAGGGGGGGGGGGGGGGGGGGAGAGGAGAGGGCACAAGAAAGAAATAGTGAGCACATTCCAGGGAGGAGAGGCAGAGATCCTAGCACAGAGCTGAAGTGCATTCCAACTGGTAATACCACCCGACGGCTGGTATGAGGTGGTCAATGCCGCTCACATGCAAAAAGAATGGGATTGTTGGATGATCAGGGAACTGTAGATTGGAGCAGCTTTTTATCAAAAAGAAGGTCCAGAAGTGAGACTGTGCAACAACTTCCAACTGCTGGGCAGCCAAGTACAGTTCTGCATCAAGTTGGACCATGGTATAACAACAGAAATCCGTGACCTACATTTCTGCATGAGAGGTTTGGAAACCATAGGAAAGGATCCACATAGAGGCCCATCAAATGGCCACTTGAAGCTCTGTTCTATCGGACGCATGGAGAGGTAAGTGAAGTACTAACTTGAACCTGGAACAACAGGTGGGATAAAAACTGATGAGTAAAAATGAGTAGGGAGCCTTGAAAGCCCCAGTCATCGAGGTCAAGTAATATGTGATGGCACGAAGCAGTGACATATCACTTAAGTAGATAAAATAAGATTGCAATGAGGTGTTGTGTCTAGAATAAGCCTTTCAGACTGTTGTTTCCAACCAGATCAGATGGATGACTGGATCGTGCCTCCTGGAAATCACACTGATGGGGTGACAAAAGGCCCTGAGAATTAAGAACCCAGCATAAACTGCAGGCAATCATCCTTTCAAGCAATTTAATTTCTAGAGCAAGTTGGCGAGGCTAATTGGTCAGTAGTGCAGTAGTGGTCATGAGAGTCTGAGTTAGCCAAGAGCCTGTATTGGATTGACTGGTGGGGGGGGGGGGGGGGGGGGAGGGGGGGGGAGGGTTGTAGGACTAAACTGAGAGGTCACCAGTCCCGCAATTCAAAGTTACTTGCATAAGATAGATGGTCCATTAAAAGTGGGTGGATCCAGTCAGACGGGTCAAACTATAAAGTGAAGAAGTTAAAACACACAGCATAAGTTATAAAAAGGTAGGTAAAATCTAAAATCTGGAAAAACGGAAGGATAAAAGAGTGGTCTTTGCATGGGGGAATGGTCATTGGTCCCAGTCCTAGAAAACACATAGAGGGGCCCCAACCATAACCACCGTGCCCCTGCTCCAGGAGCAAAGCAAAACCTCATAACTGAAAATAAAACCACTTTCATGGCGGAAACTGAGGACCAGTTCAATCATCAATGAATTGTCTGCTAATATTAAAAACAAAGAATCTAGAAGGCTATATTCAGCATCAAGAGCTAACAGTAAGGGACATTCCACCACTATATGGGACACCATCAGTCTCGCTCCACAGCCACATTTTGGGGAGATAAGAACAGGATGCCACTGTTGTCAAAAAGTGGGTCACATGTCCATCAAAAACCTAACGCATCGATACAAAAACCACCCTATAGGATAAGACCTGCAACAGTTGTTTATCACTTGTGGCTCAGATGACTTCTTACTGCCTTTAGTGAAACCACATCAATGTCAGAATCTGACAGTGTGGCAGCACCTGTGGTCACCTGAGTAGCCTTGTCCCAATTTTTCTCCTTCTCCTATCCTCGACGAGCATGGGGGTGAATTAAAAATGGGTAGCCCTGGGACCCTGTGGTTCCTTCAACCACTGGCTGGCATCAGGCTTCTGATGTTTGTTTCCGGGGAAAGGCAACTCAAGAGAGAAGCCTGCCACCAGTAGATGCCAGAGGGAGAAGCTGCCATTCCACACATGTGAACTGTTTTTGAAAAAACTGACGTAGTGGGAGTCAGCCATGTGACTTTTGCATAACTGATCATCATACCAACAGGATGTAGTAATTCATATTTTTTATGTGCCTCAGTATACAACAGGCAGTCAATAAATTTATATTCCTGTTTTCCTTTCTTTCTTTAGTATTGGGCAAGCCAGTGAACATGGAGGTCGGGGTTCCATGCAGCTGACACAAATAGGTAATCAGAAGGAACACATTTTTGGAGTGATCACTCGCAGTTACCATACTCTGAGCCCGCAGCTGAATGACATAAGACCAAAGCGCAAGCATCGAAAGCAGCTCTGTGGGCAGTGGGATGTAACGCTTCACGCCACAGCTGTATACCATGACAAACTTTTTAAGGGAGGGCATTATTCCCTTTGATGGCTGAGATAAAGGCACCTGTATCTATTTTACAACCCCTGGGACCTTTTTGGACATGCCAAACAAAAAGTATGCCATGCCGCTCCCTGTCTATTTGGAGAGTAAGGTCTTGGTGGAAGGTGGTTTCTTGGACCATATTCAAAGTTTTGGGTGAGGGCAATGATCACTGGTATGTCACCCAGACGTTCACATGACTGAAGAGCTGTAGATTGTGTAGCAGAAGAGGCTTTAACCAATAGTGATCCATTGTGCAGTTTTCCTTATGACTCAACTTCTTCAATTTTATCTTCAATATGCTCCAAAAAAATAATGGCTGTGTCACAGCAAAAGTATCCCAATCAGTTCCAGTTAATACTACATACTGAATAATTTGTCTCACTCCCAGATGTCTTGCTTGTCCCTCTTCCAACGAGACAGCCAAGGTAGGAAAACCAACAGGATTATAGCTGTCCACAGTGAAATTTCTATACCTATCTGATGAGATGGCCAGATCAGAACAACCATCGATTTGATTTAATTTGATAAATGTCTTCTGCAAAATGTCTGGCCCCAACATGTCAGATTGGCTACTGTGTTGGATTTGAAGCGCAAATAAGAGCCTAAGCATGTATTGTGTGTACATGATCTTTAATGTTGCATGCAGTAGGTGCTATTTAAGACGTTCTTCATCAATCGGTTCTCACTAAATGAAAATTTGGAAAATGAAGGTCAAAACCACAATGGAGCCACAAATTACTTCAGCCAAAACGCGGTGAATGACAGAATACTTCAAGAAAGAAAGGCTGAATCAGACTGAAATTAAAAGCTGTCACCGTGAGAAAGAGAGCAAAATAATGTAAAGATAGTCAGAAATAAGAAATTGCAGCAGTGGAAAGGCAGTAGGTGCTACAACAGCTCTGAGTCCTGTGCTTGCCACACACATACTCACAAAAAGAGCCGTAAGTGCTCCGAGGGGATGAATGAAGTTGCTCAAGTTGTTTGTGTATCAACACTAACTGTAAAACTCATCTATAATGAATTGTATAGCACTAATAGCAATGTAGCATACTGTAAGAACAGTGGTTGTCAAAAGAACCTAACCAACAGTGACTGGACACAAGTGTCACACTTTGTCAATGAGAATAGGTTTCAGAATGAACAGGAATTACTGCCATCAGAAAATGCAGGTCCATTTTATCCACTTTCTGAGCAAGGAGTGTGTAGAGAATTGTATGCAATGAGCACACAATTGGTACCTCTCAAAATGCCACTCTACACAATGGCACATAAAGCTGCACATATTCAGTGGGCTAAACAGCACAAGAACGGACAGTAGCTGACCACAGGCATGTACTATGGTCCAACAAGTCACGAGTTTGCCTCTTTTCACTATGAAAGGCTTCTTGTACACTATTGTGTCCAATGAGGCATTCAACCCACAGTGTGCAGAATGTGTAATACAGGTCAGAGGTGGTTCAGTGATGTTTTGAGGGGGTTTCACACATCATGAATTCTTCCTCCTCAATCAGGTTACTGCGAACATGAACTAGGATGTTTTGTTCAACATTCTTTGTATCAAATTTTGACCTTTTGCTACATCTTCACAATCATGTATGCTGTGGACACTCCTAGCTTCTAAGATCACAACAGCAATTTTCACAAGGTTGCATGCATTCACTTGTGGTTGGATGAACACTTGCAACTTGGTTTGCTGATCCACTAATCACCTGATCTTAATCACATAGAAAAGGCCAAGGACTATACTGAACAGTGGGTGAAACATAGCAATCAACAACACTGCAATTTGTAGGCTCTGCAGGATGAAACGTCAATTAATGGCTTCAGCTAGATACAGCTCACCTAAAGAAACTTTTAGACTCCCTTTCTCACCGCACTAATGTTATACTATGCTTGTCTGTCCTCTTCTGGAGTACCGCTCTGTCATATGAGATCCTGACCAGAGAGAGTTGACAGAGGACACTGAAAAAGTTCAACGAAGGGCAGCTCATTTCATAATACCATGAAACGGGGGGGGGGGGGGGGGGGGGGGGGGGGGGATTGTCACAGATATGATATGCAAGTTGGGGGTTGGGGTGGCAATTATTAAAACGATGGTGTTTCTTATTATTGCGAGAACTTTTCATGAAATTTTGATCACCAATTTTGTCCTCTGAGTGTCTAAATATTTTGTGGACACCTATCTGCATAGGGAAAAATGATCAAATAAGAAAATAAAGAGAAATCTGAGCTCACACAGAAAGATTCAGGTTTTCATTTTTTTTCCACGTGCTATTTGAGAGTGGAACAGTTCAGAATACAGGGGGTTCAATAAAATCTCTCCCAAACACGTGTGTGAATTACAGAGTATTCACTTAGATGTAGATTATAAAGGTTACAAATGAATATTAGAGTGATGTCTCCTGGGAGTGAATAATTTTTTTGTCCAGGTGTGCTTATTGTGTGTCTGTACAAACTGCTTGTTAAATGAAGGTAACAGCTCAACCGCATGGGTGAACCATGCAGTGGCATCACCTGTGTGAAAGCAGCCTTATGCTACTGGCATGTGTGCACCACTCAGTGCTGAATACTTC
This sequence comes from Schistocerca gregaria, assembly GCF_023897955.1. Lineage (NCBI taxonomy): Eukaryota > Metazoa > Arthropoda > Insecta > Orthoptera > Acrididae > Schistocerca > Schistocerca gregaria. The sequence continues at coordinate 783,239,641 of NC_064931.1, forward strand.
GGCTAAATGTGTGATTGGCACCAAGGACCCTACAATATTTCCACGAGTTTGTGATGTTTTCATTGATGGAACATATTAATGTTTGTTTGCATATGAACTACATTTCCTTTAAATTTTCGTCTATTATCTAAAAAATTTAACTTTGCATGAAACATTTTGCTATAACGAGGAACACAAAATGCACAACTAAAAGCAGTACACATCTCAATTTGTGGCAGCGCTTTTTAAGCACACACAACTAACTTTCATTTGGCTAAATTCCTTACTGGCATTGACTGTAAGACATCTACATACTAGTTCCATTTCCAAACATCACTGTATTCCCTACAATATGTTACGAATATGGTTAAATTGTGAATCATGTAATTTCTCTATACAATGTTTCATGCACCTCTTTATGTACTTGCCAGCAATAATACGCTGACAGTAAGCTGTCTCAAAATTGTAACTAGCACTGTCTTACATCGAGATCTTAAGGTGAACCCCCACCTAAGCTGTTACTTATGGATAGGATGAGTGGGTACGAATTATGACCACAGCAGTGAACATAATATGCAGGAAAGTTATTTCAGTTGTAGCACCCAGTGAACATATTGTTTCAGAAGGAACATCATCCTCACAGCAGCTGAAAGTTAAAGAAGGCAATCTACGTTATATCCATAATCACTAATGTTAAGAGACTTTAATCTCATGTGGTGGATGTTTTTAAAAATATTACTGCAACTGGCTTTTCAAAAGCCATTTCTGTGTGTTTTGGTATGTATCTCAGGAAAAGTAAAATGATTTCACTGTAATTAACAACAATCTTTTATTCAAGATACATTTATATGAGGCTCCTTGTCTGCATCAAAATATTAATAAACTAAATATAGATTATTGATGGCAAAATAGAAAAGACTATGGAGAAATCTTCACTATGTTACCTTTGCAGCTGTATCCAGTGCATGTGAGATAATAGTTTTGTCTCGTGCAGCACTTAATGAATCATTCAAATCTCCATTCCCTAAAAAGCTGTCCACTGAACCTTCTTCATCTGCACTCCCTTGGCTTGGAGACAACTGTCTGCAGTCCACTGAGTAACAAAAGGGCAGGAAACCAATAAAACAAACAATAGATTTCCCACTTACAGAAAATTATTGTAATTTACTTCACAGCTTACAAAACACTTACAGAAAAAGTAACTGAAAACTCAGTATTAGACAAATCTGTTAAGATATACTAACCTGCAGATTTTCCAAAATTTGAGTTTATCTGTCCTAAATCCGAAATTGAGAAGTTGGAAGGTAGACCAGAAGAATCCAAATTCAAATCTTTCCTAATGTATATCTTGTTTAAAGGATTCTGGGGAAAGGGCGAACTAACACCTGTGACAGAGTAATCCCGTTTCTCGGAAATTGGTTTCCGCTCGTGCTGGACGGCTAAAACATGGGGAGCTTTGAATGTTTCTCATGTCTGTTTCACAGAGCAATTGTAGCACAAAAATGATGCAAAGAAATAAGGATCACTTAATTTAAAAAATTTAAGCAACTCAACAATTTCATATATCAGATAAGAAAACATCTAAAAGGTGATATCTGTTTATGGCTAAAATATTTGGAGATAAGTGTGGCACTATGAAGTATGATGATTTTGTCAACTGTTTTCCTGAAATATTAATTCACATAATAATAAATTGCCTTTTTATACCACACAAGAAGCACATATGCATTGAATTCACATTAGGTATCTATGTAAAGATGCCACACATCATCTTCAATGCATTTAATGTTAGCTTACGAAACAGATGAAAATTTTATTAACAAGGGCAACCAATCGTCACTTGTAGAAATGTGTGTTTATAGAATAACCACCTGACATAATAGTTACAATATGTGTAAGAGGATAGATAACTCCTTATCAGAGACACACTGAGCAACAGAAAATCAGTACAAAGTAATGTTGTATCAACCAGTCACATAAATGAACAACTGTTGATACTGTGGAAGAATCAACCAAATTAAACACCTCATTTAATCTTTCAACATTTACTCATACAGTTCCCCTGAAAGAAACCACCTCTCTCCAGGTGGGACTTTCGCAGCGCAGAATTTACAGTTTAGGGAATAATCTCTAATCTAATCTAATCATCAGCAGCACTACATCTAGAAACTGCATGCACATGTTTACAATAGTTTACTTTCTTCTGTTGGCTACACTTCATACCATGACATGTTTGCCATTGCAATAAATGAATCGTACCATAGAAGTTCCTAATGCCTTTCTTTCCAGAATAAATATATAAATTCTAAATGGGGAGTTCATGGACAGAGACAGTAGCTGATTATATTAATAAAAGGAGAGAGAGAGAGAGAGAGAGAGAGAGAGAGAGAGAGAGAGAGAGAGAGAGAGAGAGATGATTACCAGAATGTAAAAAAAAGAAGACACTTTCCTGCTAGGAAGAAAGGGAAAAAATATCACTGAGGGCTTTCTGCAATGACATGTGGGAGGCACTGCAGAAGACACCACCTCCCTCTCAGCAATAGCAGAGACCTCGTGCTAAGGTCAATATAGCGTCGAGCATGTAAGCACTCTGCCCAGTACGAGACCTCAGGAGCAGCACTCAACATCATCGAGTAAGACAGTGAGAGTTAAAGTTTCAGATGAAATGCAACTTTGTTAGTGTAGAACACTGTACCTCAAGAGAACAGTTTGTTAATTAGAGATTTAAGTGACACTTTGCTAGTCCACGATACACTATGTGATCAAAAGTATCCAGACACCCAAAAACATACGTTTTTCATATTAGGTGCATTGTACTGCTACCTACTGCCAGGTACTCTACATCAGCGAACTCAGTAGACATTAGACATCGTGAGAGAGAAGAATGGGGCACTCTGTGGAACTCACGGACTTAGAATATGATCAGGTGATCGGGTGTCACTTGTGTCGTACATCTGTATGTGAGATTTCCACACTCCTAAACATCCTAGGTCCACTGTTTACAATGTGATAGTGAAATGCAAATGTGAAGGGACACGTACAGCACAAAGGCCTACAGGCCGACCTAGTCTGTTGACTAACAGAGAACGCCGACAGTTGAAGAGGGTCGTAATGTGTAATAGGTAGTCATCTATCCAGACCATCACACAGGGATTCCAAACTACATCAGGATCCACTGCAAGTACTAATGACAATTAGGTGGGAGGTGAAAAAACTTTGATTGCACGGTCGAGCGATTGCTCATAAGCCACACATCATGCTGGTAAATGCCAAACAACGCCTCACTTGGTGTAAGGAGCGTAAACATTGGAGAACTGAATAGTGGCAAAACATTGTGTGGAGTGACGAATCACGGTACACAATGTGGCGATCCGATGGCAGGTTGTGGGTATGACGAATGCCCGGTGAACATCTGTCAGCATGTGTAGTGCCAACAGTAAAATTAGGAGGCAGTAGTGTTATGGTATGGTCATGTTTTTCATGGATGGAGCTTGCACCCATTGTTGTTTTGCATGTCACTATCACAGTACTGATGTTTTAAGCACCTTCTTGCTTCCCACTGTTGAAGAGCAATTCGAGAATAGCGATTGCATCTTTCAACATGATTGAGCACCTGTTCATAATGCACGGCCTGTGGTTACCCGACAATAACATCCCTGTAATGGACTGGCCTACACAGACTCCTGACCTGAATCCTATAGAACATCTTTGGCACGTTTTGGAACGCCAACTTCATGCCAGGCCTCACTGATCGACATCGATGCCCCTCCCATCTGATTGAATGTGTGCCTGCGAGAGTGGAAGCTGTCATCAAGGCTAAGGGTGAGCCAACACCATAATAAATTCCAGCATTACCGATGGAGGGTGCCATGAACTTTTAAGTCATTTTCAGCCAGGTGTCCATATACTTTTGATCAGACAGTGTAGTTGTAAATTATCCAGTACTCCTACAACAAAAATGTAAGACTTAATGGTTTCTGAACTAAACACCCTGTTAAGTTTTGTAAGTTAATCAGTTGTGCATCACGGTCTGACAATCAATTTATCACAGGAAAAGCATGTGTTTGTTTTACATCCTCTTTCTGTACAAATACATTATCTATTAGGATGCTACTGTCTTGAGCTATATGTACAGGGAAATTGACCACTGATTCTAAGTAATATGTTGTTAATAACACTTCTAGTTCACTTTTCCTATCAGAATTACTTAGAAAGTTTGCACTGAAATCACCACAGATTAATAACAGACAGCATAATAGGGAATCAAACTTTTTTATGAATAGCTCCCATTCTGGAAGTTTGGGGCGCCAATCCAATAAACAAGAGAATTTATAGGGCCTTGACCACATATAGGGAGTCCAGGAAACCGGGTGGAGGGGAGACAGAGAGAAAGAGAGAGAGAAAGAGAGAGAGAGAGAGAGAGAGAGAGAGAGATGTTAATTTTGACGAAACACTTACAATCACTTCTCATTCCCATTGTAAGGCACTTCTGAAGACGGCAATACTGACACCTATTCCTGTGATGTTTGGTAACTTCACAATTCTTGTTTCCTCGACACTGATAACCTAACTGTTTGCGTATCGAACGTTTGAAAAACCCTTTACATCCTTCACAGCTTATTGCTCCATAATGCCGACCTGTAACACCAAGCAAAACAGTTGTCAAAATTTCGTTATTTCCATTACTTTTATCAGAGGAACTTACGAAGAAATGTTAGTTACCTGATGCCCTGTCTCCACAAACTACACATAATTCAACTGAAAGGCACAAGGAACGGACTTTATCATGTGCAGTATGCACTGCATTCATTTCTACTTTCAATGGTTGATCCATGTGACTGATACAGCATTTCTTCAGACAACAACGTAGAATCTGAAAAAATGGCAAGAACTGTTAAGAAAAGCAGGCAGTTGTAAAATTTACCTACAGAAAACATGACTCATACTACAGGAAGATGATATGTAAATGTACTGTGCAAAACTTATCATACCAGATTAATTGCAAACGACACACCCAAAGGTTTTTCACAGGTTATTAAGACAATGGATAAATGCGAGAATGAATTATTCTGAATGCTAGCTTTTTTTAATGACAGTGCATGCATGCAAACATGAAGTTAGCTGCTGCTATTTGTTTTTTCTGTCTTGCGTAGTGTATGTTTTCCTTCAAATGAATTAGATGGATTTGTTTATCCTTCATCTCAACACCTTGCATTTACTGCTCCAGTTACACTGGAGAACAGACACTGTTCTCTGAAAAGTAAGGATCTACTCTTTATTTATTTTTTTGGACTATCATCTCTCAACAGCCTTATTTTATTTTAGCGCTTTCCACATTTCGTTTTTCATTTTAGCAAAACGATACAGTTAAAATCTTGGAAATAAACTAGCAATCTGTGGCATGTACAGAACAAATAAATTAAATTACAATATCGTAAGTAACAGAACATTTCTTTGCATTTTAATACTGAATATTTCTCCTGAACATTTTTAACAAGTTCATAATTTTACAGTTTTTCATTGTGGTCAGGATTTTTTCAGGCTGCCATTTTGAAGGGCAGCAGTAACAGAGTACATTTTTTCAAAGCTTTGAAAGTTGAGATATATCGTGCGATGACTGGGGCTTTTACACTGCTTTAGTATGATAACTTCTGCAGAAGATCTCAATGCAGAAAGTGAACAGTGTTATCAGACATGTAGCTGCCCCTATAGGCATTAGCAACAAAGACAATACACAGCATGTTGTTCTTAAGCTGTCTGAGTTCCTTTGAAGGCCTGGACACGGTCAGAGGTAGGAAGACCATTAGTTAGTCCTCTGTGATGCAATAACTAGTAATATTTGCCGGCCACAACCCAGAAGAGAGACAAAAAAAGACAATGGAAACCATTAAACAACAATACTGGAAATTAAAAAAAAAATAGTAGTGTTAACAGATTGGACTGAATTCTACACCTAAAAGCACAAAAATTGTCCATCAACAATCATGGCATGAGTTTAAGTCCTGCATAGCATTAACACACAGGAAATGAAACATGCCAACAATGGCATATCTACTTGAATATCCCTGGGAACTTCAAGACACTTCTTGATGAGAGGTGGAATGAAGCACAGAAACTGAAGATATGGCTGAAGTGCCAGCGACACAAAATGAAATACTGGATATTATGACTTGCAAAAGTAACTGTGAGGCAAATAAAAATTTCTCTATTTTATGGAATTATTATTCCAAAATATACATGGCTGGCTAGGAGCAATTCACTCAATGTGTGTGTTGTGTCAACCCTGACACGCTTAACTTTCACTAGAAACTGAGTTTCTATAAGGCCACTGCTTAATGGTACAGCTAATATCTCTGAGCAGACCAAGTGTGTGAAGGAAATTCGTCTTCGCGATCAGTCAAGAATCTGTTACGTACACTGCAGTAACCAGTGTTTTGATCTTTCACGCACTTACATCCACTGCAGTAACCAGTGATTGGATCTTGCAAGAAGTTATCTATTGTGTGATATATTGGTAATGTGGAAGCATTTGATATGCTGTTTAAGAAAGCCATGGATTATTCAAAGAACCTCAATCTGAAAGACCCAAATATCTCACAGCCAAGAAAAATTCTACTGAAATTGAAGCACACATAAACATAATCTGATCCTGAAGAATTGTCTCACAAATGAAGGTTTAAGAAAGATGAGTTTGAAATTCTTGAGCTCTTTCTCAATGAGATTCATCCAGCAATCAGTAACTAGGTTCACTTGCATCCCGACAAAAAATAGTTAATACACCACTGCATGCAACTATCTCCATTTACACTAAGACCCAGTGAAACAGCAATTGTTATCTCAAGAACTAGATGACGCAGGGCCTGTCAGTAGTTCAGACACATTTAAAGAAACTAGCAATGTTTTTCATCAAATTGAATACACTGTTGTTACTATTATTATTATGTATACTAAATTCTAACTAAAATGTACCATTGGCGGTCTTCGTGGCTAAATGGTCAATATTTATACTTTCCTTGAGGGGGATACCACATTCAACTCTGGGTTAGAGTGCTATTTGGTACAACAAATACATTATTCTGACTTTACACCTGGATATCTATAATGCCACATACTATATGACATGGACAACATCCTTCCTTTAAAATGATATGTATGGTGAAACCCCATGTTTACACTTTTCAAGGGACTTCAAAAAAATGGTGTATATGCAGGAACATGTAAAATGTGGTAAACAACGTTTTAATCTGTAAAAGTTATGTATAAGATACCCCCTTGCACTTTATGTATGATAAATTTACATACAGGCATCAAAAGACTTGTCTGGGACTTTTTACTATTTAATGAAGGTTTATTACATAAAAAAACTGCTGATGTAACTGGAACTGATAACTGTATGGGAAGTAGGGATGTTTGATTCAATTTCATATGTCATAATCCACGTTCTTGAATGCCTGTAGCTGTCATTCGTTATCTAAATAATAAAATACTGCACTTGTTACGTATTTTTTCATGCTTAGCACGACGTGTTTCGAGAATTTTTTCTCGTTGTCAAGTGCAAATATGTAAATAAGTATTTTGAATGGTGTTTGAATGTGTGTTATTCTGCATCTCTTGCACTGTAGTTGTCTTTTTGAGATTATCAGGTACTGTGCCTCATACTGCACTTGATAACAAGAATACATTCTCGACACATGTTTTGCTCAGTATGAATAAAACTAAGTAACAGGCACTGTGTTTAAACTAAAAACATTTGAGCAATGGAAAGGGAATGACAGTGTCAACTAGCACTCCAAGTGCCCACACGCCGAAACACACCAAATATGCCCAGAATGAGATTTTCACTCTGCAGCGGAGTGTGTGCTGATATGAAACTTCCTGGCAGATTAAAACTGTGTGCCGGACCGAGACTCGAACTCGGGACCTTTGCCTTTCGCGGGCAAGTGCTCTACCAACTGAGCTGCCCAAGCACGACTCACGTCCCGTCCTCACAGCTCCACTTCTGCCGGTACCTCGTCTCCTACCCTCCAAACTTTACAGAAGCTCTCCTGCGAACCTTGCAGAACTAGCACTCCTGAAAAAAAAGATGAAAAAGTGCACTTGAAATTCAGCGAACAGTTGGAACTAGCCAGTACTGTGCAATGCAACACTTTGTTTCAAATAAATTGATTGCCTCAGCAGAAAGAGTAATAAAGCCAGATTTCTAACAAACTGACAAAACTAGCTTCATTGTTCTGCAAGGCGATTAATGATTGACTGCCAATAGCTTGCAAATAAAATAAAAGGAGAACACAAACTAATAATATATTTTCCCCCTCCGTAATTATGCGAATGAATTATGATTCACTTGCTAGCTCACGGCAGCAGAAATCCGTTCTATTTTCATTTGACGCAGGAGCTATAAGCAAAGAGGTAACAGCGAAATCACTTAACGCAAACAGGGGTCAGGTAGAGACTAGCCCTCTCCCCACTACAACTCAGACAACTCTGCGCATGCGCGAATCTGGCAGCAAGGGCACGTGAGAAAAATTTTTCTCGTTAGCATCTGGCTGCTTGCTGCTACTGCCGATACAACGGGAGAAGGTACTGCTCACACACGAGTCAACTGTGCATGCGTATGAGCCCCCTGGCAGCTGGTTGAACTGACCTAATGTAAACAGTTGTGACATGAAACTCATAGAAAGCAGTTTATTGTTATGAAGTATTACATAGTCTTCGCCCTAAGACCTTTGACATATTTTTGCTGTTATCAGAAGCTTGTGTTGCATGGTGTTTTGTTCTTGTAAATGGTACATTTCCTTTGCCACTGAAGTTTTATTCTTTCCCTCTCGTTTATATTTTATTACTGCAGTATCATTCTCCAGTAGCAGGATACAGTAACATTCTTTGCTAGAGAATCAAGTCTTACCTGTCAAAATTACAAAAATTTATCTGAAAGCTAAAACAATGAAAAATTGGCAGAATTCTGAAATATTTCCGGGTTTTTCCTGGATGAAAAAGTTCCCGGGTTTTTCCCGGGCCGTATACACCCAGTGTACAAAACGCCCTACTGGCAGCAGCATACTACAGACATGCGAAATGTGGCCACAATACCAGTTAAAAATTGTTGCCCCACTTGCGACATGTATGAAGGGGTAACAGTGTTCTGTCACATGTTTTCTGAGCAGTGGGAGTACAGAACCAGTGGAAATCAACTGGTGAATGAAGGTCCAGTACGGCGATGCATGTCTATCAATGCAACAAGTGTACGAGTGGAGTGGAAAGTTCCGAAAAAGTGAGAGTTCAGTGACATACCCTCACAGTCTAGGTCAAGCACACCGTGTTGTGGTACATGTGTTTACTGCATTAGTTGAAACCAATGTGATAGAAAATTGCCATGTGATGATGGATGAACAGAGGTGATAAGGGAGTATTAAGTGAATTTAGCAGCATAATTCAGTGCAACATCTCAAAACAGCTGGACAGTCACAGAGTTTCCAAACATGCCCAACAATAATGCTATGTCAAAACTATGCTAACAGTTATAAGAGCATATCCATAGCCCCTTGCAGAAGTTATCATAGGTGTCTCCTTAGGGAAAAAAATATCCCTCAAAATCTTAGAATAGTCTGTTAATGGCACATATTTTAGCTGATCTTCATCAATAAGGAGACAATTATCAAGGGGAAAAATTATGGAAGCAATGAACAGACTAATTAGCATCACTTCTCTCTGGTAGATCTTAAGGTAAAAATGTTGAAAATGTAAAATCATGCACATGTTCACTTCTGTATTAGCCTAAATTGTTTTCAGTTTAGTTTTTGAAAGGCCCAATTTTACTTATTACTGCATAACAACAGATAATGCATTAGCTAGTTTTTCTTTATAAGTCTACTATCACCATCACATTCATGACAGAGAGTGTGTGGGCAGCCCTTATTGAGATAAAAAATGTATCTGTCATTAACTAATATTTGTAAGTGCATAATGTATTATATTTCACAAATAAATTTTAATCGCAACATCTCATTGTATACTGCCGTGTTCCACTGAGGAACATTGCAGTTTTCATCTTACATGACTAGGGCAAACGACTAAATTTCCCATTTCACACTTTTCCATTACATAATTTAAGAAATAAGGCAATTCCAGATAAAAATCTTCCTAAATATCTATTGCATCATTTTCACTTAACATAAACGAATCTCAAAAGTGGACACTATGTCTGTGTTCCTATTAAACACGTGATGCACAGTATTCATTGAATATCATTGATGTTCCTCATGAAAAAACATAGAAGAGTTTTGTAGTCACCAACTAGATACACAGTATTTGACACTGTAGACTGTAAGCAGTCTTTGCTGTGACAAAAAAGTTTGTGTAGCAACTGGCCTTGATACCTGGAATGAAGGTCCTCCGAGATCTACGTGCAATGAGGTGTTCAAAAACAGACAGGTGCCAAAAATATTTGGGGATGGAATTGTTATTTTTGTTACAGCATAAAGTCAAAGTGTCTGCACGACAGTTGAGAATGAGAGAGAAGAGGTGGCTGTGAGAAGAGGTCAGCCAATATCATGCTGACCGACCCCTCCCCAGGATCTAGGATCTCCCCCCCCCCCCCCCCCCCCGACAGCACCGGCCTCTATGCGAAGAGGACATAAGCGCTATGCCTGACTGATCAGGGCCCAATCAAAGAGAAGCTTCAAAGGCCAGCGACCTGAATAGAAGCGTCAACTCTATTACTTCGCTCTTATTAGAGTTGTTTGAACACAAGAACATCTACATCTACATCTACATGACTACTCTGCAATTCACATTTAAGTGCTTGGCAGAGGGTTCATCGAACCACAATCATACTATCTCTCTACTATTCCACTCCCGAACAGCGAGCGGGAAAAACGAACACCTAAACCTTTCTGTTCGAGCTCTGATTTCTCTTATTTTATTTTGATGATCATTCCTACCTATGTAGGTTGGGCTCAACAAAATATTTTCGCATTCGGAAGAGAAAGTTGGTGACTGAAATTTCGTAAAAAGCTCTCGCCGCGACGAAAAACGTCTATGCTGTAATGACTTCCATCCCAACTCGTGTATCATATCTGCCACACTCTCTCCCCTATAACGCGATAATACAAAACGAGCTGCCCTTCTTTGCACCCTCTCGATGTCCTCCGTCAATCCCACCTGGTAAGGATCCCACACCGCGCAGCAATATTCTAACAGAGGACGAACGAGTGTAGTGTAAGCTGTCTCTTTAGTGGACTTGTTGCATCTTCTAAGTGTCCTGCCAATGAAACGCAACCTTTGGCTCGCCTTCCCGACAATATTATCTATGTGGTCCTTCCAACTGAAGTTGTTCGTAATTTTAACACCCAGGTACTTAGTTGAATTGACAGCCTTGAGAATTGTACTATTTATTGAGTAATCGAATTCCAACGGATTTCTTTTCGAACTCATGTGGATCATCTCACACTTTTCGTTATTTAGCGTCAACTGCCACCTGACACACCATACAGCAATCTTTTCTAAATCGCTTTGCAGCTGATACTGGTCTTCGGATGACCTTACTAGACGGTAAATTACAGCATCATCTGCGAACAACCTAAGAGAACTGCTCAGATTGTCACCCAGGTCATTTATATAGATCAGGAACAGTAGAGGTCCCAGGACGCTTCCCTGGGGAACACCTGATATCACTTCAGTTTTACTCGATGATTTGCCGTCTATTACTACGAACTGCGACCTTCCTGCCAGGAAATCACGAATCCAGTCGCACAACTGAGACGATACCCCATAGCTCCGCAGCTTGATTAGAAGTCGCTTGTGAGGAACGGTGTCAAAAGCTTTCCGGAAATCCAGAAATACGGAATCAACTTGAGATCCCCTGTCGATAGCGGCCATTACTTCGTGCGAATAAAGAGCTAGCTGCGTTGCACAAGAGCGATGTTTTCTGAAGCCATGCTGATTACGTGTCAATAGATCGTTCCCTTCGAGGTGATTCATAATGTTTGAATACAGTATATGCTCCAAAACCCTACTGCAAACCGACGTCAATGATATAGGTCTGTAGTTAAATGGATTACTCCTACTACCCTTCTTGAACACTGGTGCGACCTGCGCAATTTTCCAATCTGTAGGTACAGATCTATCGGTGAGCGAGCGGTTGTATATGAGTGCTAAGTAGGGAGCTATAGTATCAGCGTAATCTGAAAGGAACCTAATCGGTATACAATCTGGACCTAAAGACTTGCCCGTATCAAGCGATTTGAGTTGCTTCGCAACCCCTAAGGTATCTACTTCTAAGAAACTCATGCTAGCAGATGTTCGTGTTTCAAATTCTGGAATATTCCATGCTTATTTTGCATGTCGCCTTTTGCTTGCGACCCATCTGTGTGAGACAAAGTTAAGTATCTGTAAATTTCATTTTGTAGTAAAACTCATTAATATGACGTGTTTAAATGTTGTCTAACAATCCGAAAAAGCAGGTTTCCTAGACACCCCATATTCCACGACTAGGCAGAATTTAACCCTTTTTGGAATGTTGAAAGTGAAAAATTATTACTGACCCTTATACACACACATTTATAGCATATAGGTGAAATCACATTTAAAAAATTCAGACTGATTGTCCACGAATATCGGACATGTGTTTATATAGTATACATTTTATTACTAACTATACCACCACCAGTACATGTGACAATCGACCGTGTATGGTACAGAGTTTTCCCTTAAATTGCCATAGCCTGCAGTCTTGGTAGCTTATGCAGACTCTTGCACTTGAATTCTGAGAAAGTCAATGTACATGTCACATCAAAAATTGGCTGAAATTACGCAACTGTGGTAAACTTTCTTCCAATTTTTTTTTTTTTTTTTGTCTCAGAGAATGTTCGAGGTTGTGTTCAACATCATGTCACAGATGATAAAAGTGGCAGCGATCGAGAAATTCAGTTACAGTATCTCCTGCCAACAGACCACTGATATGGTACAATTGGGGGACTGCAACTTAATTTCATGGAACTCTGCAACACTGTTTTGAAAGTACTGATTATCCTGCAGTTTAGTCCCTTCACTCCCCTAACAAACAAACAAACAAACAAACAAACAAACAAACAAACAAACAAACAAACAAACAAACAAACAAACAAACAAACAAACAAACAAACAAACAAACAAACAAACAAACAAACAAACAAACAAACAAACAAACAAACAAACAAACAAACAAACAAACAAACAAACAAACAAACAAACAAACAAACAAACAAACAAACAAACAAACAAACAAACAAACAAACAAACAAACAAACAAACAAACAAACAAACAAACCAACCAACCAACCAACCAACCAACCAACATTGTTTGAACTATGGTTTTACAATTTGGATGCTTGTTGTTGCCTAAAAAGTTGTCCAGTACTACTTAAACAAAATCCAAGCCCATTTTCCCACTGCGTACTTTCAAAAATTTGTCTACCTTTAAATTTCTTATCTGCACCCCCCACAAAGATCCCTTCTTTTTCTCTTGTAACACACTTTTTATTATATTCTGAGAACTAGGTTACAGAGTTCTTCTTTCACATCTGTTAATTACCTTCCAAAGCTTATCTTTGGCTCTGCCGTCCCACACTCAAATGAAACAAGTCATTTTTATGTAGCTAGATTGTTGATGAAATAATATGCCAACTACTTTCATATCCCCACATATTGTCCAAGAATGTTAATAAACCCTCAGTATCACAACATATTATCTTTTTCTTTAAAGAATTTTCTTTATTCCTTTACTTTGTTCCTGTACCAGGGTGTATACGTGGACAAGGAAGAAAAATTCCCGGATTTCCTGGTTAAAAACACACTTTCTCCCGGGTGAAAACACACTTTTACCATGTTAAGTAACAGTATATTTTCTATCGGAATGGCAAAACTTATCAATCCTTTGAAGGGTTATGGTTTTATACATGTGCATAGAATTTCCCAGCACATTAGAAAACTAAACTCAGTGAAAAAAGACATGTTCTGGAAATATCTTTGATGTGCAGCAACATGTACACAGCATATTTTGGTATTATGAAAGTATACATTGGAATTCCAACAAACACTGCACGTTACTTTCCGAATCATTGAAATCGAGATTGCGATTGGCTTTTGTAAGCCAGTCATAGCTCATGTCACGTGATCTTGCCAGCCAACGATAGTGGATATTCAGAGCATAGGTCACCTGATGTAGTCAGCTAACAGCAACATCACTGTTAAGTAGCACAAACACACAAACAGGAAAAGTTAATAGTTTAAATTAACATACATAGTGTTGCTACAAGAAAAGAAAAGCTTTCACACATAATATTGCTCTCTAAGGTTAATAAGCTGCAAGAGCAGTTGAGCTTTCGTATATAATGTTGATCTTTTTTGCGCGTGTTACACTATAGGATATATGAAAGTAAAATTTTTAATGTTGGCATAAATTTCTGATCTTCAGGGTTCGAAATTCTTCTACATGGCTAGTCATCAAAGAGTTGATTTTTAAATGAGAGTCAAACACACTGTGAGTTAAGAAATTCACGGTACATTCTCACACATAGTTCAACTTAAGTAAAAGGACATTTACTTTGAAATTAATGCTTTTCAAAGCACCATTAGCAATATTTTCCCGCAACCTGTTAGAAATACGTTCGTTTCAGCAGTTGCCATTGAGCGCAGATAACAGACGACACCGCGCTTGCACAGCTACCATGACGTAAGAAGCCCGTATGTATGAACGTGTACAATATTAAAAGATCACACATCAGAGTGTACTCCAACAGAATCGCGATTCCGTGAACCATACTAAAATGTGCACATTTAAAGTGCACATCCGTATGTCCAGATTCCCAATGAAGTAGACTTCGACCTGATATTAAGCTTTTCAGTGTGATTTTCAGGATGTAAATTTTCTTGGAGCTCCAGTACTGTATTATATCATATCTGGTTCTTTATTATGGCATAATGCCAAACGTGCTAGAAGAAGAAAACGTGAACTTGACATGCAGCGAACAGTTGAAAGTAGCCAGTACTGTGAAATTAAACATTTCATTTCAAATACATTGACTGCCTCGGAGGAAAAGGTCAATAAGAGTAACATTTCTTTAGCAAACAGACAAAAATAACTTCATTGTTCTGCAAGGTGATTAATGCTTGAATGTCAGAAAGGTGGAAATAAAATAAAATCTGAAACTAATAACATATTTTAGCATTCCGTAATTATGTGAATGTATTTTAATTCACTTGATAATTCCCGGCCATAGATATCTATTTTTTGTTTTATTTCATTTGAGAGTAAACGAAGGGCAAACAGCAAAATCACTAAATGTAAACACGGGTCATGCGGAGACTACCAACTATAACTCAGACTGTTCTGCGCATGAGCCCCGGATCTATATTTTTCGCTAGTAGTTATAACAACGCTGATCACTAGCAAACCCAATCAATGACATAATCAGACAGCAATTGGCATTCATCCATTCAGCTTTACTCTGCTCAGCTCGTATAGCCCCATCCCTTTTAGTATGCGGAAAGTTTATTTCTAGATGCGACTAGGATTCTTATGACAGAGAGAACACGTACACTGTGCATGCATTCAAAAATCAACTTATGATTCATTCAGAAATCAACTTAAAATGTGTACAAAAATGTTCAGAAACCAACAGGGATGCATTTCAAAATCATAAGAATGATAGATAGACCAATGTGCGCTGGTTGCTAGGCGCTTTGTGAACAAATATTTTGCTCAAGAACATGAATTTGGCGCCCCCTTTTCCCGGTAGCATCTAGCTGCTTGCTGCGACTGCTTGCACAGCCAACAACCACATTCCTGTAGCCAGAAGCGGGAGAATCTACTGCTCAAATGCGACTCAACTGCGCATGGGCATCAGCCCGCTCGTAACTGCTAAAATGAATCTAATGTGAACAGTTGTGACTTCACGCTCATCGGAAGCAATTTGTTGTTATGAAGCATGCATAGTCTTCCTAAAGCCTTTGACACATTTTGCTGCAGGCAGACGCTTGCATGAACACAGTGTGTCATCATGGTATATGGAGCATTTCCTTTTTTTTCCTCTCATTTATGTTTCATTGTTGAAGTATTATTCTGCAGTAATATCCTTTGTAATAGTATCGGTTCTTCCCAGCCAAAATCACAAAAATTTAACTGAAAACTAAAACAATGAAAAATTCCCCAGGTTTCTTCCGGATGAAAAAATTCCCGGGTTTTTAACAGATCTCCCAGGTCATATACACCCTGTGTATCAAGAGAACAATACACTGGGTAGTAGAAGACTTTTGCTTTCAGTCTTGATCAAAGCAATTTAGCAACATCTTTTGCCAGATTCAAGTCACAAATTAGATCACTTAGTTTGATTTGACTAAATGATTCTGCTCCAGGATCTTCCTCCAGGTTGAAATCATCACCATAATCACGTTCATTTTCTGAACTACTCTCCAGTAACAGCACAGGAAAAATGAGAGACACTGTGTGTAACTACTTGTAAGGCTCAAGAAATATTAGGATGTTTTATATCCTTATTTTCTGCATTATGGCATTCAGTGTTGACCATATAACAATAACAATCATATACACGATTTTGTGGCTCCCTCCAATTCATGGGCATTGCAAAAGGCATTCATTTCCTCATCCCATTTTTTCATAGCTTCAGTTCCTCAACACATGTACAGCATACATTGTTGCAGTGTCCAGCTTTTGACTTTAACACCAAGCCTTATATCAAAGTATGTGTAACAGACTTTTTCATGAAACTATTATTGTCCTGCCTTTACTCAGCAATTATGTGGCTACAACAAACGTGATTCTGCTGCAGGATCTTCCTTCAGGTTGAAAAAATAACTATAATCACATCCATTTTCTGAACTCCTCTCCAGAAACGGTGTGGAGTCATTTCTAAGAAACAGCAAAACTACATTTAACAGTACAAATATAACCTCACAACCCTATAGCGTGTACCACAAACTAAAATTTCCTATCTAACACCCAGATAGGTGCGGCAAATGTGGTAAACTACTCCACCTTACTGAAACACAATTTTCCTTAGTTGCAATCAAATGCCTCTCTGTGTAACGTAGGTTTAAATGAAAAATTAGTGTACTTGATTTGAACAGAACCTATACACAATAGAAAAAGACTAATAACAGATCTTAATTTAGTGCAAGAAAGTACTCTGGGAACAGTGAAAATTACATAAACATGAAAATCCATGCTCCATAGTGTAACACCTGAGAACTCTTGACATTAATTCCTCACAGCTGTTAATTTTAGTTCCACATGGCCGTTCAATAATAACAGCAACAAAAAATAATGTATTTGTAATGAATTACCACAGAAAATTAGTACAACTGAAATGACTGACTGTTCTAGAAAGAGATAAGGACACTTTTGGTGTCCATAAGCAAGTTGCACAGTAACAGACAAGTCAATAATCAGGATTCTGGAGAATGCAGCAGCTGTCTGGGAACTGGACACACACACACACACACACACACACACACACACACACACACACGTAATAAAATGACAGTCCAATAAGAGTATACAGGTCAAAAAGTATCTACTTTGATTCAAATATTTTCGTTACTCATTTAATAGTGGTAGTTTGTGACAGTGAGAGACCCTCATGTTCTCATGACTTTGAACGCTTCACACAACAGATGGTCAATTTCATGATTCTATCATTGCAAGAACTATATCCTGAGGAATTAACCTGTTTACTGCCGAATCAGTCTCCCATGCGAATGCTAGTAATGATACATAAGTAGTTTCCAGAACAGGATGACATTTCCCCTTCCTGACTAGCTATTTTCTGCACCAATAAAAAGGTTGCTACACATTTTAGCTTACAGCCAAAAGGCCTTCTTATCTGTAATCCTATGAATGACAACCCTCCACCCCCCTCCCCCCCCCCCCCCCCCCCAATGAACCATGGACCTTGCTGTTGGTGGGGAGGCTTGCGTGCCTCAATGATACAGATAGCCGTACCGTAGGTGCAGCCACAACAGAGGGGTATCTGTTGAGAGGCCAAACTAATGTGTGGTTCCTGAAGAGGGGCAGCAGCCTTTTCAGTAGTTGCAGAGGCAACACTCTGGATGATTGATTGATCTGGCCTTGTAGCAATAACCAAAACAGCCTTGCTGTGCTAGTACTGCAAACGGCTGAAAGCAAGGGGAAACTACGGCCGTAATTTTTCCTGAGGGCATGCAGCTTTACTGTATGATTAAATGATGATGGCGTCCTCTTGGGTAAAATATTCCAGAGGTAAAATAGTCCCCCATTCGGATCTCCGGGCGGGGACTACCCAAGAAGGCGTTGTTATCAGGAGAAGGAAAACTGGTGTTCTACGGATCGGAGCGTGGCATGTCAGATCCCTTAATCGGGCAGGTAGGTTAGAAAATTTAAAAAGGGAAATGGATAGGTTAAAGTTAGATATAGTGGGAATTGGTGAAGTTCGGTGGCAGGAGGAACAAGACTTCTGGTCAGGTCACTACAGGGTCATAAACACACAATCAAATAGGGGTAATGCAGTAGTAGGTTTAATAATGAATAAAAAAATAGGAGTGCGGGTAACCTACTACAAACAGCATAGTGAACGCATTAATGTGGCCAAGATAGACACGAAGCCCACACCTAATACAGTAGTACAAGTTTATATGCCAACTAGCTCTGCAGATGACGAAGAAATTGATGAAATGTATGATGAGATAAAAGAAATTATACAGGCAGTGAAGGGAGACGAAAATTTAATAGTCATGGTTGACTGGAATTAAAGAGTAGGAAAAGGGAGAGAAGGAAACATAGTAGGTGAATATGCTTGGGGCTAAGAAATGAAAGAGAAAGCCGCCTGGTAGAATTTTGCGCAGAGCATAACTTAATCATAGCTAACACTTGGTTTAAGAATCATGAAAGAAGTTTGTATACATGGAAGAACCCTGGAGATACTAAAAGGTATCAGATAGATTATATAATGGTAAGACAGAGAGTTAGGAACCAGGTTTTAAATTGTAGGGCATTTCCAGGAGCAGATGTGGACTCTAGACCACAATATATTGCTTATGAACTGTAGATTAAAGCTGGAGAAACTGAAAAAAAGGTGGGAATTTAAGGAGATGGGACCTGGATAAACTGACTAAACCAGCGGTTATACAGAGTTTCAGAGAGAGCATAAAGGAACAACTGACAGGAATGGGGGAAAGAAACACAGTAGAAGAAGAATGGGTAGCTCTGAGGGATGAAGTAGTGAAGGCAGCAGAGGATCAAGTAGGTAAAAAGACGAGGGCTAGTAGAAATCCTTGGGTAACAGAAGAAATATTGGATTTAATTGATGAAAGGAGAAAATATAAAAATGCAGTAAATGAAGCAGGCAAAAAGGAATACAAACGTCTCAAAAATGAGATCGACAGGAAGTGCAAAATGGCTAAGCAGGGATGGCTAGATGGCAAATGTAAGGATGTACAGGCTTATCTCACTAGGGGTAAGATAGATACTGCCTACAGAAAAATTAAAGTGACCTTTGGAGAAAGGAGAACCACTTGCATGAATATCAAGAGCTTTGATGGAAACCCAGTTCTAAGCAAAGAAGGGAAAGCAGAAATGTGGCAGGAGTATATAGAGGGTCTGTACAAGGGTGCTGAACTTGAGGACAATATTATAGAAATGGAAGAGGATGTAGATGAAGATGAAATGGGAGATATGATATTGCGTGAAGAATCTGACAGAGCACTGAAAGACCTGAGTCGAAACAAGGCCCCCGGGGTAGACAACAATCCATTAGAACTACTGACAGCCTTGGGAGAGCCAGTCCGGACAAAACTCTACCATCTGGTGAGCAAGTTGTACGAGACAAGCGAAATACTCTCAGACTTTAAGAAGAATGTAATAATCCCAATCCCAAAGAAAGCAGGTGTTGACAGATGTGAAAATTGCCGAACTATCAGTTTAATAAGTCACAGCTGCAAAATACTAATGCAAATTCTTTACAGACGAATGGAAAAACTAGTAGAAGCTGACCTCAAGGAAGATCAGTTTGGATTCCGTAGAAATGTTAGAACACATGAGGCAATACTGCCCCTACGACTTATCTTAGAAGCTAGATTAAGGAAGGGCAAACCTACGTTTCTAGCATTTGTAGACTTAGAGAAAGCTTTTGACAATGTTGACTGGAATACTCTCTTTCAAATTCTGATGGTGGCAGGGCTAAAATACAGGGAGCGAAAGACTATTTACAATTTGTACAGAGACCTCATGGTAGTTATAAGAGTCGAGGGACACGAAAGGGAAGCAGTGGTTGGGAAGGGAGTGAGACAGGGTTGTAGCCTGTCCCCGATGTTATTCAATCTGTATATTGAGCAAGCAGTAAAGGAAACAAAAGAAAAGTTTGGAGTAGGTATTAAAATCCATGGAGAAGAAATAAAAACTTTGAGGTTTGCCGATGACATTGTAAGTCTGTCAGAGACAGCAAAGGACGTGGAAGAGCAGTTGAACGGAATGGACAGTGTCTTGAAAGGAGGATATAAGATGAACATCAACAAAAGCAAAACGAGGATAATGGAATGTAGTCGAATTAACTCTGGTGATTCTGAGGGAATTAGATTAGGAAATGAGACACTTAAAGTAGTAAAGGAGTTTTGCTATTTGGGAAGCAAAATAGCTGATGATGGCCGAAGTAGAAAGGACATAAAATGTAGACTGGCAATGGCAAGGAAAGCGTTTCTGAAGAAGAAAAAAAATTGTTAGCATTGAGTATTGATTTAAGTGTCAGGAAGTCATTTCTGGAAGTATTTGTTTGGAGTGTAGCTGTGTATGGAAGTGAAACGTAGACAATAAATAGTTTAGACAAGAAGAGAATAGAAGCTTCCGAAATATGGTGCTACAGAATAATGCTGAAGATTAAATGGGTAGATCACATAACTAATGAGGAGGTATGGAATAGAATTGGGGAGAAGAGGAGCTTGTGGCACCACTTGACTAGAAGAAGGGATCGGTTGGTAGGACATGTTCTGAGACATTGAGGGATCACCAAGTTAGTATTGGAGGGCAGCATGGAGGGTAAAAATTGTTGAGGGAGACCGGGAGATGAATACACTAAGCAGATTCAGAAGGATGTAGGCTGCAGTAGGTACTGGGAGATGAAGAAGCTTGCACAGGATAGAGTAGCATGGAGAGCTGCATCAAATCAGTCTCAGGACTGAAGACCACAACAACAACATGAATGACAATGCATAATTTTTAGGAGGCACTTCCCTATTTTGAGTGTCACGAAAATGTTAATCCTTCAGTTACAGATACAATTACGAGTGTTCTTCACTTTCACAGGCACACTAATATGATTAATTCCTGTGAAATATGGCAAGTAGTTACAGTTTCAGCTCTGGCCATTTTTGTGTTGTCAAGTGCACCCAGAAATATTAATGCAAACTGTATAAATCTAAAACAAATTGGTAAGACTTACCACAGTGATTTTGGGAAGGAGAAGACAGCTGCAGAGAAGAAATTTGCTTCTGTAGGTAGTTGGTTGATCAGCATTTTGCAACTTTCATAATTTCCAGTATTTTCATTTCAGGTCCTGCTAAAAACAAATTCAAACCAATTACACAATATGCACACACAGCAAACAAACTAATTTTGCCCAATTGTACTTGGTGATTGGCTACTAATAATAACAAAACATAGTTTACTTATTTTAAATATTAGATACAGCACAATTTCTAATGACAATGCATTACATTTTGTGATCACCATTTGCTGCTTTCATTTTATGGGTGCAAAACAAGTAACATATCATTTACTTATTGCTTTATATGTAGATGTGGCAAAATTTAATAGAAGCAATCTCTCACTCTATATGTACATGTGGCAAAATGTACTAGAATCTCTCTCTCTCTCTCTCCCCACCCCACCCCCCTGTTCTTTTAGTTCTGATGTTGGCCAGTAGAGGCCAATACCTGTTAATGTCTTATGATTGTGTCAAACAAAGCTGAAGTGTTAATTTAATCAAATGTGGCTCCCCAGTAATTAAAATGTTCAAACCTTTCCTTTACACTACACTGGGAAACCACAAACATTATTTTTATTCCTTCCTTGCTCCCTTCCTCACACACGGCAATTAGGAGAAAAAGATTCCTTGGTGTTTTCCAAAACCTATCAATCTTAATACCTGTGCAGCATGCATGAGCAACAAACTAATAAATTCAGAGCCTTCTGAGCCCAGGCATATCCTCAAATTCAGAAGCAGCTCTTCATGTGAGATATTAACTTTTATGTAAGGACTTCAGAAAGTAACACAGTCCATCCCACACTAGGACTGTTATGTAGTAAGAGTAGTGCAGTGTTGGAAGAGGGTGAAGGTTGTGGGTTTCTTGCAAAACCAGTTCTATGGCAATATGGGTAACTGGTACAAAAACACGTGCAACTGAAATGGCACGGCAACTGGAACTTACTCCAAAATTGGAGTACGCGGGACAGTACGATTCTTGTGGGCAAACTGTCCAGAAAGATTCATCTTGAAATTCTGGCAATATACACACCAAATGTAATATCACACCCAGCCACAGTTACAAGGTGTTAACAATTTGCATAAGGCTGCACAGAGGTTGTTGATGCTGATCATGAAATTCAGATCTTGCACCATGTAATCTCCCTCTTTTCGGCATGTAGAAAGAACATTTGGAGGAAAGAGATTCTCCAATGATGATTAAGTTCACTCCTCATTTCTCAATGAGCTCCAAGACCGAGGAGCGAATCTCCATCATCAAGGAATTTGAACTATTGGAAGAATGTTCTGACTGTTATTGACAGATATTTGGTGACCACACTGAAAAACAGTGTCATGCATCTTCATCACTTTGAAGTGCATTGCAGCAGTCAATAAAAGTTACTTGTCCTGTCATAAAAGTAGGTCCCCTCACAACAACTTTCACAAAAATTTCTTGAACGTCATTTTTATGTGCACTAAATACATGGGTTGGACAAAATAAAAAAGGCATCTACTAATATGCTACAAGACTACCTTTGACCCTACAGCAGCTTTAATCCTGTGGATTGATGCATATAAAGCTTGAAATGTGACCAAAGGCTGTGTGTTGAATCTATATTTGCCTTCAGTAAATTCAGTATTTCTCCATCAGTAGCTACAGACCGAATGCAAAACACTAAATAAATCCGTGATGCATGTTACTATTCACACAGGCCATTGCCCTATCCTTAGACATGCCAGGAAATTTTTTCCATTCTAAGTTGCTATACAGAGATTCATCACGAGACCTTTGGCTGCTCTATTAGCTTGCTCATTTTCTTGAATTCTCAAAAATTATGGTTAAAGCATCACAGACAACATCTGTCTGTCAAGAGAAGCGGGCTTTGTGTATGGAAAGAAGAATTTTCTTGCTGGATGCATATGTTCAATAGGCAGATAGGCATCAAGAGAATCATATCACATGGTAAAATTCTGATGCTTACACTACCTGATCACAATTACCTGGTCATCCCAATGTAATGTGGAACTGACCACTAAATGTCATGACAGGCAGACCTGCCAGTACAAAAGGAGGCAAGAAGTATTGTGTAGTCAGCAGAGAAGGGGTAACAATAGAATCAGTCAGTCAGGGGAGATAAGTGACTTTGAAAATGGACGAGTTGTTGGATGTCATCTAAGTAACAAATGCAGCCTTTTGTACTGCACACAGTAGAGGAACAGATCAGGAACAACAGTTTGCAGCAGCACAACAATGCACCCTGTCATAAAGCAGCATCTGTGTAGCAATGGTTTGTGGAGGATAGCATTCCTGAAATGTCCTCAAGTCCCACCTCAAACCCAATGGCAAACCTTTAGGATGAATTAGAATGTCGACTTCACTCCTGACACCCGTTTCAAACATCAATACCTCCTTTCGTGTCAGCTCTTGAGAAATAATGGGCTGTAATTCCTCCACAGTCATTAAAGAACCTCACTGAAAGCGTTCCAAGCCATCATAGAGGAAAATGGTGGGCACACCCCATATTAAAATGTCCACTGATGTGTGTCTGGATACTTTGGATTAGATAGCATATAAGCCGTCTCTGCCCCCATACCTTCAGGCCTGCACAGATCTTAGCATCACACAAGAAAATTCATTAGGAAGTTTCATCCATGAAAAGGTGCATACAAATACCACTTGACAGCTAACAAGAGTCTGCTACCTTGACCCATCAGCATAGAGGAATGTCTTACAATAATTATCCAGTCAAATAAGAAATCTAGATTTAAAAATGTGTTTTGGTATACAAACTTTCCAGTACTCAGTCAAATGCAAAACTTATTGGGGCTCCTTCAGTAGCTACGAAAGTGCCCAAGATGATCCCAATGCAGGTCATCCTAAAAGTGCACCCACACCAGAAATCACCAAAAAAAATGCATTATCTTGGAAGGTCAGTAAATGACAATGCACAAAATAATCAATATTATAAAGATTTCAAAAGAACATGTTGGCAACATATTGCATAGAGAATTGCACTAGTTGAGAGCCATGCCTGCTTAGAAAAAAATTCACATGATAATATTCTAATAGTGTCTGGTGTGGTTTTGTAAAACCTAAAGTGATATTCTCCATCAGCATGTGACAGCTGATGAAATATGGATTCACCACTACAAATCACAATCAAAACAATTATCTAAATTGATGAATTGAAATTATTTATATTAACAAACACTTGGCCTTAGTGCAGTACAGAAAGGGACGAAATATTCATGAATGAAAGCTAGGACCACATTAACAAATAACTGCCAGAAACAGAAGAAGCATTAAGTGACAGAAAAAAAAAATCCTATGACTATCTGCGGATCTAATACCTGAACTTAAGATTTATAGTCTGACACTTTCCTTCCAAGGAAGCCTGAATAAAAATCTGCAGACCTCCTTGTACACCACCTTGTGAAGTTGACAAAAGATGATTTTTCTCCAAGTGGTGCCAAAAACTTTTTCCATGTCAAAAAACACTCAAATAAATGACACACAGAAAAGACTTTTGTAGTTGGTTACCTTGCAATACCACCTCAGTCCCAACTTAAAGTGTGTCAGGGGTTTCTGCATTCAAGAACACATACAAAGACTGGTTGATTATCTGTTCAAGACTTTCCTATGTAGCTGGTAACAGCAAAGTTTCTGTAACTTTTAAGACTGGTAAAATCCTTTCCAAGGTTCAATAGCAGAATCATTATTGTATGCCTTCAAGTGCCAGGACATTTATTTAATAGGAAAAATAAAACAAGGAGTACATCTTCTGTACCCAAAAACCGATGACATAATTTGGTGTTGAGCTGTTTCTCAACCCACACATACAACAGATTCCAGCTTCCACATAGAAAATAAAACTGTATTTCCATTGGACATTGCTGTTTCAGAAAGGAGGATCCATTCGGGCGTGGTCATAAGAAAATAAATCACTATCAACTTTGCACTGTGCAATGTCCACAGTACTGGATGAGCAAAAGGAGATGTCAGTTGCTAATATTGACTCTGCTGTAGTGTCTTGACCCCCTTTCAACAGAAAGCTAACGTGTCTGAGGATGAGGAGGCAGGTGCCAGCAGAACACCACAATATGTTATGTGTACTGAGATATCCAAGGATGAGGAATGGACATGGAAGTTGTCTAAGGAGGTCAGTGAGGGCTTAGACTGTCAAAAGAGCCATGTTATAACATGCATTATTTTCAGAAACATATGCAATCTGCTGACAATGTCTTGAAATTTGGTGGTAAGTGGGATTGGCGAGGAGTGGTATTTGACATTCCTGTCACCATACAGCTCACAACATTTGTGCAGATGCTGATCACAGCCCCCTTAGTATGACAGTGTAGCTGTCTACAAAATGTGTTTCATGGGGACAAAAATATTAGGGTTTTACCTGTAAAAGACACTTTGATTCTGCACTGCTCTAATCGATTTTCATATTCCACCACTCCCTCAGCTCAAAATCCCCATGTTCGCCTTGTCTTTACCCAACCATTTGTGGCATAAGTCTTGGACTGTGGCCAATGTACGAATTTTCAAGAAGCCTGTGTGCTTGGCTCGAAACTGGCTGCAGCATCAGAAAATAATAGAGACTACTGAAATAATTAAATAACCAACAACATGAACAAGGATGATCACAACAAATTAGCAATTGTCTGGGTGCCATCAATCCCCATTGTAGAGAGCATGGAAGCCTCTGCTCTCAGCTTTTGTCACAGCAGTTCAGTATTTGAAAGAATGTGGCTCCTTTCTTGACCGAGCCACTTACGGAAAGTATTCAAAGAAAACTGCTACAACAACCAATAAATTTCACAAGCCTTTTAACAGAAGACTGACTTGTAAGCAGAAGCCCCCCGCCCATCAACCCAAGAAACCACAAAGTGGCATGCATTTTTGCCATACTGTGGTTCAGTAACAAAATCAGACAATCTGACAATTCATGAATCCTATGAAAGATGATGTCGGCCACAAAATACAATGTAGGTGTGGACAGTTTTACACTGGAGAGGCTGTGCACACTATTTAACAGTGCCATACAGAACATGAAACATGTTTCCCCCTATGATATGCTGAGAACTAAGTGCAAGTAAAACATGCTTTGGGAAACAGAGACGCTTTGAATCATTGAGACATCTATTACTAGACAGACATATGGTTTCTGAGAGTGAGTTATAAACGATGTGATCAAGATAAAAATTTCTGAAAGCATCCTAAGTAAATATGGCAGTCTGCAGCTGAGCATAGCCTGGGATCCAGCCACTAGAAGGTTGACACAGGCGTGTTGATCTAACAAGAACATTACTTCAAATAGTCATAGACTAGGCACTAGTGATGTCACACAGCTACTTACGACAGCAGCAGCAGCAATCATACAACAGTCACCCTTCGACACCAACTGAGGGATACTCAGCCAAAATCTTGTGGTCTTAAGCAACTGACACGGCCGGTAGATTGAGAAAATTTTATTGGAAAAGATTATGTTCACAACATTAAAATTGTCCATTACCCTCATCTTCACTTGATGGAAGTCACTGCTTTCAACCACAATTCTCTTAAAGACGTATATGTTCTGTGCTATAGATGCTAGAAAGTCAGATTTTAAAATGGAAGGTGATATGAGACTCACTTTTGAGCAAAACTATACTCTTCCTGTATGAACTGAGTTGCACCAAAATATTACTACACATGACAGAAGGAATAAAATTACGCGCAATAAATCACCTTATTTGCCTCGTGAGTGCTGACAGTGGGCAGTATTCTGATCATAATGGTAGCTACTTTCAACTGACTGGAATCCGTCACTGTCGGTGATCGATACCTGATGTCTCTCACTTCTATTATTGTTTAAAGATTCGAAGGGAGTACAATGTTACTGTAACAGAATTAAATGCATTAAGATTTACAGCAACTGGGAATCACCATATTAGCATTAAGCCATGACTGTATCAGCAAATAGAGCACCTTTACACTGAAAATATACTGACATGCAGTACTACTTAAAAAGACAGTCTTAGTATGGAACTCTGAGGAATACCTGCTTGGATGCTAACACATCTGATAGTGCAAAGTGACCTTTTACTACAGTACCTACTGCTCACTTAAGGCAGGAACCAACTGAGTCTCTTTCCCATAATTCCACAATGTTTAGCTGTTAAATAAATTAACAGTGTACACATTCTTTGAAGATTATTATTATTAAGGTGTCAACACTTCCTCCACCACAAAATTAAGCTTATAGGAAGCGAATTAAGCACCTTTTACTATCCTACTTCAAAATATGTGATGAACTTGCTCAAATCTACTGACGACACTTATTATACAGATGAACATAGTTATAAATACTGATATGTAAATTTTTTTATGACGTACCAATAATAATGAAAACATCAATAGCATTCACAAAGGAATAAAAATGACTTCCACTGTTAATGAAACATTTTTCGTCTTACAAAATGGAGTTCATTATTGAAATATCATGCATTACTTTCATACAACTACATTATACAGACATGAAATCCCTCAAGAAGCCAAAACAATGCATTCTATTTTTGTGATCCAACTGGCAAATTGCATGTCTCAATTAATTCACACCACTATGGAGAATAATGTGACAAGTTTCTAAAATTTCTGGCAACCTCTTTTATTCACCTGCATTGTTTTTCTTTCTATGCTCATCTCCCTTTAATACAGAAGTCTCATAACAGAACAATAAGTAATAGAGGAATTAATATTCTTAATGTTTATTCTAATACTACAATTAATTTTTTAGCATTTATTACCCGAATAAAAAGCTTGAACACAAACCGCATAAAAGCGGAAACAATTCATTATGTCACCTTGTCTCTACTGGTACTTCATTAAGTACATACATTAAGCAAGCTGACAACTATGCCACCCCCCTCCAAATAATGTGACATGACTTATGTGAGAAGGCATTAAAGTTTAATTAGTCTTAATTAGTCAACTATGTTATTTTAAAGCAGATTACTTTCTTCTCACAAAGTAAGATTTCAGCAACAGGGCTAGAGCAGTGAACGTTTTGCACTCTTCCTGTGTAGATTTCTTACTGTGGTAATGAAAATACAATAGGAATGAACAGGCAAGACATCAGTGAGTCTATTCATTCCTAGCAAACGAGAAACAACTTATGTTCTAGAAAGTCTCAAAATAAACAATTAACCTTTAAGATTGCATACATTAACATTTGTTTGCAGTTTGTTCATTAATGGCATGGGCACTCAAAATTACACATAACAAAATCAAATTCATTTACAAGTACACTACTGCGAACATAAAATTTTATTCTGAGGCATGAAGACCTTCCTCGAGGACTAAATAGCAGCATATGCTGTACTTTTGTCTCACAGACTCAAAGTTATCATCACAATTTCTGTGTGGAAAGAACACGTTTGTCTTCAACTTAATCAAAAATTAATAATTTTGCCAAAAGAAATGTTACACCAAAGCAAACATGAGAGTTAGAAATTGACATGCCAGGTTTCTTTCTTTTTCTTCATATAACAATCAGTATTTGCGATCTGGTACAAACCTTCTCATGTCATAGTATAACAGCTACCCTTTTAAAAAATATGTTTCTATCTAAAACAAAAAAGTGCAAGACTGAAAATAATAATAATAATAATAATAATAACAAAATTGGAAAGCAGCTTTTAGACTGAAAATGTATGTCATTTTCATGCAGTAAATAGCGACAATTATACTAACTTTTACAGTTCTTCATTATTTTACGCCGCCAAATATTGGGGAGAAAAATATTTAAGGCACAGGTTTACTAAAAGAATGGACTGGTTGATAGGGCAAATTCTGAGACATCATGAGTTCACTAATTTAGTACTGGAGGGAAACATGAGGCAGGGATTCACAAGGCCATACTTTGCACTACTTATTCGGAGATGAAAAGGTTTGCACAGGATAGAGAACCATGGTATGGCTAGCAGCCTCAAACCAACCTTCATACTGAAGACCACAACAACAACAACTTTACCATAATCCAGAATAACTGATCAAAAACACACACACACACACACACACGAGGGAGGGAGGGAGAGGGAGAGGGAGAGGGAGAGGGAGAGGGAGAGGGAGAGGGAGAGAGAGATATCAAGGATAGCAGTAAAGAAGAATTCATAAACTCCTGAAACAACTTAGTTCAGCCATATTTGCACACAGAATCACTGCAAATCTTGAGGAGAGACAAATCAGTAAGATGACATGTTCTGCATATTTTCATTCAATAATGACATATGTATTAATGTGGCGTATCTAATGTTTTTTAAGAGTCTCCATTGCTAAAAAATGTACTGCAAAAGTAATATGTGGTGCTCACCCACAATCATCTTTTATATATCTGTTTAAGGTGTTCGCCATTCTGACTACTGTTTCACTGCAGGCTATATGTATTATCTCATTAAGTTTGTTATAAATAATCCACTACAGTTCAAAAGGAACAATGTTGTATGTAAGTACAATACCAGAAAGAAAAACTACATTCATTACTCCATGTTACGGTTGTCATTGGCACACAAAGAAGTGCACATTGCTTCAACTAAAATTTTTGATAACTTACCCAGTGATATATAAAATGTCTGACAGACGGCACAGTAACATTTGAAACTGAATTGATAAAGTTTCTCTTTGACAACTCCTCCTATTATTGTAATGTGTACAAGGCGACTGGTAGGAATCACCAACTCACATCTGTATACTTTTTCTTAAAAGCCTTATAGGCCCCTAAATGTTCAACATGTAGCCATATTTACAAACTATTTTGTAAAGGGAATGTAAAATGACTTGTCCTAAATCATTACAATTTATGTAGGAAAATGATCCTTGGGACATGAAACTGATTAACCAAATAGCTTTATCAGTGGTGGAATGAAGAAGTTTATGTCACATATTTAGAAT
Organism: Schistocerca gregaria; assembly: GCF_023897955.1. Lineage (NCBI taxonomy): Eukaryota > Metazoa > Arthropoda > Insecta > Orthoptera > Acrididae > Schistocerca > Schistocerca gregaria. The sequence goes on from NC_064931.1 coordinate 783,270,043, forward strand.
GAAGACTATAATGATACCCTCAGGTCGAAGTTAGACTGGAATGTGATATGAGTTAGCAAAGCCAGTGGATATGATATTAGAGGAAACTTGGCTACTGTCACTAAACAGCAGTATTAGTGGTTCAGGAAATAGTCAGCATTTAGAGGTTATTTCATCTTGCAGACAGTCATTAAGTTGATGACATCACTACTAGAAGCACATACCTCATTTGAAGCAAAGATGTAAGGGAGCTTGAATGGAGATGGTTGGAAAAGTTTTTCTGTAATTTATAAGTTTCTGAGCTCACCATTTGGTAATACAGATGCAAATTTAAGAAATTTATACCACTTGCTGTCTCACACCAACAAATTTTGCTGTTTTACAATCCTTATGCACTCTGTTTTTCCTTAATATATTTTAATTTCACTATCACAGATTTAAGCTGCACTTGCATACACTTACCACAGATATGCAAGAGGCATAGTTGCAATATATACTTCAAGTGATTAAAAAAAATTTTTTAGTATCCCACTGCCCATCTCCTTGGAGCTGCGTGGTCAAGTGCGGCTAACTTCCACATGGAGGACTTAGATTCAACTCCTGGTAGTCAGGTATTTTCCTTGGTGGAAGGACAGGTACAGGGTGTATTGAGCCTTGCGCAGCCAACCGAGAAGTTACTCTATTTCTTGACAGCATTTCAAATGTCAAGAAACCTGACAATGACTGGTAGAGCAGAGTGCTGTCCATATACTCCTCCATGCCATTTTCATTGCCACAATGGACAGAGGATGACACAGCAGGCAGTCACGTCTGCCAGAATGTGGAACTTTAACTTTCAACTTAATTCCCTATCTCTTCTTTCGCTATTCTGTCCACATATTCGAGTTGTGACTAGTACTCTATATTTGAGAAACTGACCGACAGGTACAAAAATTATAGCAATGAAGCGTAGTTATTGGCATTTATAAATGTACTAAGTGCACTTACTCTTTGTCAATATACATTTTTCAATGTATAAAAACAATGTTGAACTTCAATTTAATAACACTACAGCATTTTCAGAGTTAGCATGTGATAACTCTACATGACACTAAGGAAATTAACATTTGTCATCTGCTATATAACTTAAATGCTCTCATGAAATTTCATGCCATTAATGTGTGCAAGCGAAAGAGGTAGTTTCCAATAGCACTTAACATATGTGTGCTGTTTGCTACTGCTTGGTGTAGTAACTTCCTGCATTGCATCATATGCAACAAAATGTATAGAAACAGACCTACCCTTTTTTTTTTAACAGTTATATCACAACTTAACCTGTTGCATTCAATATATGATGTTGGGCTAGGAGAATTAAATGCCCCACATAACTGAAAGCCAGATAGTGTCACATACAGCCCAGACATTTCACATTATACAGTATCTGAGCCACACCTAGACTGAACTGCATGCCTGAAACCTAATTTAGTTACACAATTTTCTTACAAAATATTTGTGTACACCAACTAATTCCATGACCACGATTACAATGACTGTGGGTGCCATCCAATTGTAACTCTGAGGTTACATTACCTTTATTCAATGAATATAGTGTGAGTATGAGTAGATTAAGGCACTCAAGGAGCAACATTACCACGATTACAAGACAGCAGCATTATATACACCCATAACCTTGAGGTATCATCCAAGTGGAAGAACATGCCATAAAGTATTCAATAACAGACAATTTGTGTGCTGCACAGAAACAAAGTTCATTTACAAAACAATTGCATGGACAGTTCACACTGCTGTTTCAATTTAATAATGAGGTAGAGTCGATCACAATGAAATGTCCTGCTGCAATGGGAAACAGAGTTATTTAAACGACGCTATTTTGGTGAAATCACACGGCAGCAACAAAAGTGTACACCACATTCTCTTCTTCTGTTACTAACTGAAGTAGATATGTGTGATTTGTCTTGAATGTAAACAGAAAGATAAACAATCCAACAATAAGAACAATCCTCGCATTGGCGATGCAAAGTGATTACAATTACAAAAGATCAACTTCCTACTGGTTAATAACACTTTACAAGCCACTGATTAGACGCAAAATGACAATTTACATCTTAATATAACATTGTTCAACAACGAAAAATGTACTTCTCTACCTCGTAAACATATTTCATTACCGCCACTATAGCTAGAATGTTAGCTGTTCTTCCTAGCAATACAGTTCATACACCGTGGAGCTAAGTACTGTTTCCGGTTGGCCGTGTACGATTTTTCAGTGCAGCAGTTTAATATACGTTCAGTACTAATACGAGTTTAAGCAATCATCACGTCTGTCATCTTACACTAAGAAGTGAAATAAAGTTATCTATATACTTCCAATTTAAAACAGGAAATATCTTAATTATACCACACGACACTGAACTATTATCTATGAAAGTGTTTAACAGAGCAGTACGGTCGCATGTTTCCAAACAACCCGTAAACGAAACATAATATCATATTCGTGAAAATATTACAAAGCACTTACCGGCCCATGCTATTCTCAAAATTTACCCCCGTTTACTGTCCATCGTACTTTTTCCAAAACAATGCCGTTTAACTCTTATGTTAGTGCCTGTCCTTGACTACCAACAATTTACATTAATGTAACATAAACAACAGTGTGCACACGCACTGCATATTGTCACAGACCGGATAAACACGTCAGCACCATTTGTTTCCCATTTTGTAAACAACATCTACACCGTTCCTATATGGAGCAAAAACTTACTGATATTTTAGCTACTGTAAGGTGAAAGTTCACGACCTTCGCCGCAACATCACAGAAAGTAATTATTCAATATGTATTTGCCAATATACGCTGCTATCGATTTATCGAATGTTTCGTATATATTGAACAGCTGTTGCTTTCGACTTTGCAGAGAATCATAACGACACAGAAAAAGGATTAAGCAAAATGTACTGACGGAATCACTAAATTTACCTTGAATTTTTCCTCGTAAGTACAAACTGTGCAGGAAACAACAGAAAATAATAATACTATTTGTACTCAGGGCCACTGAAAAAATATATTTTGAATTTATTTTTTTGCTACAGCTCTGCACGAGTACAAGAGAAATTACAGGCATATTTGTAAAATTACCTAGTCTCGGAAACGTCTGTGAAGCAAGGTATGGTTCTACCCATCTGTGTATCTGATGGTTTATAATATACAGGGTGAAATAGTTTAAGATTTCATAATTCCATTTCCTCCCAGATGAAATGAAGGAAGTCGTCAAGAAACAGCGTGCAGTCTCTCTTAAAAGCTTCTTTAACTACAGAGATATCAGTATCAAATGCGCTTTTTGAAACAGAAGTATACGAACTTCTACTAACATCATAGATAACAGAGAGACAAATTCGACGATTTTGTACTCTCCAAAATCCGACAATTAGCTTCGGATAAATTACAATATTTGTAACTTAGGCTTTATCTGTTTTTAATACAAGCTAGTAGCTGTCTTATGCGGAAGTTCGTGTTATCATATGGAACCGTCGCATGAGCTTGACACTATTAGAGAGTTTAATAACAAATTCGCGGTGAATGAGACCAGTCTAATTTGAAACTGATACTAATCACACTTGGCTGCATGTGGTTGGATTGACACATTAAATAGAGACAGAAGGACCTAACATATAAGAATGATTCGCCATCGACATCTACATCCATACACAGCAGAGGGTATGCCCCACTGTACCAGTTATTAGCGCTTTTCCCCGTTCCATTCACGTATGAAGCCCAAGAAAAATAACCATTTAAATGACTCTGTGTCTGCTGTAATTAATCTATCTTACCCTCACTATCCCTATGGGACCATAGGAGGTTGTAGTATATTGTAGTCATCATTTAAATCCAATTCTTGAAACTCTGTGAATATACTTTCTTGGGGTAGTTTCCATCTATCTTTAATAGACTGCCATTTCAGTTCCTTCAATACCTTAGGACATTCTCCTGCAGATCAAACAAATATGTGACTTCATGCTGCCCTTCTTTGTACACATTCAATATCCCCTGCTAGATCTACACATGAGCTACTTTCTAGAATATGTCGCACAAGTATTTGTAAAGAACCTCACTGGTATTTCCCTAGTATTCTACCAATAAATCGAAGTGGGTTACCTGCTTTACCCACAACTGAACCTATGTGACAGTTCCACTTTATGTCCCTACTAAGATTTATACCTAAGTATTTGTGTGAGTTTACACTTTCCGACAATGACTCACTAATATTATATTCATAGGACACTATACTTTTTTCGTTTTGTGAACTGTAAAGTTTTACATTTTTGAACTTTTAAGGCAAGCTATCAGTCATTGCACCACTTTGAAATTTCATCGAGGTCTGACTGAATATTTCTACAGCTTCGTTCAGACTGTACTTTGTTGTAGATAACTGCATCATCTGCAAAAAGTCTGAGATTACTATTAATACTGTCTACAAGATCATTAATAAACAGCATGAACAACAAGGAACTCAGCACACTTCTTTGGAGTACACTCAAAGTTACTTCTTTATCTGTTGATGGCTCTCCATGTAAGGTATCGTGCTGCATGTCAGAAAAGAGCGAGTAGGGTTTCACATGATCTATGCTTTCGAAATCCACGTTGGTTGACTTGAAGGAGATCATTCTATTCGAGATGTCTCATTATTACTAAGACAAAAAATGGATACCAAGGCTACTGTACGGTAGATTTGTGGATCACTTCTGCTACCATTCTTGTAGACAGATGTGATCTGTGTTTTTTTCAGATGCTCGGTATAATTTTTTCTTAGATGCTTCCACAATAGATTATAGTTAAAAGAGGGGCTAACTCAGCTGCGAATTGGGTATAGAATCTGATAGGTATTTTATCAGTCCCTTGGGCTTTATTCAATTTTAACGATTTCAGCTGTTTTTCCAATGCCACTGAAACCAATATCTATTTCACTCATGTTTTCAGTGGTATGAGAATTAAATTGGGGCAATACTCCTGGGTTTTCCTTTCTAAAGGAACATTTGCGGCCAGCCGAGGGGTCCGAGTGGTTCTAGGCGCTCACTCCATAACCACGTGACTGCTACTGTCGCAGGTTTGAATCCTGCTTCGAGCATGGATGTGTGTGACGTCCTTAGGTTAGTTAGGTTTAAGTAGTTCTAAGTTATAGGGGACTGATGAGCACAGATGTTAAACCCCACAGTTCTCAGAGTCATTTGAACCATTTGAATATTTGAAAACAGAGTTAAGCATTTCTGGTTTTGCTTTGCTGCTCTCAGCTTCACTTCCAGTCTCGTCCATGAGTGACTTCTTTGGGTTTTGTGAAAGAGTATTTGATATCATTCTACTACGATAGTCACTGAAGGCTTCACACATTGCTCCCTTGACGCCCACATGCGTTCGTTTTTGCATCTCTATAGCACTATGCTTTGTTTTACATCTATTATGTGGTAGTTTCTGGTACTTTAGAAGTTTCTTTATAGCGACTGAATGCCATGAGGGAGCTTTCCCATTATGCTGTCCTACTCAGTACATACCTAGACAGTGTATGGTTAACTGTTCTTTTAAACTTGAATTGTAGTTCCTCTGCATGCTCGTGTCCTGAGCTAAAAGATTCAAGTTCCTCATTGCGGTATGAACACTATTGTTTCCGTGTCTAATTTGCTAAACATATAAGTCTTTCTAATTGTTTTAGCTGCCCTTTGAGTTTTGGTATTCATTGTTGCTATAACTGCCTCGTTGCCATGGATACAATTTTCGATCCGGATTTTGTCAAAAAGTTAGCACATCGTGGCTGGGGTTCTTAACTATTTGTTCTATATAGTTTTCAGACAAGGCTTTTAGCAATGTTTCATCACACTAGTAAATGCCAAACGACACCTCGCTTGGTGTAAGGAGAATCAACATTGGACGACTGAAAAAAGGAAAAACGTTGTGTGGAGTGACGAATCATGGTACACAATGTGGCGATCCGATGGCAAGGTGTTGGTATGGCGAATGCCCAGTGAACGTCACCTGCCAGCGTGTGTAGTGCCAACAGTAAAATTCGGAGGCGGTGGTGTTATGGTGTGGTCATGATTTTCATGGAGGGGGCTTGCACCACTTGTTGTCTGACATGGTAATATCACAGCAGAGGCCTACATTGATTTTAAGCAACTTCTTGCTTCCCGCTGTTGAAGAGAAATTCGGTAATGGTGTTTGCATCTTTTAACACAATCGAGCATCTATTCATAATGCACGGCTTGTGGCACAGTGGTTACACGACAATAACATACCTGTAATGGACTGGCCTGCAGAGACTCCTGACCTCAATCCAACAGAACACCTTTGGGATGTTTTGGAACGGCGACTACGTGCCAGGCTTCACCGACCGATATCGATATCTGTCCTCAGAGCAGCACTCCATGAAGAATGGGCTGCCAAGAAACATTCCAGCACCTTATTGAACGTATGCCTGCCAGAGTGGAAGCTGTCATCGAGGTTAAGGGTGGGCTAAGTTCATATTGAATTGCAATATTGCCGATGGAGGACGCCACAAACGTGTAAGTCATATTCAGTCAGGTGTCCCGATACCTTTGATCATATAGTGTATGTTCACAAAACTGATGTATACATTACACTCTGCACGAGATATTGCCAGCATAATTCGAACAAACTGAAAATTGTTCACATAGAGAGAATTTTGCGAGAGAATTCCATTGAAGAAAATGAGTCTGAGCTCCTTTCCAACACTGTCTCACTTTAACTACGTTATGATAACCTTGTCTGCAGTATTCACTGATAGAAAATGTCTGTTTCACGAGTATTGATCGGAATGTAACTCAGGATGAATGTTGCCTTTTCAACATGATTCAAACCAGGAGTTGCCTCAACAAGAACTGAGTAATTCTTCTCATTTTCTCTCTGTTCAAAGATGGCAAATGGGCACAACTAGAAATAAATTCATTCTGAGTATTGCTTGACAGATAATTCACTTGTAAAGGCTTTCCAGATTCTTGTCCATCTCTGATCTAGCTGATGCGTTTTGCAAGAATTGGATCATAGTGACTCAAGAGCTCTAATACTGTGAGGAAATTTCCGTTATATGGATCTCCAGTTTTCTGAGATGCGACTCTTAAGCCCAAGCATTTTTCATCAAGAAACATTGTCACATCAAGTTACATGAGCGTTCCCATGTAAGTTAGCTACTCTATGAACCAACAAAAGAATATTACCTCCTTACTTCCGAGCAGTAGTATGGATAATTTACTCATTCGTGACATTTAATTTCTTCACCCTTACGATTTTTCTAGAACAGCTATAAATATATATTTTTTATTTTGTGTTTACCTGAGTGCCAATCATTTTCTGTATATTTCGTATAAAATGACCTTATCATGGAATCGGAAGTGTCATCTCTGATTATTGTTGTCAGTCCCACTGAATTATAACAAAATTTGACAATTGTTACTGTGTACATTTGTTTGGGGAATGTTTTGGTAGGTCTTCGAACAATTTTTAAGGTAAGCACAGACTAGACTCCATTACAAGACGGTTTTCGTGCACAATGGCTAAAGAGAAAAATGTGCATTCACGATTAAGCTCGAAATAGAATTGTATGCAGTTGACCTATAAGAATAATAAAAATAAAGAAATGAAATGAAAAACACGAGCTAGAATGGCTAGGCTGGTGCTGGGCTAATATTTTTCTGTTTATTATATGATACAAAATTGAGTTTACAATAGTAATATGATTGTTATCAAGTGAATACCCTGAAGGATCTGAACCTTTGAAAGACTTGAGGCCTGGGGATCAGGGATTTTGCCCCCTCCGCTCTATCCCCTCTCATTGGGCCTGATTATGCAATCCTGCTGGTTAATGTGCTGGTAATGTAAAACAGTTTGCATACAAAATGCTAAAAACACAAGGATATCCTTATTTCAGAGGTACTCACAATGTTTCTGGAGTTAACACATGGATTTTGAGTAATAGCTGTCAGGACATGTTTCATTCACAACACTTGTTGCCAGTTTGCCTCTTGCAGTCTCCACAGCACTGGTAGGCAAGAAGTTTTTGGTGTGCAGTTCAACTGTTCTCTTTGTATTCCATCAGCATTTTCCATACAGAAGTAGGACCTCTAATTTCTTTTGGTTTGTGTATGAATTTCTTCGAATTAACCATCTGTCGACACACATAATCTATACATGCAGAATTGAAACCTGCTGCATGTGCCTTTTACATAGGTATCACAGTGCTAAAACCCTGCTTTGTCCTTATCCAACAAGAATGTTTCCATTTTTGGGTACAAAATCATGAACATTCATATACAATAGAGGTCAATTTTATATTCAAAACACATAAATCCTAAAGTCTAAATATTCTAATATCTCGAATTTCAGAGTGTGAAATGTGACTGAATTTATCTCTTCGAAATATATGATACCAGCAAAGGAAACTACCATATGATTCTTGAGTTTCTCCCGACGTATTTGATAATCAAAATATCCACAGGTGTACTGCTGGTTTATAGTGTCCAACGGGCACAATATTTCGGCGATCAAACATGTCGCCATCATCAGGTGAACTGACGGACTGAGCTCCTGTGAACGTGCCGGCACGGAGATCCGTACGCTATGGCTGCTCAGGGGGAACTATGTTTGGTCGAGCGGCGGCCGATTTAAATACCCTCCGCCCGCGGCGCGCTCCCTCCGCGCGGTGGAACAGATTGCGACTGCGTCTGATATGACGTCGGTGTGATGACTCTGTCCACCATGGTCGTCACAACTATACGTTTGCTCGATTTACTGTTGATTAACCCAATCGCTGGTTCCCAAGCCTTGCTAAGATTATAGCCATAGTCACGGTTTATGAGGTCGTCATTGGTGCGATTTTCGATGGCCTCTCTAACAACGCTGTCCCAGTATCTCGACGTCTGTACCAGAATCCTCGTGCGGCCATACTCCATAGCGTGATTTTCCGACATTGTTCAGCGACCGCCGACTTGCTCGGATACATCAGTCGAGTGTGCCTCTGATGTTCACGGCATCGATCCTCGACGGTACGCATCGTCTGACCAATGTACGACTTGCCACATTGACACGGAATCTGGTACACGCTGGCCTTGATGGCGACATGTTTGATGCTGAAATATTGTGCCAGTTGGACACTATAGACTGGCAGTACACCTGTGGATCTTTTGAAACTACTATAGTTCCATTTGAGAAATGAAAACATGTCATTAACTCTGTAATTAATACAGTTATGACAAGAGCTCATTTGTCGTTTAGCGACAAATTTCTTAAAGTGTATCTGACTTAAAGCATAATCACAAGAGTTAAGTTAAATGGTTCCAGAAACATTTGATGTGAGCAGTGTAGCTCAAGGATGCCCAACCCTCAGTCCAAAGAAAGTATTAATGTGCCACAAGAAGTGGACATCTGTCACACAATCGATAAATTCCATAAAATTCTGTTTATGTAAAGTAACGATAAATTGAATAATTTGAATCGGAAACCCCTGCTACATGATGCTGTTCTCTCTTTAGTCCATACCACTTACCTTTCTTTCCTTTTTTTCTCAGCAGTTATTGTTAGTGTTAAGTATGTTGCGTGTGCAGCCCAAAAAATCTTATCTTCTTCCCATGTGACCCAGGCAAACTAAATGATGGACACCCCTGGCTTATCTGAACCCCCTTGTTTGGTTGACTGATGAATTTGTGCTCAACTTGAAACCACTGGGTTTTCGTTTAGCAACCAGTGTCATTTCACACAACACTGGGACAATGCAGATATTTATACTTCATAATAAGTCAGAATATTACAGAATATCTCTTAATTACGGAAATCTATGATATCACTTGTTTTTCCATGTTTACACGTATTTTAGATAGTAAAGAAACTGATTCATATTTCTGGAATATCACTAAAAACTTTTAAAACACGATCTCATTTTTATTTCTATTTTCCAATTATCTCAACGTCATCCATGAGAAATGTCAACAATTTTTTATTAACTTAGAAATCAGTATTATGTTAGATTAATGTTGTGGCATAAGGTCTGTAATTTTGAAAAATTTGTTATTTATTTTGTTATTTTCATAAATACCTTTTACTTTAATAATAACCACAAAGGTTTTCTATATGTAATAAGCAGTGAATATTTTGGAGATATATCAAATCTTAAAATTTGGAGTTCATTAACTTCTATTTAAGCTCATAATATATTCTCAATGCTCCAGAAACAAAGATAATGGATATACATTGTAATTTCAGCCCCATAGGCGTCACTGCCATTGTGACCTTGCTCAGAAATTGTTCAGGACTCTCTGCTATGATGATAGTGAACAAACAGATACTGCACATAAACTTTTTGTTATGAAAACTATAACTTTAATTTTTGTGGAAAGTGTTTGTGAGGTGTCTACTGAATTCAAAGAACTGCAAATAAAGATAGATGTATGGAAAGTAACCACAGAATCTTCAGTAATTCTTGTAGAAATACCTGGAACATATTGATTTTTAATAAGGTTATATAGACATCGCAACTCTTGATTGTTTAGTCAGCCAGAATTTAAATAAAAACTTTCAAATCGCTGTGAAGTATCCTCTCAACTATTTACTAGAATTATTGCTGTAGCAGTAGTAGACACTAATAGGCAATAAATATAGAATAATAACTGTGTCATAGTGTTAAAGGGTATTTAGTAACTTCTACATTTATTGTTCAACAATGATGTTTAGGAACAGTTATGCAATTCATTTGAAACTTAGTAAAACAATGAGCTGCAATTTTTAGAGCATTGCCTGTTTTTCAGTTAACATCATAACTATTAGTGTGATTCTTGAGTTTCTCCCGGCGTATTTGATAATCAAAATATCCACGGGTGTACTGCCGGTCTATAGTGTCCAACGGGCACAATATTTCGGCGTTCAAACATGTCGCCATCATCAGGTGAACTGACGGACTGAGCTCCTGTGAACGTGCCGGCACGGAGATCCGTACGCTATGGCTGCTCAGGGGGAACTGGGTTCGGTCGCTGCGGCGGCCGATTTAAATACCCTCCGCCCGCGGCGCGCTCCCTCCGCCGTCCTCGTGTTGAGAAATGTTCAGACTAAAACGCCATGCCACCTTCAACAGTAGGCTCTGTTCCTTTCAAGTTATAATTACGACAATGCTGTTCAGCAACCTGAAATACAATACAAATGCTGACTTCTTCTTGCATCTGCCCCTGGGGTAGGACCCTGACTCCGATGCAGATTACAAAGTCTGTTTCCACCTGGATATCACCACTGAGGCATCCCTGGCAAACTTTTTGCTGGACACCAAGCTCATTACATTTCATTCCACCAAGGAACCAGTGCTCCATGAGGTACTCCATCTGCTGTAATTTGTTTTGCTGCCAGATGGCTAGCAGCAGTGACACCTGAACGTCCAGGCCTACTAATATTGCTGAAGTGAGCTCTCCACCCTCAACAATGAGCTCCTGCTCGTGGGGTCAGTGGTTACACCAGGGTTTTGATCCCAGGGGCACTCTGGCAGTGCATATTGTCTTTCTTGCATGTTGGGCACTGGGCCATTGTGCTCACCAAGTGGCTAGTCTGACAACATGTCTACTGGCACGGCATGTGCATGGTGGTCATCCACATGGTTGTCTTCTGCCCTACCTTCCAGAGCAAACAGGTCACTGCCCAATGTCGTTTTCTTCCTTGGCCATACACTTCAGTCCTCTGGATTTTGCAGCTCACTTCCTCGGTACTCCTGTTTAATCGCCACATATGCTGCCAGTGGCTTCCCCTATGTCCCATGCATGTCTACCATGTCTGCAAGGCATTCCATTCAAACCCTGCACTGCATTATTTCCATTGAAGGGCTCTGATTACGGCCCTCAGTTTGCTTCCGTGTAATTCTCCACTTTCTGTGAAGTAAATGCCATAGCGCTGATACACACCTTTCTACACTGCTTCTAATGGTCTAGCCAAAGCTTCAAATGTATGTTTAAATCTTAGCTGTCCAAGATGCACCACCATATCTTTTGGATGTAGCCTTGCACTCTTCCTGGCTTTTTATCGTTACACTCCCCTGGATAGGTCAACTGCTGCAGGAAAACTCCGTGGCCATCAATATTGATCGCAAGTCCCTCCTCTAAGCAATCTAGCTGTTACTGTTTCTGTCTCCAAGATCATGGTGAGCCATTGTCTTCATGAAAGGCCACCAGAATTGGTTTCTCTGGTATCAGGCCTCGCAAAATTTGAATGCCCACCCACCTCGTGAGTGCACCACTGTCTCTCCCTGTGAATACACCGGCCAATAATGGCCTCGCAACCAGCATAAATAGCGCCACATCTCGCCACCCACTCCTTCATGGATGTTGTTCCTTGTTTTCTATCTCGATCATACTACTGAGTACCCACCATCAACTTGGCTTTCATTTTTGTTCTCTCTCTGGCCGTGTTTTTGACTGTGATTGTACTTGATATGTTCTCAGTGTTGTGTCCAAGGTCCATTGCACTTGAGTAGCAGGGTAAGGGGGCTATCGCCCCACATTGTGGGTTGCCCACATCAGGGTCAAGCATAGATTTGGAGGTAAACCCATTGTTCTTTTTTGATTGGCAGTTCCTTAACCTATTGTTCTTCTGAGTGAATTATGGCCCCCTGGCGTATCTAACCTTTTGATTGACAGGTCCTTAACGTATTTTCCTGCTAAGTGGATTATGACCCCTGGGGATAATCCGTCCTTGAGAGAAACCCCCACCCCCTATTTCTCGCCCTTCCTATCCCCCTTCTCCCTCATAACTCTGGCAACTCCCCTCATCAATACAAGCACCTTTTGATATAAATTTGATTGACTAATTAATTAAATCATCAATTAATTAGCCCCTCCACCTCTGAGAAATCCTTCAGCCCTCCCCGCCCCCCTCCACCTGAAAATTGGAGGTTCAAATGGCTCTGAGCACTATGGGACTTAACATCTGTGGTCATCAATCCCCTAGAACGTAAAACTTCTTAAACCTAACTAACCTAAGGACATCAAACACATCCATGCCCGAGGCAGGATTCGAACCTGTAACCATAGTGGTAACGTGATTCCGGCCTGAAGCCCCTAGAACCGCACGGCTAAAATTGGAGGGAAAATGACTCAGTTGATTGGCCGTTTAGCGGGAAATCGATTGCAGTGTATGGAATATGGTTTAAAAAATGTAGACAATATGTGGAAAATTGTTTATTTAAATAATTTATGGGATACAGGGTGGTATATGGAACATAATTTGTTCATTTATTTGTTTATTTAAAGGATTCGGTGGGAAATCGATTGCAATGTATGGAATATTGTTCAAACAGTTTCTGTCAGGCAAGATAATGTGTGGAATATTGCTCATTTAAACAATTTATGGAAAGCAAGGCGGCGTTTACGGTATAAGAAGAAGAATTTGTCAGGAAGTTAACAGCAATCTAAGGAATACCGTTTATTTAAACAATTTGTGGGTGATAAGACAGTATGGAATATTTAAACAATAGTTGCGCTTTTTTATTCTGATTCCATATAGAAACGCTAAGTGGTCTTAGTTGATATTTGCTGCTGGTGTCAGGGATGCTAAGATTTTCATTTTTCATTTTCATTACTTTTCGAAGCACACTGGTGTCCAAGCACAGACGGAGAAATCGGAACGATTACATATCTAAAAGTTCATGACATATTTCGAAACTCATCACCACTTTCTGTAGATGGACAAATTACTAGAATCTCAGCGTTCAACTATTTTGTGCAGATCGAGAAACATGCAGCAGTCATATTGAACTGGCAGTTAAATGCTGCAAAAGTGGCCTACACTTCGCGAATGGAATGAAATGTAGTATGGCATCCACCATTTGGGGTCTTCTGCTCTCGTGTCTGTCATCATGCTGTCACAACGGAGGTCCAAACTGCCCAATGTCCTAATTATAGATCACATTACTAAATACCACCAATCACAGATCACATAACAGCCTCCTTTGATTCTAACAGCCACCAAACAATGCATCAAGTGGAGACATTCTGTTGACTGATAAACTCCAGACTCACTTCCTGTTTCTGTCTTTCTCAAGAGGCCACTCCCTGTTTGGCTGTGGAACGAACGTCTCGAAGCATGCAGCTGGAGGTTTTCATCCCTCCTCAGAATATTGGGTTCCCACTGGCTAATGCTGGAGACAAAGGAAGAGCTGACGTAATTTCGATATCAAATGTATAGTGAAATAATCCATTTGCTCTACGTTATCAAATTAATTGTTTAACAATTTACAGGAGTCAAATAGATGACTTAAAACACTCACATCCGACTTATGATGATCCTTCTTCGTAATAAAACATATTTTCAACATTTGAGTATTACATGCATACATTACACAAACCAAGTAATGAAATTTCCAACACAAATAGATCATAGTGCTAAATACAGGGTGTCCCGAAAAGAATGACACGATTTTAAATATAATTATTTATTAGGAAGAAGGGCTTAACACCAATAAATTGCATACTAAATTAATCATAAAAGACAGAAGTTTATAAAAATCCATCAGAAATGTTCAATATTTTCTCCATTGGCTGCACGGACTACAGCTAGTCGATAGCCGAATTCATCCCAAACTGAGCATAAGGTGTCTTCTCTCACTGAAGCTATAGCAGCTGATTTTCTGGTTTTTAGTTCATCAGTGTCACGAGGTAAGGGAAGAACGTAACCACATTGTTTAACATATCCCCACACGAAGATATCACATGGTGTTAAGTGAGGGGACCTAGGAGGCAAGGAGTGTAAATCCTGATATCGCAGTCATGTACGCCCTATCCAACGTTGAGGCACGTTGGCATTGAAGAGACTATGCACATTGTTGTGCCAGTGTGGTGGTGCTACATCACGCTGATAGGTGAAATTGTCAGAGTCAAGTTATGGGAATAACCAGTTCTGTAGCATTGCAAATATGTTTGTTCTTGTGGTGTGCGTACTGTAAGACCTTCGGTACACACACAATCAGATTATTTGACTTGTCGCTCTAGCAAAATAGGCGAGTGTCAGCAATATGTCTTGTGTTCTTATAGTGGCGTGTTTATCTTCTGCCGTTAGGTCAGACGATAGAAATGGCACTTGCATGCTTAGAGTAGCAGATGGACGGTGACCAACTTTAAACAGAACTTGATTAATTTTTACACACATTTATTAAAATAATAAAAAAACATAGATCTTATGTAACTGGATTCTGGATACTGTTTACAATTGACAATCTGAAGTTCCTTTGGTCTTGGTACGTTAATCTTATTCTCACATATCTCTGATACTTGACAAAGTGTCTATACATTTCTCTTCATAGCTATGTACAGGAATATGATAATCTTATTAAGCGCAGACTGAAACTTGACTATAGACTGGTACAGACAAATGCAGACTAATGCACACTTGTACACACTAATGCAGACTGGTACAGACTAATGCAGACTGACTAATCGGAGGTCTGTACACTCGTTATAATACCTTGCGTGTTCAGGTATCACTGCGCGAGTGTGATCCACAAGGAGAAAAGTTTCTACGTTAGCAGCAATCTCATTGTCTGCGTTACATATTAATACGCGGATTGGCGGAAGCAGAATTTGGTCCGTCTCTAAGACAGCGCCATCTCGTAGTGCAGAGATGGACGAGCGCTGCGCCTGCGCTGTTGTACTTAGCAGGGCGCACTCTAGTGGGAAAGTTGTGTACGTGCTGACTATGCAGAACTATGAACACAACAGTCCTGTTACGGTTAGTTCCTCAAAACAGTAGGGTCCATAAACTTTGCTTTGCGAAACAGCACAAAAACATTTAACTTTTACTGAATCACGGTCATGTTCAATTGTTTCATGAGGATTTTCGAGGCCCCACATACACACATTATAATGGTGCTAACATGGGAAGTTGCCACATCGCTGAATATCAACTGCGACATAAAAGTGTCATCTTCCATGTCCTCTAGAATAGCATTGGTAAAGGCAAATCGCTTCACTTTGTCAGTATCTCGAAGAGCTTGTACCAGTTGTCATACTGTGATGCACGGTGACCGAAGTTCTCGGCTAGCACGACGCCTAGACTTGCAGGGGCTCCACGTGTGGCCGGTCAGAAATTCTGCGTTTACAGAGGCACCCTGTTTCTTTAAACTGTTTATACCACCGTCGAATGTTCTTTGCTGATGGTGGTTTAGCACGAAATCGAATATGAAACGACCGCTGAATTTCGATCACTGATTGAGTACGACTAAATTCAATAACACAATATGCCTTCTCTTGTGTGGACGCCATATTGCGTGAGACTTTCTGCACGCTCCATGTCAGCGCTCGTAACGACGTCCTGCGGATTTTTCTGAAACTCTAGACCATGATGATTACATTTAGCGCTGTTTCAGTTACCTTGCAACATTTTTCTCAATATTTTTGCAAGTTAAAATCTGGTCAATCTTTTTGAGACACCTTGCATATCCAAAGTCCTGTACACGTTAATGTTTGAGAGCGCAAACCCCCTCCCCAACACATTTCCACTAAACAAACCTGGTGAAAAAATGCTACCGATCACACAAAGTTCCGACCGCAAGGCTTGTGCCATCCTCTGACTACAGGGTAGCCCCATCTGCTCCTGCCAGGAGAGAGACCCAGACCCATGGAGGGCATGCCTCCCTGTACCGAAGGCATGTGTGCTCGCAATACAGCCATGGGAAACAATAAATTGATCAATCGGGAATTTGACGTTGGGATTGGGTTTTTACAGCACTACAGAATTCTTAATTGATCCTCCCTGTTACATTGAGAAGGAGGAGGAAGCGTATATCACATGATGGGATAGTTGTTGTTGTTGTTGTCTTCAGTCCTGAGACTGGTTTGATGCAGCTCTCCATGCTACTCTATCCTGTGCAAGCTTCTTCATCTCCCAGTACCTACTGCAACCTACATCCTTCTGAATTTGCTTAGTATAGTCATCTCTTGATCTCCCTCTACGATTTTTACCCTCCACGCTGCCCTCCAGTACTAAATTGGTGATCCCTTGATGCCTCAGAACATCTCCTACCAACCGATCCCTTCCTCTAGTCAAGTTGTGCCACAAACTTCTCTGCTGCCCAATCCTATTCAATACATCCTCATTAGTTATGCGATCTACCCATCTAATCTTCAGCATTCTTCTGTAGCACCACATTTCAAAAGCTTCTATTCTCTTCTTGTTCAAACTAGTTATCGTCCATGTTTCATTCCCATACATGGTTACACTCCATACAAATACTTTCAGAAATGACTTCCTGACACTTAAATCTATACTCGATGCTAACAAATTTCTCTTCTTTAGAAACGCTTTCCTTGCCATTGCCAGTCTACATTTTATATCCTCTCTACTTCGACCATCATCAGTTATTTTGCTCCCCAAATAGCAAAACTCTTTTACTACTTTAAGTGTCTCATTTCCTAATCTAATTCCCTCAGCATCACCCAACTTAATTTGACTACATTCCATTATCCTCGTTTTGCTTTTGTTGATGTTCATCTTATATCCTCCTTTCAGGACACTATCCATTCCGTTCAACTGCTCTTCCAAGTCCTTTGCTGTCTCTGACAGAATTACGGTGTCATCGGCGAACCTCAAAGTTTTTATTTCTGCTCCATGGATTTTAATACCTACTCCAAATTTTTCTTTTGTTTCCTTTACTGCTTGCTCAATATACAGATTGGATAACATCGGGGAGAGACTACAACCCTGTCTCAATCCCTTCTCAACCACTGCTTCCCTTTCATGTCCCTCGACTCTTATAACTGCCATCTGGTTTCTGTACAAATTGTAAATAGCCTTTCGCTCCCTATATTTTACCCCTGCCACCTTCATAATTTGAAAGAGAGTATTCCAGTCAACATTGTCAAAAGCTTTCTCGAAGTCTACAAATGCTAGAAACGTAGGTTTGCCCTTCCTTAATCTAGCTTCTAAGATAAGTCGTAGGGGCAGTATTGCCTCACGTGTTCCAACAATTCTACGGAACCCAAACTGATCTTCCCCGAGGTCGGCTTCTACCAGTTTTTCCATTCGTCTGTAAAGAATTTGCATTAGTATTTTGCAGCCGTGACTTATTAATCTGATAGTTCGGTAATTTTCACATCTGTCAACATCTGGTTTCTTTGGAATTGGAATTATTATATTCTTCTTGAAGTCTGAGGGTATTTCGCCTGTCTCATACATTTTGCTCACCAGATGGTAGAGTTTTGTCATGACTGGCTCTCCCAAGGCCGTCAGTAGTTCCAATGAAATGTTGTCTATTCCGGGGGCCTTGTTTCGACTCAGGTCTTTCAGTGCTCTGTCAAACTCTTCACGCAGTGTCATATCTCCCATTTCATCTTCATCTACATCCTCTTCCATTTCTATAATATTGTCCTCAAGTACATCGTCCTGGTATAGACCCTCTATATACTCTTTTCACCTTTCTGCTTTCCCTTCTTTGCTTAGAACTTGGTTTCCATCTGAGCTCTTGATGTTCATACATGTGGTTCTCTTATCTCCAAAGGTCTCTTTAATTTTTCTGTAGGCAGTATCTATCTTACCCCTAGTGAGATAAGCCTCTACATCCTTACATTTGTCCTCTAGCCATCCCTGCTTAGTCATTTTTCACTTCCTGTCGATCTCATTTTTGAGACGTCTGTATTTCTTTTTGTCTGCTTCATTTACTGCATTTTTATATTTTCTCCTTTCATCAATTAAATTCAATATTTCTTCTGTTACCCAAGGATTTCTACTAGCCCTCGTCTTTTTACCTACTTCATCCTCTGCAGCCTTCACTACTTCATCCCTCAAAGCTACCCATTCTTCTTCTACTGTATTTCTTTCCCGTATTCCTGTCTATTGTTCCTTATGCTCAAACTGAAACTCTGTACAACCTCTGGTTCTTTTAGTTTATCTATGTCCCATCTCCTTAAGTTCCCAACTTTTAGCAGTTTCTTCAGTTTTAACCTACAGGTCATAACCAACAGATTGTGGTCAGAGTCCACATCTGCCCCTGGAAATGTCTTACAATTTAAAACCCGGTTCCTAACTCTCTGTCTTACCATTATATAATCTATCTGAAACCTGTTAGTATCTCCATGCTTCTTCCATGTATACAGCCTTCATTTATGATTCTTGAACCAAGTGTTACCTATGATTAAGTTGTGCTCTGTGCAAAATTCTACCAGGCGGCTTCCTCTTTCATTTCTTAGCCCCAAGCCATATTCACCTACTATGTTTCCTTCTCTCCCTTTTCCTACTCTTTAATTCCAGTCAACCATGACTATTAAATTTTCGTCTCCCTTCACTGCCTGTATAATTTTTTTTATCTCATCATACATTTCATCAATTTCTTCGTCATCTGCAGAGCTAGTTGGCATATAAACTTGTACTACTGTATTAGGTGTGGGGTTCGTATCTATCTTGGCCACAATAATGCGTTCACTATGCTGTTTGTAGTAGCTTACCCGCATTCCTATTTTCCTATTCATTATTAAACTTACTCCTGCATTACCCCTATTTGATTTTGTGTTTATAACCCTGTAGTCACCTGACCAGAAGTCTTGTTCCTCCTGCCACCGAACTTCACTAACTCCCACTATATCTAACTTTAACCTATCCATTTCCCTTTTTAAATTTTCTAACATACCTGCCCGATTAAGAGATCTGACATTCTAATCTCCGATCCGTAGAACGCCAGTTTTCTTTATCCTGATAACGATATCCTCTTGAGTAGTCCCCGCCCGGAGATCCGAATGGGGGACTATTTTACCTCCGGCATATTTTACCCAAGAGAACGCCATCATCATTTAATCATACAGTAAAGCTGCATGTCCTCGGGAAAAATTACGGCCGTAGTTTCCCCTTGCTTTCAGCCGTTCGCAGTACCAACACAACAAGGCCGTTTTGGTTAATGTTACAAGGCCAGATTAGTCAATCATCCAGACTGTTGCCCCTGCAACTACTGAAAAGGCTGCTGCCCCTCTTCAGGAACCACATGTTTGTCTGGCCTCTCAACAGATACCCCTCCGTTGTGGTTGAACCTACGGTACGGCTATCTGTATCGCTGAGGCACACAAGCCTCTCCACCAACGGCAAGGTCCATGGTTCATGGGGGGAGGGATGGGATAGTATCAATAACAAATATCTCTGCAAGACAGAGTCCAATGCAGTGTATTGAGAAGCAGTAAACATGACACACTTAAATACTATTTAGTTCGTAGCAATAGTTGTCATTGCTAGATGTCAAAGATCGCTGAAACAATTGCACATTATATGTGCTCATGTGTCGACGTTCATAAGCAGTGCCCCAACCCTGTGTTATGCCACCACCACCAACAGTCAGATGTCAGTGAAAACTAACACCGGGGCCACAGCCGCACTCATAGACACGCGTGTATGCCAGACTGCACCACTCCTGGCCATGAAGGGCATCCGGGGATGATTGGAATGGTGGAATTAGGATGTTATTAACACATTATGTGAAAAAGTATGTGATTTTGAATCTCCTCTCACATAACACAAACGTCCGCTTCTGTCGTCACTCACCCAGCACACTGGTCACTTCTGCAGTCCCTGCTAATGTGGGCAAGATCAGACACTTTGGCGCGTTGTTTGTAACTAATCATCCATCACAGGTTGAGCTAATCTGCAACTTCCGGTTGTCGAAGCCTACAGACCACTTCTGCCTACAGCCACAGAGCCCAGCGAAAAAAAAGCCGTCAGCCATGGTGCACTGGAAAAACAAACAGCTGCGGCTCGGAGGTATACACTAGTTCTAAACAACTCCACTCCAACACAGACTACCCAGCCAGGTTAAAAAATCTGCTTTACTCAATCCGAGACATCTATTTTGTTTACACACACCTCAGATTTCTCACGTGAAATATAGATTTCTCTCTATTATACAAATCATTTTCGAAGACAGAAGAAATGACCATATACAAATGGAAAACTATTGAAAAATACGAAAAAGACATAATATCGGTAAAATTCCAGGAAAACCTGATATAATCATGAAAAAGTGATGTGAGAGAGGTAAAAAATGAGGGGAATACAATGACATGTGTAAAATCGCGAAAATCTAGTGAAATTAGAGAAACTGACTGAGAATACATAAAATCAGAGAAAAGTAACATGAAATGAGTACTGAGCCAAATCAATAAAATTGCGTTTTCTGGAGCAGGAGAGTAGACTGATACTACATATACACACCTTAATAGTGGAGAGAGGAGGCATTCTAGAGATGTGTTGTAAAGGCGAAACGGCAATATTATCCTGCACATGAGCAATACAGTCTAACAGTGGACCATGACTTCGGAATGCAAGAGGAAGGTTACCAGAGGCGGTGCCAAAACGAGATAAGACTATTACATCTCCTCTGGTTACTGATTGTAGCGTTTATTTTCTCGTAAGATGTTACTGTTTCTTTGTATGCATTTTCGGCTGCCGACGATCATTTTATAGGACTATTGAGAACATATCACAATTTCTGAACAGTAATCGGTCTTGAACTTTGGAAACAGCAGGTGTCATACACCTCTGTAAAGCTATGTAGTATTTGTGTCAAAAGAATCCCTATTTTCTTTGGTGTGCAAAGTAGTAGTTTTATCACTTTACAGTTTGTCATCATGGAGAAACTTGCATTGAAAATGTGTGTCAAATGCTGGAATTTCTTACTTTGGAATATTAGCAGTTTTGCGTTCCACATGACTCATAGGTCGGAAACAACACCACTCTAGCATTATAGCGTGTTTTAAGTGTAGAACCGTGTAGCCTTAGGACTGCATGTGTTTATGTCCCATAGTCATTTCCCTCTTACCAATACCTTCTTGGTACTGACCCCAGACTCTACAACAATACTTTAGAATTAATAGCCCAGTTGATTTACGTAAAATGTTTCAAACTACGTCCACCTGGTGCTCCATCGTTCATAAACCACACGTTTCTTCTTCGTAACTGTCTTTTATACAACCACAATACTCTCATATCTACTGTACACCGATAAGGGGTGCTAACCTCCTCGACATGCGCGCATCTGGAGGTATATTGTGTACTTGGCTGGGCGCTATGAGTAAGACTGGTACGGATATAGTACCCTCCCACTTCTGATCAGTGCAAATTTAATCGAGGACAGTGGTGTAGGGAGGGTTGGTCAAAGACAATGCTGGAGGATCTTTCAACCTCTAACTTTATCTAAAGAATGCGAGAATGCTCTGTGACGCCCATCTACCTAAGGAAAGATGGGAAATCATAATCGTAAATCACCCACTGTGGTCGAAGTGCTAGAAATATGTAGTTCGGTATAGAACGCTGTCAGTATACTGTGGTGTATATATTCGAGAATTAAACATGAATGGATGTACTTCACAGTCATATATCTACATTCGCAATCAGGTATATGGTACTCTCAGAGTAGTGGAAGGGTGGTTTAGAGACGATACAGTAATTAGGAAGCATGCTGTCTTGTCATTGGTCGGCACTGAAATTACAGAAGAACTGGTGAAATTGCTAAAATTGATCACAATATGATCTGTGGTACTTATTACAGTACATAGCCCCATATCGATGGTGACTTTTTCATCCCATCCATCCACTGGTATGCTGTTGATTACCACGAAACGACTGACTGACATCACTTGTTAAAGATGGAGAGAGAGTCTTGGTGGCAGCAACACCTTTCGGGGATTGCGTGCACCGAAAAGGTGATCGCGTACATGACTGCAATATGAGGAATCAATGAAACGGAACACCTAGACATCTGCTAGCACGTCACTGTGCAGGATGAGTTTAAATGTAGAGTCATGCAGTCATCTGTGGTACTTATTACAGTACATAGCCCCATATCGATGGTGACTTTTTCATCCCATCCATCCACTGGTATGCTGTTGATTACCACGAAACGACTGACTGACATCACTTGTTAAAGATGGAGAGAGAGTCTTGGTGGCAGCAACACCTTTCAGGGATTGCGTGCACCGAAAAGGTGATCGCGTACATGATTGCAATATGAGGAATCAATCAAAGGGAACACCTAGACATCTGCTAGCACGTCACTGTGCAGGACGAGTTTAAATGTAAAGGTCATCAGTCACCTTCGGGAATCTGTCTGGTAACGCCCCACAACGCCGCAAAATCTTCCAGTTTCAATATTCTGTAATGTCTTCCACATTTTTGTGAATATGATATACCGCCTCCATCTTTTATTCAAGCATCCTATATGTTGTGGGAGCAGAAGGATAGTTTACACAATGTGATATCTGGTTTTCTGTGAGAGCCAATGGAGAAAAACGTGATAATGTAGGTTTAGCACCTGACACACACCTCAGAGTCATGCAGGAAAAAGAAAATGTATGGCAGTGTACAAAGCTGTAGTCATACACTACTTGCATGTGTTGCAGCAAAAGAAACAATGCATCATTGATGGTCTGTAGGTTATGGTCCTCATACAGTACAGGTGATGAAACTTTACACTGGTCTGTCCAGGCAACTTCGATCACTGGCCATCTGCTATAGTGGATAAATACCCGTATATTTAATGGGATCGCCACACACGCTCGATGTCAGCACACAGACGGCATTTGTTTCCCCATATATTGGTAGAGAGGGACATGGTAGCATCGAGTACTCTACTGGGTGACATTAGTGGAGTTTTTATAGTTCGTATTTTGTCTCTGATGCTACAAAATAATGAGTATAGAGAGGATGTTTGGGTGATGGACATGAATGCACTCTGAGAGATGCAGATCTACATTGGACTGCAGTACCTGTCTGTGGTCTGGAGATGCACCACAATGGAGCAGCAAGATCCTCACCCTTCTTCCAGTTCTTGCACGATGTGGAATCTTCAGCATTTTCTCGATAAGAAACACTCCCGTAACTGCTCATACTGTCTTTCCTACTACCACGTGTTGCAGGAGGAAGCTTCTTTTGGTGCTGGCTTTACGCATCGTTCACAGTTGATGGAGCAGGCCAGTGGCTGTGGTCGAGGGGTTCTATTCACTTCAGTCTGGAACCGCGCTACCGCTACTGTCGCAAGTTCGAATCCTGCCTCAGGCATGGATGTTTGTGATGTCCTTAGGTTAGTTAGGTTTAAGTAGTTCTATGTTCTAGGGGACTGATGACCTCAGATGTTAAGTCCCATAGTGCTCAGAGCCATTTGAACCATTTGGTGGAGCAATGACAACGTGTTCCCATTTTCACTGAGTGGTCAAAACATGGTCCTGTCACATTAACTCAGCTTATCCTGTGTCTCCACAGGATGCGAAAGTCCTGAGATATAGCAGCCCCTGACTTCCATTCAGTTCCACCTTAAATTGGAACAATCACATGGATAAGGCTGTAGGTAGGGCGGGTCAGAGACTGAGGAACTGTTCCAAGATGCAAAGGGACTGTCTAAAAGCGGCGCTGGAGTTTTTCTGCATGGGATCCTTAGCAGACAGCTTAAAAAAAAAAGTGACTCGTTTCGAGATATGAGAGTGTCATGAATATGATTCACCAGTGTCTGTAATCATTTAAAGTCATTTCCATAGGATCTGATGGAAGGATGTGGTTGAACAGAGAGACTTGATTCCAGATCACAGACAGCATTTCTACCAGACAGCGTAACACTAACAGCAACTCTTGTGTGTGCCTGTAGAAGCAAGGCCACTTTTTATGCAGGGTGTCATTCACATAGTAGTAGTGATCATGTTCTTAACAGCACAGCCCTTATGCAAAATGTATGTTGCTAATGGTAGAATCGCTGTGGTCAGCTTCAATGTCGTTTCTCAATAGTGTTCCTCAAAAAGAACATCATCTTCCTTCCAGGGATTCCCATTGGAGCTATGTGGTGAGTGTAATCCGACTGCTGGAAAAAAAATTACTCGCCATGCAAAGTGATCTCATGGTCAATTTAATTAATTACCCTATCAATCTTATATCAATGAATTGTCGCCTGTTGGGTGGAAGCAATGGTTAGGGTAGAAAGAATATGGTTCTTGAGTTGAAGAGGTAATCAGACTTTTTTTTCATTGTGGCGATATCTTTTAACGAAATTTCAATCCCTCACCTTCACATGGAGGGATGACCATCATTATAAAATCAGGTGTATTACCGAATTTATAAAGTGTTAGCTAGTTTAAATCTGATATTTATAACTTATCTGTGCTGTTACCTTAAGAGACTTCATATGTGGCGAGGCATTTGGTTACTTTACAGGAGTTCGAAAGTGAGGAGGCAT
Source organism: Schistocerca gregaria (assembly GCF_023897955.1). Lineage (NCBI taxonomy): Eukaryota > Metazoa > Arthropoda > Insecta > Orthoptera > Acrididae > Schistocerca > Schistocerca gregaria. The sequence goes on from NC_064931.1 coordinate 783,295,233, forward strand.
CCTCTGATAGAGGTAGATCTTAGCGCTCCACCATGAGCCAAAAATAAGTTTAATATTCTCCTCCTGTACGCATGACTTAACAGACATTAAGCTGATTAGAACAGACTTTTTTCTACCTGATGAGAAAATGCTTAGAAGAAATGTAGCGTATGTCATACTGTTACAGGATTTTCTCAAGTAACGATGGGAAAAAAGTGTGTATGTTCTGATTTCTTCCGTCTTCGAAGATAACTAGTATAAAAGGGAGAAATCTAAATTTTACGTGAGAAATCTGAGGTGTGTGATAAACAACATCGTTTTGGATAGTGTAAATTGGATTTTTTAAATTGTGGGGGGGGGGGGGGGTATGTTGGGTGGAACTGTTTGCAACTACTGTATACATCCAAGCCACAGCTGTTTGTTTTGCCATGCATCATGGCTGGAGGTCTTTGTTTCGCTGTGCACTGTGGCTGTCGGCAGAAGCGGTCCGTAGGGTTCGGGAACCGGAAGTTGCGGACTAGCTCAGCCTGTGACGGGTGGTTAAGTACCTGGTTGATCTTCCTCACCACATTGGGGGTTGGTGAAGCGACCAGTGTGCTAGATGAACAGTGACAAAAGTGGACGTTTGTGTTGCGTGAGACAAGATTCAAAATGACAGGTATTTGCAGAGGATGTACTGATAACATCCAGATTCCATCACTCCAGTCATCTCTGGATGCCCTCCACGGCCAGGTGTGGTACAGTCTGGTACATGCGCTTCCACGACTGCAGCTTCGATGCAGTGGTAGCTTTCACCTACATTTGGGCGTTAGCGCTGGCAACATATCACGGGGTTGGTGCACTGTGTGTAGACATTGGGACATGAGCGCATGGGATGTGCGAATGTTTCAATGATCTACGACATTTAGCTGTGACGACTACTGCTACAGCCTGGATCGTATTGAAGTTTGTCGTGTTTACCGCTTCTCAATACATCACAGTGGACTCTGGCCTGTGGACGTATGTTTGTTGTTGTTACTACCTCATCATGTGGTACATTCTTCCTCTTCCTTCTGAATATAGTCGAGATGACCAGTTTAAGAATTCTATAGTGTTTTAAAAACCCAGTCGCAACGTCAAATTCCCAACTGATCCATTTATTGTCTCCATTAGTTGTATTGTGGGCACATGTGTGTTTGGTACGGGCAAGTATGGCCTGCATGGCTGTGGTTCTCTCTCTCTCTGACGGTGCAGTCCAGGCTACCCTGTAGTTGGCAGATGGAGTGCACCATCTGGACACGAGTTAGCGAGACTGTTAGGATTTTTCTTTACCACCAGGTATGGTTAATGGGAACGTAGTGGTGGAGGAGGATGTTTGTGCTCTCAAGCGTTGGTGTGTACAAGACATCGGATATGTTTACTGATTTGATCTATCTGTGGTGGAAATTTCATTACCTGATTTGCATAGTGTATGCGTGTAATACACAAATGCTGAAAATCCCGTGTGTCTCATCTACCTCTGCCACCTCAAATATCTCTGGAACAACGATACATATTCAAAGCAGGTTTGTACCAGCATGAACGCACGGCAGCGGAATAGGAAACCAAATACTATGCGAAATTTTAAAACGTAAACAAATACTATTTTCAACACAAACTTGTGTATTTTTAAGTGGACGCACCGTATTATTTCATATGCATTCAGTAGCATGTAAAATCTCAAAAACAACGGCGTTGGTTTAATTGAAACACGTCAGTTACATCCCGAGAAATTGCGAAGCGAAGTTGATGCTTGAAATTAATGAAGCGCACAGCTAGCACACTTGCTGAAACTCAGATGTGCACCTCAAGCTGTCGGTAACCGTGATGTGTGATTGACGTATTACTTCAGTGGCGTGTTAATGTATGGTGTGATACTGTATGACAACACATCATTGTCCCATGTTTCGTTGATGGCACTCCTAAAGGAGTTAAACCGGTCTACCTGTAATCATGTGGATGTCCTGCACATAATGTTTATTGTTGCGAAATGACAACTAGAGGTACAATTAGTGGTAACATACTTGGTCTCCCGTTTCTAAACCTCATAAGTTCTGAAATATGGGGCTTGTAAACGATAGCAATGGCTTCACAGTTTCTGAGATAATGCATCGCATGTAGTATTGTGCTCAGAGAAGGAGTTGGGAGCCGAGCGACCACTACGGTCGCAGGTTCGAATCCTGCCTCGGGCACAGATGTGTGTGATGTCCTTAGGTTAGTTAGGTTTAATTAGTTCTACGTTCTAGGCGACTGATGACCTCAGAAGATAAGTCGCATAGTGCTCAGAGCCATTTGAACCATTAGAGAAGGGGTTGCCTGCACTGGCGCCTGTATCCTGCCCTAAACATACCAGTATCACCACGGCACGCTATACATTCAGTGTGCAAGTGTCTCCTAATCTGGTCTGCTGAACTGCTCTCATACGGTAACGTAATTCACATACGTTGCCACATTAAAACCTGTTTTCTTGTGCCTTGTTACATTTGCCCTCATCTAGTCGATATGTCAGACTTTAGTAATGAAGAAAAACTAGATATCATTTTAATTTATCGCGAATGTCACAGAAATGCAACCGCAGCTGTGACACTGTATGCTGAACTCTACACGGATCGGCAGTATCCGTCACGCCGAACCATTGACATCATCTGCAAGACATTCACGGGAACAGGAAGCTGGGCTCCCACAAAACGTCGACGTACAACGCCAGCGACTAGGAATGGGAACGAAATTGCTGTCTTGGCTGTTCTAGTGCACAATCTTCAGGTGGGTGTACGAGAAATTGCACGAGGTGTAGGAATAAGCCACAGTAGTGTGTGCAGAATCTTGCGTCGGCATCGGTTTCATAAGTTCCGTATCTCACTGCACCAAGAACTGTACGGGAATGACTTTAAATCAATCATTGCATTCTGTCGTTTTGCATTTTAGCAGTTGAAAGGTAATCCAGTATTCCTAAGCAATACGTTGTTTACGGACGAGGCTTCATTTATAAATCATGGTAATGTGAATCTGCGGAACATGCACTACTGGTCCGCGCAAAAATCCTCACTGGATTCGCCACGTTGTTCATCAATGGCGGTGGAGTGTCAATTTTTGGTGCGGTATCGTTGCAAACTGTATTGTAGGCCACTATTTTTACCGCGGAACATTGAATGGACAGCGATATGTATCACTTCTTCAACATACACTAGCGCTCTTCATGGAGGATCTAGGATGGGAAACTCATCTATTAATGTGGTTCCAACATGATGGATGTCACGCACAAAATGCAAAAGTTGTCAGAGACCTTCTAGATGCGACATTTCCAAATAGGGGGATGGGGCGGGGAGGTATTGTACGATGGCCAGCACGGTCTCCCGACTTGACGCCATCAGACTTCTTTCTCTGGGGCGCAGTGAGGGACAGAGTGCATCCAGAACCCTCAACGACAGTAGAGGACGTGCAACATCTTATTACTGAGGCGTGTGCGGCAATTTCTGTAGAAACTCTATAATCTGCGCAACACTCTCTCGTTACCTGTCTGCAAACGTGTGTTGATGTAAACGGAGGGCACTTCGAGCATATGTTGACGTGACATAGTTTCATTGGTCAAGATGTGGGTGTATTTTTTATGCTGGATGTTACGCACAACAATACAGTTTCTGTGGGCGACAGGACCCTAGTAAATGTGTTTAGAACAGTGAATTCAAGTGTGTTATCTCTAATTGTAAAAATGGTTCAAATGGCTCTGAGCACTATGGGACTTAACATCTGAGGTCATCAGTCCCCTAGAACTTAGAACTTCTTAAACCTAACTAACCTAAGGACAACACACACATTCATGCCCGAGGCAGGATTCGAACCCGCAACCGTAGCGGTCGCGCGGTTCCAGACTGAAGCGCCTAGAACCGCTCGGCCACTTCGGCCGGCGTCTAACTGTAGTTCTAGTTGCCATTTCGCTAGAATAAACATACATTTGCAATGTGAAAAACGTAACTTTGCGTTGGACATGTTACTTGTTTAGCCTTAGAGATTGTGCGTACCTTCCCACTGTGTGAGCCCCTAGCACAGGCAGCGTGAGGTGCACGCTTGAGTCTCAGGACGTGCGCTAGCTGTGCGCTTTATTTATTTCAAGCGTCAACTTGGCTTCGAAATTTCTCAGGATGTAATTGACGTTTTTTGATTCAACCAACGTCATTATTTTTGTGATTTTTCACACTATTGATTGCATATGAAATAATAGGGGGTGTCCTCTTAAAAATATACAAGATTGTGTTGAAAATAGTATTTGTTGACGTTTTAAAATTTCGCATAGTATTTGGTTTACTAAGCCCCTGCCGTACGTTCATGCTCGTGCAAACCGTTTTTGAATATGTATTGTTGTTCCAGAGATATCTAAGGTGACAGGGTTAGGTGAGACACCCTGTATATTTTATTACGAAGAAGGATCATCGTTAAGGTATATGCGACTGTTTTAAGTGATCTATTTGTCTCCTGTAAATTTTTAAACAATTAATGTGATAGCGTAGCGTGAATGGATTATTTCACTCTATTTTGCGTCAGCTCTCCCTTTGTCTCCAGTATTAGCCAATAGGAACCCAGTATTCTGAGGAGAGATGAAAACCTCCATCTGCATGTTTCGAGACGTTGGTTCCACAGTCAAACAGGGAGTGGCCTCTTGAGAAAGACAGAAACAGGAAGTGAGTTTGGAGTTTATCAGTCAACAGAATGTCGCCACTTGATGCATTGTTTGGTGGCTGCGAGAATCAAAGGCGGCTGATATGTGGTCCGTGATTGGTGGTATTTAGTAATGTAATCTATAATTAGGACATTGGGCAGTTTGGACCTCCGTTGTGACAGCATGATGACAGACACGAGAGCAGAAGACCCCAAATGGTGGGTGCCATACTACATTTCATTCCATTCGTGAAGTGTAGACCACTTTTGAAGGGTTCAACTGTCAGTGCAGTATGACTGCTGTATGTTTCTCGGTCTGCACGAAACAGTTTGGCCCTGTGATTCTAGTAATTTGTCCATCTGCAGAAAGTGGTGATGAGTTTCGAAATATGTCATGAACTTTTAGATATGTAATCGTTCCGTTTTCTCCGTCTGTGTTTGGACACCAGTGTGATTCGAAAAGTGATGAAAATGAAAAATAAAAATCCGAACATCCCTGACACCAGCAGCAAATATCAACTAAGCCCACTCAGCGTTGCTGTGCATGATCGGAATAAAAATCACCGCAGATGTTTAAACATTCCATACTTCCTTGTCACCCACAAATTGTTTAAATAAGCAGTATTCCATACACTACAGTTAATTTCCCTACAATTTCTTTAATTAAATAAATGAACTACAATCCAAACATCGCCTTGCACCCCATAAATTGTTTAAATTCACAATATTCTCCACATTGTCTTGTCTACCAGAAATTGCTTAAATTCTGTTCCATACACTGCAATCGATTTCCGTCCAACTTCTTTAAATAAATAAATAAGTAAACTATATTCCATATATAGCCTTTTATCCCACAAATTGTTTAAATAAACAATATTCCACACATTGTCTAATTTGTTTAAACAATATTCCATACTTTGCAATCGATTTCCCTCCAAACGGCCGGTCAACTGAATCTCTTTCCCTCCAATTTCCAGGTGGGGAGTGGTGGGGGAGAGCTGACAGGTTTCCCAGAGGGAGAGGTTAATTAATTTCTCAAATTAAATAATTAGTCAATCAAATTGATATCAAAAGTGTGCTTGTGTCAGTGAGGGGAGTTACCAGAGGGATACGGGAGGGGGAGGGGAGGAGGAGGAGGAGGAGGAGGAGAGTTTGGGGTTTCTCTGAAGGACAGATTATCTCCAGGGGCTCGACGTTGGCTACGAGGCCAATCCCTTCGTGCTCACAGTGTTTTTCCTCTCACTCCTGGGCAGACTGTCCATCGTTGGGGTTGCTGTACATACTGTGGCATGGAGGGGTTCCTCTGCTCAGTACGTCACACTTGTATGACCCAGCTCCATCTGGCGCTGCGACCACACCAGGACATGGCATACTCGCTGCAGACAGTAGTTCCTCAGGGCTTCCCCTTCACTCAGAATATGTTTCTCACCCTCCACATGTCCCATCAGGACATCTGTTTTCAGGTGAACACTGGGGCCACCATCTATTTCATCAATCAGGGGACTTATGTCTGACTGGGTTTACCTGACTTGTACGTTACCCAGCTGTCGACACTCTTTGTCGTCGACCATTAGCCAGCTACCAACATTTTTGACCTCCTCTTCTTCAGAGCGTATGGATTTTCTATCTTGGATGAAGTCAAAGTGGATTCCACTGCAGTCCCTTTCCCGGAACTGGACGACCTCTTCACGGAGTTTTCGTCTCTCTTTCAACCGGATTTAGGGTATGCTTCGGAATTTCTGGTGCAAATGACCCTTTGGCCAGCCGCCACGTCTCGTTTTTACTGCGCCAGACCGATTTCAGGGACCTTGCAGGTTATCATGAAGCAGGAACTCGATCGTCTGCAGAAATTGGAATTGTCGAACCTGTCAACCCTGCAACGACCTACTCATCATCTGGAAGCCAAATGTGTCTCTTCGCTTGTGTGGGGATTTCAAAGGGACCATAAATGCTCTGTCGCAGGTGGAAACCTATTCTATTCCCTAGCAAGAAGTTCTCCTCACCAAACTGGCTGGAGGTGGGGAATATTTTTTGAAGATCAATCCCGCTGTGGCATCTGAGAACATTGTCATTCTTAAACACGCTGTTTGGATTACATAAGTACAAGTGACTCCCATTTGGCATTTAATCAGCCACTGCAATATTCCAGAAATTTCTGGAACAGTTGATACAGAATATTCTGGCTTGTGTCAATTACTTGGATGATGTTTTCTCCCGCGCAGAGCTTTTGGAAAACCTCTGTACCCTGTCCATGTGCCTGTGGGATGGCGGCCTACAGCGTCATTTGAAGAAATGCAGTTTTTTTCAGCTAGGAGTGGAGTACTTGGGGCATTGGCTCTCCAAAGAGGATATCCAGCCCACCAATTGGAACATTGCCACCATCACTTCTTTACCTCACCTTACAAACTTAGCTGAATTACAAGGTTTTTTGGACCAGCTCTACTATTACGCTAAATTCTTATCCCAGGTGGCCCACATTGCACAACCTCTCAATCAGTTGCGTAAAAAGGGGGTCACTTATACCTGGACCCCTGCCTCGTACCAGACTTTTGCTAAATTGAAAATTATATTGACATCTGCACCCTACTTCATGCCCTTGTCGGTCTACAGTATTGGAGCAGTCTTGGTACACAGGAATTGGGATGGTTCTGAACAGCCTATTGCATATTCATCAAAGATCCTGACCCCAACATAGTGCAATATTCATAGATCGAAAAGAAGGCCTTGACAACAGTGTTCACAGTCGAGATATTTCATGTCATCCTTTTTGGGACACAATTCTCTCTAATTACGGCCCACAAGCCATTGGTGGCCTTATTTGGGCTGCGTTTCAACCTCGTAGAATGAACAGCACAGTGCCTCCAGCCCTGGGCGCTGTTCCTCGGTACCTGCAATTGTACTACTTGGCACAAGCCAACAGCCCAGCATTCCAATGCTGATGCCTTGTCCCATCTACTGGCTGGCCCAGACCCCGAATTCAACCAACAGGAGGTTTTCTGCTTCCACATCGATGCTGAACATCAACATATGTTGGACAGTTCTCCCCTTACAGCCAAGTGTGCTGCCACTGCAACATGCTGAGACCCCACAATGTGACAGGTCCTTTGCTATGTACTCCATGGCTGGCCCCATTATCTGATTCATCGTTTGATGACAGTGCTCTGCCCTTGGAAACAGCTTTCTCACTGCCTCTTGGATGAGGATTATGTCATCCTTTTGGATGGATGCACATCAAGTGATTGTTCCAGCAGCATTGTATTGCTGGATATTGAGTTTACTCCACTGCAGTCATGGGGGCATGACCCTCATGAAGAAACTGGCATGCCGCCATGTGTATTGGCCCGGGATCAATGGCAACATCGAAAACATGGTCTGTAGTTGCACAGCATGTCCCACCACCAGGCAGCGCTCCCTCAGTCCTTTGTCCCCTGGCCTATTCCTTGCCTCTCTTGGGACCGCATTCATCTCGATTTTGCAGTCCCATTCTTGGGCCCTATGTGGTGCTCATTGTGGATGCTTATTCGAAGTACCTCTATGTCATATGCATGGCATCCACCTCAACCAAGGCCACCCTTACTGACTACCCCAAATTTTGGCCATTTCAGGGTTGCCTTGCACATTGATCTCTGACAGTGGCCCACGATTCACACCTCTGCCTTCGAGAACTTCTGTGGCACCAATGGGATCAAACACAGCTGTGACCCTCCATTCCAAACTTCCTCCAGTAGTGAAGCTGAACGTCTGTTCCAGACTTTTACGCAGCAGATGGATAAGACTGTCGAATCCTCTGCCACTATGGCGCCCTTACTTTGTTTTTGAGCACTTATTGGACCACACTGATAAACAAACATAGCCCGGTGGAACTCCTCCATGGTCGCCAGCCTCGGACCTTGCTTCATCTGCTGTCACCGTTGCTGTCGGAGTCTGACTTGCAACCCTCTGGGTATTTCACCACTGGCATAACAGTGTGGGCACACTCCTGTGGGACAGTTGAGGCTTGGACACCAGCAACGGTAGTGTCCACCAATGAGTTACTTTGGTCCAGACACAGAAGGGGCCCGAGTGTCATCACCACAACCAGCTTAGGCCATCGACACAAGGTTCCCATATGGTCACTTGTTGGCCTGACTGCACCTTTGCATGTGCCTTCGTTTCACTTTCCACAGCACTGTCTGGGGCATTTCCGTCCATATGCACCAGTTTTGGGGAGGAGGGATCTAGTATCAAGCCATGTGGAAGTTGAATGCCCACTGGAACAAATTAGTCTAGATGATCAACAGAGGGCAGTGTCGCTGCAACGTTGCACTCGTCTAGTGAATGCGCCCACCATCTCACCACATCAATACACTGGTCCTTAGTGTCCCCCACAGCCAGCATAAATACCACCACATCTCGACCGTTCAGTCAGTCATGTACTTGGTCTGTCAGTGTTTACTTTGTAGTTTCAGCGTACTACTGACTAACTGCCGACGACCTCGCTTTGATTTTGGTTTTGTCTCTGGTGGAATGTGTTTTTACTTGTACTTTTACTTGACAGTGTTGTGTCGAAGGTCCATAGCGCTTTGTTGTACCCTAGATTTCCTTGCTCCTGATGTGTCAGCGTCACAATTCATCTACCCTGTTGCTCGACTCTGGCACGGGTTTGAGTCTTTATCACAGGTAGTCTTCCCAACCTGCATCGTCATCGTTTCTCTCCTGTTCACCGACATGTGAACCAGTATCTAGCAACTCGCAGGTATAGCAGTTTCCTGCACTCGCTTCTAATCTTCTGGGCTGAGCCATGGACAAGGTGACACTTCAAGGCAGTACAATGTGCTTTTAGGATGCAGTAGTCTACCATCATCTTTTGTTCCAGAGACAGAGTCCAGAGATGGTACCCATCTCGAACACCACTGGCCTGTCTCATCTCTAGCTTACAGTCAGATCCCTGAAACAACCGCCAACTGCTCCGCCTGTTTAAGTTGTCAAGTTTGTCGATGGCATCACTTTCCTATATAGCACTGAACTCCATCCTCCAGAAAACTCAGTGCTTTCACCGCCCCATCTCAATTAGTTAAACATTAGTCGCAACAAGAGGCTGTGTAAGGTAAACCCTTCTAAGACCCAGAAAAAAAGTCAACATTTTCTGCTATTTTACATCTATCTCGATATTTATAACTACTTACAACTCATACAAAGCACTGATCTGACCTATTGTGCATGCATATGTTGCTTGAAATTCTGTTACTCATATTCCAGATTCACTTACCTTTCCTTATATGAATACATTAACAATTCATTAAATTTCTTTCTCACCTCATCCTGACTGAAAAATTCAACGTTAACACAGTCCCAATTTGGAAACATGAATTCGGTCCAAATATGTCCTAGCAAATGTAACTCAGCCCTCTCGCTATGTACCCAAAAAAGCTCTTCTCTTCTTTTTCCTTTGCTACCCTTTGTGTAGATAGGACCTCCCTTCTTTCCTTCGTATACATCTCAACTCTCATATTCTACAACACAACCTAGACCATTAAATTAACACCACATCCTAATCCACCTGATAAAATACAGTGTATTACCCAACAGATTACACCTACATAATTAGTCCAGTTTTCTTTTTCAACTTATTCTTTCCTAGTATAAAGCCTCCACTTTCAATGAACTGTAGTAGCTGTTTTAAGATTTTCACAGTACTCACTAAAAACTCAGACAATTTGAAGCATGAATGTCATGCCTGCAAACAACCTCCTAACAGTTTTAAAACACATAAATATATAAACGGCTTTAGATACTTTATATCAATCTTTGTATTTTATATGTTTGGTGTCTGAAGTGCAGAAAAATAGAGGTGCTGTACCCCATCCTTGCCTATGAGGGACAAAAGATTGATACTACGAAAAAATAAACATAAAACTTAGTTGTTCAGAAAATGCAAAGGCTTCTGCAACCAGTGTTTATTTCACTATAATCCTCCTTAGTGTGCTGTATGTACAGTCATGAACCCATCTCCAGCAAAATAAGTCGACAACCTGGGCAGACTGTGGCAACTTTGCAAAAAAACATTTATAATTTTAGCATTATAATATCTGATGTGGCTTACCTGATGAACACGTTATAAGTCCATAAAGATTTTAATGAAATTAATGTTTGAAATTTTACCGATGATTGTGTATCAAAACTGTGATGGAATTATAGTTCATTTACTAATTATTGTATATGTTTTTTTGTCTAGTCTACTGAATAGCCATCTTTCACTGCTGTTTGTCCTCTCAAAGGAGCATTAGTATAGCAGATTGTTCTCTTGACAGTATAAGTAAATTCAAGAGCATTATATTTCATTCTATAAATATTATTTTCTAATTATAAGGGCCATTCGGAAAATAAGGTCCAATAGGTCGCGAAATGGAAAGCACAATGAAAATCCGATGAAGCTTTCCACAGATGTGTTGGGTAGTGTCGGTCGTGTCATGTTCCTCTTTTCAGTTCTGGGTGTACAGTGAGCATGTAAAGATGCCTACTACAATAGCGTCTTCCGCCAAGTATGGGTGCCTGCTCACAGATTTTATACAACCCCACATAACAAACATGTCATGCATTTCTTTCTTCATGACAGTTCTTGGCTACACACCTAACCTGCAATCACCACACTTCTGATTTGTTTTGGATAGGAAGTGTCTGGTCATCCACCATACAACCCAGACATAGCTCCTCTGATGTTCATCTCTGCTCACATTAACAGCTGGTTATGAAGACAACTTTTGGCACAGACAGCGAGATGCAGACCAGTGTAGAGAAGCGGTAGAAAGCACAGGCAACTACTGTCTATAGCGAGGGTATTGGAAAGTTTGCACACACTGTGAGAAATTTGTAATTCGGAGTGGCAACTATGTGGAGAAGTACCGTAGCTGGAAGGTGGAGCAAACTGTTGCAAATGAAACATTTTTAATTTTCACTGTGATTTCCAATTCGTGACAGAACAGACTACACTTAACACATAGCCCTCACACTACTTTTTTGAGGTATTGCATGCACAACGTGATAGAGTCGCTCAATCACTTTCCCTGTGTGAAAAAGACGACAAATGTCTAATTTAACTGAAAAACTTTAAACAGTTCAGGTGGAAAATGGCGGAACTAATCCATTTGTCCTGTTTAAAACTGACATAGAATTAACCTATAGTTTCAGAACTGCATTCACAGTGGACAGATTTCCTCCACCTCTCCTATCATATATCAATCAGTTTAACTCCCACTACAAAATTAACTACGGCAACAGCAAACTTTTTGTAGTGGGCATGTTTTCATGATGCTAGTTCACAACACTAGCAATTTTTGAAAATTTGTGTGACTATTTGACAACTTAATGGGATAAGTGTCAATCATAAACGTCATTGTTACTTAGTCAAACAACATGATACTTGTTCTCGCAATATGCTGGCCATAGATCTCTGTGACCGCGGAAATATACATTTTCAGTACAACTACCACACAGTTTACACAAATTTAAGAACATGATCTACACTCCTGGAAATGGAAAAAAAGAACACATTGACACGCCCCAACATCGTGCAGCCCGCCTCCTGTGGTGTCGCGACAGGCGTGAATGGAGGGACGAATGGAGACGTGTCGTCTTCAACGATGAGAGTCGCTTCTGCCTTGGTGCCAATGATGGTCGTTTGCGTGTTGGCACCGTGCAGGTGAGCGCCACAATCAGGACTGCCAACACCTGGCATCATGGTGTGGGGAGCGATCTCCTTCACTGGCCGTACACCTCTGGTGATCGTCGAGGGGACACTGAATAGTGCACGGTACATCCAGACCGTCATCGAACCCATCGTTCTACCATTCCTAGACTGGCAAGGGAACTTGCTGTTCCAACAGGACAATGCACGTCCGCATGTATCCCGTGCCACCCAACGTGCTCTAGAAGGTGTAAGTCAACTACCCTGGCCAGCAAGATCTCCGGATCTGTCCCCCATTGAGCATGTTTGGGACTGGATGAAGCGTCGTCTCACGCGGTCTGCACGTCCAGCACGAACGCTGGTCCAACTGAGGCGCCAGGTGGAAATGGCATGGCAAGCCGTTCCACAGGACTACATCCAGCATCTCTACGATCGTCTCCATGGGAGAATAGCAGCCTGCATTGCTGCAAAAGGTGGATATACACTGTACTAGTGCCGACATTGTGCATGCTCTGTTGCCTGTGTCTATGTGCCTGTGGTTCTGTCAGTGTGATCATGTGATGTATCTGACCCCAGGAATGTGTCAATAAAGTTTCGCCTTCCTGGGACAATGAATTCACGGTGCTCTTATTTCAATTTCCAGGAGTGTAGTAAACCATTTACTTAATTCTTTTCCACCTATTTCGTTTCCATTTGATGTATTAAAGTTAAGGCTACCTGGGTGGCCGTGCGGTTCTAGGCGCTACAGTGTGGAACCTCGCGACGTCTACGGTCGCTGGTTCGAAACCTGACTCGGACATGGATGTGTGTGATGTCCTTAGGTTAGTTAGGTTTAAATAGTTCTAAGTTCTAGGGGATTGATGACCTCAGACGTTAAGTCCCATAGTGCTCAGAGCCATTTAAACCATATTAAAGTTAAGACGTCTTACAACAAATGTGTCCTAATGAATGTATTGCTTAGATGAAATATCACGTCAAGGTAGGCAAATAAATAAAGATAAATACAATATGAATCATTGACATCAGTTCGTTCAGCTTTGCTTCCCACGAAATATTTGGTTTTCGAAGTGGTCATTAAGCATTTCTCTTTGATACAGATTTCTATTCAGTTTCTTTGATTATTTTCCTCTTTATCAAATTTATCGTTTATATTAAATATTTTATAATACTGAGAATGTGAGGTACCACACCAAACATTAAACGAGAAAAGAAACGGAAGTCAGTGACCGAAAATAATTAACAATTTGGCTGAATGACTTCAGCACTTGATGGAAAGTATGTAGTCTTCCAGCCTTCCTTTCGGGGTACTGTTTCATAATGTTGGCTATTGCCTTTTCTTTCACTCATGTAGCATTTCCCGTAGTTATATTGCCACTTTTCTCCAGCAATGACCTGCACTTAAGCGACTGAGCCCACGTCGTACTTGGAGCTAAGAAATGAGAGTATTTTTGTGTTGAGTACTCGTAGTCCCTGGGATTCTTATTCTTCCAGTTTTTCTTCACTCCTCTTTACGAGTATGTCGAAACATACAGCTGCCGCCGCTACGATTACTAAGAAAGGTTTCTCTTGTTTGTTGTTCAAAACATTAATATCCGGAGATCACCATACCTCACAAAGTCCGAATTACCTTCTTACCTTTCTTGTTGCCCTGTTTGGGGAGGTCCTGATAAGGTAAAGGTAGGTGGAACTGGGCTTTAAGGCCCTAACGAGACAATCGAGCCAGACCGATCTCCGTGTCACCCTCTGTCAATGTCTGCATCGCATGCGGTATTGAGGAGCATATCTTTAGCACACAGCTCTCCCTATCGTTGGCGGGTTTCTTGACCTTGGAACCGCTACTCATCTGTGGAGTAGCTCCTCAGTTGGTGTCACGAGGCTGAATGTAACCCGTTCCCGTTCTACTACTAAGAAAAAATCCCTGGCAGTACGAGGAATCGAAAAAAAAAAAATGGTTCAAATGGTTCTGAGCACTATGCGACTTAACATCTGAGGTCATCAGTCCCCTAGACTTAGAATTACTTAAACCTAACTAACCTAAGGACATAACACACATCCATGCGCGAGGCAGGATTCGAACCCGCTACCGTAGCAGCAGTGTGGTTCCGGACTGAAGCGCCTAGAACCGCTCGGTCACAACGGCCGGCACCAGGAATCGAACCCAGGTTCCTCGCATGACAGTCAACTGCTGTGACCACTCCGGTACGGAGGTGGACGAAGGTCATTATAACTAGTTCTTTAATGTTTGGGCCACATTCTGAATATTTTAAGAGGAAGTATTACAGATTGTGATATCTCAGGGGAATCGGCGCTTGTATTACTAGATCACAATGAACGCGACCCAGAAATAAGAGCCGTTAGTGAACTAGTATGCTGGCATTGATATTGTAAGAGTAATTTCCGAAACACAAGCAGTTGCACGCAGCAAATCAATTGTTCGAAATCATAAGAAATAAGTACATTTATATCTTTCTTACTGACGTGTTTATATAACAACCTGAATTAGTGTATGACTTAAGTAAAAATTATTCTTGAATCTACAATCGAGTTCGAAACTGCTTGTGACAACACGAAAGGGTATTCAAGATTTCTAGTATGGAACTAGGCACTTTCCCTACATTTGTGTCCATTTCCGGAAGACTTAGAGTCTTATTATCGTGCGTTCTGGCTTTATTTTACTTCATATGATTTGTTAATGAAATATTGTTCCCCTATCTTCCCATTCCCGTCACTTAAATGACAGTGTACACTGTGTGAAGTCCATTGTTACTGCACAAAATTAGCATCACGCTTCTTCAGGTAGTGAAGAGGAAGCGTACATTGCCTCGATGAACGGAAGGTCTCAACAGTTTAAATAGACTGTGCGGGCTAAATTCCGTACGAGTCATTCTCCGCCGTTATCCGTTAGGTATCCTGCCTCAGTCCGCGCCCAATAGCACCAACTTTCACTCTGCACGACTGAACTGTGACACTTGGTCTTCATTGAAGTGGACGCCTCTGAGTGATCTCTGTAAACGCGCCATATGTTGCAACAGATGGCCTAATAATAAAAGAAGAATGGGGTGTACGTTGCGCAAATTGTAAATTAGAATTTGTCCTGTAGGATTATCACAGTACCCATGAACTTCTGCCAGTTACCGACAAAAATGTGCGACACTGGGAATGACGCACTTCCTACTACAAAAGAACCGCAGCTGTGAATTTGCAGTCAGATGACGATAGTGAAGACGGCAACCAAATGAGTGTGCTGGGTGGCCTAAGGGGCAGCATCTTGTTGCGAATATCGTTTTACCAAGCAGATGCTGACTGAGAACAAAGCACTGAAATTTTAAAAAGAGAATAAGAAAGTCCAGTTCTAATGCTCATAGAGTCAGTGATCAAAGGTAATCTATTCCGGAAAATTTTCGCGGTGGTTGATGGAAATATAGTAATTCATTGCGTTGAAGTGTCAGCGCGTTTGGGCAGTTAAGTAAATATACAAAGAATGGCATGTTATGACCCATCATAATACCAAGCTCTTTGGGGTTGATGTTGACTGTAGGATCATGTTCACATGAACTGGAAGGAATCAGTATGAATCTGTCGCAGACAGATAAGGTTTCAGGTACTATTTTCTATCGTTCTAATAACAGTGAAAGAAACTCTCCGTTAGAACACAACTATTCCGAAAAGAACGGAATTTATGGCTCAACATCTTGCCGATATCCTTACAAGCAAAGCATTAGATCTGTTCGACAAGATGTGGAAGAAAGTAGTCTGTAGACGTTTTGAAGGAATCATTCTGTACTGGGCCTGAACATACTTAGGAAATGTGCGGAAAATTTAAATAAAAGGGAGTAGACTGGAATTCGAGAACAACATTCTTATTTTGTATATTGTACTAATCTATGGCTGGTGGACGTACTGGTAAAGACTTTTTCTGGCCTGAAAATAATGGCTTCGAAAGCTCAAACAGCAAACGGTTCAGAAACATTGTGTCTTGGGTGACTGATATAATCAAGAAAACAGCCATAGTATTGTTCCTTCTTAACACAGTGCGAACGGATCCACTAGTGTTTCGCACGGACGAATTGAGAGAGACATAACTCTTGTTTATTACTTGCTGCCTGTAGACTTTTTCGAGTAAGGTGTTCATACACGCAGGCATCGTAGGAAGCGTGATTGCCTTCATGTATCTTTTGCTTATTTATAATTGCGAGTGTATTTTGGTGTATCAAATAGTTACCGTTTCCATGTTGAAGTTCCTCCTGCTTTTAGGAATGGCCTTATTCAGGAAACGGACGGGAATTAGCGACTCTGAAACACTTTTGGAGGCTTTGACCGATGCTTATTCAGATGTTCTAACGGAGAATGAAGATCTGAATGACTGTAGAGAAATGAATTTATGATTCTGAGGACGATTGCAATGACAGTATCACTTTTAGACACTAAAGAAGCGTCGGGAGGCTATGTTGTCAAGTGCAGCCGTTTGAAGGTCATCTTGGGGTCAGTAAATTTCCAATGCAGTATGTCTCTCTAGACCTTGTATTAGCCTGAGGTTTGATGACGACTTACCAGAACTGTTTTGCAAGGAGTTATGCTCTTACCAAGATCAATTTTTAGTGAAACGTGAAACATCGCCTAAGGCACTCAAGTGGTCTCGCTTTACACAAAGAAATTAAGAAATTCCTTAGCGTAAATCTTCTGATGGGACAAACAAGAAAAGACAGATGTGAAGATAAGTGACCGATAGACCCTCTAATAGCTTCCCCAATATTTTCAACGACCATGAGTGGCAATAGATTTGAGCAGATTTTGACAGTCTACCACTTTAATGGCAACACGAAGTTGAACAATAGCTCTGGGAGAGTCTTCAGAGTTCAGCCTCTACCGATAAATTCAAAATACTTTACAAACCAAAGAAACAGTTTTTTATACTACGGAGATTATTCTATGGAGAGAATGCCTGAGGTTTCGAAAGTACAACACGGCAAAAATTACAAAATATGGGTTACTAGTTAGGATGGTGTGCGAGCGTGACGCAGGATGTATCTGCAACATGGAGATTTAGGCTGGTGAAGAAATTGGAATGATCTGTTTTCCCAGTTCCTGACGCTTACCTTGAGGTGTGGCCCCATATCTATTAGGACAATTGTCGTAGGAGTACTTCTATTGCAGAGTTAATACTGGAAAACAAAACGAGAATCTGTGGTATTATTATGGTGAACAAAGATTTACCGCAATATCTGAAAGCCGAAGCATCAAGAATGAAGAAGCGTGACACAGTTTTCTGTAGAAAAGGTAACATCATTTTCCTTGTGTGGAAAAGTAAGTGGAAGATCAGAATGATATCAATAATCATGAAGCTTCTGTCTCAAATACAGGGACGAAAAATAGAAAAACTGGAGAGGATACGCTGAAACCTGTACGGGTAAATCAGTGCAATGTTCTCCTGAAAGACGTTGATCGTATGGATCAGTACCTTTCGTATTGTCGTATTCTAAGGAAATCGATGAAATGGACAAAGAGAGTAGTCCTTTATCTAATAAACTGTGGAATATTCAATTAGTTTATAATTTACGGTTCCCTGAATCCAGAGAAAAAAATGTAAGCAGTTTCTCCATTCCGTAGCGAAATACTGGATCACCGACGATCTTAATGAAGGTTTTACTGTTCCTGAATGAGATATGCCCAAATCATGCTTTAGTGGAAAGAGGAAAGCATCACGCAAAAATCCAACTCGAAGGCTATCGGGTGACATAAAGCAGCATGAAACTACGTTCATTTCAAACAATGGAAAGAAGAAATTTCCTACCGCAGCCTGTAGAGTTTGTAATCCCAGTGGCGAAAGAAATGAAACAAAGTATATTTGCAAATTTTGTACGATTCCTTTGTTTTAACATTTATTGTTGGTACTATACATGTGCCACTGCACTGAGGCACACAAATGGCAGATATTATCACTGAGCCATTTGGTTTGATTTATCAGTTACTATTATTCCATGTATTGTATTTAGCTTAGAGTCTATATATAAACAGAGATTCGTAATACTTTTTTAGTGCATGGTACTATATGAAACATTAGTCTCTATGAAGGAGGGGTGGCAGTGACCTTGAGCAATTGCTGGTGGTTCCCCAGTGGGAGGGGAGTGGGGGTGACCTTAATTATAAGAAGCTCAAGTGTGTAACCTAACACCAGCCGTCTTTATCAGTGACGCTGAGATAGCACCCAGTCTGTTTCGAATTGGCATTGATAATCTATTGGGCTACATGTACTCCATTCCAGGAGGGTAATGGAGTGTCGACAGGAAGGGCATCTAGCCACCCCTGGAAATTAACCTACCCGAATCCGTTAATAACCATGGCTACCTTTGCCGATGCGGGGCAAAGACATAAGAAAAACAACAGGAAAATGGTGAGGAGCTGTTCGACCATTGTACCTCATTTCCTACACACAGCCATCTTGCTAGATGGACTGCTGCTAGCACTTTTTCATTCCTTCCACTGATTTTATGTGATTTTTTCAACATACCTCGCAATGCTCGATCTCTCTGTCCATCAGTACCTGAAGTCTGCCTGGTCTTCGTTCCTCCATGTTACCATTTCACAATCACATTTCTAATAGTGGACTTGAGCGGCTTTAGAAGGGCTGATAGATATTTTAGTCAGGTGACATCCAGTAACCAGCCCACGTTCGAAGTCACTGAACTCTCCTGGCCTACCGACGCTGCCAGAAAGGCTTCTCTACCGACAATAGGATAGCCATCGTCTCCTAGTATACTGATGGGAAAACTTCTCAAGAGATCAGTTGGTTAATTCCGCATTACACAGTAGTGTTCGGATGCTTTTGATTAGACAATGTAAGGAGTTGTCAAACACCCGTCTCACATCCATTACTCACTCAAGTCGTCGTACCACGTGACAAATCCGTTTCTGACCGTTTGTTTCTGATCTCAGAATACTCGGGTTGGGGTCCCGTAGCACATGTACTGCTTTGCCCCTACATATCTGAGACGCTGTGCATGTACTGTTGGAGTTAAACTATTTCGTCACTTACAGAGGCAGTGAATTCATCGTTTCCAGAGGTCATGCTGAAGGAGAAGCACTCTTTTATTGGAATATTGCTTAGCAAAAATTCAATTGTCTTCGTCAGCTTAACGGTCTGAGTGAGACCGGTAGTTGTACCCAATAGTATCTTAACAGATGAAGTGGTCATTAAACCAGTATGAAGCTCCCAAATATATATATAGGTGTACTTCACCACAGATTATTGGAACATGCGTGGACCCTTCGTTGTTCGATAAGGCGAAGTGCGATTCGTTGGGAACGAAGACGTATTTTCAGCTAACACTCTTACAGCAGTAGAACTTCTCTTATCTGCCGAAGACATTCCTTTCACAGACGTACTTTTTCGCATGCGTTAAAAATTATTGTTTCATAGTGTGGAAAAACTTTTTATATTCAGACACTGAAAGTTTGAAATAAAAGCGATGCAAAGTTCATGATATGTAACTTTGTTTATGTTTACATGTAAACACAAGACAGGTAGCCGAAAAATATCGTTTTGTTTTGCCACACGACTGTACTGAAATTTGATTAGAAGACTTGTACGATAGCACGCAATACTTGGCCACTGCAGGAAGTTGGAACTAAAATATCCGGTCCTTAATGCGGTAAAGCTACCATAGGTATGGAATAGTAAGGTTAAATACTCGTTCGTACTGTCACGTAGGATCCAGAATAAGTACCAATAACGAGAGCAGTGTCGTCAGCAGGAACTTATAATTCACACGAAATGCGCTTTTATTGAGGATATACGAAAACACACACGAACCTGAAGTATCTGTATTGAAAGAGAGTGCTCCTGTTTATACGTACGTACACAAATGTTCTGGTAAATTACGATAGTCCGTAAATAAGTAATTCTCAGAACTTTCCCTAACTCGTTAAGTGTTTAATGGCGAAAACAGCATAAGGTGTGAATGGAACCAGTGGGCCGTGTTGTGGTTGGCAGGAGAGCCAATACTGTGTAACTAAAGGAGGCCGCAATGCACGCGTTTTAGCTCACGCAGGCTGGCGTGAGGTCTGGAACATGACAAGGGAATTAGAATTGAGAAAAACGGACGTAGCTGGTGGAATACTTAACTTTAATCGATTAATGACGAACGTCGCTCGTGACAGTACATGATTTACAATATCAATAGAAACTGATCATGGCGCCTTGCTAGGTCGTAGTAAATAACGTAGCTGAAGGCTATGCTAACTATCGTCTCGGAAAATGAGAGCGTAGAAGTCAGTGAACCATCGCTAGCAAAGTCGGCTGTACAACTGGGGCGAGTGCTAGGAAGTCTCTCTAGACCTGCCGTGTGGCGGCGCTCGGTCTGCTATCACTGATAGTGGTGACACGCGGGTCCGACGTGTACTACCGGACCGCGGCCGATTTAGAGGCTACCACCTAGCAAGTGTGGTGTCTGGCGGTGACACCACAGGCCGCGACTATAAGCACTACACTAGCGCAGACGTCGCACAGCACACTGCATTCATTCCTCCCTAGTGACCTGCTGTTTCGGAATGAACTACGGCCTCCTGGACTGGATCTAGTCAATGGTTCTATGTCTGCTGGCGAAGCTGAATCGTCGCTCTCTGTCCGGATTGTCACGTCCCCATAGTCACTACGACGTTCAGGTGGAGTTACTCCAGGTAAGGTATCGCGCAAGTCTCTTCATTGATCTACGCCTCAGGACTGCAACAGGTTCCACGACTTCGTCCGTCACGTATTACAGGCAACGGAGTGTATTGCGCAAGCCAAGGTAAATCTTTCATAATTTTTCCGATAGCCTGACCTTCATCAAAGATGTGAAATTTCTACTAGATCGCCTGAGCTGCAGCTTACAAATCCTTTGACGTCACAATATTCGCGGTTCTTATCCTGGGCGTAAAGGGTTCGTATGCGAGACAGCTCTGTAGCTGGTGATAAACTGGTGTAATTATTCTGACGAGTGGTGCATTTAAAGCGAATCAAAGTATCCAGTGTTGTTTCAGCCTTTCGGCCGCCGGTCTGGAAAAAATACTTGAAACATGCACTGTCTTGCTTCTCTGGGTTGTAAGCAAAAGCTGTCGTATCACGGTCTCTCTGTCTCATGTTACCATACATCACAGAGATCACTATTTGCGACGCTTCATGCTTCATAATGGTGTCTTCTACAAGAAAACTGCCTGTTTCTGGAACTTCAGTTGTTGTTACAGTCTTGGTGAGAGCATATTTAGTGAGGTACTCGGAACACACTATTATTCGTTTACTCTCATTTGTCGACTTCGGAAAGCTTCCCAAGGAATCACTTCGAAAGTGGTGGAATGGGCAATTGAAGGAGGAAATGAGATAAGATGTGCTGTGGGTAACTTGGGCACATGTTTCCGTCATCGAAATAGAGTGGCTTTCATAATGTACGACAGATGGATAGAGACCTGGTCATCAATACCTGTCTCTGATTTCAGCAAGGGTACTCTGTGGACTTCCATGAACGTACTTCAGAATGGCTGGCCATAAATGAGCTGAGATGACGAGCAACTGCTTCCATCCCAGTGGCTCATGATTACTTCAGGTACTTTCCAAGAAACGGTGCACATTGAAGTCGCGGCCTCACTGCGAGCGATATATATCGAACGGTCGACTCTCGAAGCGGGAAATATGGAATTGTTTTCTGTCGTGACAACGAAACGTTGCATGAGAGTAGAAGAACATCACATGAGAGTAAATATTTCAGTTTTTATATTTTCACAGCTTACGACTACCTGGTAAATCTATCTCCTGTAAGATCCTCCCATTTTTCGAAAAGATGTGCCAAAAGTGTATCCTGGGTACGTAGTAAAAGGATTGTTACCTACATCAGACCAGGTATTTTGCACGACGAAGTTATACCTACGTTCAATGTCTGTGATATTATTCATTTCTTTAATAAAGTATACTGAACAAAAAGCGCTGTTACCCTCCACTTTATAATAACTTTCTGTTTTCGATACTTTCCTCTTTTGCTGTCTTTCTTGCCAAAATTTCGACAGTCGGGCGTTCGCTATATATCGCTCGTAGTGAGGCCGCGATTACGATGTGCAGCGTTTCTTGAAAATTACCTTACTTTTATACACTGTTCCACATATTAAACTTAATTCTTCCTTCTCTGAGGCGTCTGAGCCCTCCAGTAATGCTAAATCTTCCATTTGTTCAGTTTCACTGTTCGGTAATACGGAGATGGCGCGAATCTCACCAGCACTGTAAAGTTCCTCCAACGGATTCCGAGAAAGGCTGTATGTACCCTGTTGCTTATGTCTATTTTCATATCCCACTGTGACGTTGTATTATTGTAGTTCAGGGCCCATCCTGCCACTCATCTGCCTGATTCTTCAGTCTTGTCAGGCAACATAAAGAATATTGGTCAGTCAGAATATGAATTTTTTGCCGCATAAACAAGGTCATAACTTTTTTTGAGGACAAATTTTCAATCTGCAGCGGAATGTGCGCTGATCTGAAACTTCCTGACAGATTAAAACGGTGTGCCAGCCCAGTACTCAAGCATGGGACCTTTGCCTTTCACAGACGAGTACTCTTCTGTGAAGTTTGGAAGGTTGGAGATGAGATACAAGCGAAAGTAAAGCTGTGAGGACGGGTCCTGTGTCTTGCTTGGATAGCTCATTAGGTGGCACATGCCCACGAAAGGCAAAGCTCCCAGGTTCCAGTCCCAATCCAACACGGAATTCTAATCTGCCAAGAAGTTTCAGGTACAGACTTGATAATTGAATAATTCCTCAGACAACTGCAAGGCACCCATTCTCTATCTGTAAGTAATTATTCTCAGACTTGGAGAGTTCGCTGGAGGAGTAAGCAATCACATCATTAATGCCTTCGTGGGTCTGTCTTTTAAACTGCGCCAGTCCCATGTCACGGAACTAATGAAAATATCAGCATCTCCTTAAGGATACAGGGGGGCATTCCACAACTCTTAGCATGTGTAAACAGGATTTTAACCATCGGCACCAGCCCATGAGGAAGGTGTCACAGGTGGGCCCTCCGATGACACACAGCCTGTGTCGGTCATCACTGCGCCTAAGACACTGTCTCCAGCAGGCCACAAACCAATAACTGCTCTGTGCGTGCCCTACCCGGGCAGAGAAACACCATCTCGCTGCTGCACCATCAACCCACAGCCGTCAGCCGCCATTTGCCGGCATGCTGTGGTAGCTGGGCAATTGCTGCCATTCACAGGAAACGCCTGCACCAGCAAGCCTCTACCATTGTGTTGCGGTCCAAGGATCACCTCCCGCTGCCTGCAGTCTATCTGTCTCAAATGTGCTGAACCATGTCTGTTTGCATTCATCAATAAAGGGTTCTATCAACTGAGTGGACCTCTTCTTCTCCCGCTCCTTCGCCAACCTCCTGCAGAGAACCACTTGCCCACTCCTACGCTGCAGTAAACTCTGCTACAGCTTGTTAAATAGGAACAGGATACCTCATACGGTGGATGGCATTCCTAGTAGAACATGACAGTGCAAAAACATGCACGGAGATGGAATGCTGCTTGCTTGGCAAAGTGACATTGAGGGAGACAAATTTCTAGTGGACACGGGGGTTCATGTGTTGGTCGTCAGTCTGGATATCATGGACAGAAAGAGATTGAAGTCTCCATGTCAGAGGTAGTATGGAGTGGTTGATGATGATGTGATGTCATTAGGGACAACACTTCTCATTTATAGCGTAGGAACTGAGCGTTTTTGGAATACTCGCATGCAGAAGGGTTGCCACATGTTGGGGAAAGATACTGTGTGATCCTGGGACTCAACTTTCTTGTAAAACGTCATGTAAAAATTGACCTAATGCAGCATACAACTGAACTTTGTTGTTCATTGTTTCCTCTAGGCACAACAGCTGCAGTTTTACAATGTCACAAGGTTCACCAGCCATGAATGTGGCACCAAATAAGCTGTAGACACAAGCATCAAAGACCAAGATACAGGGAAACTGATCTAGCTTTGCAATGGTATGGGCTTACCCAAGGGTTTATTATGCGCTAAAGAGCCATTAGAAACTGACGAACAGTTGGGTAAGTCATACTGTTTTGTATGCAGAAGTATAGTAGTGTGAGTGATGTGGATGGCGATTTTGTGGTTTCTGTCAGTCTTGATATTTTTTGCATAGGTGAAGAGAGTCTACAAAAGGGTTTGTTGATTGCTAATTTTGATATTTTAGGGAAATACGACATGGATAGGTTAAATGAGAACCTCTGTTACAAGCAACCCGTGCCGGCCGCGGTAGTCTCGCGGTTCTAGGCGCTCAGTCCGGAACCGTGCAACTGCTACGGTCGCAGGTTCGAATCCTGCCTCGGGCATGGATGTGTGTAATGTCCTTAGGTTAGTTAGGTTTAAGTAGTCTAAGTTCTAGGGGACTGATGACCACAGCAGTTGAGTCCCATAGTGCTCAGAGCCATTTGAACCATTTTTGAACAAGCAACCCGTCAAAACACTTGCACTTGCACTAAAATTAAAACGGAGCAACACGAAAGCGGGTGAAACCTTGTTACTAAAGTTCACGGAATTATTTATTCCGAGTGGCCCCTTACCAGCAACGCAAGTCATGTAGCACGGGAGACCGCAAGAGAATCATGCTCCAATGTAGTACAAGAAACCATAGAGAATTCCAAAATGTATGCAACCAACAATGGAAAAATTTATCGATCGACAACTATCAGACGGTATTATTGAATAGCCTGGGGAGCACCTGTCAGTCTGATCCCAAAGGAATCACCAAATTGCACTAGAAAATACACACATTGTTTCATAACACTTCACTCACTACACACACACACACACACACACACACACACACACACACACAAACACACATACACACACACTGGTAATCTCTGGGCCATTTTCTGTACCGCAACTTCCCATTAGCTACCCTGCAAAACTGAGTCAGCATCCTTCCATAATGAGTGAGATGTTGAGCTCAGAAAGAGGAAGAGGTGTTAGTATTGTGCTATGCATAGCTTGGGGGTAAGTATTTCTAGAAAGGAAAGAAAAGAGGGGAAAAAACATAAAGTGAAGGTGTTATGTGGAATGCTGGATATTTTATAATCATTATTATTATTATTTATTTGTATAAAAGTGAGATATGAGTGAACAATGCGACATTACATTATTTAATAAGTTAATTTTAAAAAATTTATTGTATACCAGGAGTAAATATAATGGTTTTCTCAAACTATAAGTCTGTAAATATATGTGTATACGAATTAACTTATTTTAAATTGACCTAAATTTGTAAATACTTTGACATGTCCTATATCCTCGTAAAAAGAGATCTACGGATGAATAAAGCTACTACTACTACTAGCCTAAGTTATGAAATCAAGAAGTTCTTACCCAAACGTAACACCACACAATTTGTACCTCAAAGAATCTGTCATAATCAGGTCTACAGCCGACAGATGTGAACTTAGTACTACCATTTTCTAAATGTTTCCTTCAAATGGCTTTGGCCTATTATGTGCTTCTTCGCTCCCTAAGGTATCACACACAAAAGCATCTCAACCAACTTGCAATCCACCTGCATTACACAGACATTGTTAGAGGATCAGACCGAGTGCAGTGCATAGCACATTGGATTCGCATTTGGGAGAGCGACGGCTTTCGACCATCCTGATTTAGGCTTTCGGTGATTTTCCTAAATCTCTCCGGGTAAATGCTGGAATGGTTCCTTCCAAAGGACACACCTGGTTTCCTTCTTCATTCTTGAAACAATCCGAGCCTGCGCTGCATATATCATGGTCTCAATGCCAACAGGACGTTAAATCTCAGTCTTTCTTCCTTAGGAGGAATTGATCTCATCATCACCAATGGTGAATTACTAACAGAAATAAATTCTCATTTTAACGAAACATAAATAACCATGGCCCAACCTACTCATCTGTATACTCTCATCATTCATGCACAGCTGTTCATCTCCTATTTTTTTTTTATTGTTATTTTATACCTATACATAGGTAGGCCAGCAGCGGCGTAACTAAGCCGCTCTTCGGCCACAGACATGAACATAGTACAAGCAGTAAGAGATACAAAGAGACATGGAGGTTAAAAAACAGTAGACAAACAGAGTAAAATAGCAGAAGCCATTCACTGTGGAGCAGTCAAGTTAAAAGCGATTCACACAGCACATAACGGAGAGATACAAAGTAGCACACGTGAACGATGGAGCACGGAACAAGAGACACGGATGCACTAACTGGACGACAAAACACATAAGCACTGCGGCGACAATCTCCGGCGGTTGGTGATGCACTTGTCACACGAGTAATGCCGGGGACCTGCCAGAGGGAAGGGACGAGGGTAGGAGGGAATGGGGGAGGGGTTGATGCCAATGGGGAGAGGATGGGAGAGGGAGGGGTGGTGTGTGTAAGCCCAGGGAGAGGGGGAGGGGAGGGAAGGAGGGAGGGAGAGAAGGGAGAGAGGGTGCCCACAGGATAAGGAGAGGAGAGGGAAGGCAAGGCTCAAAGTTGGTAGGAGGGGTAGATGGAGGGGAGGAGGGCATCATCCGGGAGGGGGAGTTGGCGGAAGCCACCTTGGGAGAGGGGTTGGAGAGTGTGAAGATGGAGAGCAGGTGGGATACAGGAGCACAGGCGCGGCAGCGGGTTGGGGTGGGAGAGGATGGGAGAGACAAGCGGGTGGGGAGGATCAAGCTTGCGGGAGGTGTAGAGGATCCGTATCCTTCATCTCCTACTCAATAGTGCTCTAATATACCATAAAAAGTATGAAGTTCCTCCATTTAAAGCTGTCATCGAAACATACCATTTCCCTAAGTGTCTCATACAGGGTGTCCAGAAAAGGACTCCCTGTTTTCAAAATTAAATATCTCTAAAACAAAGATCGATAGAGGAATGCAGTAAACGGTATGTTTATTGTCAAAGCTGTAAGAAGTTTATACAGCAGTTTGAAATAATAGTTACAAAAGCTGTTAACAGACGGCGCTGTAATCGCCATATGTAATGCCTAGTATAAATAGTGATCCGAAGCCCAGAGCAATCAGTTCCAATATTGAAACGTGAAAGGACGTACGGAAGGAACAGATTAAAACCATGTACTCCATTGAACAACGCGTTTTTCTGGTGCTAGAGTACCACAGGTTGGAAGAGAATCCTACGGCAACAAGGCGAAGTTCTCAAGCACGATTTAATGTTCCAAAATGACCCGATGCGAAAACCATTCGTACGCTCTTCGCAAAATTTCTACGAACAGGCAGCGTAACTGATAATCTAGTGGGGAATCTTGGCCGCAAGCTAACCGCAGTTACGCCTGAAAATATCGCCAAAGTTTCTGGAATTATTCAGCGAAATCCAATGTCATCCGTCCGTAGAATTGCATCTGAGGCTGATTTGAAGCGTTCCAGCACGCAGAAAATACTGAGAAAGAGCCTACACATGTTTCCATTCAACATTCAAATGCACCAGGCTATACCCGTACGAGCTGTGCAACAAAGGGTTGCCATTGCTAATCAGATGCTCACAATGATTGATAGTGAAGGATTTGATGTTGGCTGCACCTGGTTTACAGATGAAGCACACTTCCACCTGAATGGGTACGTGAATAAGCCGAACTGGCGATTTTGGGGTTCCGAAAAGCCATATTGGTGTGAAGCGAGACCCCTGCATTCTCCTAAAGTTACTGTGTGGGCTGCAGTATGCAGCAGAGGCATTATTGGCCATTTTTCCATTCGAGAAACAGTCACTGGTGCACGTTACGTTGCAATTTTGGAACAATTTGTCGGCACACAGCAAGCATTAGAGGATCGAGCAGGTACTGAATGGTTTATGCAAGATGGAGCCCGACCACATCGGACCGAACAAGTGTTTCGCATTCTTGAGGAATACTTCGGGAATCGAGTCATTGCTTTGGAATATCCCAAATTTACTGGTACATGCATGGATTGGCCTCCATATTCGCCGGATTTCACTCCCTGTGTCTTCTTTTTGTGGGGCACTTTTTTTCCCTTTATTGTTATTTTATACCTATACATAGGTAGGCCAGCAGCGCCGTAGCTAAGCCGCTCTTCGGCCACAGACATGAACACAGTACAAGCAGTAAGAGATACAAAGAGACATGGAGGTTAAAAAACAGTAGACAAACAGAGTAAAATAACAGAAGCCGTTCACTGTGGAGCAGTCAAGTTAAAAGCGATTCACACTGCACATAACGGAGAGATACAAAGTAGCACACGTGAACGATGGAGCACGGAACAAGAGACACGGATGCACTAACAGGACGACAAAACACATAAGCACTGCGGCGACAATCTCCAGCGGTTGGTGATGCACTTGTCACACGAGTAAGGCCGGGGACCTGCCAGAGGGAAGGGACGAGGGTAGGAGGGAATGGGGGAGGGGTTGATGCCAATGGGGAGAGGATGAGAGCGGGAGGGGTGGTGTGTGGAAGCTCAGGGAGAGGGGGAGGGGAGGGAAGGAGGGAGGGAGAGAAGGGAGAGAGGGTGCCCACAGGATAAGGAGAGGAGAGGGAAGGCAAGGCTCAAAGTTGGTAGGAGGGGTAGATGGAGGGGAGGAGGGCATCATCCGGGAGGGGGAGTTGGCGGAAGCCACCTTGGGAGAGGGTGTGGAGAGTGTGAAGATGGAGAGCAGGTGGGATACAGGAGTACAGGCGCGGCAGCGGGTTGGGATGGGAGAGGATGGGAGAGACAAGCGGGTGGGGAGGATCAAGCTTGAGGGAGGTGTAGAGGATCCGTATCCGTTCGAGAAAAAGGAGGAGGTGTGGGAAGGGGATGAGGTCATAGAGGATCCACGTGGGGGAAGGGAGGCGGATGCGATAGGCGAGGCGGAGTGCATGGTGTTCAAGGATTTGAAGGGATTGGTAAAAGGTAGGAGGGGCGGAGATCCAGGCGGGATGGGCATAACAAAGGATAGGACGGATGAGGGATTTATAGGTGTGGAGGACGGTGGACGGGTCCAGACCCCATGTGCGGCCAGAGAGGAGCTTGAGGAGGCGGAGTCGGGAGCGTGCCTTGGCTTGGATTGTCCGGAGATGAGGGGTCCAGGAGAGGCGACGATCAAGGGTGACGCCAAGGTACTTGAGGGTGGGGGTGAGGTTAATAGGACGGCCATAAATGGTAAGATAGAAATCAAGGAGACGGAAGGAAGGGGTGGTTTTGCCTATGATGATTGCCTGGGTCTTGGAAGGAATGACCTTGAGCAACCACTGGTTACACCAAGAGGTGAACCAGTCAAGATGGGATTGGAGAAGGTGCTGGGAGCATTGCAGGGTGGGGGCGAGGGCTAGGAAGGCGGTGTCATCGGCGTACTGGAGAAGGTGTAGGGGGGGTGCAGGCGGAGGCATGTCCGCCGTATAAAGAAGGTAAAGAAGAGGGGAAAGGACAGAGCCTTGGGGCACACCGGCGGAGGGGTAGAAGGTGTAGGAATCCGTGTTGTGGATGGTGACGTAGGAAGGACGGTGGGAAATGAAACTAGGCGACCAGACGGACGTAGTTTATGGGAAGGGCAAAGGTTTGGAGCTTGAAGAGGAGACCAGAATGCCATACACGGTCATATGCGCGTTCAAGGTCGAGGGAGAGGAAGATGGCAGAGCGACGGGAGTTGAGTTGTTCTGAGAGGAGGTGAGTGAGGTGAAGGAGAAGGTCATCGGCAGAGAAGGATGGCCGAAAGCCACATTGGGTGGAGGGAAGGAAGCGGTGCTGGTGGAGGTGCTGGTGGATGCGGCGGGTAAGAATGGATTCCAGGACCTTGCTGAAGACCGAGGTAAGGCTTATAGGACGGTAGGAGGAGACAGCGGAAGGTGGTTTATCAGGTTTGAGGAACATCAGGATCCGGGAGGTTTTGCACAGGTCGGGGTAGAAGCCGGTGGACAAGACCATATTGTACAGTCTGGCCAGGGTGGAGAGGAAGGAGGCGGGAGCTTCACGGAGGTGACGGTAAGTAACACGGTCGTGACCAGGAGCGGTGTTGCGTTTGGTGCGGAGTATAGCTAGGATGTCTTGAGTAGTGATACGGGTATTGAGTTCGGAGTGTGTAATGTTGTCCAAGTATTGGAAGCCAGGAGCGAGTGGAGGGACAGAGGTGTCAGTTCGATCGCGGACATCGGGGAAGAGGGAATAATCGAACTGGGGATCGTCAGGGACGGTAAAGATATCCGTGAGGTAGGAGGCAAAATGGTTGGCCTTACTAAGGTTGTCAGGAAAGGGACGGTCATTATGGAGGAGAGGATAGTAAGGGGGGGGGGGTTTAGATCCGGTAAGGCGTCGGAAGGCAGACCAGTACTTGGACGAGTTAAGATGTAGGGTAGCATTAAGACGGGTGCATGTCTGTCGCCAGTCCCGGCGTTTCTTAGCCGCGAGCAAGTTCCGGATGTGTCTCTTGAGTTGCCGGTGGCGTCGTAGTGTGTCCCGGTCAGGCGTGTGAAGGAAGGCATGGTAAAGACGACGGGATTCTCGAAGGAGGAGAACGGCCTGTGGGGGTAAAGTGGGATGGCGCGGGTGGATAGCGATGGTAGGGATGTGGGCCTCCACGGCCTCAGACAAGGTCTGCTGGAGAAAGGACGCGGCATGGGTGATGTCATCAGGTTGGTGGTAGGTGAGGGGGTGGCTATCGACTCGGGCAGTAAGGGTATCCCGGTAGGCATTCCAGTCGGCACGGGAGTAACTATGGACATACTTGGGGGGTGGGTCAAGGCGAGGGTCTGGATGGGGGTTACGACCGTCAGATATGGTAAGGAGGACAGGGAGATGGTCACTGCCAATAGGAGCAAGGACGTCCACTGCTATGCGGCCAAGGAGGTTGGGGGAGGCCAGGACAACATCGGGAGTGGTATTGGATTCAGGGCGGGTGTGTTGGGGAAGAGGAAGGACATGTCCTTGGAGGGTGGCGAGGAACCGATGCCACCGCTGTAGCTGGGCAGCGGAGCGACTATGGATGTTAAGGTCGGCGGCAATCACGTAGGAGGAGAAGGTACGGTCGATGTGGGAAAGGAAGTCGAAAGGAATAGGGGCAGTGGAGCGGACATAAATGGTGGCACAGGTAATGGTGAGGCCGGGGAAGAAGAGGCTGAGGATCAGATGTTCTGTGGGGTCAGGAAGGAGGGGTTGGAGCCGAACAGGGATCTGGCGGTGGTGGCCAATGGCGACTCCACCACGCGCTATTGGGAGGGGATTGTCGGAGTGATGAAGGAGGTAGGGGGAGGTGTAGACGGTGATGTGGGGCTGGAGAAAGGTTTTGTTCAGGAGCATGGCATCCACGCAGTGGGTCGTGAGTGTATGCAGAAGGAGGTTCTTGTTGACAGGAAGGGAGCAGATGTTATTGAACAAGATACGGTGCTGTCGCGCCATGATGGGAATTTAGACGAGGGTGTCAAGACGGGAGAAGGTGAAGTGGGCCTGGTTATGGGAGTAGGTGGCATAGGTATTGAGATGGAACACGGAGCGTGCGGCGAGGGATATCTGCTGGAGGGTGTGGGGGCGCTGAAAAGGATGGACGTTTTGGAGGACAATGGTGACAAAGCAGATGATGTCCTCGGCAGTGGGGGGGGGGGACGAAGGGAGTTACCAGGGGGGTAGGGTCATCCAGAGGGCGGACAGGGACGGTGAGTTCAGGAGTGGCAGGGGCTGGTCGAGCCTTGCATTTCTGGGAGTATGTGGGGTGAGGGAGGTTACAGGTGTTGCAGGATGGAGGGGACTGAAGGTTGGGGCACTGCCAGAGGAAGTGCGCTTGCTTGCAGTACGGGCAGACAGGGGCCTCGCGGCACTCAGATGTTGGGTGTGCATCGGATGGACTGGGGAGGGGAGCGGGAATTGTCGACCTTGTAGCGGCGGTTGAAGAGGAGGGCACCCTCCTTAAGGAGAAGGTCGATCGAAGGAGCGTGCTCAGAAAAAACCAGCGAACGGCACGAACATCGAGGTAGGGATGCGCCTTAAGCTCTGCCAACACCTCCTCCTCCGTGATCGTCGGACTAAGCCGAGTGATCACGGCGGTGAGGGTTGGCGGGCGACGCGGGGGTTGGGGTTGACAGGAGGAGGAAGGGGAAGGAGCAGGGGCGAGAGAGGCATTGGGGCCGAAGCGGGTAATGGGGATGCGGGATAGGATGTCGGTGTGGAGGGTGGGGCTAGAGGAGGTGATAAGGACGGAGTCCCTACGGGGGGTGAGAAGGGAGATAGGGGCGCCAGGAAAGTGTTGGCGGAGGAGCAAGGTGAGGTTGCGGGCCTCCAGGAGAGAGGGATCTGGATGGGAAAGGAGGTATCTGTAGGAGGGGGTGGTAGAGGAAGCGGTAGAAGGGGCGGGCGGGGAGACATCCATGGCATCTTTGGGGGGAGGAGGGGGAAGGGGCTGTGATTTCTTGGGAGTGGAGTAGGCAGGGGTGCCACTTGGACGTTTTACAGTATGGGAAGAGGGGCGGGGTACAGGAGCAACCGGGAGATGGTGGGAGGAGGCAGGTCCCGGCAGTGGTGCTGGGGCCGGTGCTGCAGATGATGCAGGTGCGGGCGCAGGTGCTGGTGCTGGTGCTGGTGCTGGTGAAGGTGCGGCACGGGTGGTGGCTTTCCGAGCCACAACACTGGCGGGGGCTGCATGAGCGGATGAAGTGGCGTGGGGGAGTGGAGGGAAGGGGTCAGGTGAGGGGGATGGGGGAGAAGGAGCGACAAAGGGAGCTGGGGAGGGAAGGGTGAGGAGGGGTGGGATGTAGGGGGCGGGGGGTGTTTGAGCACACCAAGTAATGGTGGTGGCAGCTGCTGAGGGGGAGGTGTAAGTTATGGCTGTGATAGTGGCGGTGGTGGTAGGGGTGGTCATGGGGAAATGAAACAACTGAACGGGATGAGGGAAAAAGAAACACTAAGGATGACAGACAATGAAGACGAAGATGAAGACGAACACTACACTACACTGCACAAGTCCAGGAAGGCGAAGGCGGCGGCGGCGGCGGCGGCTGCTGCTGCGACGGCGGGGAGCGGGGTCCGGGGCTCCGCCCTGCTGCTGCGGCGGCGGAGGAGGACGGGCTCGGCGGCGGCGATGACGACGAACGGGGCAGACTGCGTCAGCCGGCGACGAGAACGGCGAGCAGGAAGGGCTGCACCGGCGACAGGAGTCGCGCTGCGGGGGCGGCGGCTGCTGCTGCTGCTGCTGACACTGGTGCCTGCGCTGCCGGAACTGCTGGAACTGCTGGAACTGCGACGGGAACCGCTACTGGAACTGCAGCAGCAGCAGCTGCTGCTGCTGCTAAACCTATCGCTTCGACGATTGCGGAAATCAACGGAAATCAATCCTCGAAGGGCGCAACTCTCTCGAGTTCCGCCGAAGACGTGTGGTTGTGGGGCACAGTGAAAGACATGGTCTACCCTAAGCATCCCGCCACGCTGGACGAGCTTGAATCGGCGATCTCTGTGGCATGTGAATCCATTTCGGTTGAGACACCACGAAATGTGATGGCGAATTTCATTCTTCGTTTGTGTTACCTCTGTAGTGCCAATGGTGAACATTTTGAAAACATTGTGATGTGATTATTTGCAAAGATTGTTTTCATACGACTATTTCACTTATGTGTGCTGATATGAGCTGTACAGCGTACAGCGCCATCTGTTAGCAGCTTTTGTAACTATTATTTCAAGCTGCTGTATAAACTTCTTACAGCTTTCACAACAAACACACCGTTTACTGAATTCCTCTATCGATCTTTGTTTTCGAGATATTTAATTTTGAAATCAGGGCGTCCTTTTCTGGACACACTTTCTCAAAACTAATACAATCTTCCTAGCTGCACTCACTATAAGGAGTCCCACTATCTCAGACATATTGGTAATCTTTAGTCTTTTACCGTACGCAACACCTGTAATCAATCACGCAAATGAAACACCGAATCGTATCTTCTTAAATTCAAACTTACAGTCCTAGTATGTCCTGGTGCCACTACCACTGTACTGCCACTTCCAACACAGATTTCTCAAAACATCATCTGTTTTAACACAATAACAACCTCAAAAACACTGGGAATGAAACATAATCTACAGTCCACATAACTAATTCCCTCTATCCGCCAACAACAACTGAAGATACAATCTACTTGCTCACAATCTATCTCGAAAACATCTACACACTCCAGCGGTACGCATCCCAAGCCTTAGTTCTCTTACTACCAGTTCCACATTTGATCTTGTCGTCCATGCTGCATATACAACAAATAAAGATCAATTGTTGTTCAAATGCACAA
Organism: Schistocerca gregaria; assembly: GCF_023897955.1. Taxonomy (NCBI): domain Eukaryota; kingdom Metazoa; phylum Arthropoda; class Insecta; order Orthoptera; family Acrididae; genus Schistocerca; species Schistocerca gregaria. Next base: position 783,329,779 of record NC_064931.1, read on the forward strand.
AAATGCTGGGATAACCTCATCTCTCCTTAAGTTCTTATCACCTCTCTATATATGTCCTTAGCCTCACTACCAGAAATACGCGTCTTCTCTTGGGTTTCCTTCTTACTTCTCTCCCCTACTACTAACACACCATTTAATATATGTCTACTCATAGACTTCGTCATCTCACTCTATTGGGAGCTGTTGGTGCTCCTGCCACTGTCCAGCTATTTCCAACACAGATATCTCAAACGTCATCTACACTGAAGTGACAAAAGTCATGGGATACCTCCTAATATGGTGTCAGACCTTCTTTTGCCTGGCGTATTGCAGCAACTCGACATGACATGGACTCAACAAGTCGTTGGAAGTTCCGTACAGGAATATTGAGCCATGCTGTCTCTATATCTGTTCCTAAATGCGAAAGTGTTGCCGGTACAGGATTTGTGCACGATCTGACTTCCTGATTATGTCCCATAAATGTTGAATGGGACTCACGTCAGGCGGTCTGGATAACCAAAACATTCACTCGAATTATCCTGATTATACTTCAAACCAGTCGTGAACACTGTCATCTATAAAAATTCTATCATGTTAGTAAGCGTGAAGTCCATGAAAGGCTGCAAGTGACCTCCAAGTAGCCAAACATATCCATATATAGTCAATGATCGGTTCAGTCTCACCAGTGGACCTAGTCCACTCCATGTAAACACAGCCCACAACATTATGCAGCTACCACCAGCTTTCATAGTGCCTTGTTGACAACTTGGGTCCATGCCTTTGTGGGGTCTACACCACACTTGAACCCTATCAACAGCTCTCACCAACCGAAATCGGGACTTCGATGACCAGGTCGCGGTGTTTCGGTCGTTTAGAATCCAACAGATATGGTCAACAGCCCAGGAGAGGCGCCGCAGTCGATGTCGTGCTGTTAACAAAGGCTCTCGCGTCGATCGATAGCCCATTAACGCCAAATTTCGCCGCATGATCCTAACGGATACGTTCGTCGTACGTCCCACATTGATTTATGTGGTAACTTGACGAAGTGTTGCTTGTCTGTTAGCACTGACAACTCTGCACAAACGCCGCTAAACTGAGTCGTTAAGTGAAGGCTGTCGGCCACTGTGTTGTCAGTGGTGAGAAGTAATTTCTGAAACTGGGTATTGTCGGCCCACCATTGACACTGTGGATCTTGGAATATTATATTTCCTAACAATTTCTGAAATGGAATGGCCTATGTGTCTAGCTCCAACTACTACTCCATGTTCAAAGTCTGTTAACTCCCACCGTGCGACCATATTCACGTCGGTTACTTTTCCACGTGAATCACCTGAGTACACGTGACATCTCTGCCAGTTCACTGCCCTTTTGTTCCTTGTGTACGCGATGCTGCCGCCATCTACATATGCGAACATCGCTATCCCGCGATTTTTGTCACCTCAGTGTAACTGAACACAGTAACATCCTCAGCAGTACCTACAGTACCACAAGCATTGCCAGTATCATCATCTTCAAAGCAACACAGAACCACATAATCAACATCTGCAGATTGAAAAATTGGTGAACATGCTCTAAATTTATATAAAAACTCACATATTGTATCCATTATACTCGTGAACAATCAGTATTTGTAAATTCCGGAATACTGCCGTGTCTTGTCAGCAAATTCTATACTTAAGGCTGAAACCTAGAAGTTGTTGCTGTCGTTAAAAAATGAATAGAAAAAATGGAGCTGCTCTCACCTGTGATCAGTTCTTACAGAATCACTTCAACAGTTCTACTGCCAGTGTCAGTTACAATGACTTCAGCTTTCTTTGAACTAAGTTTATGGGTCTTCTTTGAATTTTTGCTTTGCATCCTGACTCAGGTTGTATACATGGAAGAAGCCTGGAGATACTGGAAGGTCTCAGATAGATTATATAAGGTAAGACAGAGATTCAGGAACCAGGTTTTAAATTGTAAGACATTTCCAGGGGCAATAAAGTGGTTCAAAAGGTTCTGAGCACTATGGGACTTAACATCTAAGGTCATCAGAAAACTAGAACTTAGAACTACTTAAACCTAACTAACCTAAGGACATCATACACATCCATGCCCAAGGCAGGATTCGAACATGCGACCGTAGCAGTCGCGCGGTTCCGGACTGAAGCGCCTAGAACAGCTCGGTCAGCACGGCCGGCTTTTCCAGGGGCAGATATGGACTCTAACCACAATCTATTGTTTATGAACTGTAGATTAAAACTGGAGAAACTGCAAAAAGGTGGTAAATTGATGAGATGGGACCTGGATAAATTGAAAGAACCAGAGGTTGTAGAGAGCTTCAGGAACAGCATTAGGGAACGATTGACAAGAATGGGGGAAAGGAATGCAGTATAAGAAGAATGGGTAGCGTTGAGAGACGAAATAGTAAAGGTAGCAGAGGATCAAGTAGGTAAAAAGACGAGGGCTAATAGAAATCCTTGGGTAACAGAAGAGATATTGAATTTAATTGATGAAAGAAGAAAATATAAAAATGCAGTAAATGAAGCAGGCAAAAAAGAATACAAACGTCACAAAACTGAGATCGACAGGAAGTGCGAAATGGATAAGCAGGGATGGGCACATGGTAAGCATGTAGAGGCGTATATCACTAGGGGTAAGCTAGATATTGCCTATAGGAAAATTAAAGGGATTATTGGAGAAAAGAGAACGACTTGCATGAATATCAAGCGCTCAGATGGAAATCCAGTAATAAGCAAAAAAGGGAAAGCAGAAAGGTGGAAGGAGTATATAGAGGGTCTATATAAGGGCGATGTTCTTGAGGACAATATTATAGAAATGGAAGAGAATGTAGATGAAGATGAAATAGGAAATATGATACTGCGTGAAGAGTTTGACAGAGCACTGAAAGACCTAAGTCGAAACAAGGCCCCCAGAGTAGACAACATCCCATTAGCACTAATGACAGCCTTGGGAGAGGCAGGCCTAGCAAAACTCTACCATCTAGTGAGCAAAATGTATGAGACAGGCGAAATACCCTCAGACTTCAAGAAGAATATAATAATTCCAATCCCAAAGAAAGCAGGTGTTGACAGATGTGAAAATTACCGAATTGTCAGTTTAATAAGGCACGGTTGCAAAATACTAACACAAAAACTTTACAGACGAATGGAAAAACTGGTAGAAGCCGACCTCGGGGAAGATCAGTTTGGATTCTGTAGAAATGTTGGAACACGTGAGGGAATACTGACCATACGACTTATCTTAGAAAATAGATTAAGGAAAGGAAAACCTACGTTTCTGGTATTTGTAGACTTAGAGAAAGCTTTTGACAATGTTGACTGGAACACTCTGAAGGTGGGAGGGGTAAAATACAGGGAGCGAAAGGCTATTTGCAATTTTTACAGAAACCAGACGGCAGTTATAGGAGTCGATGGGCATGAAAGGGAAGCAGTGGTTGTTAGGGATTGAGACAGGGTTGTAGCCTCTCCCCGATGTTATTCAATCTGTATATTGAGCAAGCAGTAAAGGAAAAGAAAGAATAATTCGGATTAGGAATTAAAATCCATGGAGAAGAAATAAAAACTCTGAGGTTCGCCGATGACATTGTAATTCTGTCAGAGACAGCAAAGGACCTGGAAGAACAGCTGAACGGAATGGACAGTGTCTTGAAAGGAGGATATAAGATGAACATCAACAAAAACAGAACGATGATAATGGAATGTAGTCGAATTAAATCTGGTGATGCTGCGAAAATTAGATTAGGAAATGAGACGCTTAAAGTAGTAAATGAGGTTTGTTATTTGGGGAGCAAAATAACTGATGATGGTCGAAGTAGAGAGGATATAAAATGTATACTGGCAATGGCAAGCAAGGCGTTTCTGGAGAAGAGAAATTTGTTAACATCGAGTATAGATTTAAGTGTCAGGAAGTCATTTCTGAAAGTATTTGTATGAAATGTAGCCATGTATGGAAGCGAAACATGGACGATAAATAGTTTGGACAAGAAGAGAATAGAAGCTTTCAAAAAGTGGCGCTACAGAAGAATGCTGAAGATTAGGTGGGTAGATCACATAACTAATGAGGAGGTATTGAATGAAATTGGAGAGAAGATAAATTTTTGGCACAACTTGACTGAAAGAAGGGATCAGTTGGTAGGATATATTCCGAGGCATCAAGGGATCACCAGTTTAGTATTGGAGGCCGCGTGGAGGGTAAAAATCGTAGAGGGAGACCAAGAGATGAATACATTAAACAGATTCTGAAGGATGTAGGTTGGAGTAGGTACTGGGAGATGAAGAAGCTTTCACAGGATAGAGGGGCATGGAGAGCTGCATCAAACCAGTTTCTGGACTCAAGACCACAACAACAACATCCTGACTCAGCACTGTGACTACAGTCTCTCTCTTGACATCAGTTGTTAATTCAGGCGCCACCTGCACACAGTGCAATACAACAAATCAAATAGGCCCATTGAATTCTGTAGTCTTATATTTGTTTTTGCAGTGAAACGTGTAGTCAGTCTCTTTGTATCCTCCTTATACGCACTTCTCTGCACATGTGGTCTGTGAATTACGCAAATAAAGTACCGCAATTTCACCCTTCTTCACACAAGTGTTATTTGGTTACCTCTTCACTGGGATTTCCTATGGTAGGGGTCTGAGACAAGAACATAGTATTTCGTAACAACCTCCAACATACGCAGTGGTGTAGAGGGTCGTTAACTCATAGTATATGTACGTATCTGATATATATATATATATATATATATATATATATATATATATATATATATATATATATATATATAATCAGATACATACATATACTATGAGTTTAAAAGTCACGGGTGCAAGATACTAACGCGAATTCTTTACAGACGGATGGAAAAACTAGTAGAAGCAGACCTCGGGGAAGATCAGTTTGGATTCCGTAGAAATATCGGAACACGTGAGGCAATACTGACCCTACGACTTATCTTAGAAGCTAGATTAAGGAAAGGCAAACCTACGTTTCTAGCATTTGTAGAATATTAAAGCAACAGCAATATCGTTGCTGCTCTTCGCGAGTATCGACACATTAAAGGTACACGGAGATGTCCTACTTCCGCACCAGGACTGAAGCACATGATACCGATGTTCTAATTAACAGGCGATTTGAGAACTGCTCCTGAGAGAAGCCGGCGGCGAATTGTACCACACGTTATTGCCACGGTTGAGAAAGCAGGATGCAATGTGCGATCTTCAAGCAGCGCACTAGTTGCGTCATGACAACTAATCTTCGTACATCATTCAAAAAGAGCTGCGAACCATTGTGAAATTGTATCTCAAGCATTGTTCCAGGTTGTTCTGGATGCAGATGGTCGTCACATTGACCAATGTTTGTCACTTCGAACGTAAACGTGATACGCAGTTAACAAATGTTATCCTTTCATGTTGAAATTAAAGTGTGTTTCGCTGACTGGTTTATTTGTTGTTCCTCTTCTGCATCTCCTTACAAATGTTTCCACAATCTTTCATTGTTCTCTGATCACTCGTTTTTCATGGGGGCCCTTTCAAGTAGCGAAAGTTTAATTCACCCTGTACATCGCAGCAACAATGGCTTGTTCCAATGAACAATTGTTATGTGGACATTCTACAAGCCCAGTTACACTCTTAGTGGCTCTTTATGTGTAGTGAGCGACGCTGAACAGATAGTGTACACAATGAAATCAGAAAGTGACTATTTTTCACCTCCTGCACGTAATAATGGTCGCATGGAGCATTACACTGTCATTGTGTGGCACAACCTGTTCCTCTCATTGACTGTACAAACTATACTGATCAGGTTACCTGGGTGCAGAACAGTGCTCATATGAACTACGCGGGTTTTCCTATGATTTCACAGCATCACAACAACAACCCCATCTGTTTCTTTGTGATTCTGTGCCGGGAAAAATGCAGTTGAATCCGTTTCTCAAATCACGTGGAGCTTTGCCGGCTGAGTTACATAAGAAGATTTCCAGGTTTTCATTTACACCAAGCACGAACGGTGGGGTTTTGTACACCAAAGCCCTTGGGTCACAAGACGTAGTGCTATATGGGCGCATGTTCCATGAAGTTTCTGTAAATCGGCGTTCACCACCTAAACTGTCACCATTTCAACAGGACCATCCACACACATAGTTTGCTACTGCAGAGACTATACTGGCTAGTCATGACATCATAGATGATGCTTCGACGTTTTCCAGTTTAATAAGCAGTGTTGGTGACTACGCATGTCTCTCTAGTGGTGTGGCTTACTCACCTCTTGCCACTGACAAATCTGATGCAGAAAAGGCTGTTTGCTTCAACAGTTATCCAAAAGTCTGAACAACAGACACAGAGGATGGCTTTCACAGAGAAACAGGATGTCAGTACAACTTCCTAGGCTTGGGAGAATTTACATGAATTAATAGATCCAGCACTCTTGCCAGATGGCGCGCTTTGGAGTATACGGTTAAGTAAACTATCTTCACAAATACGGGCTTCAATGATTTCTGGTGAATACAATAAATGAAAGGCAGATCGCACATAGCTGATAGAATTTTTGTGCTACCACAACAGCTGCATTACTTATAATGGCTTATGTTCACAGCATCCCTTAATTACTCCAAAATAATAACGAATTGCTGAAGAGTACCGAACACATATGGAGAGACATGACAGCAACACCACATACACTCCTGGAAATGGAAAAAAGAACACATTGACACCGGTGTGTCAGACCCACCATACTTGTTCCGAACACTGCACGGCACAGCGGACACACCAGGAACCGCGGTGTTGGCCGTCGAATGGCGCTAGCTGCGCAGCATTTGTGCACCGCCGCCGTCAGTGTCAGCCAGTTTGCCGTGGCATACGGAGCTCCATCGCAGTCTTTAACACTGGTAGCATGCCGCGACAGCGTGGACGTGAACCGTATGTGCAGTTGACGGACTTTGAGCGAGGGCGTATAGTGGGCATGCGGGAGGCCGGGTGGATGTACCTCCGAATTGCTCAACACGTGGGGCGTGAGGTCTCCACAGTATATCGATGTTGTCGCCAGTGGTCGGCGGAAGGTGCACGTGCCCGTCGACCTGGGACCGGACCGCACCGACGCACGGATGTAAGCCAAGACCGTAGGATCCTACGCAGTGCCGTAGGGGACCGCACCGCCACTTCCCAGCAAATTAGGGACACTGTTGCTCCTGGGGTATCGGCGAGGACCATTCGCAACCGTCTCCATGAAGCTGGGCTACGGTCCCGCACACCGTTAGGCCGTCTTCCGCTCACGCCCCAACATCGTGCAGCCCGCCTCCTGTGGTGTCGCGACAGGCGTGAATGGAGGGACGAATGGAGACGTGTCGTCTTCAACGATGAGAGTCGCTTCTGCCTTGGTGCCAATGATGGTCGTTTGCGTGTTGGCACCGTGCAGGTGAGCGCCACAATCAGGACTGCCAACACCTGGCATCATGGTGTGGGGAGCGATCTCCTTCACTGGCCGTACACCTCTGGTGATCGTCGAGGGGACACTGAATAGTGCACGGTACATCCAGACCGTCATCGAACCCATCGTTCTACCATTCCTAGACTGGCAAGGGAACTTGCTGTTCCAACAGGACAATGCACGTCCGCATGTATCCCGTGCCACCCAACGTGCTCTAGAAGGTGTAAGTCAACTACCCTGGCCAGCAAGATCTCCGGATCTGTCCCCCATTGAGCATGTTTGGGACTGGATGAAGCGTCGTCTCACGCGGTCTGCACGTCCAGCACGAACGCTGGTCCAACTGAGGCGCCAGGTGGAAATGGCATGGCAAGCCGTTCCACAGGACTACATCCAGCATCTCTACGATCGTCTCCATGGGAGAATAGCAGCCTGCATTGCTGCGAAAGGTGGATATACACTGTACTAGTGCCGACATTGAGCATGCTCTGTTGCCTGTGTCTATGTGCCTGTGGTTCTGTCAGTGTGATCATGTGATGTATCTGACCTCAGGAATGTGTCAATAAAGTTTCCCCTTCCTGGGACAATGAATTCACGGTGTTCTTATTTCAATTTCGAGGAGTGTATAATCAACAGACTGCAGCAGCTAAAGGGAATTAGTGTCAATAGCTGTTCATGGCAGGTAAGCCCACAGCCAACGAGGATGTTTCAAGAGCAACTGCCTTCCACATGAGTCAGATACACAAGTTCAGCTCAAACTTCTCAGGCCAGCAGGTTATACACCCTAGACAAGAAGACGAACCAGTATTTCTTCATTGACACAGGCTCGCAGGTGGGTACCATTCCGAAAACAACGCCTCTCACAGAAACTTCTCACAGAAACTCAGTGTCATGACACAGATGGTCCGCCTACGACAGGGAATTGTTGGCACTCTATGAAGCGTCAGACACTTCCACGGGAACATAAAACAAAGACCCTTCACGATTTTCCAGCAGTTGTATGACACCTCAATGGAGTCAACAACTTAGTGGCCAACTTCCTCTTAGTATAGAATATGGTGAACTGGCTGAGACACAATAGCGGCATTCACAGATCATGGCACTTTTACAAGACAACATCAGTAGACTGATGTTGGAATGGACAATGATCCCTGGTATGAATAAGCAGTTATTGTGTGATATCTCCTAGCACACTCTTGCTCCACAAAGTAATTTCTGACAGTCTGTATAATGTGTCACAACCTGGAGTCCGACAAACCTCCAAGTTGATCACAGAACTTTTTGTACGGCCTAATGTGAAAGCAGACTGCAGAACATGGACACAAATATGTATCAGCTCCCAGCACAGCACGATCGGATGTTATACATTCCCCAAACATGGCAAATATATGATACCGAAAGGACATTCACAACATTTATATTTCGACCTCATGAGACCCCTACCAAAGTCTAACGGCTATCGTTACATCCTCTAAGCAAGAAACCGAGTCACCCATTGGGTAGAGGAAGTTCAATTGATGGATATGACACGAGCAAGCAAAGCTAAGGCATTTCTACAAATATGGATAGTGCGGTTTGGTTGCCCTACATCCGTTACTGCAAACCAAGGGCACCAATTCGGATCACAACTGTTTTCCGAATTCTGTAAACTATGCAGTGTCCAACACAGTGGTTTACTATCCACAGAGCAATGGCCTCATACAGTGCTGTCACTGTATCATAATAGAAGCACACATGTGCCACCATGACCAGTAGACAGCCACAGTGTCTTGGATGTTTTGAGGGGTTCAGTCAGCCTAGAAGGAAGACTTAAAATCATCCAGAGCAGACACTTCATATGGTGAAAGTCTCATTCTACTGGTGGAATTCATGGCATCTGTTCTGTTGCCTGATGACACAGAATTGCCGGATTTGGTTGGCAGGACAAGACCCAGTCCATTCCATGAAAACAGAGACCGCATCATTAGGTATCGGCTATGATACGAGCGGTAAGCGGCGAGCGACGGGCGGAAAGTGGCAAAGCGGCTCACATACGAGGGGCGTTTGAAAAATCCGTGCAAAAATAAAAACTACTTACGTGTTTGGGGTAAACTGTTTTTATTTTTCGACATAGTCTCCTTTTACACTTATACACTTCGTCCAACGCTATTCTAGTTTGTTGATCCCTTCTGAATAATAGGAATTGTCCAAGTCTGCAAAATAGCTATTAGTTGATGAATCACCTCCTCGTTTGAATAAAATCTTTGTCCCACCAACCATTTCGTCAAATTGGGGAACAAATGGTAGTCTGAGGGAGCAAAGTCTGGAGAATAGGGGGGGGGGACTTGAAACAAGTTGGAATCCTATTTCCATTAATTTTGCTGCCACAACTGCTGAAGTGCGTGCTGGTGCATTGTCGAGACGGAAAAGGGCTTTTTTGCGGTCCAATCGCCGGCGTTTTTCTTGCAGCTCGATTTTCAAACGACCCAATAACGATGAATAATATGCACCTGTAATAGTTTTACCCTTTTCCAGATAGTCGATGAGGATTATCCCTTGCAAATACCAAAAGACACTCACCATAACCTTTCCAACCATTTGATGGTCTTCTCCTTTTTTGGTGCAGATTCTCCATTGGTACCCATTGTTTCGATTGTTGTTTCGTCTCAGGAGTATAGTAATGTATCCATGTTTCATCTACAGTGACAAAACGACGCTTAAAGTCCTGCAGATTCTTTCTGAAGAGCTGTGAACCATCCTTGAAACACTTCACACGATTCGGTTTTGGTCAAGCATGAGCAATCGCAGAACCCATCTTGCGGATAGCTTTCTCATGTCCAAATGTTTATGCAAAATATTATGTACCCATTCATTCGAGATGCCCACAGCACTAGCAATCTCACGCACCTTAACTCTTCTGTCATCCATCACTAGATCATGCATTTTATCAATGATTTCTGGAGTCGTAACCTCCACAGGGTGTCCAGAACGTTCAGCATCACTTGTGCCCATATGGTCACTCCAAAATTGAAGTACATGCCTCTGAGTGATCTCTGTAAATGCACCACATTTTGCAGCAGATGGCCTAATAATAAAAGAAGAATGGAGTGTACGTTGTGAAAATGGAAAATCAGAAGTTGTTCTGTAGGATTATAACAGTACATATGAACTACTACCAGTTCAATTATTCAATAAATTATTGGAGTTTTGCTCTTCTATGTGTTAGTTTTATCTGGATACCTATTTATCAGGATTTCCTACAAGGTCTTGAATAGTAAATAATTTTGAATATACTCATTGTTAAAGTATAGTGTGTTACAGACACTGACAAATACAATAAAAACATCTCTCATGGAGAAGATGTAAACATGTTGTTGGCAGTTGGTTGTATCATACTATTGGTACAATTTCAACTTAGAAGGACTAAGTAACTTCAAAATATCATTTGTGATGTCATGGATAATATCCAGTCTCTATATACAAAATATTCTGGTGGAAGGCAAGGAAATAAATCATTTATATATTGAAGAATTATGCTAGAAAAATGAATGAAGAATAGCTGGAGTTTAATAAGATGTTGATGGTGTTGGAAGGAAGAAAACATTAGCTAAAATAGTAACTATGAGGAAGAATTGGGCATAGCCTTATTACAGAAGCCACCCACTCTTTAATATGAAGTAATTTACAGAAGAACCAGAAAACCTAAATCAGAATAAGTGATTCACCCTTGCCTGTTCCAAATATGAACCCAAGGTCTTGACCAGTCATATTCTGTAAGAAAATTTTGGGAGAGAAAGGAGTCATGATAATCAATCCTGCCTTATATTCAGCTTCTAAGAACATCTGTGCTGTACCAGTTTTTACATTCTGTAATGATAAATCCATTGGTTATATACTTCAAATACCCAGTTTAGGTTTTCTGTAGATAAGGAAACAGTAAATATTTTTGACCTTTCTATATGAAAGGTTTCACACATTTGTGTTCCTTACCCTTGTAGCTCTCAGCAAACCACAGGTCCATATTTTTAAATTCTTCTTGTACAGTGTGTTTCTTGCCTCAAAACAGGATAGGCAACAGAGTAGTCCAAACTGAGTACTTAGAGAGTTATTCTAAAACCTGACTCATATGACTGGTGCACAGTTTGTTCAGGAGTTGGCAACACGGCGAAATGTCAATTGTACCTCTTGCATTGATATTTTGTCTTTTATTACAAACAAATTGGATATTATTATTTGCATAACTAAGAAAAGTAACCTTTTGTTATCATTACAAACAGTGACACCAAAACTTCATATTTGTATGTCTCATCAGCAAAAGCAATGCTCCATGTCATTACAAACAAAGAGGTTATTATCACAAGCTGTGACATTGCCGTGAAAAAACACAGTGATCCGTATATGTAATAAGTTTCTTTGATTTATGTCTATGGTCACAACATTTTTTGTTTAACAGATTACCGGTTTTGGTCTTTAATGACCATCATCAGATCTGTTTCATAAAAACAAAGTCGTAATGTACTGCAGCCATAATGGCATCGTCAAATGTTAAATGCGGAATCAGCACCAGCATCGTCAAATACATATAAATCACATCACATGCACGAGTCATGTTGTCAGTAAAACATTAGGACTTTGTTTTTATGAAACAGATCTGATGATGGTCATTAAAGACCGAAACTGGTAATCTGTTAAACAAAAAAGATTGTGACCATAGACATAAATTAAAGAAACTTATGAGGTTATTATCCTTTCCATAACTGCGAAAAGTAACCTTTTGTTATCATCACAAACAAGAACACTGCAACTTCATATATGTATGTCTCATCAGCAAAAGCAATGCTGCATGTCTTAATAACAGCATATGATGTATAATGATGATCTTGATTAGATTTATTAATGTAGAAAAATGATAAAAAATCAAGGTAAGTGAAGAAAGCTATTTACAAAATTTTCAACAATTGAATGAATGTGTGTTTGCTTAGATTAGGGGTATTTTTGTTCCAATAGATCATAGTGAACAGATTCTCCAGGCTGCAGAACATGTCAAAAATAAAGGATACACAATAAATATTTACAAAGAAAAACAAATATGATAATGTACCTTCCACAGTGAAATGGTCACCATGGAAATGGAAAGAGAAAAGAAATCTTAAACATGTTTTCTATTAAAAGGTAAAAAATAACGTGTCACAAAACAGATAAATGTTCAATATACTCATATGCATATGGTAATTCTTAGGCTATTTTAGCCATGTATAATCAAAATTCTGCAATTATTGTGCTACTCCACTGAAGTTATACAGAAGTCAGATGGTACTATCACTCATATTATTTGGTATTACACTGTCCAGTTATAATAATGTGACCACCTGTAAAAAGCCTGAATAACCATCTTTTGCAGTGCAAGACATGCAAGAAGAGAGTCAGAGTGGTATTGGAAGGTACCAACAGGTATGTGGAGCCATGCACACTCCAGTGCTGTGACCAACTGCACTAAGTTTCTCAGTTGAGGATCCATGGTGTGAACAGCCTGATCATGGTGGTCCAACAGATTCTTAGTAGAGTTTAAATCTGTCCAATGGAGCCTAAAACATACTTCATCTGGAAAGGCCACCTGCCACTTAGTGGATATCCAGTTGCACTACTGACGTGCAAATTACAGGCTTTGACACTGATGAACTGCAGTCAACATGGGTGCATGAACCAGGTGCCAGTTGTGAAGGCCCATATGCAGCAATGTTCGCCAAATGGTTATTGAGGAAACACTGTTGGTTCATCTGAGGTGTCAGTTGCTCTACAGTTGCACGTCTGTTTGCTTGTACAGATTTTTGCAGCCATCTTTTACTCCTGTCATCTATGGCCCTTGGTGCACCACAGTTGCCTTGGTGCTTGTTTTGGTAGCACCATTTTGCCATGCAACATATGTTTTAACCACAGTGACACACAACCAGTTTACTGACTTAGCCATTTCAGAAATGCTTCCACCCTTTACCTGAAAGCCAATGGGCATCAGATAAATCACTCCATTTCCATATTATGTGAACTGCTGCAGTGTTTTCTGCATCCCTGACATGCTTTGTATACTCTCCACTGCTAGTGCTGCCACCTATCCTCTGTGAGTGGTTACTGCATATTGGTGTCAAACATAGGTGGTGGTCACATTAATGTGACTGGACTGTGTATTAGTAACACACACACACACACACACACACACACACACACACACACACACAAACAAACACACACACACACACACACACACACACACACACACACACACACACACACACACACACACACACACACACACATCAGATAGTTAACAAATTCATCAATGAAATAGAAGGAGATGGCCTTCAAAAATTCTTTTAGGCTCCTCTTAATCTGAACTTTATTAGTAAATAAATTTACACTCCTGGAAATGGAAAAAAGAACTCATTGACACCGGTGTGTCAGACCCACCATACTTGCTTCGGACACTGCGAGAGGGCTGTACAAGCAATGACCACACGCACGGCACAGCGGACACACCAGGAACCGCGGTGTTGGCCGTCGAATGGCGCTAGCTGCGCAGCATTTGTGCACCACCGCCGTCAGTGTCAGCCAGTTTGCCGTGGCTGCACGTCCAGCATGAACGCTGGTCCAACTGAGGCGCCAGGTGGAAATGGCATGGCAAGCCGTTCCACAGGACTACATCCAGCATCTCTACGATCGTCTCCATGGGAGAATAGCAGCCTGCATTGCTGCGAAAGGTGGATATACACTGTACTAGTGCTGACATTGTGCATGCTCTGTTGCCTGCGTCTATGTGGCTGTCTTTCTGTCAGTGTGATCATGTGATGTATCTGACCCCAGGAATGTGTCAGTAAAGTTTCCCCTTCCTGGGACAATGAATTCACGGTGTTCTTATTTCAATTTCAAGGAGTGTATTATGACTGCTGGCCAGTTATTGAAAATGTTTGTTCCTGAATACTGAATGACTTTTGGAACAAAGTAACTGACCTTAAATCTTTGTGCAGAGTGTTCTTATTTCTAGTGATCATTCAATGATCTGAGCTGTTGGTCTGAGAAGGAAATATGTTTTAATGACAAATTTAATAAGGAATAAATATATTGGAAAGAAGTAGCCAGTATCTCTAGTTTCTAAACAGTCATCTGCAGGATGCTCTTCAGTTCACCTCACATGTACCGTAATTCTTATCACATGTAACTAGACCTGGAAAACTTTGTCTTGGCTTGATGAGCTACCCCAAAAAATAGTGGCATCATGGAAAGAAAGTTATCATAATATGCCAGCTTCTTTTTATTTTTATGTCACCTACATCTGGAAACATTTACATTACAGATATTTGTGCAGATATTTCAGCAGTTCTGTGGTGTGCCCCTCCCAGCAGAATTTATTATTGAGTTGTAATCCAAAGAATTTAAAAATGTTAACTTGTTCTATCTGTTTATCACAAGATTTTAGACATATACCAGTGTGAAACCACTTACGGTTTCTGAGCTACATGTAGTGTCTTTTTTCCCAAAGTTATGAGAAATTAATTAACTGATCTTTCTAAGACCATTCTTGATGTAGTATTTACTGCAATGTTTCTATCATCCACAAATGAAACATACTTAGCATCAGGTAGTGTTACAGACAAAAGATCATTGATATACACAAGAAAAAGTAATGGCCCTATGATGGAACCTTGTCGGGCTCCACATGTAATTAGTTTCCCAGTGGATGATGACCAATTGCTTAATACATGTCTTTTTCCATATAACAGCCTTTGTTTCCTGTAAGAGATATAGGATTTGAACCATTTTGCCTTGTTTATTGTTACACCATAATATTCTAATTTACTTAAAATAATATTGTGATTTACACAGTCAAATGCCATTGACAGATCACAAAATATACTAGTAGCTTATAGTATTTTGTAATTTCAACACTTCAAATTTTTTTGTGGGCTCCATTACGGGCACGATTTTAATACAACAAGCATACTCTTGAAGCTGATATGAGGCAATTTTAATAGGTGATAACGTGCTGATTTAGGAAAGTATCATAGGTAGCAAACAGAACTGTAATTTATGAAATGTGAAAAAAATTACTAAATCTTTAAGCTTGGTGATAAATTGATTACAGAAATGGTAAGAATAAGGCTTTAATAATTGATTGGTGATGAGTTAATATGTGTATGGTATTTCCTTTGCAATAAATGTAGAATCTTCTGCTGAAAACTCAGCATCCAACAAGACAACAGATAATATGCTATGTCAGAATAAAGTTCATTAGCTTTAATGAAAGAAAAGTCTGTTAATTAATACTCTCTCAAGCAGCATTGTATAAGATAGTGATGACAATGATCCCATATAGTTGTAGTTAGTTTGTAATAATACGTATGTGAATAAAATAAATTACAATATAATAAAAAGACATTAAAATAGTAGTGTTGGCTGTAAATTATGCATAAAATGCTATGATAGATCTAAACCAGGAATATGAAATAATAATCATGAAGTATAAATGTAAACAATGGCAGGAATCACATGAACTGAATATATATGTGGTGACAATGAGCTTAATGAGATAAGCATACATTGGGTTATGAAGCACACTTGAACACTGCAACAAAGTATATTAGATATTGCTGCTACTATGACAATAATTATAGGAAGTACTCCACAACAGTTTGAAAAGTTGTAGTTGACTTGAGTAGCCAGGGATTGTGATGTCTGCATAAACTTACTAAAAAAAAGAAATAAGTCACTGGTATTTGTACAAGAATTACTGAATTTTTGTGGTACTTTTCGTACGTCCACTTTTATTGGCAGTTCTTTGAATTCAGCAGACATCTCACAAGAATTTTCAACAATTTAAGTTACAGTTTTCATAATAAAGATTTCATGTATAGTATCTCTTTATTCACAGTATTCATAGCAAAGAGTGTCAAACATTAATAAGTAAGGTCGGATACTAATGATGCCTTTCTTACAGGAATTACAATGAGACTTCCTAGCAGATTAAAACTGTGTGCTGGACCGAGGCTCAAACTTGAGAACTTTGCCTTTCACAGGCAAGTGCTCTACCATCTGAGCTACCCAAGCATGACTCATGCCCTGTCCCCACAGCTTTACTTCTGCCAGTACCTCATCTCCTACCTTCCAAACTCCTGCGAGCCTTGCAGAACTAGCACTTCTGTAGGAAAGGGTATTGCAGAGATATGGCTTAGCCACAGCCTGGGGGATGTTTCCAGAATGAGATTTTCACTCTGCAGTGGAGTGTGTGCTGATATGAAACTTTTGATACCAGCGCACACTCCGCTGCAGAGTGAAAATCTCAGTCTGGAAACATCCCCCAGGCTGTGGCTAAGCCATGTCTTCACAATATCCTTTCTTTCAGAAGTGCTAATTCTGCAGGGTTCGCAGGAGGACTTCTGTAAAGTTTGGAAGGTAGGAGATGAGGTAGTGGCAGAAGTAAAGCTGTAAGGACGGGGCATGCGTCGTGCTTGGGTATCTCCAATGGTAGGGCACTTGCTCGTGAAAGGCAAAGTTTCCGAGTTTGGGTCTCAGTCTGGCACACAGTTTTAATCTGCCAGGAAGTTTCATATCAGCACACACTCCGCTGCAGAGTGACAATCACATTCTAGAAATTACAACGTATACCAATAAATTATACTTTGTTATGGGAGCATCCAGAAAATTCTCTGTCAAAATAAAAGTTTATGAACTTCCATTTTTAAGATTTTTGACATAATGACAAAATATTCACTGTTTATTACAAACAGAAAATCTTTCCAGTCATTATCGAAGTAAAATGTATTTGTGAAAGTAAAAAAATAAATTAGATATTTTTAATAGTTATGGATATTATGCCACAACATTGATGTAAACAAATAAAAAAAATTGTCATTGATCATGAATGACATTAAAAAGAGTTTACAAAACAGAAATAAAGAGAAGGTTGTGTTTTACAAGTTTGTAGTGACATTTATACAAAGCTAATTTTCATAGTATGACTTGGTAGCATATGAAACTATCGATATGTAATCAATAAAAAATATAGAGCTGTAACCAGTACAAGTACAGATACTTTCATTTGGGGCACCTTAACATCTACACACATCAGTGTGTTGCTTGCTTTTCTGTGCATCAAACAGTTTTCTCACAGAGACATTACAGACTTTATGACCCAATCTTTTTTACATGGCCATAACTGGGCCATGAACACCTGACCTGCTGCCCAGGGGAAAATAAGCATTAATGTTTGCTCTTGCCACATGTACTTAGATGTGCTAACCAACCTAAAAACATACTAATCCTAATAGCACTAGTTCTTAGTCTGCAAATGATGTGAATACTGGTGTAACATTCCACCATCCTGTGTCACGAATAGAAATATCTGCACATACACCTGTTGCACCCTGTATATAAGCCAAAGCTATGCTCAAGAGCTAATAAGGTTTGAAAATATCCAGAATATTTATTTAATATCTTGACTCAGGAAAACAACTTGTTTGCAGAAAGGCAAGTATTCACATGGGCAGTGTGATGAAATCTGGAGCACTATGGACTGTCAATATTGCAACCATTGTTGTATCTTTCCTGGACAGAGCAATTGTGATAGTTGTGCTGACAGTGATGCAGCCAATGATAACACTGGAGACAAGTAATGTCACATTGACTTTCAGACAAGTGCCAGATCTGTGTACAACATCACAATGGATGTTTCCGTATGTGGAGTCTGTAAAGAAAATGAACCCTGCCAAATTGTATTTGTCTTCGCCATATGGGGCCAGCACCTAATGTGATAACATGTGATGTCTTTATGTACACAACACAATTACTTCTGCTTATCATAGCTGGTAATTTTGACAGCACTCATTATATTTCTGATGTCATGGGGTAAGGGGTTGTGCATTGCCTTTGAGGTCTCTATGGGATTAACTTTCAACAACAAAATGAAAGACAGCATATTGTCTGAGCTGCCCTCACCTACCTCAATACAGTGGGTGTTCAACTGTTGCCATGACCGGCATATATTCCAGATCTCTCACCAATCAAAAGCATCTTGGTGTGGGTTGCAAAGAGACAGACATGACACTATTTGATAGCCACTACATATGATGTCACAGACTTCAAGTAGAAAATAGTCATGTATCGATATCTCTCATACAAGCTCAGTTTAACTCAATGCCAAGCTGAATTAGGGTTATTGTTGCTGCCAGAGATGGCATCTCTGTCTACTGAATTTTGCATCCTGTAGACCTCACAATGATATACAAATTTCAGCATATTCTTATTACTATACTGTATATGTACAATAAGTAAAATTTAATTATTTGTGACTTTAATGGCAGGAGGGTATTATAGAGCTACACATTTTTCACAACTGTGAACAAGTAAATATTTTACATTTATGCAACATATCATGCATGCCATATCAAAATGATGTGAGAATTTTCATGAAAAGGAATATTTATAACCACAATCACAATAATTTGTGATGAAATT
This sequence comes from Schistocerca gregaria, assembly GCF_023897955.1. Lineage (NCBI taxonomy): Eukaryota > Metazoa > Arthropoda > Insecta > Orthoptera > Acrididae > Schistocerca > Schistocerca gregaria. The sequence continues at coordinate 783,348,661 of NC_064931.1, forward strand.
GTTGAGTATGATCATTGACTGTGACTAGGAAAGTATGAGTTCAAGCAGATTAATGTTAAATGACTATCAACAGGCAAATAATTAATATAGTTACAGGCTGAGAATGATATCTACACACCCTGAATACATGTTCTTTTGCTAACAGAAAAGTTAATTATTTTTCTTTTCAATTAAATGTATTTACTAAATGATCTTGTAGAACTTTCTGAAAATATGTATCCTCTTTACTTTCTTATTCCCTTCGGCTTTAAGCTAATTGTAGAAGGAATTAGATGCCTTTTCTTAGAATTGAAGTTTTAAGTAACATTTATGTTACATATTCATACATGCTTATACAGAATGGAGTAAGTGCTTTATCAGAAATTCCTCTAGTACCATTTTAAATATTGTATACATAGCAATTTTTATTTCTTCTGGAATTTGTTGTTTAGTATGAAACCATTGTTTTAGTGATGACACAATATGTAAAAGGTGGGTTCAGGACTTTGACAAAGTGTCAAACCGTTGAATGATGGTACAGCTGAGAACCAAGAGCTTTTACCCTCTGTAAATACAAGGAGCTCAGAAACAGAGGAACCAGTACCAACTGTTAAGGAAATGGAGGCAGCTATCAAGAATCTGAAGAATAATAATGCACCAGGAACAGATCTGATACATGCAAAACTCATTAAAACTACAGGAGAGGAATTTGTCAAACATTTACAAAAACCTGAAGTAAAGTTTTGGATATATGAAAGTACCCGTGACAGCTGGAACATAGGCATCATATGCTGAATACAGAAGAAAGGTGCTACTATGGAGTGCTTTAACTATGGAGAAATTTATCCATTACCAACAGCTTACAAAATATTCTCCAACATCCTTTTTAATAGGCTTACACCCTATGTTGAAAATTCTGTTGATGACTGCCAATGTGGGAGTCATCAGGGGAGATGACAGTAATCTGTGGTTGTTTGCTGATGATGCTGTGTTGTACAGTAAGGTGTTGAAATTGAGTGACTGCAGGAAGATCCAAGACGACTTCGACAAAATTTCTAGTTTGTGTGACAAATGACAGATAGCTCTAAATGCGATAAAATTGTAATTAATGTGGGTGAATAGTAAGAACAAACCTGTAATCCTTGAATATAGTATTGCTAGTGTCCTGCCTGACACAACCAAGTCATTTAAATATCTGGGCATAATGCTGAATGGCGATATGAAATGGAACAAGCATGTGAGAACTGCAGTGGGGGACGGGAATGGTCGACTTCGTTTTATTGGAAGAATTTTAGGAAAGAGTGGTTCACCTGTAAAGGAGACCGTGTATAGGACACTGGTGCAACCTATTCTTGGGTGCTGCTTGAGTGTTTGGGATCTGTGCCAGGTCGGATTGAAGGAAGACATTGAAGCAATTCAGAGGCAGGCTGCTAGATTTGTAACTGGTAGGTTTGAATAAAACTTAAGTGTTATGGAGATGTTTTGGAAACTCAAATGGGAATCCTTGGAGAGAAGATGGTGTTCTTTTCAGGAAACACTGTTGAGAAAATTTGGAGAAACAGCATTTGAAGCTGACTGCCACACAAGTCTATTGCCGCCAACATACATTGCGTGTAAGGACCACAAAGAGAAGATACAAGAAATTAGTGCCCATTTGGAGGCATATAGACAATTGTTTTTCCCTCACTCTATTTGTGGGTGGAACAAGAAAGCAAATGACTAGTAGTAGTATATGGTGCCCTCTGCTGAGCACAGTACAGTGATTTCAGAGTTTCTATGTAGATGTAGAAGATACATTGTTGATCAGATCTTCACAATACAGCAACTATTAGAAAAAAATGCAAAGAATTTGGGATTGATCCACATCCCGTCTTTATTGACTTCAGATCAGCCTACTATAGTACTGACAGAAGGGAGCTGCTTACAGCATTGGCAGAGTTAGACATTTCTTATAAATTTATTGCCTTAGTGAAAGGTACTATGAAAAAAACCCAGAGTGAAATTAAAATACAGAATATGTTGTCAAGTACTGTGATCACAAGAACTTGGAGTAAGACAGGGAGATATATTATCCTGACTTCTGTTTAATGTAGCCTTGGGAAAGGTTCTAAGAGGTGCTAGCATCAATACAAGAGGGACTCTCCTGTATAACTCAGTTCAGGTGCTGGCATAAGCAGATGATATTGGCACAATTGCAAGAATGCCAAGAGAAATGAAAGTAGCCTTTACAAGTCTTGAAAGAGCTATTAGAAAGATACACCTACAGGTAAATCAAGGGAAAACTAAGTCTATACATGCAAGTAAGAAAGATTACCTAAAGGAGCCCCCATCCATAAAAACTGTTTCATATGTTTGATGTTTTGTGTAGTTTCACTTAAAAAGGATTAGAAGTAAACTGTAAGAACAATGTCAAATTTGAGATCCAAAAATAAATATTGTCTGCCAACAATGAATCAAGTGTTTGGAAGGACAGTGCTAACAAACAGTGCTGAAACATTGACATTAACAAAATTTGATGAAAGACAACTCAACATATTTGAAAGAAAGATTTTGAGACAAATTCTTGGACCAGTGGAAGAAAATGGTGTATGGAGGAGGAGACTCAGCTATGAACTGTATAATATGTATACTGAACAAAATATTGTCAGCTACATTATGATTAAAAGGCTAGAATGGGCAGGACATGTTCTGAGAGCAAATAACAAAATTATTAAGAAGCTATTCAGTGTAGTGCCTTACGGAGCCATGAGAGTACAAAAACAAAAGCTAAGGGGAGAGGAAGGTGTCAGAGAGGACATAAGGAAAAGTAGAATTCAAAATTGGAGGGGTTTGGCACTAAATAGGACAGAATGGAATACTCTTCTACAGAAGGCAGAGGCTCACAGAGGGCTGTTGCACCAATGACAATAACAATGAGGCCATTGTTAATTATGCTCCTCTGATATGATGTTATTCTGGAATATGTTTGGCATGTATTTGATTTCTCTCTAGTACAATAGTTGTGTACATTCTTGTTCTGCAGTAGTTTGCCTGTTTTCAAGAAGTGGTCCCTAGTGAACAAGATAGTTTCATAAATGAATAAATATGAAACATTCAGAACATCAAGTGAATTTAATAGGACTTCAACTTTCTAAGGAGACAAGTTATTTTTAGAGCTCATTTTTGAAATCTACAAACGTTTATGCTGTGTGCTGAGCATCCCCAAAAAATGATTCCATATTATAGAAGTGACTGAAACTGTTTATGGTATGACTGCAGCATTGATGATTTGCTTGTTGTGACTCTTAGGCCACAGTGCAGAGATGAGAGTTTCTTTGATAAGTTATTTATATGAATGTCTCATTTTAAGTTTTGCTGAACCCACCAACCCAAAAACTGTCACACTTATTACTTTGAGAGGAACATTTTTTGAATCTTGCTCATGTACACAATTGCCTAGACAGTGGAAATAAATGGAAGTTAACTCATACAATTTTTTTAGTACTTAAAAGGTGTTTGTTTTTGGTGAATCACTCTGCAAGTCTTTTCATAGAACTTTCTGGGCTGGATCCAGTAAATGACTTACAGGTGTTGTAAGCAAATAGGATATTTTTTGGGGGGATTCATGTATTCAACAAAGTTGTCCACATAAGTCTAGAAAAGTAGCAGTCCTTGGGTTGAGCCCTGTTGTACACCACATTTTATTGGCAACTTGCTGGAAAGGAAAATGTTCTTTCTTGCTTCATTTATTGTGTTTGACTCATACTGAAGTGATAACGTCTGCCTGGCATTTTGTTTTAGGTATATTATTGTTGTTGTTTTTTGGGGAAGGAGACCAGACAGCAAGGTCATTGGTCTCATTGGATTAGGGAAGGACAGGGAAGGAAGTCAGCTGTGCCCTTTGAAAGGAACCATCCCAGCATTTGCCTGGAGCAATTCAGGGAAATCACGGAAAACCTAAATCAGGATGGCCGGACGCGGGTTTGAACCATCGTCCTCCCGAATGTGAGTCCAGTGTCTAACCACTGCGCCACCTCGCTCGGTCTTTTTAGGTATGAACATAGTCAGCTAAGTGCTGCATGTCTTACACCTAATTTTTCTAATTTTTTGAGCAGAATTTTATGGCCCAGGACATCAGAGGCTTTGGAAAGGTCTAGGAGAGTACCTGAAGCTATTTTATGTTGACTGAGGTGTTTTAAAGTGAAATCTAAAAACTCAAAAATTTAGCTGTTTGTGTAGATTTAGCTTGTTTAAAGTCATATTGTTGGACAGCAAGGGATGAATATCTATTTATGAAACTTATGAGCTGGTCATAAATTTTTTCTATATTTTTTGAGAAGGAACTTAACTGTGACACAGGTCTGTAGTTTGATATTTTATCAGAAGAACCTTTTTATTGAAGCAGTGAAACTTTTGCTATTTTTCAGATCATCTGAAAAACACCATTTCCTGGAGAGAAGTTCAGATTGTTTCCAATGGTTTTGCTATTTAGTGAGTATATGCTTTTAATATTACATCAGTTACTTCATCAAGGCCACTTGAAATGTTGGTGCTTAATGATTTAATTTAACTTATATTTCATCAGAATATGTTTCATAAACATCCATAGAGCCATCCACACCTACTGGAAAAATGTGGGACTGGTCCTTTGCAGTTAACATGAATAGGATCTTCAGCTGTTGAAGTGAAGTACTCATTAATTTCTGGGTCTGTGAGCTTTTACCTCCTAGTGCTAATGATAGAGTCTTCTTTTTGGTACTGAGCTACAAGTTTATTTCCTTATAATTTTACCTCCTAGTGCTAATGATAGAGTCTTCTTTTTGGTACTGAGCTACAAGTTTATTTCCTTATAATTCAACACATTGATCTCATTCTGTTTTATGACTTTTGCATCAAATTATCGCTCCACATAATTTTTGCCAGTAGGGTTATTCTACCATAGATTCTTTTGTAGGCTTTAGAATAACCTTACAGTTTTTGGGAAATTTCATATTTTTACAACAATACTTATATCAGTAGAAGATGCTACACTAAAATAATAAACAAAGATGTTCTATGAACTCACTTACATGATATCAACATTCTTCTAAATGAAAATGCTTTCCCAATTTTCCATAGCCAGAAATAAGTTAAAAGTTCTAACATTATCTTCATAGAAGATTCTTTCTGCAATTATTCTTTCGAACTGCTATTACCTGTTGTGCCTCAAGAGCACAATGACCTGTGCTCAGTACTCTGCTTGTTGATTTGTTGCTTGTGCCTGAGATGAATATTTTGTCAATGATGGAATTTATATATTCTGTTGACTATGTTTGGCAGCATATTGTTTGGATGACATTGATGATGTGTTGATCACATGTATCAGAGCACCCTAGTACCCCCTTATTTTGAAAGTTCAGTGGTGAACTCGCCAGAAAGCACTAGCACTTGCTTCATATTTAATGTACTGATCCTGTTCAGTAGAATCTTTAGTTTGGTTGTGAAGACTGGCTGATTTCAACCTGGCACTTGTATATGTTAAAAAGTATGAAATGAATATCTGGCAGTTTAGTAATAAGACATCTGAAATCTTTTTCAATTGGGTCAGTACAGTGTTCACTGATGTTACAGAGAATTGTTTGATCTTTCACAAATATGGCAGTACCATCATGTTTGGAGGACTCTTAGCTAAAATGACTTGCTAATGTTTATTCTGGTATTGAGGTTAATTTAATTTTATTTTTTCTTAAATGATGTTCAGTACTGCAGATTATGTCTCCATTTAGTTTATACTAGAGGACTGCTTCCAACATCATAATTTTATTATTGAGTGGTTGAACACTATGGTGTAATAGAAAACAATCTGGGCATTTAGACACATAGTTGAAAAGGTTTCTCATTATTTATCTAATGGCCTTGTGCAGCAATTACACTAAAAATTCTTCAGTGTCTTTGTTGTGTGTGCCTTCTGCTTTCTAGTGGCTATCAACAGGTGAGTTAACTTGTGGAGCTTGTAAAATATGTGCTTCATTCACGTCTGTCCTGTTTGGCTTAATTAAACCATTTCATAATCTGCACGTGATTGTGACAGTCTCTTTTTATATCATGTTTGTTTGTCATGAAGGTCAGCTAATTCTTAAAACCAAATTAATTCCTATATTGTATGTCTTCAAGTTGTGATGCTTAGAAAAGCATTACCTACGCCTTTCCTGAAATACATAAACTCCCTTTTTGTTATAAATTATTCAATATTCTTGGTGTGTTGCATAATAGTATAATTACCCTCAAACGTTAAAAAAAGTTAGTCTTCCTTCTCATGCTTCATGTCTGAACCATTCTTTTAGCTCCTTCAATCCTGTTTCTTTCTATGACCCACATAGGTCACAGAAGATCGTGAATGCAAATTGACTTGGTGTTAGCTGTATTAGGTGCAAATGTTCTACTTGTTCTACATCTACATTTACATAGATACTCCTAAAGCCACTGTAAGGTGCATGTTGGAGGGTACAGAGTACCACTACTTGCCATTTCCCCTCCTGTTCCACTCACAAAGAGAGCAAGGGAAAAACTACTGCCTGTACGCCTCTGTGAAAGCCCTAATTTCTCATATCTTATCTTCATGGTTTTTACACATGAGCTATGTTGCCGGGAGCAGAATTGTTCAGCAGTCAGCCTCAAATGCCAATTCTTTAAATTTTCTCAATAGTGTTTCCAGAAAAAAAAAAAAAAAAAAAAATGCCGTCTTTCCTCCAAGGATTCTCTGTAACACATAAGTTTTGTTCAATTTTGTTTTTGAATTCACAGTTGTGAATAAGGTCTACCATCAGCTGTAGAATGGAATAATGACAATGACAATTTGTGCCACACTGGGAATCATACCCAGATTTCTCACTTTACTGTGAGCAGTCACCTTACCATTTGACCATCCATACACAATCCCGGACTTCCATATGTTGTAGATGCATGGTTGACAGCATATGGAAGTTTGGGTCTGGCCATTAATCGTGCACAGTGTAGCCAAATGGTAAGGCAACCACTCGCAATAAGTGGGAAATCTGAGTTTGAACCCTGGTCTGGCACAAATTTTCATTTTCCTCATTTCATTCTATAGCTGATGGCAGTCCTTTCTCACAAACCTACAGGTAATAAATCTAGCGCCCCTCCTCTGAATTGCTCTGATGTCTTCTTTCAATCTGACCTGGATCCCAAACACTCAAGCAGCATTCAAAAATAGTTTGCACCTGAGTCCTATATGTGGTCTCATCTACAGGTGAACCATTCCTTCCTAAAATTCTCCCAATAAACCGAAGGCAACCATTTGCCTTTCCTACACAGTTTTCATATGCTTGTTCCACCTCATATTGCTTTGCAACATTATGCTCAGATACTTAATCAACTTGACTGTACGAAGCTGGACACTAGTAATACTGTATCCGAACATGACAGGTTTTTTATTCCTACTCATCCGCATTGACTTACATTTTTCCACATTTACAGCTAGCTGCCATTCATTACACCAACTGGAAATTTTACAATATTGCATTGCCTATGTTATTGTGATTATGATGCAAAATTCCTTTGGACAGGCATGCATGTCTCAAGGTACAGGCATTGTGGTGACCACAGCCATTGTGAGACACATTAAATGAATTTCCAATTGTGAGAAAGGAATGCCATCAGCTGTAGAATGAAATGAGAACAATGAAAATTTCTGCCAGACCAGGATTCAAACTCGGATTTCCCACTTATTGCGAGTGGTTGCCTTACAATTTGGCTACATGTGCACGCTTCATGGCCAGACACAAACTTCCACATGCTGTCAACCATGCATCTACAATATATGGAAGTCCGGGACTGGCCTTAAATTGTGTGCATGGATGGCCAAATGGTAAGGTGACTGCACGCAGTAAGTGAGAAATCTGGGTATGATTCCCAGTCTGGCACAAATTTTTATTGTCATTATTCCATTCTACAGCTGATAGTAGTCCTTATTCGCAACTGTTAATTCATTTGAACTGGAAATTTTGACTAAGACATCTTGTATCTCCCTAGAGTAACTCAAGTTTGATACCTTACATTACACCCCAGCATCAACAGCAAACAACTGTAGACTACTGCCCACCCTGTCTTCCAATCATATATGTGTTTAAAGAACAACAGCAGTCCTATCACACTTCCCTGGGGTACTGCTGATGATATTCTTGTCTTTGATGAACATTCACCATCAAGTACAACATACTGAGTTCTATTATTTAAGAAGTTCTCAAGCCACTCAAATATCTGTGTACTTATTCGATATGCTCGTACCTTCATTAACAGCCTGCTATGGTGCACTGTTTCAAATGCTTTCCAGAAATCTAGATATGTGGAATCTGCCTGTTGCCCTTCATCCATAGTTCTCAGTATATCATGTGAGAAAAGGGCAAGCTGAGTTTCACATGAGTAATGCTTTCTAAAACCATGCTGATTCTTGGACATAGGCTGCTTAGCCTCAAGAAAGTTTATTGTATTCGAACTGAAAATGTGTTCAAGGATTCTGCAGCAAACAGAAGTCAGGGATATTAGTCTGTAACTTTGTGGGTCTGTTCTTTTATCTTTCTTATATTCAGGAGTAACCTGCACTTATTTCCAGTCACTTGGGACTTTATTCTGGGTGAGAGATTCATGATAAATGCAATCTAGGTAAGGGTCCAATGCCATAAAGCACTCTTTGTAAAACTGAACTGGGATTCCATCCAGAACAGGTGATTTATTTTTTTCAAATCTTTAAGTGGCTTCTCTATGTCAGGTATGCTTATTCCTACATCATCCACACAGGAGTCTGTCAAATGGTCAAATGACGGTATGTTTGTATTGGTCTCCTGCGTGAATGATTTCTTGAACATGAAATTTGAAACTTCAGCTTTCATTTTGCTATCTTCAACCGCCACACCAGATTTATCAACAAGGGACATAATGGAATCCTTAGACCCACTTAATGATTTTACATACGACCAGAATTTTCTTGGGTTCTCTGCCAGATCATTTGCTTAAATGTGACGGTGGTAGTTGTTGTATGCTTTGCACATGGATCTTTTCACAGATGAAAAAATCTCTACTAACCTTCATTTGTCATTGTTTGTGCATCCCCTTTTGAAAGTACAGAGCAACAGCATCTGCTTCCTCAGCATCTTACAAATTTCATTATTAAACTGTGATGCATCTTTTCCTTCCTTTATCCACTTACGAGGCACATAACTCTCCAGATCATGATTTACAATCTGTTTAAACTTTGCCCATAATTCTTCTACATCCATCTTACTGGTACTAAGTTATGCCCATTCACTGTCTAAGTAAGATGTTAACAACTGCTTATCCGTTCTATCTAGGAGAAACACTCTCCTTGCCTTCTTGACTGATTTATTAACTTTTGTAATCATAATTGCTATAATGACATCGCGATAGCTAATCCCCATTTCTGTACTGACATTGTCGATAAGGTCCAGCCTATTTGTAGCTATAAGGTCAAAGACATTTTCATTGTGGGCTGCTGAGCTAGTTGCTCAAGGCAATTTTCAGGAAATGTGTTCAAAAGTATTTTGTAGGACTGTCTGTCTGCACCCCCTGTATTGAATCCATAGAGATCCCAGTCTATACTCAGCAGGTTAAAGTTGCCTGCAACTAGTATTGCATCATCTAAGTATTTATACGCTATTGACAGTAGGCTTTCTTTGAATGACTCTAGACTGCCACAGCGTAATCAGGTGGCCGGTAAAAACATTCAAAACTTAACTTAGTTCACCTACACCTGTTATATGAAAGCACACAACTTCACTGTCACACTCAACTTCAACCTCAATAGAGACAACATTTATGTCAACTCCTATGGCCTTCAATCTGTCTTTCCAATACACATTCCATGACTCACTCATTATCTCAGAGCTTTCCACTTCAGGTTTCAGATAGCTCTCAGTCCCAAGGATAATTTCAGCGTGAAAACTTTCTTGATGGCAGTAAATTCGGTAACTGTATTATGAATACTTTGACAGTTTACTGATTAGTGACATACAAAAATTTGTGCCAGACTGGAACTAGAATCTGGATTTCCTGCTTATCACAAGTGGTCACCCTACCATTAGCCTATCTGTGCACACCTCCCAGACTGATTCAAACTTCCAGATGTGACACTGTCCATATTCCTATTACATGGTCTTCCACATTCATCACTGAATACTCAAAAATTAATTCTGCATTCCCACATTAGTGAGAATAAGGCTATGGGGAATGAAGACCTATGAATTATCATCTAATGCCAGCCTCAGCATGTAATATTTATATTGATGATGGGTGACAGTCATTAGAAATTAGAATGGAATAAATTTGCTGAATGAAGATAACTTGGCATCAGTTGTATTAGGTGCAGATATTCTACCTGTTGGTGACACATGAAAATTAGTGACAGATCAGGACTCAAACCCGGATTTTCCACTTATCTCGAGCAGTCACCTTATCCATTAGGATGCATGCCTCCCACACCAACCCAAATTTCCATATGCCACACTGACTATCTCCCTACACCACTCACAATAAGTGGGAAAGCCTGTTTTGAGTTCCAGTCTGGTATAATTGTTTATTGTGTCACCAAAAGGTAAAACATCTGCACCTAATACAGCTGATGCCAAGTTATTTGCAATTATTTATTTTGATCTAATTTTGAATGGCTGTCAATCATCATCTGTGTAAATATTACATGCCAAATTGGGCACTAGATGACAATTCGTAGGTCTCATTTCCCAATAGTCTTACTCTTTCTAATTTTAGTTGGTGAGATACTTATATTGGGACATAGTTTGTTATTTGAGGTCTACCACATAGCTTGGCTTTATTATTTCTTCAGATTTATAAAAATGTGATATTCTGAGTGTACAGAATAGTATTTAGTGACTAACAGGAACTAATAAAATACTCTATGTTCACAAAACTCTGTATATGTATGCTTTATATGATTTGCTTTAATTCAACTTATAAAATTAAGAAGAAATTATTCATATTGATTCCAGCCTTTGTACTGAGTGGCTTAGGTAAAAAATTAAGTAATTTATAGCATTTGTAGAGATGAATGAGTGCAACTGAACCATTAGAAACTAGACATATAGTAATGTACATTTTTTTACATTTCTTACAATAATCCAAGTATTTGTAACCTATGATGAAGAACAACAATGTGTTGTAAAGAAAAAAAACCTCATGTGTATAGTACTCACACCTATCATTCTGTTATAAAGAAGATGTGAACTTTAATTTGGCAATACATAAGGCAAACAACTCAAAGAAAAAACTATTTTGTAACTAAATGAATACATATTTTTGAAGAAGGAAAACTGCTCCCATTGTTCTGTGCATTGTTTTTCAAGCTTTCCTTTAGTGTGTAAGCAACAATCTCTCCTGATACCTCCTGGACTCTTTGAATACACTCTCTGAGTTCATGATTTATGTTCGTCTCATTCAGTCTTCTTTCTAGTTGAGGTATGATGAAAGCTTTGGCCAGGTTCTTCCCAAAATCAAGCCTGCTTGTCTGTGGGTTATATGTGGAACAGCAGTATACTATATATGAATTGACAGCATGAATGTCAGGAACTGAGTAAAATATTGCCAGTGGCCATCACTGGTATGCCAACCCCTACAGTAGTTGGTGCATTTCTCATCCAAAAGATCAACTCCTTCCTTTGTGAGGTTATAAAATTCTATCATCTCCTGCAGTTTCTGAGTGATGGTGTCAATAGATACCATAAGATGCATAGATGAAAAAATAATCACTGCCTTGTTCTTTTCCTGCACGAATCACACTGTCTTATCCTTTATAAATCCAAATATACATGAACCTACTTCTCTGAATTTACTGAAGAAGATTTAACCTGGTATGTCTCTCCTATTTTGCCTCTTTATCCCTACATAAATCAATCCCTTGGTCTTAATCACATCCACAAGTTCTACAGAAGAAAACCAATTGTCCCCTGTGACATTTCTATTTGTTCCTTGTGTAAGCACTGATTGGCATGTTACAGATTGTGCTGATTTTGAGAACTTTTGTTCTTTTCTGAAAGTGTATCTCTATCAGAATTTATAAAGCATAGATATATCTGCTGCTAAATTTCTAGCATCTGAAAGACACACTAGTTTTGTGCTGTATTTGGCAAGTTTCTTAGGGATGTATAATTTGAACTTGCTCTAACCACAAAACCTTATCAGTATCTCATTAACACTTGATGAGGTACCAATCATATACACAACTTGGAAATAATGCACAAACTTTAAACATAGTTCCAAAATTGGAGCCTTAGGATCTGGTTTCTTCCTCTCTCCACTACTAGTGGAATTGTTAAAGAATAGCATTGAAGGAAATGTAATGAAGCAAAGTTCAATCATTACTAACCAAAAACCACCTATACCAGAACCATTTGTTGCAAAATCTGCCCTACCGCTGTCATGATTCAACTTGAATGTTGCAGAATACAGTAAAAGGACCAACAAAGTGTAGAACTCTGTAGTGTCTATGTCACACATGGTCCAACATACTATTTCTTGTAGCATTTCTTCTGAAAAATAGGAAGTTCAAACCTCCTGAGGTTCAGCTGAATTTCCTAGTGTACATGATTGACCCTTTGTACCTGTCAACTGAAGAACAATATCGTGTTTTTATGTACTGCTTCTGTGGTGTCACCGCCAGACACCACACTTGCTAGGTGATAGCCTTTAAATCGGCCGCGGTCTAGTAGTATACGTAGGACCCGCGTGTCGCCACTATCAGTGATTGCAGACTGAGCGCCGCCACACGGCAGGTCTAGAGAGACTTCCTAGCACTCACCCCAGTTGTACAGCCGACTTTGCTAGCGATGGTTCACTGACTTCTACGCTCACATTTGCCGAGACGATAGTTAGCATAGCCTTCAGCTACATTATTTGCTACGACCTAGCAAGGCGCCAGTATCTGTACTATTGATATTGTGAATCATGTACCATAAAGAGAGACGTTCTCCATTAATGGATTAAAGTTAACTATTCCACCAGCTATGTCCGTTTTTCTCAATTCTAATTCCCTTGTCATGTTCCAGACCTCACGCCAGCCTGCGTGAGCTAAAACGCGTGCATTTTGGCCTCCTTTACTAACATGGTTGGCTGTCCTGCCAACCACAACAGCTTCTTTCGATAAAAGGTTCACGAGATGACTTAAACCCATTTTTTCCACAATATATCTTACATGAAGATTGCTAACTGCAACATCTTCCCTTTCTCCCTTTCATCACCAGAAATTTCAGAATATGAATTATTATCACATATCTCCATACAGAAGTCTTCCTCAGACCTATCAAAATCACTCGCTTGATTTAGACATGATTGTATTACAGAACTGAAGTGTGAATCACTTGGACAAATCCTGCTATGCATGAGCTTAGCTTCATTCTATATAATGTAGACCGTGAGGTGCATCACACAGACCAAAAGTGCTAATAATAATGCTACAGTTCTCATTTGGTAACAGCTGGAAACAAACTGAAACCTCAACAGCTCTCAAGGATATTAGTGCATCAAGTAGACAGAAACAAATTGCAGCAAACACAAAAAAGGTGACAACAGACAACTTCAGTTTTAGTGATAGGTGTATGAGAAGACACCTGACAAGTTAAAGGTTAAGTTTCAAGCATTCAGTGATGAATATAGGAGACTATGGTATAGGGATGTTGACATTGTGACGTATGGAAGTTTGGGTCAGTCCAGGAGGCATGCACAGATAGCCTAATGATAGGCAACTGCTCGCGATAAGTGGAAATCCAGGTTTGAGTCCTGGCCCAGCACAGATTTTTATATGTCACGAAGAGGTAGGCCATCTGCACCTAATACACTTGATGCCAAGTTTTTCACATTCAGTGAATTTATTTTGATCTAACTTTGAATGACAGTCAGTGATAATTAATGTAAATAACTCATATACAGAAGCTAAGGAATTTTGGAAACCCATGAAACAACACAAGATCTAGTAATAATGTGCATACTAGAAGGTGCTCTAATTATGTTGTGACATGTGACACAGTGATATGTATACAATGTATGCCACAAAACTGGCCATTGGCTACATATGGCACCTACTGTGTGTGACGTCTCTTCACCAGTGACATACAAAATGTTAGTGTTTAATGTGATACCCTTGCTTGGCAATTCAGGCTGCCAGAATGGGTCCCCAGACTGCAGATCAAGCCTTCAAGCATGACTTGTGGTAGCACCATCAATTGCTGAATAAGTGCTGTCTTAAGATAGTAACTGTTGGTAGCATTGTGGCTGCAATCCTACAGTGTAGAGCATGTCATGCTCTGTTACATTTTAGTGCTGAGAGTGAGCAGTCCACTCTGAAAGTCGGATGTCCTCATGTTGCAGGAACTCATCCACAATGTGAACCATGTGTGGTCAGGCATTATAAATCATCATTTGGAATCCAGATCCTTGTGTACAATGAAAAAAGGCAAACACCATTTCAGGACAGCACTACCATCAATAGTCCATCTACTATCTGGGTGGTAACGTGCTTGCCTTCCATGCAGTGGGCCTGGGTTTGATTCCTGGCTGGTTTGGAGATTTTCTCCACTCATGGACTGGGTGTTGTGTTATCCTCCTCATCATTTCATCCTCATCACCAGTGCGCATGTCACTCAGTGTGGCATCAACTGAAATAAGACTTGCATTTGGTGGCTGAACTTCCCCGAATGGGGCCTCCCAGCCAACAGTGCCATATGCTCATTTCATTTCTCATTTTATTTCACTACCATAAATCACACTACACATAGATGTTTAGTCTCCTGATACAATGTTGCCTCAAACGGGACCACTGATGCTACCATATTTATCCTGTTGCATGATATAAGTGTAAAATGTCCTAAATGAGAGGTGAACTGATATCTAGATTCACTCATCAAACTAAACCACAATTTGTGAGTGAATGCCAATACACTTCACAAAACTTATACACTGACAGTAAACAGTTGCTAATCTGATTGCCAGTGCTTATGGTTAACAAATAACTTGTCCATAAATTTCCTGTAATTGTTACATCCTCCAGCTATATTTAATGGTGAAAGATAAAGGAAACTGTAGAAACACCAACCAGACAGAAAGAAAGGAGCTAATAACACTTACTGAGATTACACAAACTGCGGCATTAGGTCCAGAATCAATATGCAGTGGAGTGTGAACTGATATGACACTTCCTGGAAGATGCTGCTGCAGAGTGAAATATTTGTTCTGGAAACAATCCTCCAGAATGTGGCTAAGCCATGTCTCTTAAATATCCTTTCCTCCTGGAGTGCTAGTCTCAAAAGTTTCGCAGGAAAACTTCTTTAGAGATGAGGTACGGGTGGAAGTAAGGCTCTGAAGACAGTCATGAGTCATGTTTGGATATATCACTCATTAAAGCAACTGTCAATGAAAGGCAAAGGTCATATGTTCAAGTCTCAATGTGGCACACAGTTTTAATCTGCCAGTGAGTTTCAAACTGTACTATATAATAATAACCATAAAAGAGGACCAGTACAGAGCTCAACTAAGAGACTACTCCTTTCGATCAGCTGTGTAGAGCTTCACACTGTAAAGTTTTGCAACATACCACATACAAAATAATCTGATATAAAAATATAGATAGGAACCATCGACCCCCCCATGAACCATGGACCTTTCTGTTGATGGGGAAGCTTGCATGCCTCAGCGATACAGATAGCCGTACTGTAGGTTCAACCACAACAGAGGGGTATCTGTTGAGAGGCCAGACAAATGTGTGGTTCCTGAAGAGGGGCAGCAGCCTTTTCAGTAGTTGCAGGGGCAACAGTCTGGATGACTGACTGATCTGGCTTTGTAACATTAACCAAAACGGCCTTGTTGTGCTGGTACTGCGAACGGCTGAAAGCAAGGAGAAACTACAGCCGTAATTTTTCCTGAGGGCATGCAGTTTTACTGTATGATTAAATGATGATGGCGTCCTCTTGGGTAAAATATTCCGGAGGTAAAATAGTCCCCCATTCGGATCTCCGGGCAGGGACTACTCAAGAGGATGTCGTTATCAGGATAAAGAAAACTGGCGTTCTACGGATCGGAGAGTGGAATGTCAGATCCCTTAATGGGGCATGTAGGTTAGAAAATTTAAAAAGGGAAATGGATAGGTTAAAGTTAGATATAGTGGGAATTAGTGAAGTTCGGTGGCAGGAGGAACAAGACTTCTGGTCAGGTGACTACAGGGTTATAAACACAAAAATCAAATAGGGGTAATGCAGGAGTAGGTTTAATAATGAATAGGAAAATAAGAATGCTGGTAAGCTACTACAAACAGCATAGTGAACACATTATTGTGGCCAAGATAGATACGAAGCCCACACCTACTACAGTAGTACAAGTTTATATGCCAACTAGCTCTGCAGATGACGAAGAAATTGATGAAATGTATGATCAAATAAAAGAAATTATTCAGATAGTGAAGGGAGATGAAAATTTAATAGTCATGGGTGACTGGAATTCGGTAGTAGGAAAAGGGAGAGAAGGAAACATAGTAGGTGATTATGGACTGGGGCAAAGAAATGAAAGAGGAAGCCGCCTGCTAGAATTTTGCACAGAGCACAACTTAATCATAGGTAACACTTGGTTCAAGAATCATAAAAGAAGGCTGTATACATGGAAGAAGCCTGGAGATACTAAAAGGTATCAGATAGAGTATATAATGGTAAGACAGAGATTTAGGAACCAGGTTCTAAATTGTCAGACATCCAGGAGCAGCTGTGGACTCTGACCACAATCTATTGGTTATGACATGTAGATTAAAACTGAAGAAACTGCAAAAAGGAGGGAATTTAAGGAGATGGGACATGGATAAACTAAAAGAACCAGAGGTTGTACAGACTTTCAGGGAGAGCATAAGGGAGCAATTGACAGGAATGGAGGAAAGAAATACAGTAGAAGAAAAATGGGTAGCTTTGAGGGATGAGAAGTATTGAAGGCAGCAGAGGATCAAGTAGGTAAAAAGAAGAGGGCTAGTAGAAATCCTTGGGTGACAGAAGAAATATTGAATTTAATTGATGAATAGAGAAAATATAAAAATGCAGTAAATGAAGCAGGCAAAAAGGAATACAGACATCTCAAAAATGATATCGACAGGAAGTGCAAAATGGCTAAGCAGGGATGGCTAGAGGACAAATGTAAGGATGTAGAGGCTTATCTCACTAGGGGTAAGACAGATACTGCCTACAGGAAAATTAAAGAGACCTTTGGAGATAAGAGAAACACTTATATGAACATCAAGAGCTCAGATGGAAACCCAGTTCTAAGCAAAGAAGGGAAAGCAGAAAGGTGGCAGGAGTATATAGAGGGTCTATACAAGGGTGATGTTCTTGAGGACAATATTATGGAAATGGAAGAGGATGTAGATGAAGACGAAATGGGAGATATGATACTGCGTGTAGTGTTTGACAGAGCACTGAAACACCTGAGTCGAAACACGGCCCCTGTAGTAGACAACATTCCATTGGAATTACTGACGGTCTTGGGAGAGCCAGTCCTGACAAAACTCTACCATCTGTTGAGCAAGATGTATGAGACAGGCGAAATACTCTCAGACTTCAAGAAGAATATAATAATTACAATCCCAAAGAAAGCAGGTGTTGACAGATGTGAAAATTACCGAACTATCAGTTTAATAAGTCACAGCTGCAAAATACTAACGCAAATTCTTTACAGACGAATGGAAAAACTAGTAGAAGCCAACCTCGAGGAAGATCAGTTTGGATTCCGTAGAAATGTTGGAACACGTGAGGCAATACTGACCCTACAACTTATCTTAGAAGCTAGATTAAGGGAAGGCAAACCTATGTTTCTAGCATTTGTAGACTTAGAGAAAGCTTTTGACAATGTTGACTGGAATACTCTCTTTCAAATTCGGAGGTTGGAAGAGGTAAAATATAGGGAGCGAAAGGCTATTTACAATTTGAACAGAAACCAGATGGCAGTTATAAGAGTTGAGGGACATGAAAGGGAAGCAGTGGTTGGGAAGGGAGTGAGACAGGGTTGTAGTCTCTCCCCGATGTTATTCAATCTGTATATTGAGCAAGCAGTAAAGGAAACAAAAGAAAAATTTGGAGTAGGTATTAAAATCCATGGAGAAGAAATAAAAACTTTGAGATTCGCCGATGACATCGTAATTCTGTCAGAAACAGCAAAGGACTTGGAAGAGCAGTTGAACGGAATGGATAGTGTCTTGAAAGGAGGATATAAGATGAACATCAACAAGAGCAAAACGAGGATGATGGAATGTAGTCAAATTAAGTCTGGTAATGCTGAGGGAATTAGATTAGGAAATGAGACACTTAAAGTAGTAAATGAGTTTTGCTATTTGGGGAGCAAAATAACTGATGATGGTCGAAGTAGAGAGGATATAAAATGTAGACTGGTAATGGCAAGGAAAGCGTTTCTGAAGAAGAGAAATTTGTTAACATCGAGTATAGATTTAAGTCTCAGGAAGTCATTTCTGAAAGTATTTTTATGGAGTGTAGCCATGTATGGAAGTGAAACATGGACGATAACTAGTTTGGACAAGAAGAGAATAGAAGCTTTTGAAATGTGGTGATACAGAAGAATGCTGAAGATTAGATGGGTAGACCACATAACTAATGAGGAAGTATTGTATAGGATTGGGGAGAAGAGAAGTTTGTGGCACAACTTGACCAGAAGAAGGGATCGGTTGGTAGGACATTTTCTGAGGCATCAAGGGATCACCAATTTAGTATTGGAGGGCAGCATGGAGGGTAAAAATCGTAGAGGGAGACAAAGAGATGACTACACTAAGCAGATTCAGAAGGATGTGGGTTGCAGTGGGTTCTGGGAGATGAAGAAGCTCGCACAGGATAGAGTAGCATGGAGAGCTGCATCAAACCAGTCTCAGGACTGAAGACCACAACAACAACAGGAACCATTGACATGAAAAGAACTCATTATGCTACCTTATAATAAAAAAAAACAGTTAAACTGAAAGCTGTGAATATACTCTAACAGATAAATATAAGACATTTTACTGTGCAATATATACTTAATTAAGAATGTTAAAAATCCTCTCCTCTTTAGTGAAAAGGAAATAGCAAGAAAACATTTGGTATACTTCTGCAACCAAGGAGCATGATGCTACTGCTGTTGGCACTGGTGAACTGTATCAACTGGATAATTATTATGCAAAGGAGTATGTATTCAAATAATGGTAGAAATACTTCCATACATTTCAAATGGGAGCATAAATTCATATTCCAGGAACAAATATTAACTGTTTCATGAGAAACTGTGACTATTACAGATTTATTTTAGATGTCTAGCTGCTCCTGAAGTAATATTGTGTGTATAGTTGTGATATAAAAGCCAATGTGATACAGATCCTCAACAAGCAAATATTTGATTTCTATTTCTAGTTTTAGCTAGTCACTTGCTGCATTGCTGTGATCTCTAACAAATTTTGTCAATTTTAGATCTGGTACATGTGCTGGTGCCAGGCCACTCCTGTTCACATGCTTGCTGACAGAAATGCTCTTCAGCTCCCAAATAAGTACAGAATAAGTTGAGTAACTATGTACTACTAAATTCAGGAATGCTTAATAATAATTTCAATGAGCTTCACAAGGCTTTCATTTGTTTCCATATTAATTACACATCAGTATTATTATCAGTTATTTCACAAAATTGTTCTATTTGAAGATGAATGAAAAGGAAATATTCTAGGATCCAATATGAACAATAGACTGAGTATTACACAAGCGAATGTCTTTTTGTATGTGTTTCACAAACTTTTATTGTTCACGACATAGTTTTCGTGTTTTAAGTTCATTTTCTAGTGCTACACTACAAAATGCATTTAAAAACTTGCACCTATCTCACATAAAATAATAGTTTGTGAAACATATTCAAAACAGCACTTTCTTGTATAATGATGACAATGTTTCATGAATAACTTACATGGTGTCAATACAAACTTACAATAAAGATGGCATGCCCCAGATTTCTATTATTAGGTCCGTACCCAAACTTTTCATTAATTTCTTGAAAGGTTTAGTTTAGTTTACTGTTTTTTGTCAATAGATCATATTTTTCAATGTTATTAGACATAAAAAAATTCTGTGATAATAGTTCACAGATAATACACAGTAATACACAGTGAAGATACATACTTATAGCTTGCATTAATTTACATAACAGAATACCAATTTTATGGAAAGTCCACAGAGTTACATGTTTTTGCTATACTGCTGGATAGACTAATATATTCAGAAAAACTGAAAACAAATTTTTAGACCAGATGTGTTGACCATATTGCAGAAAATAATTAAACATAGTGAAAATGCATTTCAAACATATTTGAACCAATACACTTAGTCCATCTTTTCCTTCTGTATTTTCAGTATTACACTATGTTTTCCATTTTCCTTCTTTCAGGAAATTTGTTCCCACATGAAAGCAGAAGTGTTTTACTCCATTTCCAACTTTACATTTGTATTTGTCCTATGGATTTGCGTGCTAGTACTTCTTCACTTTATACCAACAGACAGAGAAGAGATGTTTCTTCAGCTTTCTTTCGAAGTGCTCAGTTGCTTTATGCTGTTTGGCATTCTGTGTTTGTAAAGTCCCTAACTGTCATTTTAGATCTTTTACTGCACATATAATAATTTTATATGTGCAGTAATAATAAATTTTCCCTCCCCCCATGAACCATGGACCTTGCCGTTGGTGGGGAGGCTTGCGTGCCTCAGCGATACAGATGGCCGTACCGTAGGTGCAACCACAACGAAGGGGTATCTGTTGAGAGGCCAGACAAACGTGTGGTTCCTGAAGAGGGGCAGCAGCCTTTTCAGTAGTTGCAGGGGCAACAGTCTGGATGATTGACTGATCTGGCCTTGCAACATTAACCAAAACGGCCTTGCTGTGCTGGTACTGCGAACGACTGAAAGCAAGGGGAAACTACAGCCGTAATTTTTCCCGAGGACATGCAGCTTTACTGTATGATTAAATGATGATGGCATCCTCTTGGGTAAAATATTCCGGAGGTAAAATAGTCCCCCATTCGGATCTCCGGGCGGGGACTACTCAGGAGGATGTCGTTATCAGGAGAAAGAAAACTGGCGTTCTACGGATCGGAGCGTGGAATGTCAGATCCCTTAATCGGGCAGGTAGGTTAGAAAATTTAAAAAGGGAAATGGATAGGTTAAAGTTAGATATAGTGGGAATTAGTGAAGTTCGGTGGCAGGAGGAACAAGACTTCTGGTCAGGTGACTACAGGGTTATAAACACAAAATCAAATAGGGGTAATGCAGGAGTAGGTTTAATAATGAATAGGAAAATAGGAATGCGGGTAAGCTACTACAAACAGCATAGTGAATGCATTATTGTGGCCAAGATAGATACGAAGCCCACACCTACTACAGTAGTACAAGTTTATATGCCAACTAGCTCTGCAGATGATGAAGAAATTGAAGAAATGTACGATGAAATAAAAGAAATTATTCAGATAGTGAAGGGAGACGAAAATTTAATAGTAATGGGTGACTGGAATTCGAGTGTGGGAAAAGGGAGAGAAGGAAACATAGTAGGTGAATATGGATTGGGGCTAAGAAATGAAAGAGGAAGCCGCCTAGTAGAATTTTGCACAGAGTACAACTTAATCATAGCTAACACTTGGTTTAAGAATCATGAAAGAAGGTTGTATACGTGGAAGAACCCTGGAGATACTAAAAGGTATCAGATAGATTATATAATGGTAAGACAGAGATTTAGGAACCAGGTTTTAAATTGTAAGACATTTCCAGGGGCAAATGTGGACTCTGACCACAATCTATTGGTTATGACCTGTAGATTAAAACTGAAGAAACTGCAAAAATGTGGGAAATTAAGGAGATGGGACCTGGATAAACTGAAAGAACCAGAGGTTGTACAGAGTTTCAGAGAGAGCATAAGGGAACAATTGACAGGAATAGGGGAAAGAAATACAGTAGAAGAAGAATGGGTAGCTCTGAGGGATGTAGTAGTGAAGGCAGAAGAGGATAAAGTAGGTACAAAGACGAGGGCTGCTAGAAATCCTTGGGTAACAGAAGAGATATTGAATTTAATTGATGAAAGGAGAAAATATAAAAATGCAGTAAATGAAGCGGGCAAAAAGGAATACAAACGTCTCAAAAATGAGATCGACAGGAAGTGCAAAATGGCTAAACAGGGATGGCTAGAGGACAAATGTAAGGATGTAGAAGCTTATCTCACTAGGGGTAAGATAGATACTGCCTACAGGAAAATTAAAGAGACCTTTGGAGAGAAGATAACCATGTGTATGAATATCAAGAGCTCAGATGGCAGCCCAGTTCTAAGCAAAGAAGGGAAGGCAGAAAGGTGGAAGGAGTGTATAGAAGGTTTATACAAGGGCGATGTACTTGAGGACAATATTATGGAAATAGAAGAGGATGTAGATGAAGATGAAATGGGAGATACGATACTGCGTGAAGAGTTTGACAGAGCACTGAAAGACCTGAGTCGAAACAAGGCCCCCGGAATAGACAACATTCCATTAGAACTACTGACGGCCTTGGGAGAGCCAGTCATGACAAAACTCTACCAGCTGGTGAGCAAGATGTATGAGACAGGCGAAATACTCTCAGACTTCAAGAAGAATATAATAATTCCAATCCCAAAGAAAGCAGGTGCTGACAGATGTGAAAATTACCGAACTATCAGTTTAATAAGCCACGGCTGCCAAATACTAATGTGAATTCTTTACAGACGAATGGAAAAACTGGTAGATGCAGACCTCGGGGAGGATCAGTTTGGATTCCGTCGAAATGTTGGAACACGTGAGGCAATACTGACCTTACGACTTATCTTAGAAGAAAGATTAAGAAAAGGCAAACCTACGTTTCTAGCATTTGTAAACTTAGAGAAAGCTTTTGACAATGTTGACTGGAATACTCTTTTTCAAATTCTAAAGGTGGCAGGGGTAAAATACAGGGAGCGAAAGGCTATTTATAATTTGTACAGAAACCAGATGGCAGTAATAAGAGTCGAGGGGCATGAAAGGGAAGCAGTGGTTGGGAAAGGAGTGAGACAGGGTTGTAGCCTATCCCCGATGTTATTCAATCTGTATATTGAGCAAGCAGTAAAGGAAACAAAAGAAAAATTTGGAGTAGGTATTAAAATTCATGGAGACGAAGTAAAAACTTTGAGGTTCGCCGATGACATTGTAATTCTGTCAGAGACGGCAAAGGACTTGGAAGAGCAGTTGAACGGAATGGACAGTGTCTTGAAAGGAGGATATAAGATGAACATTAACAAAAGCAAAACGAGGATAATGGAATGTAGTCAAATTAAATCGGGTGATGCTGAGGGAATTAGATTAGGAAATGAGACACTTAAAGTAGTAAAGGAGTTTTGCTATTTAGGAAGTAAAATAACTGATGATGGTTGAAGTAGAGAGGATATAAAATGTAGACTGGCAATGGCAAGGAAAGCGTTTCTGAAGAAGAGAAATTTGTTAACATCGAACATAGATTTATGTATCAGGAAGTCGTTTCTGAAAGTATTTGTTTGGAGTGTAGCCATGTATGGAAGTGAAACATGGACGATAACTAGTTTGGACAAGAAGAGAATAGAAGCTTTTGAAATGTGGTGCTACAGAAAAATACTGAAGAGAAGGTGGATAGATCACGTAACTAATGAGGAGGTATTAAATAGGATTGGGGAGAAGAGAAGTTTGTGGCACAACCTGACTAGAAGAAGGGATCGGTTGGTAGGACATGTTTTGAGGCATCAAGGGATCACAAATTTAGAATTGGAGGGCAGCGTGGAGGGTAAAAATCGTAGAGGGAGACCGAGAGATGAGTACACTAAGCAGATTCAGAAGGATGTAGGTTGCAGTAGGTACTGGGAGATGAAGCAGCTTGCACAGGATAGAGTAGCATGGAGAGCTGCATCAAACCAGTCTCAGGACTGAAGACAACAACAACATAATAATTTTCTATAGTTCTTATGTTGTGGTCATGAAAACCTCTTTTTAGAGGTGGTGTATATGTACAAACTTGATACAGTTAATATTTTAAATTCTTTGAATTTGTTTTTGCAGAATTCTCATGGTGTTAGTTTTGATGCCTATCTAATGATTTTCTTTTGAAGTTTTAAGATTATCTGCATGTGTACTTCTGCTGCTCCTCCCCATACTGGTATACAGTGCAGTATGTGCAGGAAGACAAGTCCATAATACATATTTAGCAAGGTTTCTGTGTCCATTGTATAGTACATTTTTTCACTGAGAAAATATTTGTACTTATTTTTGAACAGATCTTAATAATGTGGTTTTCCCATGTTAGAAATTTGCACACAACTGGAATGAGATGACATTCTACACAGGAGGCAATATTAGATTGAGAACTCTAACTTAAAACAGTTATGGAAGCTTTTTGGATCGTTCTCTCAAAACTCTCCTGCATTGCCTTTAAACATTTCTTGTGCTTCACCTTCTAAACCTTACAAAGCTATGACATAAAGTCAGGCAGGAGGAATGTGGCCATGGTGAACCATATACGTAGTCTGTAGAAAGGTCGCTAGCTAATAAATCATTAACTGAGTACAAAATGACTTTAACGATCCAAAATGACATGTTTCAGCATATGCCACCATCAGATAATCTGTCAAAAATAGAACATTACATACAACTAACTGTACATGAAATAATAAAAAAATTACAAAACCAATATGCACAATTCTTCTATATGTGTAGACAAAAGGCACATACCCTGACACTGAAGGTAGCCAGTGGACCTGTTAGTTACATGATATTAATGTAACCAATATGAAGAGAATGAACAAGATTCCTCAGTGGTGTTCAAAGTAAATAAATTTTAACACCAGATGGCATTACAGGAATTGATACAGGATATTACAGTTCCACCTAGCTTGGTGAAAATTTTATTACGAATAGCAGTAATTCAGTACAGGACTTCAAATTTATAATAGAAAGAGCCAAAAATACTGAGAGCAAATGATTTTTTGTAAATAGTTTGTCGTTAGATGACATTGTGCAAATTCCATAGTATTTCCTCGGAGAAACTGTCCGACATCTTTCTTCATGTCGTTGAAATTTCCTGGTGGCTAGGTGTGACTGATGGTATCTGCACACTGACACCCCATATATAGAACATGTGCACATTCTTCACACATGTTCTATATACGGGGCATCGATATGCAGATACCATCAGTCCTACGTAGCTACCAGCAAGGTTCAACCACCTGAAGTGTCGGACGGTTGCTCCTAAGAAATATTGTGGAATGTGCACAACATCATCTGGGGACAAACTTGTGAAGACTATTTACTATATATCCGCTTGGAAAGCTTGAACTGTCACAAAAGATTTTTTATTTTTAAAAGTAAAGATTGATTATAAGATGCCAATTTATGTTTTGCACATACAGTAACATTGCTCTAAACCATTGCAGTTTTTACATATAATGCATGCCAAATGTAAAATACACAAGTGCTAACAGCCAAAAAGAACAAAAACATAATCCATAAAAATGGCGGATGTAATAACTGTGACCTAAACAAGGCCATAGTATCTATGTGTGGGATGAGAGAATCCAATGTAACAATACATTAAGTCAAATATCTAGCATGCTTGGTCAAGAAAAATAATCATATAACACTGAACAATTCAATGTGTCATAGCAGATGAACTGTCAATATCATTGTTGATATTTGTACTAGTCTAGTGAGTGCACAGGTGCTTTATAGCAACACAATTTGAGTAGTTACGGTGAAACATACAAGCAAAGCTACATACAAGCAAAGCAACACATAGCAGTCGTATACCACTTGTCAAAGGGTAAAAAACAAGTATTCTAGTCCATTATAAGGTAATATGTTCAAAAAGTAGAATTTAATATCAATAATAAAACAATAGGCATCAGGGCATTGGGAGGAGGGCGGAGGGGGGGGGGGGAGGGTGAGAAGAGAAGGGTTGGGGGAAAGAGAGAAGGGGTGGATGGATATGTTGTTGGGAGTGGGCAGAAAATATGCAAAATACAAAGGCTTTTATACCAAGAGTTAGTGAATGCTACTAATGAAAAGACTCCAAAATTCTTACTTTTACATTAGCAGTAAGTGAGTACTGCAGGTAACCAAAGTTCTGTGAGGCATACCACAAAAGTGTGGTACATAAGTTATAGCAAATAAAAACATCTAGCATTGCCATGCTAACACAGTGAAGCATACAGGTATCAGAGTACACTTACAGTAAAATGCTGATTTGTATGAAATGGTTACAGGGGAAAAGGAAAACAAATCACAATAGAAGAAGTAGGAGAGACATCCCAATGGCAGGGGGGATAAGGCATAGCTAAAAGCAAGCATTTCCAAGATAGGTTTACATGTGCAATACAAAGGCAGTGACAATAAAGTAGAACCAGAATTGTATCTCCAGTAGATCCTTGTAAATGTCAAAAAAAAAAAAAACATTTGTGACTTGAAGTAATTTGTTCATTCAGAGCATTCTGAGGGTTTTTCAAATTATGTACATAGATTTCAAGTAAGTCTAAGTATAAGCCTTTAGATTCACTGTGCAAGATGGACACTGGACTTTCAATATGCTTTATAACCATCTTGTTACAAATAACATACTGTCAAAATCGCAGTTCAGATTTCTAAAGGGGTCTGATAATGAGAAGGCTCTACACTTTAAGTGAAAATGTGCTTAATTCATTAGACAAACAAATTGTAGGCCACTGGTATATTTTGTGATCTGTCAAAGGAATTTGACTGTGTAAATCACAATATCCTTTTAAGTAAATTACACTCCTGGAAATTGAAATAAGAACACCATGAATTCATTGTCCCAGGAAGGGGAAACTTTATTGACACATTCCTGGGGTCAGATACATCACATGATCACACTGACAGAACCACAGGCACATAGACACAGGCAACAGAGCATGCACAATGTCGGCACTAGTACAGTGTATATCCACCTTTCGCAGCAATGCTGGCTGCTATTCTCCCATGGAGACGATCGTAGAGATGCTGGATGTAGTCCTGTGGAACGGCTTGCCATGCCATTTCCACCTGGCGCCTCAGTTGGACCAGCTTTCGTGCTGGACGTGCAGACCGCGTGAGACGACGCTTCATCCAGTCCCAAACATGCTCAATGGGAGACAGATCCGAAGATCTTGCTGGCCAGGGTAGTTGACTTACACCTTCTAGAGCACGTTGGGTGGCATGGGATACATGTGGACGTACATTGTCCTGTTGGAACAGCAAGTTCCCTTGCCGGTCTAGGAATGGTAGAACGATGGGTTCGATGACGGTTTGGATGTACCATGCACTATTCAGTGTCCCCTCGACGATCACCAGAGGTGTACGGCCAGTGTAGGAGATCGCTCCCCACACCATGATGCCGGGTGTTGGCCCTGTGTGCCTCGGTCGTATGCAGTCCTGATTGTGGCGCTCACCTGCACGGCGCCAAACACGCATACGACCATCATTGGCACCAAGGCAGAAGCGACTCTCATCGCTGAAGACGACACGTCTCCATTCGTCCCTCCATTCACGCCTGTCGCGACACCACTGGAGGCGCGCTGCACGATGTTGGGGCGTGAGCGGAAGATGGCCTAACGGTGTGCGGGACCGTAGCCCAGCTTCATGGAGACGGTTGCGAATGGTCCTCGCCGATACCCCAGGAGCAACAGTGTCCCTAATTTGCTGGGAAGTGGCGGTGCGGTCCCCTACGGCACTGCGTAGGATCCTACGGTCCTGGCGTGCATCCGTGCGTCGCTGCGGTCCGGTCCCAGATCGACGGGCACGTGCACCTTCCGCCGACCACTGGCGACAACATCGATGTACTGTGGAGACCTCACGCCCCACGTGTTGAGCAATTCGGCGGTACGTCCACCCAGCCTCCCGCATGCCCACTATACGCCCTCGCTCAAAGTCCGTCAACTGCACATACGGTTCACGTCCACGCTGTCGCGGCATGCTACCAGTGTTAAAGACTGCGATGGAGCTCCGTATGCCACGGCAAACTGGCTGACACTGACGGCGGCGGTGCACAAGTGCTGCGCAGCTAGCGCCATTCGACGGCCAACACCGCGGTTCCTGGTGTGTCCGCTGTGCCGTGCGTGTGATCATTGCTTGTACAGCCCTCTCGCAGTGTCCGGAGCAAGTATGGTGGGTCTGACACACCGGTGTCAATGTGTTCTTTTTTCCATTTCCAGGAGTGTAGAATATTATGGGGTAACATGAAATGCTACAAAATGGTTCGAATCTTGTATCTCTGGCAGGAAACATACGGTGTTATTAGGAAAGAGCCATGTATTATGCCATCAGACTTCATCCAACAGTGAACTAATTACATGTGTGGTCCCACATGGTTCCATCTTAGGGCCCTTACTTTTTCTTGTGTATATCAATGAGGACATTAATCACTGGCTCCTAGCCAATTCTTTGGCACTAGACTTTGAAAAAACACACTACATGCAGTTCAGAACTTGTATGGGGTGTCTCACGAGTTTTTTAAAAATAATGTTGTGGTAGTTCTATTATATGTTTATGACCTTATAAATAAAAAAATTATTTTAAATTCAGTGTTTGCAAAATGATTCTTTCACATAGTGTTCATTAAAAAAATGAAGATCATTCCACTTGGAACCTGTGGAATGTACATTAGCCTATTTGTTTGAGTTGTAAATATTTGTCACGTATTATTGTTTTTCTGACATGTTCTACATCCTGGAGGACTTCTTCATGGATCAGTTGGAATAAAAGTAAATCTAACCTAATCTAATCTAATCCAGAGGATTGGCTCTGAGCACTATTGGACTTAACTCTTGAGGTCATCAGTGCCCTAGAACTTTTTCAAACCAGGAATCAATACAAGAAATAAGAATAATCTTCACAAGGATTTAAAGTCACTTACTTTTGTACAAAAAGGGGTGCATTATTCAGGAACACACATTTTCCATAATTTTCCAGTAGCCATAAAAAGTTTAACAACCAATGAAATTCAGTTTAAGAGAAGCCTAAAGGATTTATTGGTGGCTAACTCCTTCCACTCCATTGATGAATTTGTCAGTAGAACCAATCTAACTTCTGCACCATTTCAGTGCAGTAATGTGTTCATTGTAAATAAGTATTAGAACTACTTAAACCTAACTAACCTAAGGATATCACACACATCCATGCCCGAGGCAGGATTCAAACCTGTGACCGTAGCGGTCGCGCGGTTCCAGACTGTAGCACCTAGAAACCGCTCGTCCACACAGGCCGGCTCCAGAGGATTGGTCACACTAGCCTGGTGACATCTAAGGGCAGTTATGTTCTTGTAATTATGTTCTCTGGATCTACACTACTGGCCATTAAAATTGCTACACCAAGAAGAAATGCAGCTGATAAACTGGTATTCATTGAACAAATATCTTACACCAGAACTGACAAGTGATTACATTTTCACACAATTTGGGTGCATAGATCCTGAGAAATCAGTACCCAGAACAACCACCTCTGGCCGTAATAACGGCCTTGATACGCCTGGGCATTGAGTCAAACAGAGCCTGGATGGCGTGCACAGGTATAGCTGCCCGTGCAGCTTCAACACGATACACAGTTCATCAAGAGTAGTGACTGGCGTATTGTGACGAGCCAGTTGCTCGACCACCATTGACCAGACGTTTTCAATTGGTGAGAGATCTTGAGAATGTGCTGGCCAGGGCAGCAGTCGAACATTTTCTGTATACAGAAAGGCCCGTACAGAACCTGCAACATACGGTCGTGCATTATCCTGCTGAAATTTAGGGTTTCGCAGGAATCGAATAAAGGGTAGAACCACGGGTCGTAACACATCTGAAATGTAACGTCCATTGTTCGAAGTGCCGTCAATGCGAACAAGAGGTGACTAAGACGTGTAACCAACCCTATACCATCATGCTGGGTGATATGCCAGTATAGCGATGACGAATACACGCTTCCAGTGTGCATTCACCGCGATGTCGACAAACACGGATGCCACCATTATGATGCTGTAAACAGAACCTGGATCCATCCGAAAATATGACGTTTTGCCATTCGTCGTTGAGTACAGCATCGCAGGCGCTCCTGTCTGTGACGCAGCGTCAAGGGTAACTGCTGCCATGGCCTCCGAGCTGATAGTCCATGCTGCTGCAAATGTCGTCGAACTGTTTGTGCACATGGTTGTTGCCTTGCAAACGTTTCCTTCTGTTGACTCAGGGATCGAGCCTTGGCTGCACGATCCGTTACAGCCATGCGGATAAGATGCCTGTCATCTCGACTGCTGGTGATACAAGGCCGTTGGGATCCAGCACGGCGTTCCGTATTACCATCCTGAACCCACCGATTCTATATTCTGCTAGCAGTCATTGGATCTCGACCAACGCGAGCAGCAATGTCGTGATACGATAAACCGCAATCGCGATAGGCTACAGTCCGACCTTTATCAAAGTCGGAAAAGTGATGGTACGCATTTCTCCTCCTTACACGAGGCATCCAGCCTCTGGAGGGTCTAGTGGCACCAGTCTGCAGTGCATGGCTGAAGACCATCAATCTACTGGGTTTCAAATACCTATGGCGACATCCCTGATTATCTTGTGTGACCGACGAAGCTACCACCATGTGCTTTCACAACTGTCCATTGTTACTGTAAAACATACTCTGTAGTTGTGCAAAGAAAACTTCTGGCTACTGTTACTGTCCCAGAGTAGTATATCTATGGGACCTTTGGATGTAAACATCATCAAGTAGGATCGTCAAGCTACACCCTCAGTATATAGGACCTCATCATCATATGACACACCAAACTCCCTTTCAATGATATCATCATGTCCTCTCCCGTTCCCCTCTTCTTCCCCACCCCTCTCCAGCCACAAAGTAGTAGACTATTTTAGCGAGCACTAAACTGAAGCAGTCAGTCACAATTACGCAAACTTAACTTGAACTGTGTAAAAATGACGCCATGTTCAAAGGTATAGTGTATTTCCATATCGAAAACACGTAACATACACCTGAATTGTGTAAAAAGATCCCATGTTCAAAAATGATATTGCCAGTACTGTAGTATTTCCAAAATACTGTAAACATGTAAAATGCCGTAACATTAAAAGAAATATTGCCAGTACAACACTAACTCCAAAAACTTTCACCACACACACACACACACACACACACACACACATTCGCTCGCAGACTACATCAAGTCAGCAGTGAGGTGTTTGATTAGGCCTACACAGTCCAGCAGCTAACCATTGCTGCACCTGCTTTTGCCCTGTACAGCGTGAAAGAAGGCTATGGCTTTATAGTATGAGAAAATAGCGTTCTATGGTGATACATTATTTTGACTAAAGAGTCGTGTCCATGATATAAAAATAGCCTCATAGACATAATTTTATGATCTTGTAAGCAAAAGTTTGGGAACTGTTTGTAAATCATTGATGTTTAAAATTAAACTGAGATCCAACATATCTTAAACTTAAGATAGGAACACAAAAAATGTTATGATGATTTTTAAAAAAATGTTGTAATGTGTGTGAAATCTTACGGGACTTATTTGCTAAGGTCATCAGTCCATAAGCTTACACACTACTTAACCTAAACTATCCTAAGGACACACACACACACCCATGCCCAAGGGAGGACTCGAAACTCCTGCGTGACCAGCTGCACAGTCCACGATTGCAGCGCCTGAGACCGCTCGGCTAATTCCGCGCGGCTATGATGATTTAATTATACATTATATTAGTGGACTTACCCCATTCCAAACATATCGGATACTTTGGATCACTTAGGACAGTGTCAGTACTTTTTACGGTGGATTTGACAAGTGGTTATCATCAGTTGGAGGTGGTTCCAGAGGATCGTCCAAAAACTGCTTTCTCTACTCCTGGAGGCCATTACCAGTACATCAGAGTGCCATTCGGTTTGAAAAACGCTCCAGCAACGTTTCAGAGGTTGCTAGACAGTGTCTTGAGGGGTTTGAAACCACGGTAGTGTATTGTCTATTTGGATGACATTATAGTGTTTTCAAGTAGTAAGGAGCAACATAGACAGCGGATAAGGGAAGTCTTCATGAGGTTAAGAGCAGCTAGTTTGACGTTGAGCCTGGAGAAGTGTCATTTTGCATTAAAAGAAGTAAAATATTTGGATCATATTATCAGTAAGGACGGAGTGCGAACAGATCCGAGGTTGGTACAGGCTGTTAGGGATTTTCGGGAACCGAAAGCTGTTAAGGAAGTGCAGTCATTCATCGGAATTTGCAATTTCTGTCGATAGTTAGTGAAGGGTTTTGCAGATTTTGCACAGCCATTGATGAGGTTGTTAAGGAAGGGTGTGAAATTTGAGTGGACAGGAGAGTGTCAGAAAGCGTTTGACAAACTAAAAGAGGTGTTAACATCAAGTCCGGTTCTTGTGTTTCCAGATTTTGAAAAGAAGTTTATACTAGCATGCTATGCATCGAATCAAGCATTAGGGTATGTTCATAGTAAGGAAATTGATGGGAAAGAACATCCTGTAGCCTATGCGTCTAGGCAGTTGAAAGCAGCAGAGAGGAATTACTCAACAACAGAGAGGGAGATGCTTAGTGTAATCTATGGAATCACATATTTTAAATGATATTTATAGGGGAGAAGATTTCGGGTTGTGACAGATCATGTTGCGTTGAAGTGGTTGTTGGGGTTGAAGGACCCGTCCACTAGACTCGCTAGAAGGGCTGTGAGGCTTGGTGAAACCGACTACGAGGTGGTGCACAAGCCTGGGAAGAAGCACGGTAATGTGGACGAACTGAGTAAAAAGGTGGCAAAAGTAGAAGTCATAGGTTGTGACCTAGCAGTATGGCAAGAATTACAGGACACTGTCGACGATTGTAAATTGTATCGGACACAGCCACAATTTAATATGTACGACGGTCTTCTGTGCAGGGAAACGAAGTTAGGGCCAAGGGTAGTAGTGCCAGCGAAGCTGAGAAATGAGGTTTTAAAGGAAGCACATGATCACGAGTTAATTGTTGAACGTAAAGAAGTTGCGGAATGCATCCACAGGCCAACGGAAGGACAGAACGAGTACACAGATCGATCGGGAAGATGCTGAGTTTTTATGTGGATTCTCATCACCATCAGTGGGACGAGTATTTGAAGCATATTGTATGAGCATATAATACAAAAATCCATATGAGGTAGTGTACGGGCGAAAAATGCCATCACCGTTTGATTTAGTGAAGCTACAGAAAGGAAGGACCGGTGAATCGGTACGTCAATCCGCGAGAACTGATTGGGATGTTTGGAAACGGGTACAAAAGGCGAATACGAAGGCTTTCGAAAGGCAGGAAGACGCAGATAAGCGGAAAGGAAGTTTACCGCAGTATACAGTGGGGCAATGGGTAATACTGTCTAGCCCCTAGACGCAAAACGGGAAAACGAAGAAGTCCCTCACAAGGTATCAAGGGCCATATCAAGTTGTTGAAATCATATCGCCCGTTAATGTTAAGCTTCAGCTGCCAACTAGAACAATGATACTACACATCGGGTGGTTACGGCCATTTAAGGGTTGCCCAGATGTGACTCCAGGCATGTCACAGGAAGGAAAGAGGAAGAAAGAGAGAGACTGAAGAGAGGTGCTAAGCACAGAGAAAACCAGGAAGATAAAGTAAAGCATAAAGTACCGTATGCTTTGAGATCCAGAAAGTAGTAGAGTATTTCTTTTTTTTTTTTTTTTTTTTTTTTGTTATGTATGGCTCTGAGCACTATGGGACTCAACTGCTGTGGTCATTAGTCCCCTAGAACTTAGAACTACTTAAACCTAACTAACCTAAGGACACCACACACATCCATGCCCGAGGCAGGATTCGAACCTGCGACCGTAGCAGTCCCACGGTTCCGGACTGCGCGCCTAGAACCGCGAGACCACCGCGGCCGGCGTTATGTATCATTGGGTTTGAGTAGATTAATTAGGCACTGTATTTTCGTATATGTGTTTACGAGTATTGTGAGCCTGCTAGGGACAGCAGTCTTTTTTGAAAAGGGAGGAAGGGTGATGGTGATCCCTGTCCTCAGGTCACTGTAAAGGGAAGGTGAGGGTATGTCCAACCAGAGTGATAAGCACTGTGCAGTTATTTTTAGGCAGGAGGAAAGAAATAGACTGTCCAAGGGACATCATGGAGCCAAAATGGAGCTTGCAATGGGTCGGGATGCATTGGAACTTCTCCACCTACGAGAATTTGGTAGTGATAGCAAGTTGTTTTGAGCGGGGAGTAGTTGGCGAAGCGAAACGTATACAGCTCGACGGGAGCGGAATTTTAATCAATGGAACTAAGTGTAACAAAATACGACCTAACCTTCCACCTGCCAGCGTCAATTTCAAGAGTCACACAACTGAATGTTACACAGCCACTGCTGTACTGGCCAGAAGCAAGTTTAATAGTTTTAGCCTAGGCAGAATCTGATCTTGTTAAATCAAACTCTGGATGCTAGATCTGTTGAGATCCATAAACCAGTTCATTTCAGAGAAAAAGGGGCGTATATCAGCCGAACAGCTTGTGCAACATGTCGCTCAGTATAGGGAAAGGCAACGGCAAATAACGATCATTTTGAGCACCTCTGTGCCAAGTGTCTTCGCAGCCTTAACTTTGTTAGGTGTTATTTTAATTCTGATCAGGCGGAGAGCCAATTCCAAGAGGGAACCAAGGGTAGTCTAAGTCCCAGTGGATTGGATACCGAGGGTGTGAGATGAATAGGTAAGGGACTCATCGAGCAGTGGTCGTCCAGTAAGGAATTTTTACGTTTTGTTTCATGTCATGTGTTTTAAGGGACACTAGACCACATTAAAGTTTTCTAAAAGCAAGGAAATATGCCATAGGTGCCGACCCGATCAAGTTAAGAGTTAGTTAAACGTCGAGCTGGGGACCGGGTCTTTCCAAAGGGGGGAATAATGTAGCGGCACTACGTTTTGGGATAGGAAAAGTCAGTTCTGGTGCAATATTTTGGAGCCCACAAACTACAGCCAGGTGCGGGCCTGTTGTCAGTAAGTTACACTACCAGCGGTTGTGAAGTAGAATGGAGGCCACAGCGCCATAGACCTGCTGAAAAGAGTAAATGCAGCTGTTTGCATGGCGCAAGTTACAGGCAGAAGGGGCCCACTGGCCTAACTAGGTTTTATGAGTACATGACTCAGAGTGGCAAGTTAGCAAAACAGAGGCGCACAGCCGCATATGAACAGGGTGTTACAAAAAGGTACGGCCAAACTTTCCTCACACACAAATAAAGAAAAGATGTTATGTGGACATGTGTCCGGAAATGCTTAATTTCCATGTTAGAGCTCATTTTAGTTTCGTCAATATGTATTGTACTTTCTCGATTCACCGCCAGTTGGCCCAATTGAAGGAAGGTAATGTTGACTTCGGTGCTTGTGTTGACATGCGACTCATTGCTCTACAGTACTAGCATCAAGCACATCAGTACGTAGCATCAACAGGTTAGTGTTCATCACGAACGCGGTTTTGCAGTCTGTGCAATGTTTACAAATTGAAACGTCCCCTTAGAAAAATTTTACACGACTGCTAAAACTGACACACAATATTTTTAGCGCAACGCAATCTGACTTTCAAAAATCCCTACGACGAATGGCCCTGACTAACATTAACCTATACCTTTCACAAATCACTTACCTCACCAAAAATCTTCGTTACTCGAACTACTGCAATACAGCGAGCGCCGCTACTGCCAGCTAAATAAAAGATTCAAACTACTGAAGGCACCAGCTACTTACAGGCATAGTTAGCAAATGAAAGATTTTAATACAGAACAAACAATGTATTTACCTTAATAGTCATTATATATATATATATATATATATATATATATATATATATATATATATATATCAGTTCATGACATCCATTCTTACAAATTTGAAAACTCCGCCATCTCTCTCCCCACATCCACCACTGCTGGCGGCTCACCTCCAACTGCGCAACGCTACGCGCTGTTAGCATCCAGCTGCCGCAGCTCAACACTACAATGGCAGACAACAATGCAAACTAAACACAGACTGCGCACAGCACAGCCAGTGATTTTCATACAGAGCGCTACGTGGCGGCGGCGTTACCAATAAAAAATCCTAAACAGCCTACTTACAAAATGCGGAGTTGAAAGATGCCCATTTGATGTATGGAAGGCACGGGGCAATAGTCGTGGCGCGGTACGTTTGTATCGAGACAGATTTCCAGAACGAAGGTGTCCCGACAGGAAGACGTTCGAAGCAATTGATCGGCGTCTTAGGGAGCACACAACATTCCAGCCTATGACTCGCGACTGGGGAAGACCTAGAACGACGAGGACACCAGCAATGGACGAGGCAATTCTGCGTGCAGTTGACGATAACCGTAATGTCAGCGTCAGAGACGTTGCTGTTGTACAAGGTAACGTTGACCACGTCACTGTATGGAGAGTGCTACGGGAGAACCCGTTGTTTCCGTACCATGTACAGCGTGTGCAGGCACTATCAGCAGCTGATTGGCCTCCACGGGTACACTACTGCGAATGGTTCATCCAACAATGTGTCAATCCTCATTTCAGTGCAAATGTTTTCTTCACGGATGAGGCTTCATTCCAACGTGATCAAATTGTAAGTTTTCACAATCAACATGTGTGGGCTGACGAGAATCTGCACGCAATTGTACAATAACGTCATCAACACAGATTTTCTGTGAACGTTTGGGCAGGCATTGTTGGTGATGTCTTGATTGGGCCCCATGTTCTTCCACCTACGCTCAATGGAGCACGTTATCATGATTTCATACGGGATACTCTACCTGTGCTGCTAGAACATGTGCCTTTACAAGTACGACACTACATGCGGTTCACGCACGATGGAGCTCCTGCACATTTCAGTCGAAGTGTTCGTACGCTTCTCAACAACAGATTCGGTGACCGATAGATTGGTAGAGGCGGACCAATTCCATGGCCTCCACGCTCTCCTGACCTCAACCCTCTCGACTTTCATTTATGGGGGCATTTGAAAGCTCTTGTCTACGCAACCCCGGTACCAAATGTAGAGACTCTTCGTGCTCGTATTGTGGACGGCTGTGGTACGATACGCCATTCTCCAGGGCTGCATCAGCGCATCAGGGATTCCATGCGACGGAGGGTGGATGCACGTATCCTCGCTAACGGAGGACATTTTGAACATTTCCTGTAACATAATGTTCGAAGTCAGGCTGGTATGTTCTGTTGCTGTGTGTTTCCATTCCATGATTAATGAGATTTGAAGAGAAGTAATAAAATGAGCTCTAACATGGAAAGTAAGCGTTTCCGGACACATGTCCTCATAACATATTTTCTTTCTTTGTGTGTGAGGAATGTCTCCTGAAAGTTTGGCCGTACCTTTTTGTAACACCCAGAATAGGAGCCGATTTTCTAACAAGGCATTCAAGTGTGGCAGCTCTCCTGGATGGCGGGGCATGTCCCACCACTGGCAGCAGCAGATGGGGTGCCAGCGTTGCAGCCCCGGCGGGTCGCCGGTTCGACCCTCTGAGGCCGACGCGGGGTCCATAGCCAGCTAGCGACAGGCCACTCCGCGGCTCACTACTGTAGGCTGTCGTCTTGGTTCCCAACACGCACCGGAGACATCCAGGGCGAGGGCCACAGATTCGACGCCGGATCACGGGCGCCCATTGTCGCCGCGTTCTTAGCCACGCCGGCGAGGGAACGCGCCGTGGGTCGCCCTGCAGCAGGCGGCAGAGGTGAAGGCCACTGAGTCGGCTGCCGGCGCATCCCGACGATGCCGCAGCTCCGCTGCCCTAGAAGGCTGACACACAGCAGTGCGTGCACGGGTCGCTGCGGCAGCCATTGCCAGACCGAGAGGAACGGGGGCACTGTAGTTGGAAACAATAAACCGCTTGGAAAGCTCGGACGAGTCTTAGCTTTCTACCTCTTCCCACTACATTTGGTGTTGCTGTTACATTCAGTGGCAGAAGTTGCCACTGCGCCTGTGTATGTTGTACATGCAAGTGTCAGTGAGGCAAAGTTACTGTGCAATTGAGTACATGGAATAAAATTCTCAAAGCCTTCATGCTTTGGTATTGGCATGTTCAAAAAATGGCTCTGAGCACTATGGGACTTAACGTCTGAGGTCATCAGTCCCCTAGAACTTAGAACTACTTAAATCTAACTAACCTAAGGACATCACACACATCCATGCCCGAGGCAGGATTCGATCTTGCGGCCGTAGCGGTCGCGCGGTTCCAGACTGTAGCGCCTAGAACCTCTCGGCCACTTTAGTATTGTCCATAAATACTAGTATGAATATCAACTTGTGCCCAATTTGCGTAACTCCTTCATGGTGGGTAGTTTTTTTGTCTTGGACTGAGTCATGTAATCACCTTAAATATCTATGATATTATTAAAAGTGATGTGAATAGGTAGTCCGATGCTTCAGCTTACCCTGACAGTAACATTTATAACGTCCTAAAAACCAAAAAACGAAAATGGGTGTAATGAAAGGTGAATTACTAAATGAGATTGTTATGGAATCCATAGGACTGAGAAGAAAAGGTACACTCTCAAAGCCGAGGCACAATATGTAATGCATAGAGTAAAAAATGTGAAATGCTCATCCGCAAAAGAAGTAAGCATTGGCAGTTACTGGGAATGTGTGTTAAATGGTGCTGAAAAACAGTGTTCAATACAAACCGTTAGTATTCTAGTTCTATTGAATACATGAGCTGATTACATTTACAGATCAATAGCAGAAGCATTTCTGTGTTAGCAGGTATCAACCCTTGCTGAAACACGCATGTTGGTATGTGCTGTAGCCTCCATGGACGACAATGCAGGTGATGGCTCTGGCATCCAGTTGATCGTACAGATGGCGGATACTGTCCTGGAGTAATATCTCTTTATATTCTACTAATTATCCCTGCACAATTATATGAGTAAATTACGTTTCCTACTTGGCCATCTATATATTCGCAGAATCGACGCGCAAAGTTGTACAGTACTATTACTATTCCATGAGTGCATAATTACTCTTTGTAATATGCTCTCTGGTGTGTTGAGGGTACTTCTAGGCTCATCTCCGTGCCGAATAGCCGCATTGAATAATTGTAATTTTGCTATCGAGATTACTGGAAGAAAGAGATAGCCGGCCACAGTGGCTGAGAGGTTCTAGGCGCTAGAGTCTGGAACCGCGCGACCGCTACGATCGCAGGTTCGAATCCTGCCTCGGGCATGGATGTGTGTGATGTCCTTAGGTTAGTTAGGTTTAAGTAGTTCTAAGTTCTAGGGGACTGATGACCTCAGACGTCAATTCCCATAGTGCTCAGAGCCATTTGGACCGTTTTTTAGAAAGAGATAGAAAATATGTTGTATGCTACTCAAGAAAATATAGACTGAGCATTTACATCAAAGATGTGTAACGAATTTCATGATATATCTATTCTCTAATTGGAAATTTGCACGGAGGTGTCGTTTCGTTGGTAATCAGAAGGGGACTTCCGATGAATTGGAAACGAACCTGCAATTATTAGATCCAAGAGCTCCATTATTTCATCGGATAGTTAAACTCTATCAAAGCAAACTTTCCGCTTGATCTGAGGTTTCCCGACTGACTACGCAACACAAGAAAACCAAGACATTTTATTTACACAGGACTGCAGATCGCTTTGAATCATCGAGACTGCGGACAAGGAGAGTCATCGTCCGATTCCGATTAAACAAGTAAAGCTTAATTATAGCTTTCTTGACCGACTGTGATGACTGTGATATGGCTGCTTATGAATGAGATCATTAATAAAATACTAATAACTAACTTTCCTCCTCACCAGCAACCAGTATAAACACAATATTAATTAAAATTATACTAGGATACGTTATGTTACGCCTGCTCGACCTTATCGCGTAGCTCAGTAAGAGCTGTTGGTTGAAGAGTCGCACTAGTCAGTTGTTGTTCTATCATATACCACACGTGCTCAATTAATAGCGAGTCCGGAGACCATGCTGGCCAGGGAAGTTGTCGAAGGTCTTGAGGAGCAAATTGAGTTTCACAGGCAGTGTGTGGGGGAGCCTTGTCTTTTTGGAACAACACATCACCTTCCCATTGCAAGAACGGTAAAAAAACAGGTATAACAACATTCTGCATGTACCGAGCGCTGATTAGACCCCTCCAGAAACAACAAAGGTGAACGAGAATTGTAGATTATTGCACCTCAGACCATAAGGCCAGGAGTGGGCCAGTGTGTCTTGAACGAATGCAGTCTGCGAGATAGCTCTCACCATCGTACGCGCAAACGACCATCCTTAGCATGCAGGCAGAATGTGCTTTCATCGTTAAAGGCTATGGCGCGCCGTTCCACCTGTGAAGTGATCTTGTGAAGGCACCAGTTGAGCCATACACGTCGATGTTGCGGCGTGTGTGGAAGACAGGCTAGAGGTGTAAGTGCCCCTAGTCTCACGGCTAATAACGGGTTCGCAACAGTTCGTGGTAACAGGTCTGGGCTCACAAGTCGTTTTATCTGTGCTGTGCCAGCTGCCACTACTGTCCTTACAGTAATACCATCTTGGCAGGCGTCTCAGCTGCGTGGGCGTCCATCTGCGGATGTGAGAATGATACCACTAATACCAGCATCGTTGCACAACTGATGCAGCATGTCCAACTTTTGTGGCAATTCTCTGAAACGACCATCCCGCCAATCAAATGGCCACAATTTGAACCCTTTCAGTGTTGCTCAGTTTGCTGTAGCAAGCACGAGTGCATGGCTGCCTTGCTTCACATGTTTGCACCACACTTATCCTTCTGTCTGTGAGCATTCCTTATTAAAGGGTATACACAGATGGCGCTATGGTCCCTATGCCACTATGCTATCTGTTGGCGGACAATGTTGAAACCATTATCAGTACATTTACTATCCCCCCAGGTGGCATACGCCGTCATCGGATCAAAATCAACGGCGTCTTTCCAGGTGTACTAATTTTTTTTTCCAGCAGTGTATACAATTCTTCTGAATTGTACACAGTTTCGACTATAAAGCAATGTAAATTATCACTTCTGTGTAAAGGTAATAACGATTTCATACTAGTTGATAAAGTGAGTAGTGTTTCCTGGGGCAAAGACAGTCACCCAAGAAACTGACCATCTTTACACCCGAGGTGGCAATGTTTTCCACCCTGTAAGCTGATCACTGCACCCAGCCGCCTTCCAAGGGGGCAATGTTTGTCACACTGTAAATTGAACAACGTTGCCTCCTCGAGAGGGAACTGGGGGACACCGTGCAAAACGACCAACATTGCCACCACCCTCAGGGGGTAATGGTTATGGGCCTGTAAATTGACTGTCGTTGCCCCCAGGGTCTAACGGTAGTCACCTTGTCTACTGATCATCATCTGCAACGGGAAGCACGACCCATCAGCCTGTTAAATTTAAGAGGCATAAAGCGGCCATCTTGGCAGATTTTGTTTGGCTTTCGAACGAGAGAGAGTGCTTGTTGTGACCAAAGCCATAATACAGATCACGATTAACTACCTGTTTTACTGGTTGACACACTAATGGTTATACAGCATCAAGGTAAGTCCTACATTTGTATCACGTAGATGAATATGAAGGGTTTTAAGGATGTTATATTTTTAACTGCTGAATAACACCAAGCGTTCGGGCTAATGGCACTCACCCTGCCAACTGACCAACACTGCCTCAATGGAATCCATTTTTATATATTTTACACGTTTCAGATGGTTCAGAAATATATGAGAAGATAAACAAAGTTAAATGGACCATAGAAGATCTGAAAACTGCAGGTTCGAATCCTGCCTCGGGCATGGATGTGTGTGACGTCCTTAGGTTAGTTAGGTTTAAGTAGTTCTCAGTTCTAGGGGACTGATGACCACAGCAGTTGAGTCCCATAGTGCTCAGAGCCATTTGAACCATTTTTTGAAAACTGCAAAACAACCTTTTATTGATGGTTTATCGCGTAAAAAGGCTGCTGAAAATTTTAAAATACCATTTAGCATTTTCAGATCAGATTAAAGAATCGAAGTGAATTGGACACACGTTTAGAAAGGAAATGTGCACATCCTGTTAAAGCACCTGAAGCTACAGCGTGTTTGAAGACACGGTTTAAGAAGCAAGCACTTCAGTTTTCTATCAGACCCGTTTCTCATCTGCTAAAGATATTGACTCAAGAAGGATAGTTATGATGAAAGGAGAAGAAGACAGACCAAGTCGAAGATGATGGAGGCAAAGAAAACAATGTATTTATAAAAGTAGCAGCAGCAGAAGAAGAAGAAGATTAATATGCTGAAGAAGATGATGATGGTGATGAAGAAGCATCACAAGAGGAAATTCACAGGTAGATATCAATGGAGATGAATTAATAATTCAGAATTTAAGATACCTGAGAACAGAAGGATTATATGATCTATTGTTTAAAATTAAACCTCTTAAAAAGAGTTATAGAGCATGAGAACTTGAAAATTATAGTAAAATTCTCGGCGCTACCAATGCTCACAAGCAGTGCTGTCTCTCCTACAGACTGTTAAATTCCATCAGAGGATATAAATATACCCATATCGTTAAGCCTGCATTAGATAAAAGTGGCAAATCGTAACTGAGAGCTGATGACACGCAGATCGCTATGGGAGAGAACGAATGTGCAATACAAATTTGTGACTGGAATAGTCTGAATGAATGTGAAGCGCTTAGTTTCATTACTAGTTTTGAAAGCCGCACGCTACAAATGACATAATAATTAAATAATGCGATCTGTGTTCAAAAATTTTCTTTTTTAGCAGCAACTACTGAAGTAGAACCATTTGATGTAAATTGTCCGATAGCTTGATCCGTTGAGACGGACAGCGTCAAGTTGTTCTGACTTATCAGTCTGCGCCCAAAGACTTTAGTGAGGTTGTTTTCGCCACGTCTGTCATGCATCATAGATTTCGAACAACACGTGAACATTAAGTTCTGTGTCCGACTTCAAAAGAGTGCCAAAGAAACTGATGAAATATTGGAACTGATGTACAGCGATAATGTTATACACTATGTGATCAAAAGTATCTGGACACCTCGCTCGCCGGCCGGAGTGGCCGAGCGGTTGTAGGCGCTACAGTCTGGACCTAGGGTTGCTTAGGAGTGTGGAAATCTCGCGTACAGACG
Organism: Schistocerca gregaria; assembly: GCF_023897955.1. Classification (NCBI taxonomy): domain Eukaryota; kingdom Metazoa; phylum Arthropoda; class Insecta; order Orthoptera; family Acrididae; genus Schistocerca; species Schistocerca gregaria. The sequence goes on from NC_064931.1 coordinate 783,391,808, forward strand.
TATGACACAAGTGACACCAATCGCGGAGCGCCCCATTCTGCTCTCTCACGATGTCTAATGACTACTGAGGCCGCTAATACGTAATACCTGGCTGTAGGTGGCAGCACAATCAACCTAATATGAAAAACGTAAGTTTTTGGGGGTGTCCGGATACTTTTGATCACATAGTGTAACTATGAAGACTATTAACGAGTGGTGTCAGCGAAAATGTATCTAGTGAAGTGAAATGGGTCCTTTGAAGGTTAGCAACATTCTGGGCGTCCATTAACCTCAAAGACAGAAGAAAACGTTCAAAAAATGGCAAAAATTGTTCGTTCAAACAGGCGAATAATTATTCAAATCAAATTCAAATGGCTCTGAGCACTATGGGACTTAACATCTAAGGTCATCAGTCCCCTAGAACTTAGAACTACTTAAACCTAACTAACCTAAGGACATCACACATATCCATGCCCGACGCAGGATTCGAACCTGCGACCGTAGCAGTCGCGCGGTTCCGGACTGAAGCGCCTAGAACCGCTTGGCCACATAGGCCGGCAATAATTATTCCAGAGCTTACTGAAGAATTTAGCATCTCGTACAGGTCCGTGCAAAACACATTAACTGATAACTTGTGAATGAAACGAGTGAGTGCAAAATTTGTTCCCAAGCTTTTGAATGAGAAGCAGAAGGAAAATCATTATTCAGTTTACATGGAATTTGCGAGCTAACATCCCATAGATGTTCGGGTTAACATGTAGTTCCTTTTCGACGAAATGTCTTGGCTCAAACTCGTCTAGGGGTTGAACCGCACGTGTCGCATTACATGCCCTAAATTAGACACCCCCTTCCGGTGTGGCCGAGCTGTTCAAGGCACTTCAGTCTGGAACCGCACGACCGCCACGGTCGCAGGTTCGAATCCTGCCTCGGGCATGGATGTGTGTGATGTCCTTAGGTCAGTTAGGTTTAAGTAGTTCTAAGTTCTAGGGGACTGATGACCTTAGATGTAAAGTCCCATAGTCAGAGCCATTTGAACCAAATTAGACACTTGTGACCCATCGGTTAATTTGTCTGGTTGGCGGCAAGTTTGCGAAATACAAAGTTAACATAACATATAATAACAGTAATAATAATATCGGGAACTAAATTAACGACCCATAAATGATGTAGGCTACACAGTTGCGATTTGATTAGATTATTGTATTCATAAAGCAAACTAACAGGGAAAGTGATCGTATTTATAGCTACTGTTACAATCGAGCGCATATGCGTTTGACACAGTTCGATCATTCACAGTCTCATCGCCAAACCCAAGTTCCATACTCCACACGAAGAGTTAGAGTTCATCTGATTGGCTACAGCTTATTCTACATTATTTTACATTTATCATATTTAGATAATCAAAGCTTGACCCCTTTCATGTTCTAAATAAAGTAACAATAATATCCATTACATAATAACGTTAAATTATTTTACATAAAACCAATACAATTTCTTAATTTTAAATGTCACGGACAGTAGCCTTGCACCAATGTGCTTTCTGATAAATAAATAAAGAACAAAGTCAGTTTTATGCACTAAACTTTACAACAAAATTCTATTACCTAATGATTCAATAAGTTGTTCATGCTGTCATCGTTCAGTGTATGGAGGAAATGATAATCTGATGCTTAACTGTAAATACTGATAATTTAAATTTACTACATCTGTTAAACAAATAAAGTTACAAATTTGATAATTACACCGTTTGTCATTTTAATGATGCACTTCTGTGTGAAATGTCAATCGTTAAGATCGACGAAAGTGTTCAGATTTTAGCAATCAGGTCATTGTTACAAAACTTGTTAATTTCACTTTGACAGTGAATCCTAAACTATTATAGATATGATCAATATTCAAGTGCCGGCCGGTGTGGCCGTGCGGTTCCAGGCGCTAGAGTCTGGAGCCGAGCGACAGCTACGGTCGCAGGTTCGAATCCTGCCTCGGGCATGGATGTGTGTGATGTCCTTAGGTTGGTTAGGTTTAATTAGTTCTAAGTTCTAGGCGACTGATGACCTCAGAAGTTAAGTCGCATAGTGCTCTGAGCCATTTGAACCGATATTCAAGTCTTATTGGGATCACCATGAAGATTTATGGAGGATGGCAGATTAAAATTACTGTGGCTTGATTCGCTGGACTACTACAGAATTAACTAGTTTTCATAAATGTTTCCCTTTCTGGCCGATCTTAGGTCCGCCACATTTAACACTGTTACAAAGGACTTGGAAGAACAGTTGAACGGAATGGACAGTGTCTTTAGAAAAGATTGCTGTATGGTGTGTCAGGTGGCAGTTGACGCTAAATAACGAAAAGTGTGAGATGATCCACATGAGTTCCAAAAGAAATCCGTTGGAATTCGATTACTCGATAAATAGTACAATTCTCAAGGCTGTCAATTCAACTAAGTACCTGGGTGTTAAAATTACGAACAACTTCAGTTGGAAGGACCACATAGATAATATTGTGGTGAAGGCGAGCCAAAGGTTGCGTTTCATTGGCAGGACACTTAGAAGATGCAACAAATCCACTAAAGAGACAGCTTACACTACACTCGTTCGTCCTCTGTTAGAATATTGCTGCGCGGTGTGGGATCCTTACCAGGTGGGATTGACGGAGAACATCGAAAGGGTGCGAGAAAGGGCAGCTCGTTTTGTATTATCACGTAATAGGGGAGAGAGTGTGGCAGATATGATACACGAGTTGGGATGGAAGTCATTACAGCAAAGACGTTTTTCGTCTCGGCGAAACCTTTTTACGAAATTTCAGTCACCAACTTTCTCTTCCGAATGCGAAAATATTTTGTTGAGCCCAACCTACATAGGTAGGAATGATCATCAAAATAAAATAAGAGAAATCAGAGCTCCAACAGAAAGGTTTAGGTGTTCGTTTTTCCCGCGCGCTGTTCGGGAGTGGAATAGTAGAGAGATAGTATGATTGTGGTTCGATGAACCCTCTGCCAAGCACTTAAATGTGAATTGCAGAGTAGTCATGTAGATGTAGATGTAAATGTCTTGAAAGGAGGATATAAGATGAACATCAACAAAAGCAAACGAGGATAATGGAATGTAGTCGAATTAAGTCAGGTGATGCTGAGGGAATTAGATTAGGAAATGAGAAACTTAAAGCAGTAAAGGAGTTTTGCTATTTGGGGAGCAAAATAACTGATGATGGTCGAAGTAGAGAGGATATAAAATGTAGACTGGCAATGGCAAGGAAAGCGTTTCTGAAGAAAATGGCTCTGAGCACTATGCGGCTTAACATCTGTGGTCATCAGTCGCCTAGAACTTAGAACTAATTAAACCTAACTAGCCTAAGGACATCACACACATCCATGCCAAAGGCAGGATTTGAAACTGCGACCGTAACAGTCGCGCGGTTCCGGACTGAGCGCCTAGAACCGCGAGACCACCGTGGCCGGCGTTTCTGAAGAAGAAAAATTTGTTAACATCGAGTATAGATTTAAATGTCAGGAAGTCATTTCTGAAAGTATTTGTATGGAGTGTAGCCATGTATGGAAGTGAAACGTGGACGATAAATAGTTTAGACAATAAGAGAATAGAAGCTTTCGAAATGTGGTGCTACAGAAGAATGCTTAGACGAAAATTCTGAGTTACCATTGGAAAACTTAGTGAATCTCCTCGCCCTATATCAGCACGTCACAAAATCGAATATGAAGGTTCTGACGGAAAGAAGCGTTCCAGTCTGTTCACATGCGTCTTACTCACCAGAGTTAGCGCCATGTGTCTTCTGGCCAAAAATTAAATCTGTGCATAAAGGAAAACGTTTTGACATCAGTCCTGACATTGAGAGAGCCATGACAGAGTAGCTAGACGTCCTTTCAAAAGAAGTCTTCCAGAAATGCTTTGAGTTATGTATTCAGTATTGGGATAAGTGCATTGCTAGCCGAGGACAGTACTTTGAAGGAAATTAAATCACATTCCATGTAAGATTATTATTTTGTTTCTAATAAAAGTCAACAGAGCAGAGGCGTGGCCAGAGGGAGTCGTTGTTAAGACGCTACCGGCCTTTTCGCTCCCAGGGGACAGGAGCCAGACTCCCAGCTTAATCTGATTCTATGGAATGTGGAAGGGTTAAACAGCGCCATAAAACTAGCAAACAACAATTTTCTGCACGCACATGACATAATAATCCGCGTAGAAACTCTGACAACTAAAGCCTTAGAGATAAACGGATTCTGCTCACAACAAATATCAGCAAGACAAGGACCAAGAGGACGGCCGAAACGAGGAATTTCCTGCTTCTTCAAGCCAAAAATGGGAAAATTACTACGCACACACCAGGATCAAGACACGCTCGTGATGAATTTCGAAAACCTCTCCGTAATAGCCATGTACGTAAAACCACTAACGCCAATAGAAGACACAATAGCAGTAAAATTGGATACTTGTGGTTAAGTGCTATGAGACCAAACTGCTGAGGTCATCAGTCCCTAGGCTTACACGCTACTTAATCTAACTTAAACTATCTTACGCTAAGGAGAACACATACACACACCCATGCCCAAGGGAGACTCGAACCTCCGACGGGGGGGGGGGGGGGGGGGGGGGGGCTCGCGAACCGTGGCAACGTGCCCTAGACCGCATGGCTACCCGCGCGGCTAGTAGCAACCATTATGACCGCCGTAAGACAAGTGACGCCTGGAAGAAACATCGTCGTAGCCGAAGATCTCAACTGCAGATTAGACGTCATTAGTCATGGAACAAACGAGTTGCTAGACATGATGACAGAGGAAGGTTCACTCTGGTCAACAAGGCACATACTTCGCACACTCAGGATCACACTCAGGATGTAGCATCATGGACTTACTATTCTCCACAGGGTCAAACAGTACACGAAATAATTATAAAGCATGTTACTCAGCAGATGAAACACCTCTAATGAAGCAGCGCCAAGTCGTGGCCAACTTTCGCTTCCCAAACACGGGAAGCACAGTAAAAGCCACAGCCTTGCCTCGGGGCAGCTAAATAGCCAGGTACTAAGTCAGAACACAAAAGAATGGAAAGTATTTGAAAACCACATAAAGGCAAACGACATTGAATCGGCCACCATAACCCTCGAAAAAACGATTCAGTCTGCCGCAATGTACAATCCCAAAAGGAGAGCGCAGAAATGGTTCGACGAAGAACGTTATGGAAAAAGAAAAATCACCCTCCAGGCACCACATACGTAAAATCCAGCCAGAGCCCAGAGGATATAAGATCCTACAGCCAAATCAGAAAAGAGTACAAAACTCTTCTGAAGACTAAACGAAAGGAATACATGGAACAGGAAGCAACGAATATGGTGGAGGAAGCCAGAAATGACCCATACTTAGCACACAGGCCACGAAGAGCTCAGAGCAGTGGAAAAATAGATATAACGGTTTGGGAAGAACATTTCAGTAATATTTTCAACATAGATAAAACCAACACCGCATATGAACCGATCACTATGGAGACAGAGCTAGCGGGAACCAACCCCTTGACGACAGAAGAGGTACACGAGATAATAACATCTCTCAAACACAATAAGGCTCCAGGCCCCGACGGATTACGTAAGGAACATATGAAAAGTTCAACTAGTCTACTACTCCAACCAATAACAGATGTATTAAACGTATGTCTACAAGAGGACAACATACTAGAAATATGGAGGACGTCGACAGGTAAGATGCTATTTAAGGGGAAAGGCAACCCAATGGATCCTAACTCCTAGAGGGGAATTGCCCTGGAAAAATGCACATTGAAGATACTAACAAGCGTTATCACAAAGCGTATTTCTGAAGAAGCAGACCGGAAGATCCCAGAAGAACAATTCGGATTCCAGAAAGGCAGGAGCACGCTGCACGCCATTAGCAATGTAAGAGATGGCATAGAGGACGCATTAAGACATCAACAAGAAAAATTCCACACAGTCTTCATAGATTATACCAAGGACTTCGATAAACTAAACATGCGCATACTAATTTCAAAACTAGAATCAATAACAGGGAAAGATAAACTTATAACGTTGATCCATAACATGCTGACGGCCAACTTCATTCAGATCACGACGATAACACAAACCAACGGCGCATTGCAGGGGGACCCACTAAGCCCTTTACTTTTCAATATTGCCATATACGATTATGTGCAGATGATAAGACAAGAAACGGAGGACGTCAAAATCTACATATATGAGGGGGACCCACTAAGCCCTTCACTTTTCAATATTGCCATATACGATTATGTGCAGATGATAAGACAAGAAACGGAGGACGTCAAAATCTACATATATGAGGATGACATGGTCATCGGATTGAACCTCAGACTCAACCGTGAGAGCAACCAACCAACTCGAGAAATGAGCGCAGGACAATAAAATGGAAATTAACACGGGATAAACCGTAAAGATGACATTCCGCAACGAAGGTCGAGAAGCTGCGGAGGACAGAATATATCTTGGGACGGAAGCTCTTATGACAGTCAACAGATTCAAATGTGTGGGACTGACACTGCAAACCACTGCCAGATCATTCCGAATACATGTAAAATTCGAGCAGCAGCTGCCACAAAAGCCATATTTGACATCAGCGTAATATCCAGACTGTCACTGAAAACAGCCATGGCCTTGTTTGCCGCCAAAAATAGTTCCCATCGCAACCTATGGAATAGATCTCTTTTGGAAAAGTTTTGTGTAAAAGTCCTAAAAACTCTGAAAGCAGCTAAATCACGCTTCTTGAAAGCCGCCCAAGGTGTTTCAAAACACAAAGAAAAGGTACTATTCAGTCCACATTTAAACTATATATGAAGGTAGTATCTGTTCCAGAAAGAACAGATACCACTGATGACCGTGCAGCTTCTCTAGAATGAAATGATAATTAAATCGACACCCTAGCTGCAAACAGGCGTTGATATACATAATTGGGGACATTTTGAAAATGTGTGCCCCAACTGGGACTCGAACGCGAGATATCCTGCTTACATGGCAGATACTCTATCCATCTAAGCCCCTAATGGCTCAGAGGATAATGCAATTGCAGGGACTTATCCCTTGCACGCTCCCCGTGAGCCCCACATTCCCAACATGTCCGCACCACTACATTCGCAGTGCCCCTAATAAATGTTTGCCCATCACACCAATTACTCGTGTCAGATTAATCTACAGGGAGCGTGTAACTGATAAGTCCCTGCAGGCGCATTATCCTATGTGCCCTCGGTGGCTCAGATGAATAGGGTGTCTTCCATGTAAACAAAAGGTCCCAGGTTCGAGTCACAGTTGGGGCACACATTTTCAACATGTTTCCAATTATGTATATCAATGCCTGTTTGCAGTTAGGGTGTCTATTTAATTATCATTTCATTCTACAGAAGCTGCACGGTCATAAATTGTATCTGTTCTTTCTGGAACAGATACTAGCTTCATATATACAGAGTGTTTAAAAAATGACCGGTATATTTGAAACAGCAATAAAAACTAAACGAGCAGCGATAGAAATACACCGTTTGTTGCAATATGTTTGGGACAACAGTACATTTTCAGGCAGACAAACTTTCGAAATTACAATAGTTACAATTTTCAACAACAGATGGCGCTGCAAGTGATGTGAAAGATATAAAAGACACCGCAGTCTATGGGTGCGCCAATCTGTACGTCGTCTTTCTGCTGTAAGCGTGTGCTGTAGACAACATGGTTTATTCCTTAGAACAGAGGATTTTTCTGGTGTTGGAATTCCACCGCCTAGAACACAGTGTTGTTGCAACAAGACGAAGTTTTCAGCGGAGGTTTAATGTAACCAAAGGACACGAACTCGCCAGGGAACCCTTTTTCATAGAGGAACTCTGTATGAGGCTCCCATCCACCGACAACTCGAATAAACTCCCACATGAAAGAGAGAAGAAGAGAAGGGAAATTTGGCTGGACCTTTAAACAACAGACGCCATGACAAACAGATCCTGAACCAACACAAATCAAGAACTCCGACACCTGGCGAACTCATTAGCAGTGCATGGATACCACCACAAAATATTTGCAGAACAATAGTTTCCACGACACCAGTAGCAACTTGTAGTGTCTTAAGTTGTTCGGAGCGAACCTTGTTTTAAGATAGCTTGCTGTATGTAACTTCGGGGGCTGACATCTAGCGGCATATCCGGGAGACACACGTGCATCTGTCGCTGCCTGCCGTGGGAAAGATATTCAATGTCTCTTACTGAACGCATACTTTCACCACCTATAAGAATCTAAATAAAGGATAGTAGTTTTTGTGTAATCGCTTTCAGAATTTGTATACTGCACTTTGTTATTAATAGAAAGGTGGTGCGAAAATCTCAGCTTTCTAGCGGGCATATTTTCTGAGATAAAAAATTTACTTTTAAGTTAGAAAACCTACACTTAAGAAAGGAAGTTCACCTGCAAACATTTATGACTTGTTTTTGGTTGTAAGTTGAAATACTCACCTGACATATCAGAGTATAGAATTATTTAAAAGAAATTTAATTTAAAAATTTCAAATACCTTACAATTTTCGTAGTATGAAATCTAGAATAACTTCACAAAGAACTGTTAAAATTAATATTTATTTTACTATGTGCTGTGTGAGCCTGTGAGTAAATGAGAGTGTGTATGTGGGACATTCGTCAGATTTCAATGTTGCATTATAATTCATACCGTCTTCTGTAACGTGCAAGAGTAACACAAGCTTGTCGTGGGAAAATGATCCTAGGGGATTTACCCACTTTGCTGATGACGTATGTATAGGTGTGCTTGCTATTGTAACAGAGCAGCCAGAAAGTCAGCTGGAGTAAAATATGTATCTAAAGAACATTTCAGGAATAATTGTCTTTTCGTTTATTAAACATTACTGTAATATTTGTATGTCTGTGTATATGGATTGGTGAAGACCAGTTTTAGCGCGAGTATGATCACGAGCGAGTATTCTGATTGGCAGTCAGTATGGTCAGCCAATCAGAATTGAGATGGTTCCCGCTCGTTACCGGATAGTTATACTGGGAGTGAGACTGGAAGAAGGGAGTCACTTGCTAGCTTTGAACGCGGACGGTCATGTTACTAGTGCCAGTAAAAATAATGTGTAAGATGAAGAATTACTTAGTGTTTGAGTTATTTGTGAGCTAAGGCGATAGCAGTTGTTGTTGAGGACTAGGCGAAATTTCAGAGGTTTTGACTAAATCTGTTGGACAGATATTCACGTGTGAAATATTGGCCTTAATAGAATCCGCATGGCATGTTTCAGTATTCAACTACTGAGCATTTTTTCGAGCAGTTCCTTTTTCAGAAACCCACAAGACGGACCGATTGTAGTAACTCATATTAGTGGTGAAATTAATGACTGTAAAAACGTTGTTTAATCTGGGCCGAGTTTGGCCAATTTCTGGCTGCTGTGTGTGTGTGAAATGTGCGTATGAATCGTGAACTGGAAGGAAATAGCCAATAGTTGAAATGTGATGATAATTAAATCGACACCCTAGCTGCAAACAGGAGTTGATATACATCACTGGGGACATGCTGAAAATGTGTACCCCACCCGGGACTCGAACCCAGGATCTCCTGCTTACATGGCAGACACTCTATCCATCTTTTTTTTCTTTTTTTTTTTTAATCCCATTTTGCTCGCTTTGGATCGTTGTGTCTGCTCGGGGCGGACGTCGTAAGACATCCGTTTTAAGTTCGTTGATGATCGATTAACTCAGTTTTTTTGTTACAGAGGGCACGTAACCCTCTGACCGAACACGCTGAGCTACCGTGCCGGCGTCCATCTGAGCCACCAAGGCACGCCTGCAGGGACTTATCCCTTGCACAATCCCCATGAAACCTACATTCTCAACATGTCCACACCACTACATTTGTCCTGCGCCTAATAGATGTTTGCCCAACACACTCATTACTCGTAGCAGATTAATGTACCAAGTCCGGTACGAGTTGGGGCATAGCGTGTGCGTTCACACAAGGTCAATGGCTTTTTAGCCATATTTTAACTACAGAGTGTTTCAAAAATGACCGGTATATTTGAAACGGCAATACAAACTAAACGAGCAGCGATAGAAATACACCGTTTGTTGCAATATGCTTGGGACAACAGTACATTTTCAGGCAGACAAACTTTCGAAATTACAGTAGTTACAATTGTCAACAACAGATGGCGCTGTGGTCTGGGAAACTCTATAGTACGATATTTTCCACATATCCACCATGCGTAGCAATAATATGGCGTAGTCTCTGAATGAAATTACCAGAAACCTTTGACAACGTGTCTGGCGGAATGGCTTCACATGCAGATGAGATGTACTGCTTCAGCTGTTCAATTGTTTCTGGATTCTGGCGGTACACCTGGTCTTTCACGTGTCCCCACAGAAAGAAGTCACAGGGGTCATGTCTGGCGAATAGGGAGGCCAATCCACGCCGCCTCCTGTATGTTTCGGATAGCCCAAAGCAATCACACGATCATCGAAATATTCATTCAGGAAATTAAAGACGTCGGCCGTGCGATGTGGCCGGGCACCATCTTGCATAAACCACGAGGTGTTCGCAGTGTCATCTAAGGCAGTTTGTACCGCCACAAATTCACAAAGAATGTCCAGATAGCGTGATGTAGTAATCGTTTCGGATCTGTAAAATGGGCCAGTGATTCCTTTGGAAGAAATGGCGGCCCAGACCAGTACTTTTTGAGGATGCAGGGACGATGGGACTGCAACATGGGGCTTTTCGGTTCCCCATATGCGCCAGTTCTGTTTATTGACGAAGCCGTCCAGGTAAAAATAAGCTTCGTCAGTAAACCAAATGCTGCACACATACATATCGCCGTCATCAATCCTGTGCACTATATTGTTAGCGAATGTCTCTCATGCAGCAATGGTAGCGGCGCTGAGGGGTTGCCGCGTTTGAATTTTGTATGGATAGAGGTGTAAACTCTGGCGCATGAGACGATACGTGGACGTTGGCGTCATTCGGACCGCAGCTGCAACACAGCGAACGGAAACCCGAGGCCGCTGTTGGATCACCTGCTGCACTAGCTGCGCGTTGCCCTCTGTGGTTGCCGTACGCGGTCGCCCTACCTTTCCAGCACGTTCATCCGTCACATACCCAGTCCGTTGAAATTTTTCAAACAGGTCCCTTATTGTATCGCTTTTCGGTCCTTTGGTTACATTAAACCTCCGCTGAAAACTTCGTCTTGTTGCAACAACACTGTGTTCTAGGCGGTGGAATTCCAACACCAGAAAAATCCTCTGTTCTAAGGAATAAACCATGTTGTCTACAGCACACCTGCACGTTGTGAACAGCACATGCTTACAGCAGAAAGACGACGTACAGAATGGCGCACCCATAGACTGCGTTGTCTTTTATATCTTTCACATCACTTGCAGCGCCATCTGTTGTTGAAAATTGTAACTATTGTAATTTCGAAAGTTTGTCTGCCTGAAAATGTACTGTTGTCCCAAACATATTGCAACAAACGGTGTATTTCTATCGCTGCTCGTTTAGTTTTTATTGCTGTTTCAAATATACCGGTCATTTTTTAAACACTCTGTATATATGAAGCTAGTATCTGTTCCAGAAAGAACAGATACAATTTATGACCGTGCAGCTTCTGTAGAATGAAATGATAATTAAATAGACACCCTAACTGCAAACAGGCATTGATATACATAATTGGAAACATGTTGAAAATGTGTGCCCCAACTGTGACTCGAACCTGGGACCTTTTGTTTACATGGAAGACACCCTATTCATCTGAGCCACCGAGGGCACATAGGATAATGCGCCTGCAGGGACTTATCAGTTACACGCTCCCTGTAGATTAATCTGACACGAGTAATTGGTGTGATGGGCAAACATTTATTAGGGGCACTGCGAATGTAGTGGTGCGGACATGTTGGGAATGTGGGGCTCACGGGGAGCGTGCAAGGGATAAGTCCCTGCAATTGCATTATCCTCTGAGCCATTAGGGGCTTAGATGGATAGAGTATCTGCCATGTAAGCAGGATATCTCGCGTTCGAGTCCCAGTTGGGGCACACATTTTCAAAATGTCCCCAATTATGTATATCAACGCCTGTTTGCAGCTAGGGTGTCGATTTAATTATCATTTCATTCTAGAGAAGCTGCACGGTCATCAGTGGTATCTGTTCTTTCTGGAACAGATACTACCTTCATATATAGTTTAAATGTGGACTGAATAGTACCTTTTCTTTGGTTATCAAGGACAAAATAAACATTATTGTGTGGAAATTTCGGACATTATTTTCTAGAAGACATTTCCATTTTCTTACTGTCCGATGAAACTGGAGCCGGCTGGGATGGCCGAGCGGCTCTACGCGCTACAGTCTGGAACCGCGCGACTGCTACGGTCACAGGTTCGAATCCTGCCTTGGGCATGGATGTGTGTGTGTTTTTTTATCAACGCTGATTTTACATCATCTTGTAAGTATCTACATTGCCGAATGATGGGACATTGAGTAGACGCCGTTGTCAGGTAGGTGAATTGTAATTTGCAACCTGCACAGTGACAACGACGTAAAGACACGAGAAATTAAACCCCGACCCGACCAAACTGTGTGTGTAAATTGTGTGACCAACACTGTGACCGTTAGCATGTGTCCAGCTGTAAGAAAAGAGTAAAGTTACTGGTAGAACTCTGTAAATGATAAACAATGTGAACACTGAAATGTGATGAACAAGGTGTTATAAAGCTATGTAATTTATGGAACTTACACAACTTGTGCGCATTTATTCTAATAATAATAATAAAATTATTCACCGTATTTTTTGATCGCACCTTGCAGTTATTGAAGAGGAGCTTCAGGAAGCATCGATTAGCTACTGCTTGATGTTTACCGTTGATGTCCAAAATCATAAAATGAAAGGCTCTGTTGCCGAATAGGAAGCTGTGTATGAAAACATTCAAAATGTTCAAATTTGTGTGAAATCTTATGGGACTTAACTGCTAAAGTCATCAGTCCCTAAGCTTACACACTACTTAAGCTAAATTATCCTAAGGACAAACACACACACCCATGCCCGAGGGAGGACTCGAACCTCACCCAGGATGAAAACATTCCATCAGTTGAAAGACAGCAAGAAAAAGTATGCTTCACAGGTATAGATAATTCAACAATTATGCAGATTGTTTCCAAATCTACAAACCACACCTTTCGTGGGCGTTTTTCAAGTGAAGGAATGTTCTCACACACACCTTTCCATTCTCCATTTGAGGCCAGCAACAATAGAATATCATTTCATTTTTATGTGAATTATTGCTGCCACTTTCAAAGCTAGTAAGAGAACTAATCGCTCCACATTTCATTCGATTTATTCCAGCTGCGAACGTCAAGCGCATTTTTGTTCTCTCCCATACAAACCGAGCGAGGTTGAGCAGTGGTTAGTACACTGGACTCGCATTCGGGAGGACGACGGTTCAATCCCGTCTCCGGCCATCCTGATTTAGGTTTTCCGTGATTTCCCTAAATCGCTTCAGGCAAATGCGAGGATGGTTCCTTTGATAGGGCACGGCCGATTTCCTTCCCAATCCTTCCCTAACCCGAGCTTGCGCTCCGTCTCTAATGACCTCGTTGTCGACGGGACGTTAAACACTAACCACCATCACCCATATCGATATGTATGTCATCATCTCTCAATAATGATTCGCCACTTTTATCTGGTACACACTTAACTATATCGGCATATTTATATCCTCTGTTGCAACTTGGTGGCCTGTAAAAGAGATAACGCTGCTTATGAGGATTGATAGCCGTGAGAATTTTACTGTAATTTTAAAGAATGCCGTAGTGCAGAATGTGTATCATTACCCAAAACACTTAGTATTAGTCAACAACTGAGAACATAATGTGCTTAAAATCCTTAATAAACATCTATGTGGTACAAAATTATGATTTACGTTGATAGTATGTCCCCTTGGTGGTATTTCACATATCAAACAGCATGCATTGGGTCTTGCCATCAGATGGTAATGGCTGCAAGTATTATAAGTTCGCTTTTATAGAAGGCTGACGATTAACGGAGTAGACATATGAGATGTAACTCTGCTGGATGCGTATCTAATCTCGCATCCCAAGGAGGTCGGCTGCCGTCGGCAACTGTTTTGACACCTGAGATGTTACATGCTCCCGCGCCTGTGTATTTGAGTTCCTTGAATCTGCTTATCTGCGATATCATGTTTCCTGTTCTTTTAAAAGAGAAAGCGAAATATGATGTTTACACTATGTGATCAACAGTATCCGGACACCTCGCTGAAAATAGCTTACAAGTTTGTGGCGGCCTCCATCGGTAATGCTGGAATTCTATATGGTATTGGCCCACCCTTAGGCTTTATGACAGATTCCACTCGCGCAGGCATACGTTGAATCAGGTGCTGGAAGGTTTCTTGGGGAATGGCAGCCCATTCTTCACGGACTGCTGTACTCAGGAGGGGTATGGACGTCGGTCGGTGAGGCCTGGCACGAGGTCGGCGCTCCAAAACATCCCAAAGGTGTTCCATATGATTCAGGTCAGGACTCTGTGCAGGTCAGTCCGTTACAGGCATGTTATCGTCGTGTAACCACCCGCCACAGGCCGTGCGTTATGAACAGGTGTTCGATCGCGTTGAAATATGCAGTCGCCATCCTCGAATTGCTCTTCAACAGTTTGGAGCAAGAAGGTGCTTAAAACATGATTGTAGGCCAATGATGTGATAGTGCCAAGGGATGCAAGCCCCCTTCATGAAAAATACGACCACACCATAACACCACCCATTTCCGAATTTTACTGTTGGCATTAGACACGCTGGCAGATCTACATCTACATCTACATTTATACTCCGCAAGCCACCCAACGGTGTGTGGCGGAGGGCACTTTACGTGCCACTGTCATTACCTCTCTTTCCTGTTCCAGTCTCCTATGGTTCGCGGGAAGAACGACTGTCTGAAAGCCTCCGTGCGCGCTCGAATCTCTCTAATTTTACATTCGTGATGTCCTCGGGAGGTATAAGTAGGGGGAAGCAATATATTCGATACCTCATCCAGAAACGCACCCTCTCGAAACCTGGCGAGCAAGCTACACCGCGATGCAGAGCGCCTCTCTTGCAGAGTCTGCCACTTGAGTTTGCTAAACATCTCCGTAACGCTATCACGCTTACCAAAAAACCCTGTGACGAAACGCGCCGCTCTTCTTTGGATCTTCTCTATCCCCTCCGTCAACCCGATCTGGTACGGATCCCACACTGTTGAGCAATACTCAAATACAGGTCGAACGAGTGTTCTGAAAGCCACCTCCTTTGTTGATGGCCTCTCCCAATGAATCTCAACCTGGTATCCACCTTACCAACAATTAATTTTATATGATCATTCCACTTCAAATCGTTCCGAACGCATACTCCCAGATATTTGACAGAAGTAACTGCTACCAGTGTTTGTTCCGCTATCATATATTCGTACAATAAAGGATCCTTCTTTCTATGTATTCGCAATACATTACATTTGTCTACGTTAAGGGTTAGTTGCCACTCCCTGCACTAAGTGCCTATCCGCTGCAGATCTTCCTGCATTTCGCTAAAATTTTCTAATGCTACAACTTCTCTGTATACTACAGCATCATCCGCGAAAAGCCGCGTGGAGCTTCCGACACTATCTACTAGGTCATTTATATATATTGTGAAAAGCAATGGTCCCATAGCACTCCCCTGTGGCACACCAGAGGTTACTTTAACGTCTGTAGATGTCTCTCCATTGATAACAACATGCTGTGTTCTGTTTGCTAAAATCTCTTCAATCCAGCCACACAGCTGGTCTGATATTCCGTAGACTCTTACTTTGTTTATCAGGAGATAGTGCGGAACTGTATCGAACGCCTTCCGGAAGTCAAGAAAAATAGTATGTACCTGGGAGCCTGTATCTAATATTTTCTGGGTGTAATGCACAAATAAAGCGAGTTAGGTCTCACACGATCGCTGTTTCCGGAATCCATGTTGATTCCTATAGAGTAGATTCTGGGTTTTCAAAAATGACATGATACTCGAGCAAAAAATATGTTCTAAAATTCTACAACAGATCGACGGCAGAGATATAGGTCTATAGTTTTGCGCATCTGCTCGACGACCTTTCTTTAAGACTGGGACTACCTGTGCTCCTTTCCAATCATTTGGAACCTTCCGTTCCTCTAGAGACTTGCGGTACACGGCTGTTAGAAGGGGGGCAAGTTCTTTCGCGTACTCTGTGTAGAATCGAATTGGTATCCCGTCAGGTCCAGTGGACTTTCCTCTGTTGAGTGATTCCAGTTGCTTTTCTATTCCTTGGACACGAATTTCGATGTCAGCCATTTTTTCGTTTGTGCGTGGATTTAGAGAAGGAACTGCAGTGCGGTCTTCCTCTGTGAAACAACTTTGGAAAAAGGAATTTAGTATTTCAGCTTTACGCGTGTCATCCTGTGTTTCAATGCCATCATCATCCCGGAGTGTCTGGATATGCTGTTTCGAGCCACTTACTGATTTAACGTAAGACCAGAACTTCCTAGGATTTTCTGTCAAGTCGGTACATAGAATTTTACTTTCGAATTCACTGAACGCTTCACGCATAGCCATCCTTACGCTAACTTTGACATCGTTTAGCTTCTGTTTGTCTGAGACGTTTTGGCTGCGTTTAAAGTTGGAGTGAAGCTCTCTTTGCTTTCGCAGTAGTTTCCTAACTTTGTTGTTATACCACGGTGGGTTTTTCCCGTCCTTCACAGTTTTACTCGGCACGTACCTGTCTAAAACGCATTTTACGATTGCCTTGAACTTTTTCCATAAACACTCAACATAGCCAGTGTCGGAACAGAAATTTTCGTTTCGATCTGTTAGGTAGTCTGAAATTTGCCTTCTATTACTCTTGCTAAACAGATAAACCTTCCTCCTTTTTTTATATTCCTATTAACTTCCATATTTAGGGATGCTGCCACGGCCTTATGATCACTGATTCCCTGTTCTGCACATACAGAGTCGAAAAGTTCGGGTCTGTTTGTTATCAGTGGGTCTAAGATGTTATCTCCACGAGTCGGTTCTCTGTTTAATTGCTCGAGGTAATTTTCGGCTAGTGCACTCATTATAATGTCACTCGATGCTCTGTCCCTACCACCCGTCCTAAACATGTGAGTGTCCCAGTCTATATCTGGTAAATTTAAATCTCCACCTAAGACTATAATATGCTGAGAAAATTTATGTGAAATGTATTCCAAATTTTCTCTCAGTTGTTCTGCCACTAATGCTGCCGAGTCGGGAGGTCGGTAAAAGGAGCCAATTATTAACCTAGTTCGGTTGCTTAGTGTAACCTCCACCCATAATAATTCACATGAACTATCTACTTCTACTTCACTACAGGATAAACTACTAGTAACAGCGACGAACACTCCACCACCGGTTGCATGCAATCTATCCTTACTAAACACCTTCTGTACCTTCGTGAAAATTTCGGCAGCTTTCTGTACCTATAACGATTTCAGCTTCGGTGCTTTCTATCAGCGCTTGAAGTTCCGGTACTTTACCAACGCATCTTCGACAGTTTACAATTACAATACCGATTGCTGCTTGGTCCCCGCATGTCCTGACTTTGCCCCGCACCCGTTGAGGCTGTTGCCCTTTCTGTACTTGTCCGAGGCCATCTAACCTAAAAAACCGCCCAGCCCACGCCACACAACCCCTGCTACCCGTGTAGCCGCTTGTTGCGTGTAGTGGACTCCTGACCTATCCAGCGGAACCCGAAACACCACCACCCTATGGCACAAGTCGAGGAATCTGCAGCCCACATGGTCGCAGAACCGTCTCAGCCTCTGATTCAGACCCTCCACTCGGCTCTGTACCAAAGGTCCGTAGTCAGTCCTGTCGACGATGCTGCAGATGGTGAGCTCTGCTTTCATCCCACTAGCGAGACTGGCAGTCTTCACCAAATCAGATAGCCGCCGGAAGCCAGAGAGGATTTCCTCCAATCCATAGCGACACACATCATTGGTGCTGACATGAGCGACCACCTGCAGATGGGTGCATCGTGTACCCTTCATGGCATCCGGAAGGACCCTTTCCACATCTGGAATGACTCCCCCCGGTATGCACACGGAGTGCACATTGGTTTTCTTCCCCTCTATTGCTGCCATATCCCTAAGGGGCCCCATTACGCGCCTGACGTTGGAGCTCCCAACTACCAGTAAACCCACCCTCTGCGACCGCCCAGATCTTGCAGACTGAGGGGCAACCTCTGGAATAGGACAAGCAGCCATGTCAGGCCGAAGATCAGTATCAGCCTGAGACAGAGCCTGAAACCGGTTCGTCAGACAAACCGGAGAGGCCTTCCGTTCAGCCCTCCGGAATGTCTTTCGCCCCCTGCCACACCTCGAGACGACCTCCCACTCTACCACAGGTGAGGGATCAGCCTCAATGCGGGCAGTATCCCGGGCAACCACAGTCGTAGTCCGATCGGGGGATGCGTGGGACGAGCTGGCCGTCCCCGACAAACCCCCATCCGGACCCCCACAGTGATGCCCATTGGCAACAGCCTCAAGCTGTGTGACCGAAGCCAACACTGCCTGAAGCTGGGAACGAAGGGATGCCAACTCAGCCTGCATCCGAACACAGCAGTTGCAGTCCCTATCCATGCTAAAAACTGTTGTGCAAAGAACGTCTGAGCTAATCTACAGAGAGCGCAAACAAATCAACACAAAATTTAAGCGGTTATTAAAATACAAGATTTTCTAGTAAATGCAGTAATGCTACTACTTGCGCACTGCTGACACTGCTCGACGGCGGTAGGAGACTACGCGATTTTACACTATTCAGGTACTAAAACGCGATGCTACAACTCTCAAATACTATAATACGCCCGAAATTTATGAATTAAACAATGCAAGTACCAAAAACACGCAAAGAAATTAAGAATTAAACTATGTAACAAATGAGTGAGCTAGGAGTATACGACTTGCTGCTGCAGCTGCTTATCCAACGGCGGCAGGGAGCACACTGACTGACCAACCGACACTGGCCGTTCAAAACAAAAACAGAAGACAAACGACTACGCGAATTTACACTATTCAGGTACTAAAACGCGATGCTACAACTCTCAAATACTATAATACGCCCGAAATTTATGAATTAAACAATGCAAGTACCAAAAACACGCAAAGAAATTAAGAATTAAAATATGTAACAAATGAGTGAGCTAGGAATATACGACTTGCTGCTGCAGCTGCTTATCCAACGGCGGCAGGGAGCAGATGACGTTCAACAGGGCATTCCCCATACTCACAACCTGCCATCGGATCGCCACATTGTGTACCGTGATTCGTCACTCCACACAACGTATTTCCACTGTTCAATCGTCCAATGTTTACGCTCCTTACACCAAGCGAGGCGTCGTTTGGCATTTAGCGGCGTGATGTGTGGCTTATTAGCAACCGCTCGACCATCAAATCCAAGTTTTCTCACCTCCCGCCTAACTGTCATAGTACTTGCAGTGGATCCTGATGCAGTTTGGAATTCCTGTGTAATGGTCTGGATAGATGTCTGCCTATTACACATTACGACCCTCTTCAACATTAGGCGGTCTCTGTCAGTCATCAGACGAGGTCGACCTGTACGCTTTTGTGCTGTACGTGTCTCTTCGCGTTTTCACTTCACTATCGCATCGGAAACAGTGGACCTACGGATGTTTACGAGTGTGGAAATCTCGCGTACAGACGTATGACACGGTGGCACCCAATCACCTTACTACGTTTGAAGTCCGTGAGTTCCGCGGAGCGTTTCATTCTGCTCTCTCACGAAGTCTAATGACTACTGAGGTCGCTGATACGGAGTACCTGGGAGTAGGTGGCAACACAATGCACCTAATATGAAAAACGTATGTTTTTGGGGGTGTCCGAGTGCTTTTGATCTAATAGTGTCTGTTGAAAAGACAGGACCTTTCACAATTTGCTGCCTAATGTCATAACTTCCTAAGTGACTGGTTTGTTTGTCTGTCAGAACAGGTGCTGGCGCATTGTGCTCAGTATTGGATCCCGATGTTCCTTCTCCAGTGCTGATAGTCGTTCAGTGCACATAAACGTGTGTTACAAAAACAAGGCTTCCACTGCGAATAGCATGTTATTGTTGGTGTTTGTTGGATCCCGGTCGAGGCACACATTTTGCCGCGCGGGGTAGGCATGCGGTCTGGGGCGCCTTGCCACGGTTCGCGTGGCTCCCTCCGTCGGACGTTCGAGTCCTCCCTCGGGCATGAGTGTGCGTGTTGTCCTTAGCATAATTTAGTTTCAGTTAGATTAAGTAGTGTGTAAGACTAGGGACCGACGACCTCAGCAGTTTTGTTCCATAGAACTTACCACAAATTTCCAAATTTTATTGTTGGATCATAATAGACACTGTTGTCATAATTATCGAAGTCACTGTAGTCATCGACATTGGTCAACACTTTTTCTTCTTTTCGGGCACAAAAAAGTAAGTTTGTTATGCACTACATACTACGTCTAACAATACAATTTGTATTTTACTTATCAATTACTTCTAGTAATTTAAGAAATCAGTGTCTCTTCTGCTTGCATGATGCAGAACTCGATGCATTTGGATAAGGGCTGAAGCGTACTGTGTCTTGAAAGACTATCAGCACTGGAGAAAGGAGATTGGCACCCAATATTGAGGACAAGACGTATCAGCATCAGAGTCGGAGTGGCATTCCTAGTTTATCTGCAGGACTGCAAAATATATCTACCATCAATATTCTTGGCTATCAATGATGGTGAACTTGTCTTTCTTAACAGCGACACCGTGTGTGTGGTATGTCATGGTAGAGTGAACAACATGGACACAGCTTATTTCGAAAATAGTGATATGAACTAACGTTATTTCTTGTCTTTACTTGGCAGATAAATGCTTCCATCTCTATGAGGAAGGCGACCATTCAGAAATGGCAAACAATGATTTGTGAAACTGCGATTTATTGAGTGATAATGAAAATAAATATTTTATAATGAAGTTTTACCTCGAGTATTTTTTATTTGGGCTTTCTTCCTCCCCAGTTCCCATTTCCTCTATGGAAATGTGTGTGTGTGTGTGTGTGTGTGTGTGTGTGTGTGTGTGTGTGATGTCACCAATTAACACAGTTGATGTGAAGACGCATATATAATTATTTGAACATGGCGTCAACTCAAATGAAGAACACGCAATTTTTTGGAAATTTGTAGTGTTGGCAATGTTTATTGCACAATTCAATTGAAGCTTATGTTTTTTTTTGGGAATACTTTTTGAACATGTCGCCAATTAACGCAGTTCAAGTGAATAGTCATATTTTGGATTTGTTGCTCTTGTGTTGGCTGTGTTTAGAGATGACATTACTGGATATATCGAATAATTCAAGGGAAGGTTACGTATTTTTGATATGGGAATACTATAACACTTTGAACATGGCGCTGTTTTTATACAATTCAAGTGAAACCTACGTAATTCGAAATTTACATTATTTTAATACCCACTAAATTACTACACTGTGATTGCCTGGAGAGGAGAGGGAAGCTGACTAATGTAACATACACACACACACACACACACACACACACACACACACACACACACACACACACACACCATAGAGGAAATGCAGAGGAAGAAAACGGATGAGTAGGAAGATTGTCCTGCTTGATACAGTCAAGTCGTTTAAATATCTGGGCATAGCGTTGCAAAGCGATATGAGGTGGAATGGACACGTGAGAACTGTGGTAGGGATGGCGAATGGTTGACTTCAATTTATTGGGATAATTTTAGTAAAAAGTGGTCCACCTGTAAAGGAGACCACATACAGCACGCTGGTGCGACCTATTCTTGAGTACTGGTCTAGTGTTTGAGATTCGCACCAGGTCGGATTGAAGTAAGACATCGAAGCAATTCAGAGGCGGGCTGCTAGATTTGTTACCGGTAGGCTCAAACAATACGTAATGTTACGTAGATGCTTCGGGAACTCAAATGAAAATAGTTGGAGGGAAGGCGACGCTCTTTTCGAGAAACAGAATTGAGAAAATTTAGTTATCCGGCATTTGAAGCTGACTACCGAATGATCCTACTACAGCCAACATGTACTGCACGCAAGGACCACGAAGATAGAATACGAGGAATTAGGGCTTATACGGAGGCATATAGGCAGTCGATTTTCTCTCAATCTATTAGCGAGTGGGACAGGAAGCGAAATGACAACTAGTGGTACAGGGTAACCTCCGCCACGCATCCTACGGTGGCTTGAGGAGTATCTGTGTAGATGTAGATGTGGGACTGACTGATCGCTGATCTATCTTTCCTTATCTATGTCTGGCTCACTTCCACAACCACAGAAACAAACAAAGCGAGTGACGTGACTCAGTGATTTTTTTCTGTGGCCTCCCTTAATATCTTCTATAAGCAAGGCCAAGTTCAGGTCCTTAGACTCCCTTATTCAACCACGCTATACTTCGTTTCTGTAGACGTCGTCTGCTACGGGAAGGTAGACTCTGACTCATAATACTTTTCCATAAAACATAACGCTATCAAGAAGGTCAATGAAATAATGTTGCATGATTTCTGCAACCATGATTTTTTATACAGGTTTCGGATTTAATGTGCATTCACAATGTCGAATGTCCCCTATATCTACAAAACGTCGAATTTTTCTGTATTCGTTATTTTAATAGCCGATTTCATAAAATAAGTGGGCTCGATAATATCCTCGTTCTGTCGAGTCACAGGGCTTGATTTTTAACGCCATTAACAGAACGTTAAGCCGTCGGCACACCTACCGTGCTGCTGAACGTTAACGTTGAGCGTGCCAAGTTCAACGTGCTGCTGAACGCACAGGAACGATGAGACTTGTGCATACGGCACGCACTCCAGCGGCAGTTGAGGGATGTTTCTAGTTCGAAAATCACACTGTTTACTCAAAGGGCCCGCGTAAAATTCCCACGTTAGCTCTATTAAAACGCACATTTCCTCCATCGTCCACGAAAAGAAAGGACAATGTCCAGTCAATAAGTACACAGGCTTATAAAAGTTCCATTACAAACAGTGCAGTACAAATTTGGAATACTTCTCCGCATAAGAGTAATAAATAACGTTTATTATTTCATCATTCCCACATTTTAGTAAAACCCTAAGGTCAGTCTTACTCGATCACTGTTCCTACCCAGTAGCAGAATCTTTGCAACATGTGAATTACGAAGCATAAAAGAAAAAGGAGCAAAATATCTTTATACAAGTAGCGCAAGCTGTCTAGTAGATTAAGCCAGTTGAACAAAGTCACCCCTCAAAAAGAGGTGAACTCATATTTACATAACATCAAATATTATAGTGAATACTTATATTAAACTAACAATAAAGTATTAGAACCTAATAAAAACGAAAATGTTAGGGAAAAAAATCTGAAAGTGTCAAGATGCGAACCATCGCCACATGAAACAACTCATCATGAGACCATTATTCTACTCATTACACTAAGCCAACGACAGGGCAGAGATTTCTAATCATGTATGCTACTCCTTGCTGAAAACCTTAATTGTAGATATGTTACTAATTGAAATTTAATTATAACAAATTGTACCATGAACAATGCGTTTTGGGTGGATCTTAGGTGTGTCGCTGCCTTCAAATAGCCTACTCTCATAACAGGCAAGTTACAATAATTCTTTTTGTTGGAACGAATTACACAGTTAACAACGGGTTTTCCAGTGATTCTCAATTTCCTGGTGCTCAGGAACGGCATATATACATACAGGCTTGAAATGAATGCCAATATGGAGCCTCACAAGCCTGTACTGAAGAGAGCGACGGCGTGCGTGTGACGTAGGTGGCGTTGTGCCATCTCATTGGCCAACGCTCAGACGCACGCTCAGAATATGTGACATGCCAGATATTGCTCTGCATGTTCGGAAAGACTCCCGCTATGACGTCAGAAACTCGGCACGCTCAACGCTCAACGTTTGGATGCACGGTCCGTGTGCCGACAGCTTTTTATCCTATCGTGTGTAGACGTGGAGTGGTGTAGGTTGATTTGTGATTTACGTGAGGGGTTTGGGGGTGGGGAAGATGGCGGAGCGTCTTTGAATCAGGAAAGGAGCTACTTACCCAATCAATTACTAAATAATAAATAATCTTTTCTACATGTTTCCATATTTTAAATGTCTGAACATTGCTGAGCCAGAACATTATGACGAGCGTCCACTGTGAGACTGAACGTAAACTGGTGACATTGCGGACATGTGTGGAAGTAAGAGCAGATACGAATGGGAATCATTCTAACGACGATACAGAATGTAAAAGGAGAAATCCACTTACATAAGCGATTTTGTGACGTAGCCACAAATTCGTCTGCTGTGAACCCGATGAAACACATCTGAGACAGTGGGCAGCCATAGGAACTTTTCCAAGAGTGGCAAATGGGCAGTTTTGATGTAACTTTTGGTGAGTTTGAAAACGTGGCATGTGCCGAAATCAAATTTTAACAAGAAATACACAATTTTTTTATGTCAAAAGATCGATGGTTATCAACTTAGTATCTTTAAATCAGAATATTTGGTACCCAAGCAATAAGCACAGTTCAGTAGTACCTGAAAATTACATCTTTTACGTTATTAATATGAATATGGATGCCACCATTTTGATTTAACAATCTGAAATTGTATCCTCATATGATTAAATCCAGGGTAGCCAACGAAGCTAAGAATATTTACAAAAAAAGGTTATTCCCACTCTCATAATGTCAGATTGAAACCGAAAATTAAAACTTGGAAATGGGAAAAAAGGTCAGCACGACTGAGAAAAGCCACATTAATTCTTCGCGATCTGGAGAAACAAGGAATAAACATATAAAAGGCTTATTGAACCGTGAAGTCATCTACTAAACCTAGTTTACATATGAAACTTCACAACTATTCGCTTTAATGTATTTATGGCATTACTCTCCTTCTTTAAATTATTAATGTGAAAGGTATAACTGAAACTAAACAAAAAGTGTTTTGAGGCCTACATTTTTTTTTTTTGGCTAGGTAACGTGGAGCCAAGTTTCAGTACACGCCACGATGAATGTGAGAAATCTCCCAACACTACCCTCAAACTGGCCAGCAGATTCGACTTTTAGCAGCGTAGTACTGAACCAAGGTAATCCTCGTATCTCCAGCTTGTCACGTTTTTGTGCAGCAATGTCAATTGGAATGCACAATTCGTAGCTCTGTGATTGCATGTGGTGCTGCATTATACCCATAGACTCTGAGAACGTCCCAATCTTGGAGAGAAGTTCGCATTGAGACTGGCTGCAGAATACCGACGAAACTATTGCTGAACCTAGGAGTCGGTATAATATTCCGTGGACGGACTGAAACTGAAGAATAGTCAAGATGTATAGGTATTGGTAAAGTTGCAGTATTTCCTGTCTTGGCCCGCAATGTTAAACCTGCAGTGTTGTGGAGTCGCAGGCTAGAAATTCGACGGAATTCTGTAGTGATTGAAAAAGCCTGCAACTGTTCACAAAATCCTTCTCCTCCATCGACCGTCTCCTTACAGAGGGAGCCCTCATCTGTAATAGACGTCACAAAGTTGATCCCTTCCGTTCCCCCCTACAATCCTACCGCTGCCAACACTGCTTTAAGTATAACGACCATGTCACTGCCACTTGCAAGAATCTCCCTACCTGTCCACATAGAATCTTGAAGAACTGCCCCAACCTCGCCTCTCCCCCTCCTCTAACAGCTGTAATGAACCCCATCCCGCCCTGCAATGAACCCCATCCCGCCCACTCCTCTAAATGTAAAGCCAAACCTCCTTCCATCACCCCAGAGCTCACCATACCCCAACTTTTCGCTGTGATCTCTTCATACTGCAGAGGACATCATCCGCTTTGTCACCATAGTACTCCAAAACATCCAGCCCTTCCAATGCCCACACCCTTTCCCAACGCGCCCTTGCTGCCCATCCTGTCTTCCACCTCACCACGTATTCCACCTATTCCGACAACCAGGCTCACTTCTCCGTCAACCCCAGTACCACCCTCGTCTAAATCTTCCATACCATGGTGCGGTAACACTACAGTGCCCTTTACCATAATATACAATCCCCACCCACAAACTCATCTTCGTCCACACACTCTATCGACACCATGTCGATGCCTTCATCCTCAATGAAACCTTTCTCCAACCCCACCTCTCCATCTCCACAGACCCTTACACCCTCCACTGCACCGATAACCTGTAACCCCTAGCGCATGGTGGGGTTGCTATTGGCCACCTTAATCACCTCCCTGTTTAGCTCCAACCTCTCCTCAACAATCCCACTGAGCATCTCACCCTCAAACTCTACTTCCCCATCCTTACCATCACCTGTGCCACCATCCACCCTTGTACCCCCATTGCATACGATTTCCTGGCTCCATTGACCGCACCTTCTCCACCTATGTGATTGCTGCAGACCTCAGTATACACTGCTGTGTTCCTGCCGATCTCTGACGGTGGTATCGGTTTCTCACCACCCTCCATGAAGACCTGGTTCACCTCCCCTACCATACCCAACCCGAATCCAACACCACTCCTCTCCCAGCCTCCTTGGGCGCATCACTGCGGAATTCCTTGACCTAATTGCCAGTGACCAGACCCCTGTCGTCCTCACTTCCTCTGATGGTCGCCATCCTCACCCCATTTCCTCACCCTGACATTCCTCCTGAATTTGTCCACAATTACTCCTACCCCAACTGGGATGTCTACCGACACTCCCTACACACCCAGGTGGAATGCCACAGCCCTACCCTCCAATCTCCTGACGACATCTCTCTTACTACTACCTTCCTCCACCAGACCTTGACTGACACTGTAGCCACCCACATCCCTACCAAAGCCATCCACCCTCACCACCCAGCCCTGGCCCCACAGGCCACCCTTCTCCTTTGTGAATCCTGTCACCTCTACTGATCCTTCTTTCACACGCTGACCGGGCCACACCCACTGTCAATTATAATGACACATCCGCAACATGGTTATTGCAAAAAAAAAAAAAAAAAAAAAAAGCCGTGCCTGGCGACAGACATGCAGACAACTCAACACCACGCTCCCAATAAACTCTTCCAAGTATTGGTCTGCATTCCACCACCTTACTGGTAACTGTCTTACCCTGCAGTAGCACCTCCTCCTTGATGACCGTCTCTTTCCTAACAACCACTTTGTAAGGTTTTGCGGTCAGAACAACAACTGTGTAAACTGTAAATATTTTTGGTTTAATTTTGCTATCAGATCAAATAAATACACGCATTTACATAGTTTACAATGTGACAATGTTACGACAGATGTCAAACGAACGCATCTCGTCCTCAGACAGTGAAATAATCCTAAACACAACAATGGCAAATTTTAACTAGAAGTTTCTTTACAAAATTTTCGTTGCAACTACATCATGATGTTGGCCAGTATTACGATAAATCATCCGATTCTAGTTCAAAGTTTGGTGCCATTTAGGATGACAATTAAGTCTACGGAGGATGGTTAGTTTTGTGACAAGTTGAGAAAAATGTCGCTCGAGTTTACAGTGGACACAAGATGGTGAACCAACAAGTTTACACCTCTGCTCGCTGTATTTACATTAGCTTCAATGAGTTGTCGTCTGCATCGCTGCTCTCATCCTCTGAATTTCCTATAAAAACTAATTAAGCCTTTGCCAATTTTTCCAGCAGAAAGTCTCCCTATGTTTCTCGTTATGTGAGGAAACATGTACTCATCCATAGTCTTGGAATATGGCGATATGCACGCGCGTGGTTGGAGCAGCGTGCATATTAAAATGCCCTCTCAGTCCTCACAAGCACAATCCATTTGGAAATCCGAAACGCATTTTTCTAAAGCTTCTTTCTGTCCTAATTCTGGTGGCCCATTACTTGCTCCCCAGCATGTGTCACCTGTCCGGTCACTGACTCTCGCCCTCCAAGAGGTTTTCATGGTGCCTCCCGTGGTGCAGTCTCTGCTTTTGGCCATGACTGCTTCCACACAAAACGTGCAGGTTGTTTCACCTTCTGCTCATTGACATGCATTATATATGAGCAGTGTGTTAATACCAACGATTGAGTATCATCCCTTTTGCATTATATACTTATAGGCAAATCTGTTTATTACCGCCAAAGTAACTTATGTCATATTCACCTTTCCATTATGATGTGTAAAACTCTTATGTAAGGTGCGAAATTAACCTTCGTTTATTTTCCCACCTTACAACGTTGCCTTCCACCTATCCAATGTCTTTTCCATTCCAGATGATCCCCAATTTGATTATTCCCTCTTCCCTGACATCACCAAACATATGGATACCTCCTCTCCTCCCCTCGCTCCTAGCTTCCAGTGCGTGGGACACACACCACCATTGGAACATAACACTATCAACACTACGCAGGACATCATCCTCACACTCCGTACTAAATACAACACTGCCCCTGGCCACGACCACATTACCAACCACCACCTCAATCACTGCCCTCCCTCCTTAATTGCAGTCCTTGTTACCCTCTACAATGTAACCCATGCCACCGGCTTCTACCTCGACCTGTGTAAAACCTCCCATATCCTGCTGTTCACCAAACCCAACAAGTCTCTGTCTGATGCCTCTTCCTATCGCCCTCACCTCAGTGTTCAGCAAGCTCTTAGACTCCATCCTTACCCACTGCATCCATCACCACGTCCACCAACACCACCTCCTCCCCAACATACAATGTGGCTTTCGACCTACCTTCTCTGCTGACGATCAACTCCCATGCCTCAGCCACCTCCTCTCCCTCCAGATTAACTCCCATCGCTGTGCCTTTTTGTATCCCTAGACCTCAAAAATGCCTACAGCAGTGTGCAGCAACCCAATTTCCCGTTTAAACTCCAGGCCTGTGCCGTTCCTATCAACTATGTCCATCTGACTGCCTCCTTCCTCTCCCACCATCCCTTTTATGTCACCATCTGTAACACCTATTCCCACTCCTTCTACCCCTTTGCGGGTGTGCCCCAGGGCTCTGTACCTTTTCCTCTCCTCTACCTCCTGTACACAGCAGATATGCCCCATCCCCTACCTCCTGCCCACCTCCTACAGTATGCCTTTACTCCTACCTTTCAGACGGTCCCAACGCCTTCTCCAGAATCACCTTGAGCTTTTTGCCACATGGTATAACCAGTGGCTCCTAAAAATCAATTCTTCCAAGCCCCAGGGAATCATTGTAGGTTGTACCACTCACTTGTTACCATCTGCGTCCATTCTGTCCACCTCTCCCCCACCCTCAGCTACCGTGGACTCACCATTGACCATCAGCTCACCTGAATCTCTCATCCCCACTCTCTCCAATTCAAAGCCCACAACTGCCTCTGTTTCCTTAAATTCGTCTCTGGTTGGATATGGGTGTTGAAGCCCTCTACCATCCTTCACACCTACAAATCCTTGATCCATCCCATCCTCTGTTATGCCAATCCTACCTGAATATCCGACGCCCCCCCCCCCCTCTCCATATTCTATAAGTCCCTCCAGATCCTCCAGCACCACACACTCGCTCTTGCCTTCTGTATACACCTTCTGTCCCCCGTGAGGATCCTCTATGACTCTATGACCTGATTCCATTCCTCCACCTGCTTCTTTACCTTGAACATATTGGAGTCATCTACATCTCCTGCAGACTTGTTCTCCCCCCCGCCCCCCATCCCCTGGTTGCTCCTCTCCTCTTCAACCCCTGCTTGCTGCCTCACTTTCACCGTTGTGCCCCCCCCCCACCCTCCACCTCTATGTCCTTCATCTCCTTTCTCAAGGTGGCTCCCTTCAACTCCCCCTCCCACATGATGTCCGCTCTTCCTCCATTTATCCCTCCTATCAACACTAATCCTCACCTCCCCCTTCCTATCTCTGCCATTTTCCTGGGCGCCCTCTTTCCCCCTCCCCCTTTCCCTCCTGTTTTTCCCTGAATACTCTCTCTTTGACTCCATTCTATCCCCTGAGTCCTTTTGCTTTACCCTTCTCTGCATTCCCTATTCCTTCTCATGTCCCCCTTTTTACGTGCCCTGCCCCTCCATCAGCTCCCCTCCTTTTGCTTTTGCTCCCTCCTTTTTTTCCCATCCGTCCAGGTCCTCCCCCCTCCCTCCCCAAATCTGCCTTAGGCTGTGGTGTGTTATCTTCGTGTCTACTCTATACTGCAGTGTTTAAGTGAGTGTTAAGTGTTGTGCATCTCCCCTTTTTTAAGTGTTGAGAACATAAAAACCATACTGTTCCTAGGTGTGTTATTATACCTTGCGAAAAGAAACCAGACTGTCACTGTGCTTTTTCTAAATTGTGCCAGTCTACTTACTGTGTGTCTTCATTAGCACGTCAACCCAATGTTTTTCTATTTTAACTTCAACAACTTTTCGCCATTTTACAGTCTTTAAAAACGTTTTATCGCCTGTTTTTTATTGTTTTATCTTCTCATTATGTTTTTTAACTCTTCTGTAGGCTGTAGAGCGGCATATAAAGCTGCTGCCACCCCCCCCCCCCAATCTGGGGGGAATCGAAAGTCAATAAAGTAGAAAAACGCCTGTACTTAGATTCCATGGGAGATTGTGCCCCTTCTTGCACACCCTTGTGGACGGTATCTTCTGCCACCTTCGTGCCCACATACCACCGGTTCGTAATTTACAGGAATTGTGTGACTTGTCGATAGATCTATGGCGCATCGTAGCTCTGGAAATCTACCAATGAACTGTGAAATCCATGCAACGAAGAATCACTGCTATATTTCGTTGCGAAGGTGGATCAACACACAATTAAGCTATATGATCTTAGAATGAGATTTTCACTCTGCAGCGGAGTGTGCGCTGATATGAAACTTCCTGGAAGATTAAAACTGTGTGCCCGACCGAGACTCGAACTCGGGACCTTTGCCTTTCGCGTAGCTCAGTTGGTAGAGCACTTGCCCGCGAAAGGCAAAGGTCCCGAGTTCGAGTCTCGGTCGGGCACACAGTTTTTATATGATCTTAGTTTTTAAAACTCTTTGGAAAGATGTAAACAAATGTTTGTGAAAATGCTAAGTTGTGATTTACCTGTCATTGTGCTCTATGTGCCAGAAGATGATATCGCCAACAGAAATGTTTATTTCTCTATTCTTAACCTCACTGGCACACACAGCTAATGTATATAACCTATCAGCTGATGTATAAGTAACAGTGTAATGCACTTCATGATGGCAGCATTCTGCCTAAATGCATTGTGCTAATAAAATATTAGTAAAAAGTAACTGCAGCAATACAAACTATTCCACAAAACCTCTTAATAATTATTGAAAGTAGCTACAGTGAGGTAATACGATAGTTTCAAAGAAAACATGCAAAAGTTATGAGACGGGTCAACATGGGATAATACTCTATGAAATATTCAGATCTTCAGTCAAAGGTAATATGCTGTAAAAACATAACGGCGTAATAAATAGTATGTGCATTAAGACAAATAAAATAACTTTATCTTTATTAACTAACTGGATGACATTGTTGGCACAAGAAATAATTAGAAGGAGTTAGTGAAATCAAAAGCAATGTATGGTAACGAAGTGAGAAATGAGATGTGATCGAAAAGCAAACGACGTGTATTACTATTCCTAAGTGCAAATGAGCGCAGAAAAGTCTTCAGATTTAGTTATTGAAACATGAGATATCTGCGTAGTGATTGTCTCCGCTTTTGGTATGACTGTAGTGGAGTAAGGGCTATTACAACTTGTTGCAAGAGCAGTAACGATTTATGCAGGTTGCTTGAGATGCGAACACTGAATGCTGTCGGAGGCAGTAAAACGACCACAGGAACTTCACAAAAAATCACTCTGAAGCTATTGTCAAACCCGGTATTCGACCAGTTTGTGACGAGTTCATTCTGTAGAAGAGATAAA
This sequence comes from Schistocerca gregaria, assembly GCF_023897955.1. Lineage (NCBI taxonomy): Eukaryota > Metazoa > Arthropoda > Insecta > Orthoptera > Acrididae > Schistocerca > Schistocerca gregaria. The sequence continues at coordinate 783,423,680 of NC_064931.1, forward strand.
ACTGGCACAGTAAATGAAGCGGCAAGGGAAGACAGTGTAATGAGACCTAGTCCACATAGGAAACAATGCCATTCGATATGCAAAATACAGCTCTCCGGGAAGCTGGAACTTATAGCAAAAGGACAATGACACCGTTACGCTAAAGCACTTTGGATCGATCTACCGACCCTCAGGCAAGGAACGCAGAAAAATAAATGATACACTGCGTACTGTGAGGCACTGAACTCGCAAAGAACCAGTGTGTCTTTAGAAGAGCGAGAGACGCTGCAGGTATTCGTGAATTAGTTCTGCTCGAAGATGCAGATATTTCTAAAATATTAATACGCGACAGTGCTATTTAATTCCAAGTCGTGTTGATAATTACCGTGTGCTGTGAGCAGACTCGTGAATGAGGGTCTCTCACTGGTTGGACTCCGAAAAATTCGTGACAGAAAAGTTGTAACGAACTGGGGGGGGGGGGGGGGGGGGGTAGGCGATGACAAACCGGACCAGAGAAAATCCCTGACCCCGCCGGGAATTTTTATAATTATTAGTAAAATCCATAGTGTCAGACTACCAGAGAGGAAATAAACCACCAACAGGAATAACAGGTAGGAGAGATTGCATATTATCTTCTTCGTGTATCCAAGGACATGACATTTTGACAGAAAATTTTCGCCAGATTGCTACATTACTAAGGCCCAATTGTACAGGCACCGGTTAGCAGCCGCTTGATTTGTATTCTCTGAATAGCGCGGAAAACGCGTTGTACGAACACGTAATAACACGTACTCGAAGAACAAACGCGGGACAACAGAACCGGTTCGGTGATTCTGGTAGGGTTAGTGAAGTTCACCGTAGTATTACAGAATTAGTGAAGACAAGATGGTTTGTTAGATAGAGGAGGGAGAAGGCAGGGGGACATCTCACAAAGTATATGGAAGAATATGACGATTCCAAATTGATATAACAATTTTGTACTACTACTACTACTACTTTTCGATCTCATGCTTAAGAAACTCTAGCATATGAATGAAATATGAAACTATTCCCTAACATACAGCTTTTTGCTTGAAGCAGGATTAAGAGGCACTTGATACTGGTGCTTCGTGAATTATATTCTGTCGTGTTATTTACGTGAAAGAGGTAGATAAAAATGACTGTTTGTGACAAAACAGTCTCGTTTATTTGTCGTGTGTTACAAATGCTGCAATAGTAGAAAGACCTGTTTCGTTTTATCTAGCAAACAGTGATAAAATAGACGTAATGAAATCGAGAAACCACACCAGTCTTGCGCGCTGTTCGTATTAACAGCATTTCCAGTAGTAGAGAACGACATTTTGATTTTTCATGTAACAAAACGTTTGACGAACTTTGATGAAGTAATAAGTTCTTTCTCAGAAAGAAAAGCACGCCGTGTAAGGCCGTAGCAAGATTAGAGAGAAAAAAATTCTGGGATCTAAGGATTGAAAAAATGCGTACTGTTTTGCTTGTCTCTTGTCTTTAACTGGTTTTATCTTCCCTATATTTAATTTTATGCTGCAAAAAAGAGAAAGTTATTAGCTAATTGGCATTAAAGAGTACGCATTTTCTGAAGAGTTCTTATTCTCCCGGTCACAAATAATCCCATCTAGTGTCAACTGTGAGTATTTTTTAAGAGGGGTAGGATGTCCAACCGGCCGACAGGGAGCAGGAGATGCACCACAGGACATTTTAATTTCCACTCTCCTGCATATAGGTTTGACGGCTTCCACTAAAAAATATACACGCTTGAATTTCACAGAACGAGATATAGTGTTACAGAAGAAAGCTGTGTGAGCCGTGGCACTGCACTTCAACACACTTTAGACCAAATAACATGTCTCATATTTCCCCGAACATATACGTTTTATATATCAAACTCTTCGGAAACTCGTTTTGAAAAATCGATTAAAAAAATGATTAACGTCCTATCTAAAACGCTCGAGGGGAAGGGGGGACGCCTCTATCAAAACTCTGAACCAGTTCGGAAATATCGTAGATCTGGTGCTGTGAGGAATTTAACTATAATATTTCACATAGGCTTAACCTTATCTTTTATATAACTGATAAAAGAAATTCCACCTTACAGAAGCTATTAAATGAGGATCAGATAGAAATTTTTGGAAATTTGTGGCAAGATCTTATGGGACCAAACTGCTGAAGTTATCGGTCCCTAGGCTTACACGCTACTGAATGCAACTTAAACTAACTTACGTTAGGGACAACACACACACCCATACCCGATAGAGGACTCGAACCTCCGACGGGGGAGCCGCGCTAACCATGACAGGACGCCCCAGGCCGCACGGCTACCCCGCGCGGCGATCAGATACACAGAGCTCGTGATGAAGAATATATGTTGCTAACACAAATAAAACGGAGGTCATAAAAAAAAAAGAAATTGTACACCAGAGTCATCAGACTGTGAAGTCGCTAAAGAAGGTAACAATGGTTTTCTAATAAAATAATAACTATTCCTACACTACTACACAGACCTAAGTTGTGGGCTTGATACAAACAACAAGGAAGGAAATTTAAGCAATAAAAATATTAAATAGATGTACAAATTATGCAGACTGAAAGATCATTTGAGGAGGAACGAGGATTTACTGCACACCCGTATATAATTCGAAATAATTTTCGAAGGGAATGATGACAGTGCTGTCAACTCATTACTTGATTGATTAAAAAAAAAGACTCCAAACCCAGTGCTTTTTTAGTATAGGACATACATACTGTTCTGTTTCTGACAGGTTTTCTGTAGTTTTGCTTCGAGAACTGACGTGGTCGGCATACCTGGCTTGCACGTTATTTGACACATTATACTCTGTCAGGCTTCTTTTACTTCATTTAGACTGAATGTAGTCGCTGACGACAATGGGACAGTACCTTCATAGACAAGTTCGCGTCCTGTGTCTTTGCCTTATGTTTTTTCCTCTTCTTTTTCTCTCTTTTTTCCCAGTGGAGGGTTAAACCATGCCCCCTGGGAAAGATAATGACAAGTGACTACAGGTATGTTGGACTATGGAAAAAATTGAAAGAAGAAGAGCGTTTAGTGTCCCGTCGACCAGAAGGTCATTAGAGATGGAGCGCAAGAGAGGACTGGGAAATGAACTCGACAGTGTCACTTCAATAAAACCACCCTGACATTCATAAGGTAAAGTGCCGAAAATGTAAATCAGGATGGGATGGATGGACGGACAGTTGAACCACCTCGCTCAGTAATACGTTGTGGGAAGCTAAGCAACACTGTTCAGGAATGCAGCTTGTGTATCATGAACACTGCCTTGATTGACGACAAGAGGCAGCTGTTACATTAAGGAGTGTGGAACAACCTCTGTGTGAGAGTGGGTCACTGGGAAAGACACCTATTGGACGATGGTTACCACCCATTTTGGTATTGGAGGAAGTGATTACCTAGCCCATGGGAAGCCTCCAGACACCACAAGGAAGCGTCTGCAATGGTTACCTGGCGAAAAATACCTTGCAAAGGGACTGTCATTATTTCATTAATTAATTAGCCTATGAATTTGATATCAATGACATAACATGTGACAGGTGGATGCAAGGGTGAGAGTGCCACGAATGTGATTTTCTCATAACACTCCATCACGAATCAAAAATTAGTTTAATATTCTAGTCTTGTGATCCTGCATGTATCAGATAAGAGGAAATAGAGGAAATAAAGCCTATACTATAGCATTGCACAAGGTTTTCCACAACATGTACCGATATTTTAGCAATATGAGAAAGCTTGTATCGTCTGATTTCTTCTATCTTCGAAAATAACTCGTACAAAAGGGAGAAATCTACATTTTGCATGATGAATTCAATGCGTATTGACAAATGCGCCCTATGGTGGTGCTGGTGTTGTGAACTAGGTCAGTTGATCTCCAGGCTTCAAGGTGAAAATCTGATGTTCCCACCAAGAAATTTGAATTTCCCGCCATTTTCACTTTCCCCTCCAAAGTTTCAATTTTCCACCATTTCCAGATGTGGGGTGGAGGATAGGGAGGGGGCAAGGGACAGGTACCCACGTGCCAGCTGGAGAAAACCCACGACATCTTCAGGGGATGGGGGTAACTAATTGATCAATTAATTAATTTGCATAGTCAATTTCATATCTAAAGAAGGGTAGAATTGGCTTTGTCCCGCTACTCATGGGCTACAGAAACAACAAGTATTATGCACAGCAATATTCCGCACACAAAAAAGTGGTGTATTTTTGTTAAAGTATCAGCGTCGATATCTATTAAATACTCGAGATGCAGCGCCCAAGCTTGAGATCTCTATGGAAGAATGACAACGCTAACCCAGCATTGAAGGTCGTCATAATGTATGAATGACTTTGATATCATTTTAAGTAGAACTAACACGTGAATTCTGAAAAAAATAATCCACATAATCTAGATTTAAGTCCTCCTATACGGTTAAGAATACACTTCCTTTCATACGAGTACACACCAACATCACGAGACTGCTTACTCGTTTTCCAAGTTTAGTAATCACAATTGTAGGCAGAAAGATAGTATTTGGCTTTAATCCAACTCAGATCAAAAACAGTTTAGTTGATGATTCGCATGAAACATCCAGGTAAAGGCTAAAGATGGCAACACTTTCGGTTATAACCTACAAGTGCGGATGTAATCACATTCTTTTTCTTTTAGAAAATTCTAACTTCCGTCGGGCTAAATACGGTGAAAAGTGTATTATTTTATGCATACAAGCGTATGAAAAAGATTATTTTTTAACTCACTTCTCTTGTTTGTTTTTAGTGATTGCACCTGATGATGTGCATTTCTTAGCCTGAAACTGATCGTGAATTTAGAAATGAAAGCTTTACAACTAAAGTGGTGAATTCCATATCTATTACGATGCTCATCTGTGGATGTTCTCCCCATCGGATTGTTTGTCATTATTTCTGCATGCATATTGGTTTAAACCAGGTAATGTCTTGGCGTCACACACAGTAGCAATGAAGTGCTGTCTTAGCAATGACAAATAAATCAGGCCACGCTGCACTGTGATTGGCTGAGACCACAGAAGTCATAACTCGGTAAAATACGTCAAATTGTGGAAAATGTGGAAAATGAGGGTACCCACATGTTTGCCTGGGTGTGATGTCTGCTTCTGCCTCGAATGTCGAAATATTAAGTTGTTATTATCAAATAGGTCTCGAGTGATGCAATGTCTTGTTAAGGAACAGACACAGCCTACAACATCTCCCTATGGTGCCCTCTCAGGTGTCCCAGTTATAAAAGATGAGAAGATAGAGAATGGGTGCTTTAACAGCAATGATAAATAACTCGGACAAACACTGTGATTGGCTGAGAGCACCATGACGCCGGCATAATGTTGGGAATAGTGGCGTGGGTCTTGCATTATTGGATGAAATACGAGAAATGTGGAAAAACACGAAAATGAGTGAAAAACATGTAAAAATGAGGCAAATAGAAAAAATAGACAAGATATAGGTAACTACATAATATTGTGGAAGAATAAGAGTGGTTAAATATCTGCCAGGGTGTGGTAACTGCTGGTGCCTTGAATGATGCAATATGAAATTGTTATTAACAGATAGTCATAGGCTAGTACTCAAGTGACGTGACCTAACGTAATTTATTATTAACTGATTGACACAGCCTGATCCTCTTCCTATGATCCCCAACTCCTGACTGAACTCCATCCTCACAAGTTTCCCAGTTACGGAAGATGAAGATGGAGAGGAGAGGGGGGTAGTGTGGATAGGATGTTTAGTTCTTGTTGGCTTAGGGAAGGGGAGTTGATTCCTGTCTCTTTTATTGTGGTTCCACTGGCTGGGAGGGATAGGGAGGGGTTTCACTCCAGTTTTATAGTACGTGAACAGTATCGAGTCCACTTGCATAAAGTGTGTGGGTAGAACCATATGGCCAGCATCGAGTTATGTAATGACATTGGTCGCATAACTGTGTAAGGTGTATGTGTGTGTGTGTGTGTGGGGAGGAGGGACCTTGATCAATTCCGGACGGTTCCGCGGGGTTAGGGAGGGGAGTGACATTGAATATAAGTCAACAAACTGTATAACCTGACGCTGGATGTCCTTATAATATCAGCAACGCCCATTATATCTGGAATCGGCTTTGGTATTGTGCATATATATAAGAGAGCAATCTTCGAAAACAAGTACTTCCAAGGTAAAAGTGCAGAATAATACCACAAAATAAAAGAAGTACAACTACCTTATCCTCTAGCTCCGACCATTACAGTATCTGGACTGCGCCATGGACAATATAAGTTGTTGCCAATTACGGCACCCAGCAAGCGGATCAAGCTGGTACAGTACCTATTCCTAGTCTTCACTTGAACTTCCTATTGCAGTATATTTGTTATTCTTTTCTAACGCAATCGTTTGAGTTTCTTTTGTAACCTGTATTGCATGAATTGTACCGCTAACGACTTATTTTGTCCTTTCGCATGAAAACTTGTAGCGCCACATTTCAAAAGCTTCTATTCTCTTCTCGTCTACGCTGTTTATCGTCCATGTTTCACATCCATACAATGCTACACTCCATAAAAATACTTTAAGAAAATACTTTCTGACATTTTATTCTAACAAATTTATCTTCTTCAGAAACGCTTTCCTTGCCGTCGGCAGTCTGCATTTTCTATCTTCTCTACTTCGAACATAAATAGTTATTTTGCTGCCCAAATAACAAAACTCATCTACTACTTTAAGTGTCTCATTTCCTAATCTAATTCCCTCAGCATCACCTGATTTAATTCAACTACATGACATTATCCTCGTTTTGCGTTTGTTGATGTTCATCTTATATCCTCCTTTCAAGACATTGTCCATTCCGTTCAACTGCTCTTTCAAGTCCTTTGCTGTCTCTGACAGAATTACAATGTCATCGGCAAACGTTAAAGTTATTATTTGTTCTCCCTGCACTTTAATTCCTACTCCAAAATTTTGTTTTGTTTTCTTTACTGCCTGCTCAGTATACAGATCGAATAACATTGGGGATAGGCTACAACCCTGTCTCACTCCCTTCTCAATCACGGCTCCCCTTTCGTGCCCCTCGACTCTTATAACTGTCATCTGATTTCTGTACAAATAGTAAATAGCCTTTCGCTCCTTGTATTTTACTCCTGCCACCTTCAGGATTTGACAGAGAGTACTCCAGTCAACATTATCAAAAGATTTATCTAATTCTACAAATCCTGTAAACGTAGGTTACTCTTTCCTAAATCTATCTTCTAAGATAAGTCGTAGGGTCAGTATTGTATCGCGTGTTCCAACATTCCTACAGAATCCAAACTAATCTCCCCTGAGGTCGGCTTCTGCCAGTTTTGCCATTCGCCTTTAAATAATTCGTGTTAGTATTTTGCATCCGTGACTTATTAAACAGATAGTTCGGTAATTTTCACACCTGTCAGCCCTTGCAGAGATGAAATAGAGTCCTCAAACACAGCTGACATAATTTGCCTCTCTGAACATATGTGACCACTGATATAGAACTTTTAAGTGTTACAGGACTTAGGTTAGCATCTCACTTCTGTAGAGCAGAATTGGAGAAAGGAGGAGTTGCCACATTCATCATAAATTTAAGAACATAGACATTCTTAAATGTTGCCTAGAACAGCATATGGAAGCATGTGCATCAGAAGCAGAATTTCAGAAAAAATTCTTCATAATGTTAAGTGTGTATCGAGAACCTTCAGGCAACTTTAATCTGTTCATAAACCACCCATTTAACAACCAAAAACAAAGAAATAGTGGTTGCTGGTGACTTCAAAGTAGATTTCCTTAAAGACCATCGCAATAAGAACTTATTTGAGTTGGTAACACTATCATTCAACGTAATTCCCACTATAAAGTTCCCCACTAGGGTAGCCAATTGCTCACAAACAGTCATAGATAATATTTTTACAGAAAAGTCCAATTAACAAAATTATATTACAAAACCAATAGTTAATGGCCTGTCAGACCATGATATGCAGTTCCTTATGTTAAATGTTAATACTGAACAGGATATCAAATCTGTTAAATCTGAGATGAAGAGGGTAATAAATAAAACAAAAATTGATTATTTTAGGACACTCCTTAGAGACATTCACTGGAGTGATGTTTACAGTGCTCATGGCATGAACGAAAAATATAACACTTTTGCTGATAAAGTGCTTACCTTATTTGAACACTGTTTTCCCCCAAAATAAACCAAGGCTAGAACAAAGTCTAAAAATAAGCCAGGTATCTTGTAAAACAAAACAAAAACTGTATCTGTCAATCCGAAACAGTTCTGATGTTGGTGCTACAGCACATTACAAGAAATGCTGCAAAACATTAAAGACTGTAATATGGACATCAAAGCAAATATATTACAAGGAAAAGATATTCATATCAGATAGTAAAATAAAGACAATATGGGATATAGTGAAGGAGGAGACTGGTAGAACCAGACATGAAGAGGGACAAATAGCATTAAGAGTAAATGATACATTGGTGGCAGATGTGTATAGTATTGTAGAACTTTTAAACAAACATTTTTTAACTGTTACTGAAAATATGGGGCTGTCAGGTTCTGCAGATGTTGCTGTGAAATACCTCAGACTAGACATTTCAAGCAACTACCATAGTATGTATTTGACCCCCACTACCCCAGCAGAAGTAATGTCTATCATAAAATCTTTAAAATGAGAAACATCTAGTGGGTATGATGAAATATCAACAACGTTAGTTGAAGAATGTGATTGTAAGTTAAGTAACATATTAAGCTGTCTGTGCAACAGCCGTTTATCAGTGGAATATTTCCTGAATGGTTGAAATTCGCTGAAGTTAAGCCATTGTTCAAGAAGGGAGATAAAGAAATAGCTTCAAATTTCCGTCCAATTTCACTTTTGCCAGCATTCTCAAAAATTTTAGAAAAGGTATTGTTCAATGGGCTTTATAACCATCTTACCACAAATAACATACTGTCAAGTCGCAGCTCAGATTTCTAAAGGGTTGTGTTATTGAGAAGGCTATCTACACTTACAGTGATAATGTACTTAATTCATTAGACAAAAATTTGTAGGTAACTGGTATATTTTGTGATCTGTCAAAGACATTTGACTGTGTAAATCACAATGTCCTTTTAAGTAAATTAGAGTATTGTGGTGTAACAGGTATTGCTGCAAAATTTTTCAAATCTTTAATCTCTGGCAGGAAACAAAGGGTGTTATTAGGAAAGAGACATGTATCACGCTATTAGGCATCGTCCAACTGGGAACTAATTACATGTAGGGTACCACAAGGTTCTATCTTAGGGTCCTTACTTTTTCTTGTGTATATCAATAACCTTTCATAAGTAACATTACCAGATGCCAAGTTTGTTTTGTTAGCTGATGATACGAACATAGCAATAAATAGCAAATCAAGTGTAATCTTAGAAAGATCGGCTAATAAAATATTTGTGGACATTAGTCACTGGTTCCTAGCCAATTTTTTCTCACTAAACATTGAAAAAACGCACTACATGTAGTTCAGAACTTGTAAGGCGTGTTCCACGAGTATATGCCTAATATACGATGACAAGCACATAGAAGAAGTGGACTGTGTTAAATTCTTGGAATTACAGCTTGATAATAAATTCAACTGGGAGGAGCACATCACAGAACTGATATAGAGTCTTAACAAATCTCTAGTTGCAATGCGAATTGTGTCAGACATAGGGGATATAAAAATGAAAGAGCTGGCATACTATGCTTACTTTCATTCCATAATATCATACGGGATTATTTTTTGGGATAATTCATCAAGCCAACCTAAAGTTTTCTGGGCACAAAAACATGCAATAAGAGTTATATGTGGTGTGAACTCAAGAACATCCTGCAGAAGCCTGTTTAGGGAACTAGGGATACTAACTACTGCTTCCCAATATGTTTATTCTCTAATGAAATTTGTCATTAAAAATATATCACTTTTTCAAACCAACAGTTCAATTCATGGAATCAATACTAGAAATAAGAATAATCTTGACAGGGATATAAAGTCACTTACTCTTGTACAAAAAGGTGTGCATTATTCAGGAACACACATTTTCATAAAATGCTTAACAGTCAATGAAATTCAGTTTAAGAGAAACCTAAAGGATTTATTGGTGGCCAACTCCTTCTACTCCATTGATATATATACAGGGTGATTCACCTAACGTTACCGCTGGATATATTTCGTAAACCACATCAAATACTGACGAACCGATTCCACAGACCGAACGTGAGGAGAGGGGCTAGTGTAATTGTTTAATACAAACCATACAAAAATGCACGGAAGTATGTTTGTTTACACAAGTGGTACCACGTTAGTTTTGTTTGCACACCTCAACACATAAACAAATACGTAATCAGTGGCGTTTGTTGCATTGTAAAATGTTAATTACAACCGGAGATATTGTAACCTAAAGTTGACGCTTGAAACCTTCGACGTTCAGTTGCGTGTTGTAACAAACACGGGCCACGATCGGCGAGCAACATCTGCAGGGACATGTTTACGATGACGACCGTGTTTACGAGTGTGGCTGTAGTGCACTGTTGTGGTTTGGTCTAGCTGTCGCAGTGTCCGCATGTAGCGCTTGCTGCTATTGCTCTTCTGCATTCGTCTCCGCATGCAGACCAACTGTAGTACACCGTGTTACCATACGTCTGTGATAGTGTAGTGTTGTAGGAACTGTGACCATGGTCTATTCGAACTCTGAAAAGGCAGAGATGATACTCATATATGGCGAGTGTCGACGAAATGCAGATGAAGCCTGCAGGGTGTATGCAGAACGGTACCCGGACAGAGAGCATCCAACGTGCCGCACATTGCAAAACATCTACCGCCAACTGTATGCAACAGGTATGGTCGTAGCACACACACAGGTCCGTAACAGGCCCGTCACAGGAGAAGCGGTGCAGTTGGTGTGTTAACTGCTGTTGCCATGAACCCACGCATGAGTACACGGGACATTGCTAGAGCTGGTGGACTGAGTCAAAGTAGTGTCATGCGCATACTGCATCGCCACCGCTTTCACCCGTTTCATGTGTCGCTACATCAGCAATTACATGGTGATGACTTTAATCATCGAGTGCAATTCTGTCAATGGGCATTAACAGAGAATGCGTTGCAGTTCTACCTGTTTACCGATGAAGCGGGTTTCACAAACCACGGGGCAGTGAATCTACGGAACATGCATTACTGGTCCGTGGACAATCCTCGCTGGCTCAGACAGGTAGAGCGACAGCGACCGTGGACTGTAAATGTATGGTGTGGAATCATTGGCGATCACCTCATTTGTCCTCACTTCATTGCAGGGGCCCAAACAGCTGCAACATACATCGCGTTTCTACAGAATGATCTGCCAACGTTGCTCGAAAATGTCCCACTGGAAACGCGTAGACGTATGTGGTATCAGCATGATGGTGCACCTGCACATTCCGCAATTAACACTAGGCTGACCCCTGACAGGATGTTCGACGGGCGTTTCATAGGACGTGGAGGACGCATAAATTGGCCAGCCCGTTCTCCTGATCTTACATCTCTGGACTTCTTTCTGTGGGGTACGTTAAAGGAGAATGTGTACCGTGATGTTCCTACAACTCCAGAGGAAATGTAACAACGTATTGTGGCAGACTGCGGCGACATTACACCAGATGTACTGCGGCGTGTACGACATTCATTACGCCAGAGATTGCAATTGTGTGCAGCAAATGATGGCCACCACATTGAACATCTATTGGCCTGACATGTCGGGACACACTCTATTCCACTCCGTAATTGAAAACGGAAACCACGTGTGTACTTGTATCTCACCCCTCATGGTAATGTACATGTGCGTCAGTGAAAAAGACCAATAAAAAGGTGTTAGCATGTGGAGGTAATGTACTGTTCCAGTCTCTTCTGTACCTAAGGTCCATCACCGTTCCCTTTGGATCCCTACGTAATTCGGTGCTCTCTGATACACACGATCGAACAGCGGAGGAGTGGTACTCAAGCGTCAACTGTCGCCTGCCGTAATGTTCGCACATGCATTGACAATGCGCTGACGCATGTTGTCAGGCGTTGTCGGTGGATTACGATAGCAAATATCCTTCAACTTTCCCCACGCAAGGAAATCCGAGGACGTCAGGTCCGGTCAACGTGCGGGCCATGGTATGGTGCTTCGACGACCAATCCACCTCTCATGAAATATGCTGTTCAGTACCGCTTGAATCGCACGCGAGCTATGTGGGGGACATGCATCATGTTGGAAGTACATCGCCATTCTGTCATGCAATGAAAGATCTTGTAGTGACATCAGTAGAACATTACGTAGTAAACCAGCATACATTTCACCATTTAGATTGTCATCGATAAAATGGGGGCCAACTGTCCTTCCTCCCATAATGCCGCACCATACATTAACCCGCCAAGGTCGCTGATGTCCCACTTGTCGCAGCCATCGTGGATTTTTCGTTGCCCAGTAGTGCATATTATGCCGGTTTACGTTACTGCTGTTGGTGAATGACGCTTCTTCGCTAAACAGAACGCGTACAAAATATCTGTCATCGTCCCGTAATTTCTCTTGTGCCCAGTGGCAGAATTGTAAACGACGCTCATAGTCGTTGCCATGCAATTACTGGTGCATAGAAGTATGGAACGGGTGCAATCGATGTTGATGTAGCATTCTCAACACCGACGTTTTTGAGATTCCCGATTTTCGTGCAATTTGTCTGCTACTCATGTGCGGATTAGCCGCGACAGCAGCTAAAACACCTACTTGGGCATCATCATTTGTTGCAGGTCGTGGTTGACGTTTCACATGTGGCTGAACATTTCCTATTTCCTTAAGTAACGTAACTATCCGGCGAACGGTCCGGACACGTGGATGATGTCGTCCAGGATCCCGAACAGCATGCATAGCACACGCCCGTTGGGCATTTTGATCACAATAACCATACATCAACATGATATTGACCTTTTCCGCGATTGGTAAAGCGTCCATTTTAACACGGGTAATGTATCACGAAGCAAATACCGTCCGCACTGGCGGGATGTTGCGTGATACCACGTACTTATACGTTTGTGACTATTACAGCGGCATCTATCACAAAGCGAAAAAAGTGGTCCAACTAAAACATTCATATTTCTTTAAGTACTACACGAATATGTAATAAAAATGGGGGTTCCTATTTAAAGAAAACGCAGTTGATATCGGTTTGACCTATGGCAGCGCCATCTAGCGGGCCAACCACAGCGCCATCTGCTTTCCCCCTTCAAGCAAGACGAGTTTCGTTCTTTGTAGTTTTTCGTTTGATGCTTATTTCGCGAGATATTTGGTCCGGTCACTATCAATGGACCACCCTGTATATATAAAAGCACAATCTAACTTCTGCACCATTTCAGTACAGTAATGTGTTCATTTCCAGAATGAGCTTTTCACTCTGCAGCGGAGTGTGCGCTGATATGAAACTTCCTGGCAGATTAAAACTGTGTGCCCGACCGAGACTCTATTATATGTTTATTACCTTATAAATAAATAAAAACATTTTTATAACTTTAAATTGAGTGCATTAATGCGATCTCAGTAAATGAGTGTTTGTAAAATGATTCTTTCATATGGTGTTCATTAAAAAAATTACGATTATTGGGATCTGTGGGAGGTACATTAGCTTATTTGTTTCAGTTGTAAGTATTTGTCATGTATTATTGTTTTTCTGAGATATTCTACATCCTAGAGGACTTCCTCACTACAGATCAAATGGAATGAAAGTAAATCTAATCTAATCTAACCTGCTTTCTTTGGAATTGGAATTCTTGTATTCTTCTTGAAGTTTGAGGGTATTTCGCTTGTCTCATACATATTGCTCATCAGATGGAAGAGTTTTGATATGGCTGGCTCTCCCAAGGCTATCAGTAGTTCTAACGGAATGTTGTCTACTCCCGGGGATTTGTTTCGACTTAGGTGTTTCAGTGCTTTGTCAAATTCCTCGGGCAGTATCATATCTCCCATCTCATCTTCATCTACGGCCTCTTCAATTTCAGTAATATTGCTCTCAAGTACATCTTCCTTGTATAGACCCTCTATATACACCTTCCACCTTTCTGTTTTCCCTTCTTTGCTTAGGACTGGTTTTCCATCTGAGCTCTTGATATTCATACAGGTGGTTCTCTTTTTTCCAAAGGACTCTTTAATTTTCCTATAGGTGACATCTGTCTTACCCCTAGTGATATATGCTTTTATATCCTCACATTTGTCCTCTAGTCATTCCCGCTTAGCCATTTTGCACTTCCTGTCAGTGTCAGTTTTGAGACGTTTGTATTCCATGTCGCCTGCTTCATTTCCTGCATTTTTATATTTTCTCCTTTCATCAATTAAATTCAGTATCTTTCTTGTTACCCAAGGATTTCTACTAGCCATCGTCTTTTTACCTACTTGATCCCCTGCTGCCTTTATTATTTTATCTCTCAAAGCTACCCATCCATCTTCTACTGTATTCCTTTCCCCTGTTCTTGTCAATCGTTCCAAAATGCTCCCTCTGCATCTCTCAGCAATCTTTGGTGCTTTCAGTTTATCCAGCTCCCATCTCCTTAAATTCCTACCTTTTTGCAGTTGCTTCAGTTTTAATCTGCAGTTCATAACCAAAAAAATTGGGGGTCATAATTCGTATCTGCCCCTGGAAATGTCTTACAATTTAAAACCCGCTTCCTAAATCTCTGCCCTTCCATTATATAATAAATCCGAAACATTTCGGTATTCCAGATCTCTTCCACGTATTCAACCCTCTTTCATGATTCTTAAACCAAGTGTTAGTGATTAAGCTATGCTCTGTGCAAAATTCTACTAGGAGGCTTCCTTTTTCTGTGTTTACCACCAGTCCATATTCACCTACTACATTTACTTCTCTTCCTTTTCCTACTTTCGAGCTCCAGTCCCGCGTGACTATTAAATTTTCCTCTCCCTTAACTATCTGAATAATTTCTTTTAACTCATCATATATTTCTTCAATCTCTTCATCATCTGCGGAGCTAGTTGACAATTAAACTTGTACTATTGTTGTAGCGTGGGCTTCGTATCTATATTAGGTACACTATGCTGTTCGTAGTAGCTTATCAGCATTTCTATTTCTTATTCATCATTAAACGTACTCCTGCATTGCCCTATTTGATTTTGTTTTTATACCCCTGTATTCATCTGACCAGAAATCCTGTTTCTCCTGCCACCGAACTTCACTAATTACCACTATATCTAGCTTTAACCTATACACTTCTCTTTTTAAATTTTCTAACCTACCTGCCCATTTAAGGGATCTGACATTCCACGCTCCGACCAATGGAACGCAAGTTTTGTTTCTCCTGATAACAACGTCCTCCTGAGTAGTCCCCACCCGGAGATCCTAATGAGGGACTAATTTACATCCGGTATATTTTACCCGAGATCACATAGACACCATTATAATTTAACCATACAGTAAAGCTGCATGCCCTCGGTAAAAATTACTTCTGTAGTTTTCTCTTACTTTCAGTCGTTTGCAGTACCAGCACAACGTTGCTGTTTTCGTTGATGTTACGAGGCCAGGTCAATCAATCGTCCAGACTGTAGCCCCTTCAGCTACTGAAATGGCTGCTCCTCCTCTTCAGCCATTTATGTGACGTATTTTGATCCTCTCACACTCACTTATCAAAACGTATAGGGTATTTCCCGTTGACCTAGTATCGTGAATTTTGGTAAGACAAAATGTTTCACGAACAACGAAAGGAAAAACAAAAATCGCCGATATTCTCGATTTGCGGAATCGTTGAACTACCTATATTCCGGACAAAACTAAGGCTGTACAGATCCCTCAGTGCGCGAATCCTACACACACCTGGCGAATTTTTTCTCTGCACAGTTTGAGTAATTCAATGGATTTTGTCGAATTCTTTCCGTTAAATGTAATTTACTGCACTTGATATTTGATAGACTCATTCTGAGAAATTGGACCTTTTATAATATAATTTTGTCGTATATAAGGGGCGTTTGAAAAGTCTGTGCAAAAATAAAAACTACTTACGTGTTTTATTTTTCGACATAGTCTCCTTTTAGACTTATACACTTCATCCAACGCTGTTCTAATTTTTTGAGCCTTTCCGAATAATAGGAATTGTCCAAGTCTGCAAAATAGCTGTTGGTTGCTGTAAATTGGAGAACAAACAATAGTCTGAGGAAGTCAAGTCTGGAGACTCGGGGGGATGTGAAACGAGTTGGAATCCTATCTCCATTAATTTTGCGACCATAATTTCTGAGGTGTGGGCTGGTACATTGTTGTGATGGAAAAGGACTAGCAGCTCGGTTATCAAACGGTCCAATAATGATGAATGATATGCACCTGTAATAGCTTTACCCTTTTTCAGATAGTCGATAAGGACTATCCCTTGCAAATCCCAGAAGACAGTCAATGTAACCTCTCCGGCCGAAGGAATGGTCTTCGCCTTTTTTGCTGCAGATTCTCCCTTGGTAACCCATTGTTTAGATTGTTGTTTGGTCTCAGGAGTGTAGTAATGTATCCACGTTTCATCCACAGTGACGAAACGATCTTAAATGGTCTATGAACATTCCTTGAGCAAACAGTATGTCACTAATTAGGGGACTGTATTGTCGCCGACCCCTTGGTGTTGATCGAGAGGAGTAGACTGTGCCGGCACGGGGTTTCACCTTCACCCTTCTCTCAACATCTCCAAACACCAGCACGATACTGCATTCCACACATACACACACAACTCTCATACTTCGCGAAGTGTAGGTGTTGTGGGCGCGAGGGATAGGAGAAACCTTTTCAGTTAGGCAGCTTAATGTACCCTTTCGCGTCACCCAGCCATTGATGCCACACGACTTTACTTGACCGATGGTATGGCTTGTTATTTCGGAACATCTCCTCTGAATGCTCTCACTTCCTAGTAGAACAGTTTCATGTTTAACGTTAGAAAACAAACAAGTTGCGTTTTTGGTCCACTTGTATTTACTTCTAACCTGTTTTTGGCTAACCATTGTGAGGAACTTTTAATTCTATCGACAGCATTATTAACTTCTGTCATGTCTTCCATATCCTGTACATTTTCATGGCTCGGCCGAGTGTATTGAAGTGATCTTTTGACTGCAAATTGTAAACGATTTTCAGATGTTCTGGAAGGTAAATAAATTCCTTATTTCACTTTACAAGAGATTTTAATCCTTTAAGATATCTACACTTCTTATTTTCTTAGTGCAGTTTCTGAAGAATTTCTTAGGACATCTGCTTTCAAAGACTGATGAATATTTATTAAGTAATATAATTTATTTCATATTAACACTTATTGCTTTACAAATCTCATTCCATTCTACATACTATATCTTATTTTTTTAAAATTATGTTGTGTGATAATCCTCCACGTTTTACATAGTCATGTCTCTGAGAAGTATGGCTCTTCTTTAGTCACTTTCACTATAAGTGGTTGTGGATCGTGGTCAGACACTGTTTTGACTATCGGGTTAACATTAATTTCCTGCTATGGTGATTTCTTTCTCAAAACTCCTTATCTGCAATGAAGCAAAACTGCATAATGCACCACTCTGATTCAAATGGAAATAAGATTTGTGTCTTGTTTGATAGTGGCTCCCTCGCAGTTGTTGCCAGAAGTTAATTTAATCTGTCCCTCCTGAAAACCCATGCTTGACTGTACTGCTCGTATTCCACCCAGGTTATCATTCATGCTATAATCCAGGTCTCTGACCAGACTACTTCCCATTTCTTCTACTGTTTGTACTTGACCAGTTTCACCGAGTCCTACGCACATGGCTATTACGTTCTCTGTAACGAGGCTAAGCTTTGCATTTTTTTTCCACAGTTTCTGTGACACGGTACGCCACACATTACATGGGGTATAGTCACCTATCATTACTTCTCTCTTAGAGGAAAAACCATTATTTCTACTCGATTTTGCTTTCAACCTAGATTAATGAGGCTCCAAAGTGTTTACTAGAACTATTTTGCTCTAATACTCTTCTATTGTTTACCATTGCATAGTTACCATAGTATCCTTCAACTTTAGCTCAAGGAAAGACCGTTTCTGATTCTTCATGAAGGGCAAAATTCTTTTTTTCCCTTGATCCATGATTCTCTTATCTCACCTATTTAACCTACAGCTTTCAGGGACGCCCTCGTCAAGTAGGTTTTGGTAAGAATCAGGCTACATAACATTATCGCAGTTTTAATGCTGCCCCAAGTCGACTAAACGTTGCCCCGTATGAATTGTTGTGGATGCCATACCTAATCTGACTTTACAAGCATGAAACATATAATTACAAAGTTGTTCTTTTGTAGGCTATTTCCTACTCCCTTTGCTCATTTTTTCAACATTATGCTTTGCACCATCTGCCGCAGTAAGTCTCCCTGGTTATTCCCAATCATCCTAGCCTTAATTTTAAATTCGCTCTAATACAGAATCAAGAAACAGCTCGACAGAAAGAAACGACACAGTACAGGCGAAACTTCGCACAATCTGTGCTCTAGAGAAGCCGTCCTCAAAGCGGAGGGCGCCACCCCCCCCCCCTTCCCCATGTGTTTAGGGCGCCCTCCCCCCCCCTCCCCCATGTGTGGAGGAGCGGAGATGAGGTAGTCGGGGGTGGAGAGGGGGTAGAGGGGATAGCACAGAGAGTAAGGAGGGGTCCGCCGGCATTCATTGAAATATTTGCATTTCATATTGCCTATGAACCAAGTTAGGAAGCTCCTCCATCGCTAATTTACTGTCTTATTTCACAAAAACTGACTAGCAGATTCTGTCAGCAGGAAACTGACACCAATAACTCTTGTGGTTAGCTTCTTATCAAGCATTTAACAGCCACTAATGACAAGAAGCCGCTTGACAATATGACAGGCACTTCCTTGCAACGCTGACTACAGTAATAGATTGTGACTGTCCGTTCGGTTTCATTCAGGCTTCCGAAATCAGCTGGAAGTTAGTAAGTTAGCTAGAAATTGATGTAGTCAACTGGATTTAAAATAAAGTTATACAAGTTTCGCCATTTCCATGGATAAGTGGCAGATCCTCAGTAGTAGCAGGAGATCAAATGGTAACGATCCACCTAGTGTCTGAAACTTCCTGGCAGATTAAAACTGTGTGCCCGACCGAGACTCGAACTCGGGACCTTTGCCTTTCGCGGGCAAGTGCTCCACCAACTGAGCTACCGAAGCACGACTCACGTCCGGTACTCACAGCTTTCCTTCTGCCAGTATCCGTCTCCTACCTTCCAAACTTTACAGAAGCTCTTCTGCGAACCTTGCAGAACTAGCACTCCTGAAAGAAAGGATACTGCGGAGACATGGCTTAGCCACAGCCTGGGGGATGTTTCCAGAATGAGATTTTCACTCTGCAGCGGAGTGTGCGCTGATATGAAACTTCCTGGCAGATTAAAACTGTGTGCCCGACCGAGACTCGAACTCGGGACCTTTGCCTTTCGCGGGCAAGTGCTCCACCAACTGAGCTACCGAAGCACGACTCACGTCCGGTACTCACAGCTTTCCTTCTGCCAGTATCCGTCTCCTACCTTCCAAACTTTACAGAAGCTCTTCTGCGAACCTTGCAGAACTAGCACTCCTGAAAGAAAGGATACTGCGGAGACATGGCTTAGCCACAGCCTGGGGGATGTTTCCAGAATGAGATTTTCACTCTGCAGCGGAGTGTGCGCTGATATGAAACTTCCTGGCAGATTAAAACTGTGTGCCCGACCGAGACTCGAACTCGGGACCTTTGCCTTTCGCGGGCAAGTGCTCCAAGTTAGTAAGTTAGCTAGAAATTGATGTAGTCAACTGGATTTAAAATAAAGTTATACAAGTTTCGCCATTTCCATGGATAAGTGGCAGATCCTCAGTAGTAGCAGGAGATCAAATGGTAACGATCCACCTAGTGTCTGAAACTTCCTGGCAGATTAAAACTGTGTGCCCGACCGAGACTCGAACTCGGTCGGGCACACAGTTTTAATCTGCCAGGAAGTTTCATATCAGCGCACACTCCGCTGCAGAGTGAAAATCTCATTCTGGAAACATCCCCCAGGCTGTGGCTAAGCCATGTCTCCGCAGTATCCTTTCTTTCAGGAGTGCTAGTTCTGCAAGGTTCGCAGAAGAGCTTCTGTAAAGTTTGGAAGGTAGGAGACGGGTACTGGCAGAAGGAAAGCTGTGAGTACCGGACGTGAGTCGTGCTTCGGTAGCTCAGTTGGTGGAGCACTTGCCCGCGAAAGGCAAAGGTCCCGAGTTCGAGTCTCGGTCGGGCACACAGTTTTAATCTGCCAGGAAGTTTCATATCAGCGCACACTCCGCTGCAGAGTGAAAATCTCATTCTGGAAACATCCCCCAGGCTGTGGCTAAGCCATGTCTCCGCAGTATCCTTTCTTTCAGGAGTGCTAGTTCTGCAAGGTTCGCAGAAGAGCTTCTGTAAAGTTTGGAAGGTAGGAGACGGATACTGGCAGAAGGAAAGCTGTGAGTACCGGACGTGAGTCGTGCTTCGGTAGCTCAGTTGGTGGAGCACTTGCCGCGAAAGGCAAAGGTCCCGAGTTCGAGTCTCGGTCGGGCACACAGTTTTAATCTGCCAGGAAGTTTCATATCAGCGCACACTCCGCTGCAGAGTGAAAATCTCATTCTGGAAACATCCCCCAGGCTGTGGCTAAGCCATGTCTCCGCAGTATCCTTTCTTTCAGGAGTGCTAGTTCTGCAAGGTTCGCAGAAGAGCTTCTGTAAAGTTTGGAAGGTAGGAGACGGATACTGGCAGAAGGAAAGCTGTGAGTACCGGACGTGAGTCGTGCTTCGGTAGCTCAGTTGGTGGAGCACTTGCCCGCGAAAGGCAAAGGTCCCGAGTTCGAGTCTCGGTCGGGCACACAGTTTTAATCTGCCAGGAAGTTTCATATCAGCGCACACTCCGCTGCAGAGTGAAAATCTCATTCTGGAAACATCCCCCAGGCTGTGGCTAAGCCATGTCTCCGCAGTATCCTTTCTTTCAGGAGTGCTAGTTCTGCAAGGTTCGCAGAAGAGCTTCTGTAAAGTTTGGAAGGTAGGAGACGGATACTGGCAGAAGGAAAGCTGTGAGTACCGGACGTGAGTCGTGCTTCGGTAGCTCAGTTGGTGGAGCACTTGCCCGCGAAAGGCAAAGGTCCCGAGTTCGAGTCTCGGTCGGGCACACAGTTTTAATCTGCCAGGAAGTTTCATATCAGCGCACACTCCGCTGCAGAGTGAAAATCTCATTCTGGAAACATCCCCCAGGCTGTGGCTAAGCCATGTCTCCGCAGTATCCTTTCTTTCAGGAGTGCTAGTTCTGCAAGGTTCGCAGAAGAGCTTCTGTAAAGTTTGGAAGGTAGGAGACGGATACTGGCAGAAGGAAAGCTGTGAGTACCGGACGTGAGTCGTGCTTCGGTAGCTCAGTTGGTGGAGCACTTGCCCGCGAAAGGCAAAGGTCCCGAGTTCGAGTCTCGGTCGGGCACACAGTTTTAATCTGCCAGGAAGTTTCATATCAGCGCACACTCCGCTGCAGAGTGAAAATCTCATTCTGGAAACATCCCCCAGGCTGTGGCTAAGCCATGTCTCCGCAGTATCCTTTCTTTCAGGAGTGCTAGTTCTGCAAGGTTCGCAGAAGAGCTTCTGTAAAGTTTGGAAGGTAGGAGACGGATACTGGCAGAAGGAAAGCTGTGAGTACCGGACGTGAGTCGTGCTTCGGTAGCTCAGTTGGTGGAGCACTTGCCCGCGAAAGGCAAAGGTCCCGAGTTCGAGTCTCGGTCGGGCACACAGTTTTAATCTGCCAGGAAGTTTCAGACACTAGGTGGATCGTTACCATTTGATCTCCTGCTACTACTGAGGATCTGCCACTTATCCATGGAAATGGCGAAACTTGTATAACTTTATTTTAAATCCAGTTGACTACATCAATTTCTAGCTAACTTACTAACTTGGAGCACTTGCCCGCGAAAGGCAAAGGTCCCGAGTTCGAGTCTCGGTCGGGCACACAGTTTTAATCTGCCAGGAAGTTTCATATCAGCGCACACTCCGCTGCAGAGTGAAAATCTCATTCTGGAAACATCCCCCAGGCTGTGGCTAAGCCATGTCTCCGCAGTATCCTTTCTTTCAGGAGTGCTAGTTCTGCAAGGTTCGCAGAAGAGCTTCTGTAAAGTTTGGAAGGTAGGAGACGGATACTGGCAGAAGGAAAGCTGTGAGTACCGGACGTGAGTCGTGCTTCGGTAGCTCAGTTGGTGGAGCACTTGCCCGCGAAAGGCAAAGGTCCCGAGTTCGAGTCTCGGTCGGGCACACAGTTTTAATCTGCCAGGAAGTTTCATATCAGCGCACACTCCGCTGCAGAGTGAAAATCTCATTCTGGAAACATCCCCCAGGCTGTGGCTAAGCCATGTCTCCGCAGTATCCTTTCTTTCAGGAGTGCTAGTTCTGCAAGGTTCGCAGAAGAGCTTCTGTAAAGTTTGGAAGGTAGGAGACGGATACTGGCAGAAGGAAAGCTGTGAGTACCGGACGTGAGTCGTGCTTCGGTAGCTCAGTTGGTGGAGCACTTGCCCGCGAAAGGCAAAGGTCCCGAGTTCGAGTCTCGGTCGGGCACACAGTTTTAATCTGCCAGGAAGTTTCATATCAGCGCACACTCCGCTGCAGAGTGAAAATCTCATTCTGGCACCTAGTGTCTCTTCCCCTTCGAAGGTATGCAGTTCTAATAAGGAAAAGATACGATTTTAAAGAGCACATGTTCTTCTTCCGTGTATTCCTCTGTTCTTATCAGCAACGTTATTTCTGAACGCAAAACCAAATTTCTTGAATATCAAGCTGGTTATCTGACATTAGCCTTCACCAGCATTCTTTTAAGTAACAAGGGAGACCACAATGTGTTTTTATTTTAGCCAATAATAGACCCAAGAGTATAAAACTAAAGGGACACCTGGAGACAAAATATCAAGACAATGTGAGTAAACCCATTGAACTTTTTTAGCGCCATGAGCAACAGGTAAGACGAAACTTCAGATTCCTTATAAAACAGGTATCAGTTCCTAAGGAAGCGCTACGAGTATTCAAGATGTGTTCTTTTTCATTGCAAAATCCACATCAAGACGCATTATTGGCGACCAATTACTTCTTTCCGCAGCCGTCAAAATGCATGGAGAAAGGTTTGGCGAGACTCTGAAGTCGATAACATTCCCAGATGATACCGTGGTCGTCGTACTGATACAATTGCCTCTGACATGCAAAATTAATTGTTACCACGTCTTCATGACAGCCCAAAATTTCCTGTGCTGTGACAGTACTGATATCGGAAATCTTACCCATCTTCTTGTTTTTGTACGCTACTGTTATGAAAATGGAATGCAAGAGAGTTGTCTATTCTGTAACGCTCTGGAAGGGAGGGCTACAGACGAAGATATTTTCTTTCTTGTCAGTTCCTTTTTTGTTGACAAACTGTATTGGTACACGTGCCGATGCAGCGGCAGCATTTACTGGAACTAAAAAAGGGGTTCAAGTGAGTCGGCGCTGTTTTTCCTTCTGTAAAATTCACAAATTGTATGATACACAAGGAGATGTGGGCTATAAAGTTGTGCAGTCGGAATGCAATAAACTGGCGAACAGCGGAGTCAGTGTTGCAAATTTTATGAAAGCACGAGCTTTAAACACGGGGTTGGTTTCCATTCTGTGAGGAGATAGGTTCTACTCTTGATTCACTTCTATTGCACTGTTGCATGCGTTGCTTGTATCGCAGTAGATTTCTTCGTCGTGTTGTGGATCTGAAGGATGATTGTCTATTCGTATTTAAAAGCAGTCTAAACTCGTGACTCTGTTTCTGGATGGACAATAGCGTCTAATGTTGCGCTACTTGGCCGACCTTTTTGAGAAACTGAATGATCGTAACGTATCACTTCAAGGCCAAATTAGTAATATCACCTTTCTAAGCGAGAAACTGCTTGCCTTTAAGAGAAGACTTGAATTCTGAGAAACATAGGTGTAGAAAGGTAATTGCTAGATGTTATTTTGCTTGAATGATTTCGTGAAGGAAAATGCGTTGCATGTAGGCAAAATTAGAAAAATGGGCATTGTACTTCTTGAAAACCTTCGCCAACAATTAGAGGATCAATTTCCAGAACCTTTAAGTTATTACGACTAGATGCACAACCCGTGTGATACAATCTTAATAGACCGCTAATCAGACTCTTATCAACAGTAGAATATGAGGAGCTAACAGAACTCTCAAGTGATAATACATTTCAAATTGAATTAAAATCGAAGTCTCTTGAAACTTTCTCCGTGCAAACTGGGAATGAGTACCCTAATTTGACAAGAAGGGTAGTGGACGTGTTATTACCCTTCGCATTTACTTATTAGTGTGTGTCAACATTTTTCTCAGTGGTCGTAATCAAGACGAAACATCGGTCTCGGCGGCAGCTGGAAGGGATCTGAGAATTTCTGTTTCAAAGATCCAACAAAGACTGAATCTGCTTTCTTCACAAATTCAAGCACACACGTCAGGCCAAATGTGCCAATGTCAGAAAATTTCCGAATTTAGAACCATGTGTATTTTTACACTTGTTAATTTCCTTTTGGATTATCAGTTTAAATATCACAATTTTTAAATTTGCATTTAAATATTCACTATTGTTGCAGCGTCATTTGCACATCGTGATATTTCAAATATTAAAAAAATTCTAAATGAATTAGAAGTATTATAGATGGAAATAATTAAACTATAACAAATTTTTAAAATATGTAGCGAAATACACATATTTTCTCAGTTTCAGTAAATGGTCACACACAGTCGTGGTTGTACATAAACTAGTTGTAATTGTCGAAATTCACTCCCTTTGGATAATATGAATGTACGATATTTTTTTATAAAAAAGTTTAACTTTGATTTCAAATGGCACTGAGCACTACGGGACTTAACATCTGAGGTCATCAGTCCCCTAGAACTTTGAAGTACTTAAACGTAACTAACCTAAGGACATCACATACAGCCATGCCCGAGGCACGATTCGAAACGCTCGGCCACTCCGGCCGGCAACTTTTATTTGACTGAAGGAAACTCTCTAATTATTATTATTATTATTACTATTATTATTATTGTAACTGATGTTTGTAAAAATTAGAGAGAAGTAAATAGATATGGTGAGCCGTTTTTGTGGCAAGTATGACGAGTGATGGCGAAGAAAAGGAAAGTAGAATGGGAATGGGGGGAGGGAGGAATAATTTATGTTTCGGAAATGAAAAAAGTTTGAGAACCCTTGCTCTAGAGAGGGGCGCAAAGCAGTAAACTTACCTTCAGGTGATAGATTAGAGGGTTGTTGTTGTTGGATTTTGTAGCATAGTCGGTGATGTGGATCTTGCGAGGTGATTTGCAATCCTACTAAGGTGTCAACATCACGAAACTTTCCTTTCGTCCATTCTCGAAACCTCCGTGCGTCGCGTGAAAATACTCTTCGCCCCGCCGCCAGAGGCCGTGCTCTCTTGGCAATGTGCGCTGCGCGAGACAAATTATGCGTGCTACCGCTCCACAGATTAATAAGAAACGTCTACGGGCGACCCAAGATTAATTCATTAATTCTTTTCACTGCCACACTATTCAATGACTGTAAATAAGGGTCGGAAGCCTCGTCTCTACCCCTTAGAGAGGGTTAAAATTCTCACTACTTCATGGTCCATAATTCAAAGCCATGTAGCTATTTAATTGCTTTCACAAAGTCTGCGGGATCTGAGCATTGGACTGGAATATATTCACGGCTCCACCACCTCCAGCTAGCCCCTCACAATTGCCGCCGATTATCTCCAGACAACAAAGTAGAAATACAGTTCATTGCGAGACGCCTATAACAGTTTCCACAACGAAGCTTTGTCTCGAAACCTGGCAGAAAATCCAAAGTGATTCTGGTTGTGTGTGAAATATGTTAGCGGCAAGAAACAATCAATGCCTACTCTGCACGGTAACAATGGAGATACCATCGAAGATAGTGCTGCCAAAGCAGATTTACTAAACACAGCCCTCCGAAATGTCTTCACAAAAGAAGACGATTTAAATCTTCCAGAATTCGAATCGAGAACAGCTGCCAACATGTGTAACGTGGAAGTAAATATCCTTGGAGTAGTGAAGCAACTCAAATGACTCAATAAAAGTAGGTCTTCTGTTCCAGACTGTATACCAATTAGGTTCCTTTCGAAGTATGCTGATGCATTAGCTCCATACTTAACAATCATATACAACCGTTCGCTCGAAGAAAGATCCGTACCCAAAGACTGGAAAGTTGCACAAGTCACATCAATATTCAAGAGAGGTAATAGGAGTAATCCACTAAAGTACAGGTCAATGTCGTTAACGTAGATATGTAGCAGGATTTTAGAACATATATTGTGTTCGAACACTATGAATTACCTCGAAGAAAACGGTCTATTGACACACAGTCAACATGCGTTTAGAGAACATTGTTCCTGTGAAACACAACTAGCTTTTTATTCACATGAAGTGTTGAGCGATATTGACAAGGGATTTCAGATCGATTTTGTATTTCTGGAAGGCTTTTGACACTATACCACACAAGCGACTCGTAGTGAAAGTGCGTGTTTATGGAATATCGTCTCAGTTATGTGACTGTATTTTCTATTTCCTGTCAGAGAGGTCACAGTTCGTAGTAATTGACGGAACGTCATCGAGTAAAACAAGCGATTTCAGGCATTCCCCACGGTAGTGTTATAGGCCCTTTGCTGTTCCTTATCTATATAAACTATTTGGGAGAAAATCTGAGCAGCCGTCTTCGGTTGTTTGCAGATGACGCTGTCGTTTATCGACTAATAAAGGTATCAGAAGATCAAAACAAACTGAAAAAGATTTAGAAAAAATATCTGAATGGTGCAAAAAGAGGCAGTTGACCCTAAATAACGAAAAGTGTGAGGTCATTCACATGAGTGCGAAAAGGAACTCGTTAAACTTCGGTTACACGATAAATCAGTCTAATCTAAAAGCCGTAAATTCAACTAAGTACATAGGTATTACAATTACGAACAACTTAATTTGGAAAGAACACATAGAAAATGTTGTGGGGAAGGCTAACCAAAGGCTGCGTTTTATTGGTAGGACACTTAGAAAATTTAACAGCCCTACTAAGGAGACTACCTACTCTACGCTTGTCTGTCCTCTTTTAGAATACTGCTGCGCGGTGTGGGATCCTCTCCAGGTTTGCAACCGAATTGTAGGGTTGCTGCTACTGGGTGCAGATTTCAATTTTCTTGTATTCTGAGAAAGTATGTGATGAAGGTTTTTGTCTGCGGACATTTTCTTTGATGGAATGTGTTATTTTGGTAACTCATAGAGTATGCTCCTAACTGTTTGCTTTGGGCCTAACTTTTTTGATTTTTATTCGTTTTCACGACTCACTGTTTATGATAGGATGGATCTGGGTCTCAAATACGTTACAGGTTGAATTGAGTAGTTCGCTAGGCTGTTGATGAGATCATTTGCTGAAGGCAACCACAAGTTCCCGAAACCTATCTCTTAGCGTCTTTATTTCCGCGACCTCGTGTGTGTGTGTGTGTGTGTGTGTGTGTGTGTGTGTGTGTGTGTGTGTCGGCCGTGGGAAAGCGTATAGGGACGAGCAATGCTAGTTGCGGTGCCCTATTCTGTCCCATTTTTTGCAGCCACACGATGTGTGTTTTGGCTACGTAGTCCGCAAACGGGACGGGCATATTCTAATATAGGTCGCACGAGAATTCAGTAGAGTTTCATTCCCGATTTTGCTGCAAGGGGCAGAGCTCTTTCAATCTCGCGCTAGCTCTCTTTCTGAGCTCGTTTATATGAACGTCTTTATTTCCGCGACCTCGTGTGTGTGTGTGTGTGTGTGTGTGTGTGTGTGTGTGTGTGTGTCGGCCGTGGGAAAGCGTATAGGGACGTGCAATGCTAGTTGCGGTGCCCTATTCTGTCCCATTTTTTGCAGCCTCACGATGTGTATTTTGGCTACGTAGTCCGCAAACGGGACGGGCATATTCTAATATAGGTCGCACGAGAATTCAGTAGAGTTTCATTCCCGATTTTGCTGCAAGGGGCAGAGCTCATTCAATCTCGCGCTAGCTCTCTTTCTGAGCTCGTTTATATGAACTGTCCAAGTGAGACGTTGATCCAGGGTTACTCTTGGATATTTAGCTCCCCATCTCCAAGGTATGTCCCGTCAGTGAAGCCTGAGTGGGATGTTCTCTCGTCTTTGGTGTACCAGGCAACGTTTACCTCGCTCTGAGTATGTATCAGAGCCTGAAACTTGGCTCTATAGACTGTGATGCGTCATTTCCAGGTCAAGGTTTTCGTTTTGTGTAATAAGTTTTGTAGCCTTTGTATGAGACCGCGTCTATTGCTACCTGTGTCGAAAAAAGCTATGTCACCAGCATACAGTGCTGTTTGTGTCTGTGGGGGGATTGATGTGACGGCAATGCACAGGTTGTACAACACAGGGCCTAGAACCGCCCCCTATGGGATACTAGCTCGTATGGTGCGTGGGAACGAGCTGGCTGGGTCAACTTTGACACAAAAAGTACGGTTGATTAGGTAGCTGTTCAGCAGTTTAACGACTTGGCCTGGGAACACTAGCGTGTACAGCTTGTACAGAAGTCCAGTCTGCCACACGCTCTCGAAAGCCTTAGTTACGTATAGTAGCAGTCGACAATAGCAACCTTTCCAGTTGATGGCTTCTGTGGCGGCTTCGACCACTCTCATAGGTTGTTATGGTGCTCAGTGTTTTTTTTATGAAATCCGTACTGGAATCGGATTAGTATTTCTTCTCTGCGAATGTATCGTTTAATGTGAACCGGTAGGAGGCGCTCGTATAGTTTACTCAGAGTTAGCAGTAAACGTACGGGTTGGTGGTGCTGGGGGACGATGGAGTCTGTTCCAGCCTTAGCGATCGTGAACACTTCCGTGTGTTTCCACTGTTTCGGGAATCTATGTGTTCGTGTGATCTCGTTGAAGCTTTCCGTCTATTTTTCTATCTCTAACTGGGCCAATTGTTTAAGCAGTTCATTGATGAGGAGATCGTGACCGGGGGTTTCTTTGTGGGCAGTGACTTGATGACCTTAGCTGCCTCCTCCGTCGAGAAGGCAGTTATGTCGTCAGTGACGTCATCTTTTGCTGCGTGGACTGCAGCTAACTGTAGTCTGATCGTTCATTCATGTTCTCGGTCCTGTACCTTTGCTGACGTGAACTGTTTCTCGAATAGGTCGGCGAGTGCGTTGGCTTTATCCTGGGCGCTGAACACTAGTCCTCTTTCGTCGTGCGGAGACGGCATCCTTGCGCGTCTTTTAGTGAACTGCTTGGTGGCTTGCCGGAGGCTGTTATCCTGCACTTTGAGTGCCGTGAGCCGGTTTCACCGTTGCTGGTTCCTGTGCTCAGTGAGCGTGGCCTTTATCTCTCCTTCTAACATGTTGAGCAACCTCCTGGTGTTCGGATTTGTCGTTAGTTTCCTTACTTTTTCGATGTTTTTCGTACGTAATGTGGGCAAGCAGCTGGGGTGGCTGCCACTGGGTGGAATGTGAAACGAGGGGGAATCGTGTGTGGCGTCCTTTGCGTCCTTTGCTGCTTGCAGGTATCGTGTCGGTGAAACTTCTCGGCGTCTATTCTACGTCTTCTGTTGGGAGCAGGGTGTTTGTGATTTCTGCTGTTATATTTTCTTTGTATTGTTCCAAATTGGTACGTTTGTATTTGACTGAACGTTTGGTGGGCGGTAGCCACCCACCCACTTCTATCTCAAAGCTTACAGGGTTGTGCTTAGACTAGATTTTGTTTAGTGAACTCGCGGCCATAGATATTACGGGACTTTTTGAAACAGCTATATCGAGGACGTCCGCTCTGATGCTGTTCAGGGGAAAGTGTATGGATTCCTCTGGGCCCTACCTATGTAACTGGTAGATGCGCACGACGCAGTCCGGTTGTCGGCAGTAGTGGGACAAAGTTGGCATTACCAAACACTTCATTGTTGACAAATTTATTCAAGATGGAATGGCAGTATTACCCCAACCTACATGGTTGTCAAATTTATAATCCCTCTCTAACCTACTGCTTTGTTCCATAGCATTCACTCCCCTCCACTCAACATGTTATCCAGTTCTCATCCCGCTCTTCATTGTTGCTAAATGTATTCAAGATGGAATGGTAGTATCGCACCCCAGTCTACATAATTGTCAAATTTATAAACCCCCTTAACCTATTGTTCTGCTAAGTGGTTTATGACCCCCTGGGGATAATCCACCCTTCTGAGAAAACCCCACTCCTCCCCCTCCACCCCACCCCTCTTTCCTCTTAATCGCTGATACAAGCACACTTTAACATCAAATTAATTGATTAATTAATTAAATCGATAATTTCATTACCACTTCCTCGTCTGGGAAGTCCCCCAGCCCTGCCCTCGATTTCCCACACACTCTCCTACACCCCATAAAGAAATTGGCTGCAAAAAGACTCAATCTGCGCTGGAGAGAACGGATCTCATAGTACAAAATTGAAATCAGTGTCAATTAGATGCCAGAGGATATACTATTTGTTTCAAAAATTATATTACAAGGATAGGATCTTTCTTTTATTTGGTGACAAAAGCTCACATCCAGCAACTACATGTTCTAATTATGTAATTACACTGCCACAGATTGGAGGTGTCATATTGGAAAAAAAATTTCGTGTGTGTACTGACCTTGACATGCAGGGATCGACAGAGCTAGTGCGCAATGCCACCACCAGAGGATGTTACACCCCTCCCCCCTCCCTCCATCCCTCTCAGAAAGTACTGGCAGGAAAAAGACTCTGATGGAGAGGAAAGATCTCACAACACGGAATCCAAATGAGTGTCAATAAAATATTGATGCATGTTCTTTACTTAACCAGTTTGTGGGAGACAGGGCTCCCCCACTTGGGTGGAGCTCATGTCTGATCACCCCCACCCCACTTCCCATGATGTAATAACTGTAATCGCCGAAGTATGGAATGAAGTGCAGTATAGTAGCCACAGCTTGGGGCCCTTGCATATGTGTCTATCGTCAGGGCACCACCACGAAGGTCAAAAGCATCGAATGTCCTAACTGCAGACCACAATACTAAATACCACTGACCACCGACCAGATATTGGCCTCCTTTGCTCTTGCACGCCCCCCCCCTCCCCCTCCCTCCAAAAAAAGCACCAAGTAGCAGCTTGCTGTTGATAGAGTGTGTTACAAATACTTTCTGTTACTCTGGGAAATATCTAACAGTGGTTGGTGATAAAGGTGATTTATTAAGAGCTTACACCACAGCCAACATGCACCTGCACTTTCAGTCTGTTAATACACACCCTGCTATCATCGTGTATATTCAATGTTGTGGTATTTGTGTGGAAGGTCACTTCATTTGGAAGTAATATCATACATCGATTTACAAGACATGTATAGATTTTAACATGGAATCGTCAGTGTCTTTTGTATGACTGTGGAAGCAAGGCCGCTTTTATGCAGGTCGACAGTATCATAGTCATTGTGACCATGCTTTTACTAGCACGGTCCTTAAGCGAAATATACATTGTCGGCAGTAGACTCCTTCTACAGACAGCTCAAAAGGGTCAGTTCTCGATATTGTTCTTTCAAAACAACGTCATCTTCCCTCCGGGGATTTGCATTTCAGCTACCTGGTGAGTTTACTCAGACAGTTCGAAAGAAAAAGAACACCCACTATGTGAAGTGACTCGCATAACGAATTTAATTAAGTAGCCAGTCAGTTCGGTGTCAATGGTGTGCCACTGGGAGAATTGGAAGCGATGGCTAGGATACCATGAATGTGATTCGGGAGTGGGAATGATAATGAGGCGTTTTTTCCTTGAAACAATAACTTTTAACGAAATTTCAGTCTCCCATCCACACAGGGAGAGACGATCATCATCATAAAATTAGATATATTAACGAATTTATAATGTGATACATACTATAAACCTGATATTTACAACTTCTCTGTGTCGATACCTTAAGAGACTTTGTATGTGACGAAGCATTTGGTTACTTTAAGCTGGTTCGAAAGTGAGGTAGATCTTAGCACTCCATGATACCCAAAAACGGATTTAATAATCTGGTCCTGTGGTGCAGGACATAACAGATATTAAGCTGATTAGAACAGATTTTGTTACCTGATGAGAGATTGCTTAGAGGAAATATGGCCTATGAGATAGTGTCGTATAGGATTTTCACAAGAAGTAATGATACTTACGCGATATGAAAACATGTGTATGGTCCGCTTTCTTCTGTCTTCGAGAATAACTCGTATAAAAGGGAGAAATTTACATTTTATGTGAGAAATTCGAGCTGTACGGGCCGCAACATCACTGTCTTAGATTGGATAATGTGGTCTATGTCGGTGTGGAGTTGGTTGGAGTTACTGTATACGTTGAAGCTGCAGCTGTTTCTTTTTTTTTTTTTTCAGTGCACCGTGGCTGGTGGCAGGAGTGGTCACGAGGCTTCAGGGACCAGAAATTGCGGATTAGCTCAGCCTGTGATGGGTGGTTAGGTACAAAGCATGCACGACCTGTCTGATCTTGCCCATGGCAACAGGGGCTGCATACAAGACCTCAGATATACCTGCTGCTACGATCTGTTTGTGGTGGAAAGAAATTTCTTGATTAGCATAATGTTTGTGTGTGATACTCATGTGTTGGACATAGGTTTTATTATAAAGAAGGATAATTATAAGGTAGAGGTGAGTGTTTGACTCTTCTAAATTTTTAAACAGTTAATTTCATAGTGTAGAGCAAATGGATAATTTCACTCTAAATTTGATATCGAAATTGTATCAGCTCTCCCTTTGTCTCCAGCATTAGCCAATAGGAACACAGTATTCTGAGGAGAGATGAAAACCTCCGTCTGCATGTCTGGAGATGTTGGTTCAAACAGGGAGTGGCCTCTTGAGAGACAAAGAGACAGGGAGCAAATCTGGAATTTGCTGATCAATAGAATATGGCCATTTGATGCTTCTTTGGGGCAGTGAGATCGAAAAAGGCCGATATCCGATCTGTGGTCAGTGGTATTTAGTATCATGATCTGTAATTAGGACATTTGGTGGTTCGAACTTTGTGGCCGTGCCCTGACAATAGACACACATGCGGATAGCCCAAATGTTGTTACTATAATACACTTCGTTCCATTCCTTGGTGATTACAGTTATTACATCATGGGAAGTGGGGTGGGGCGTACAGACATGAGCTGTACTCAAGTGGGGGAGCCCTGTCTCCCAGAAACAGGTTAACTAACGAATGTGCAACAGTATATTATTGACAATGATTTGAATTTCATGTCATGAGATACTTCCTTTCCAGCACAGAGCGAGTCTTTTTCCTGCAAATTTTTTTCTTGGAGGGGTAGGAGGGAGGAGGCGTGGGGTGGTCCTGGCATTATGCACAAGCTCAGTCGATTCCTGCATGACAGGGTGAGGCACACACGAAGATTTTTTCCAACACGATAACACCTCCAATCTGCAGCAGAGTGATTATGTAATTAGGATATGTAGTTGCTGGATGTGAGCTTTTTTCATCAAATAAAAGAGAGATTCAACCCCTGTAAATCGAATTTTATAAATACACTGTATATCCTCTGCTAACTGATATTGATTTAAATTTTGTGTCATGAGATCCTTACTTTCTAGTGCAGCCTGAGTCCTTTTCCCACCAATTTCCAGAGAGGAGAGGAGAGGGAGAGTGGGGGATTGGGAGGAGAGCTTGGAGATTTCCCAGAGGAGGAGGAGCAGGTAAACGATTTATCGATTTAATTAATTAGTCAATTTATTTGAAACCAAAAGTGTGCTTCTATCAGTGAGGTGGATGGGAGATGGTGTGAGGATGGGGGAATGGGAAGGGAAAGAGGATTTCTCAGAAGGATGGATTATCCTCTCATGGCATAAACGACTTAGCAGAACAGTAGAATAAGGGGGATTTTAAATTTGACATCCATCTAGACTGGGGTGATACTGCTATTCC
This sequence comes from Schistocerca gregaria, assembly GCF_023897955.1. Classification (NCBI taxonomy): domain Eukaryota; kingdom Metazoa; phylum Arthropoda; class Insecta; order Orthoptera; family Acrididae; genus Schistocerca; species Schistocerca gregaria. Next base: position 783,457,645 of record NC_064931.1, read on the forward strand.
ATCTGGAATAAATTTTGCAGCAATGCAGAGTGGGGTGATACCAGCTTTGCCCCACTACTTCAGCCCACTCTGTTTGCACGTCTGGAGTGCTAGTCTGTTTGTTTTGCGTTGAGGTTGCACCAAACTATTAGCTTGCTCCTAATTAGCCTAGTTTTGCTGTGTCATTTTTTTTCTATGTTTCAGTGTGAGGTCTGTATTCTGTAATGACAGAAACGAGACCCATGGTTGTAACTACCTGTATTACTATTGTTTCTAGCTGCGCCATGTCTCGTAGGTATACTTCACGTTGTGGAATCCCCTTTTTGACGTAAATTGCTACCCCACCCCCAACAACGCGTCAGTCTCATTGATAGCTGATGTAGTTAGTTGCATTCACTCGAGCTCCTGGTTTAAGGTGAGTCTCTGAAACTATGCATACGTCTATGCTCTCGTCCGCCAGCAATCTGCTTGTTTTGCAATGCCTGCTGGATGAGGCCATAGGCTGCGATCATGTACAGAATTTGAGACCATGAACAGCTGCCCTAGCCATGATCGGTTTTTGTAACGCTCGAGATCGCAGCGAGCCGTGAGGACCTAACTGCCGAGCTAATTTAGGCGGAGACTATTTCAAAATTTTTGTCATGGTCTGCATGCGTTTGTCTGTCGGCCTGAAGACTTCTGTAAGTGCGGTTGTGAAGTGTCGTATGGGTGTGTTTTCATTCGTGTCTGTCCATATTTTTGGGGCCTGTTGCTTTGGTTTGGGTGCTAATTTCAGTTCTGAAGTAGTAGGTCCAAAGGTTACTGCTCTTGCATATGTGCTGGATTTGTTAAGTGATACTGTGTTTATCATGTTTGTTTCCATGTGTATTGTTGCTCGGTCTGGTGTCGACTGTGTTTTCTGTTTTGCATGTCTGTGTGTTCAGTCGTGTCCTGCCTCAGACTGTGGTGGTTCTGTTGGTTATTTCACCTAGTTGTCTTGCTCTGGCACGCTTCTGTGCCGGACAGCATTGGTAACTGGCTGCGTGGCTGCCTCTGTCGTTGTGATCTTCAGGGGATCGCCCTGCTTACTTTTACAGTCCCTGGATATACAGTCTTCTGTACAGTGACGCCTTTTTGCAGTCTTTAGCAGTCAAAGTTAATATGTCCTATAATCTGGCAACTGAAACATTGTACTGCACCGTGTTCTGTTTTTCAGTGGCTTGGGGGTGACAGGGATATCAGCCTTGTTTCCTGGAATAGTTTCCTGTGTTGTAGTGTCTCAGTGAGAGTCACTAAATAATATGGGTTGTTGACACTGAACCCGTCATTTTGTACTGACCATACGTCATACCCTTTGGCTGTTAAAGCCTCTTTGATGTCAGCAGGCTCTGGTGCGAGCAGGGGAGGCCCTAAATACAACTTATAGTGATCTATTACAACAGCACCAAATAACAACAGTCTTCCATGCAACGCGAAAAGTTAAGGGCACACTTGCCTCGACCAAAGATCAGCTAGTCGGCAGATGCCGGGTACCTACAGTATCAAATACGAATGTGGGGTGCAGTAGATCAGGCAGACAAAGCGATGTATTTCACAGCGCCTTACGAAGCACATCAGGAACCTACGACTAGAACATTCAAACAATTCCATGGTAGTGTAGCATAGCATCAACAAGGGACACACCTTCGAATTTGGGAAAAGAAAGAAGCTATACAACGCCAATGCTTTCTGGGACTTGGTTGTCAAATAGGCAGTGGAAATACGTCTGCACAGCAATCGAGTAAGCTGTAGTAGCGAATTTCAGCTTAGTACAGTGTGGGATTCCGAAATTGCGGAAATAATCTCATGGAAAAAATGGCAACACCAAAAAGTAATTAATGTAGAGTAATGAAATTTCAGGAATACGTTTGTCTACATAACATATTTAACTGATTAGAATTGCAACATCACGAGTTAATGTAAGAGCGAGTTAAACCATTGCAAATGTGAAATGCTAGTACATTAATAACCAGCGTATCCTCAAGAACGTTACATAGAACCATTCAATTGCGCATGCATTGCATGGGTGCTGGATGTCAGTTTGTGGGATGGAGTTCATACCTGCAGCACTTGGTCAGTCGAAACAGGGACGGTTAATGCTGGTTGTGGATGACGCTGGAGTTGTCATCCCATATGTGCTCCATTAGAGACGGATCTGTTGGGCTAGCAGGCCAAGGCAACATGTCGACACTCTGCACAGCATGTTGGATTACAACAGCGCTGTTTGGGCGAGCGTTATGGAGTTGGAATGCTGTTCATGAGTGGCAACACAACAGGTCGAGTCACCAGACTGACATACAAGTTTGCAGTCAGGGGGCTTGGGACAACCAAGAGGGTGCTCCTGCTGTCCTACAAAATCAAACCCCAGACGATAACTCCAAGTGTAGGTCCAGTGTGTCTAGCATGCAGACAGGTTGGTTGCCGGTCCTCAGCTGGCCTCCTTCTAACCAACACCCGAATATCCCTGGCTCTGATGCGGAACCAGCTTTCAACAGAGAAGACAACAGATCTCCATCCTGCCCTCCAATCGGCTCTGTCTTGACACTGCTGAAGTCGCAAATGGCAGTGGTTTGGTGCCAGTGTAATGCACGCTACAGGCCATCTTGCTCGGAATTGTCCTTGAAGTAACTGATTCGTAACAGTTTGGTGTGTCTCTGTGGTGATAACAACCGCTCAAATTGCTGTTGCACATGCAGTACAGTGCGCGACAGCCATACACCGAACACGATGTTCTTCCCTGTTGGCAGAGCCACGTGACTGTCTGGAACCCGGTCTTCTTGCGACTGCATATTCTAGTGACCACTGCTGCCAGCAGTCATGTACAGTTGCCACATTCCTACCAAGTCTTTCTGCAATATCGCAGAAGGAACATCCAACTTCTCATAGCCATTTTACAAGACCTCATCCAAAACCAGTGAGTGTTGATAACGGCGTCTTTGTCGCCCTAAAGGCACTCTTGACTAGCATCAAATAACCACATCCTCCCTCAAAAGTAAGTAACGCTCACAGCCGTTACAACGTGTATGTAAAGCAAACCTGATTTGCATCCTCATAGTAGCGCTACTAGCGCCACTCTTATGCGACTGGCGTGAAATTTGAATAGGCATCACCTTTCAGATGCAGAAAGACGTCCACCAACATTCATTTATGTCGCACAGCTTCTTCTTGGTGTTGCGATTTTCTTTCTGTCAGTGTATGTCAGGAACGCTCCGTTCTGAAGGCGGTCACACACATTGGACAGTAACCAGGGCTCGACGCTCGTGCGAGGCTCACACCGTGGTCTCCCGCCAAAGGTCGTGTCGCGTTCCCCCACCACCGACGCGGCACCCCCTTTTGGAGGTGCGTGATTCGCCTGACTGCAGAAATGGACAGCGATCGAGCGAGCGACTATATAGTTACGTAGAACACAGAATCGCTAGCTATCAGTTGCGCTCGAGCAGCGCAGGCGCGCACATCACTGGTGAAGCGCGCTACCTATGCTTGGCCAGAAAAAGAGTCGTGAAGCTGTGCTTGGACTGTGACGTGACGCTAAGCAAATTGTCGGCCATTATACACCTGTCCACCCTCTGTGCATAGAGGGTCGTGGGCAGAGATGTATGATATCATAGCCAACTGCTGTTGGGAAGAAGACCCTGGACTCAGGTACCACCGTCCAGTTCAAGGTAGCGAGCATGGCTGACCACCGCGCACTGAAGAGCGCTGTGGGCGCCCACATCGTTGATCCACCTACTGTGGAGAAGACGACCGCGTCGAAACAGCGCTAGAAGCACTCCAAGGCCGTGATCAGGGGGCTGCCTTGGATTCCGGGGTGCAACTACAAAGTTGCACAACCGGACAAATAAGAAGAGGTCGCCACTGTACATCGTCGTAATGGAAACTGCGGCGGATGGCAGCGACATCTTCGGGATGAGGAAGCTCTTAGGCTTTCTTGTGACTGTACAAGCTCTACCCCTAGGCACGAACCCTCAGCCACAGTGCTTCAGGTGCCAAGCTGAAGGGCATGTGGCTAAGTACTGCTGCAACTCACCGCAGTGCCCAAAGTGCGCCGGCACACACGACACCCGCGCCTGTGACAGACGACGAGAAGAGGCGCCACAGCGACGGCTGCGCTGGAGGCAAGGCGCAAACCGAGAAGACGCGACGACGGCGCCGCCGGTGGTTGCACAGCAGACGCCGCAAGTGCAGGAGATGCGCGCCATGCTGGCGGTCCCGGCGTAGGTATCACCACCGGCGGGAAGATTCTCTTCGTGTCGGTGTATCGGAGGCGACTGCGGCCTTCAAAGCCGCCATGGACGCAGATAGGGCAGCTTTTTAGGCCACCCTGTCTGCATAGACGAAGGAGGCATGCAGCCGACTGTCGCAGTTGCGCTCGCAGCTGGCGCACGACATCTGTGCGGACGCCACCCCCCCCCCCCCCCCCCCCCCCTCTTATGGAGTGGCCGGCGGAAACCACAGCGCGACGGACACGCCGAAGAAGAACAAGGGTGCCGCCACAGGAACGCCGAAGCCCATCGGTTCCGAGCAACTCTGCTCCGACGAGTGGACTACCAGAGCGATCAGGACGCTCAAGGGCTTGGGCTACGTCGTCCGCAACACATGGAAGACTCAACCACGGCCCTCACTGAGCCTGTCAGCGCAACCAACGAGTGAGGAGTGGTACCGCGACACGACCGCACATATCCGAGTGCTTGGCTTTGACGCTCGCCCACCAGGCACTGATGGGCGACCTGGGCCTTCCCCTGCGCCAAGTCACCACTGACGCAGCGTGGCAGGGGGTTCTCACAGCCTAAACCGTAGCACACCGTTCTGCTATGCTGTCACGGACTCATCTCTTACGAGGAACATATGGCTTGATACGATATCCGCTTGTATGATACCCTCTTCTAACTTACCCATCCTTGCATGACCTCTCGCAGTCAGCAAGACATCCGCTACGGCTCTTACTACCCGACCTAACTATTGCTGAGGTTTTTTTTTTTTCCTTGGCACTTGCCTTGGCACTTTTCCTCTGCCCTTCAAACAGCTACCCTTCGTTCAAATTTCGACCAAATCTATCTCCAGATGAGCGTATATAAATGGTTAACCGTAACCATACATACGTAAACATCGCAGTACCCACATCGTGCAACACCTCACCCGTATACAGAGATGGCAGTAGACCTTTTGAGTTGGCCATCATGCCAGGGTGGGAGTGTAGGGACTCCACCTCCTTATTTTTCTTTTTTTTTAAAAAAAGAAAATCTCCTTGACGAGCCACATGTGGCAAGCTGCAGGGGCTGCATTGCTTACCGCCACGATACAGGCACCAGATGCGTCCAGCTGGGACGCAGCTTTGCGGACGCCGCCAGGGGGAAAGTGAACAACACGCCTGCGCCTTTAACTGCGCCACAGGCCGCAGGAGGAGACGTGGAAGTCAGACAGAGCGACGTACCACTTCGCAGTATGCAGAGCACACACAGCAGCCAGCGGACAGCACCCCAGCGACGAAGAACGTCGCAGTCGCCGGAACGGACGCCAGCGAACTCAGTACTCTCCTGTGGGCACTGAGGCAGCTTATGCACCAAATTCTGGCAATGGCGCCCTCCATTCCAACGCCATCAGAATCCAGGGACATCATGGATAATGACCATATCCATGGTCTGACGATATGTACGTTCAGTGCAAACGGACTCTGCCCTAAGCAGGGCGAATTTCGCCAATCCCTACGGAATAAGGATGTTGACATCCGTCTGGTGTAGGAAGCATTCCTCAAACCCGAAATAAACATGCTACAGAGACGCAGAGCCACTCACAAGGGCGGTACCGCCATCTACGTCAAGAGGTCTCTGCGGCGTCATCGAGTCTACCTGTCAGAAGTCGCCATGTTGGAGGCCACAGTTGTGACAGTTATCACCACCGGCGGGAAGATTCTCTTCGTGTCGGTGTATCGGCAGCCCAGCAGACACGAGGCAAATTTCAATTCTCTGCTGTCACTGAAGGGACGAATTTTCATTGCGTGGGATTTCAATGCAAAAAAACTCGGAATGGAACTCTCGCCTCACCAAAGCCAGTGGACGTCGACTCTCCCGCGCTGTTCAACGAAACGGCGCAATCTACCTGAGGCCGACCAGATGTGATCGACTTCGCACTGCTGAAGGACATCAGACAATTCATGTACACCGAAATGCAGAATGTCCTATCACCCGGCCATGTGCCAGTCATTTATGAGATGGACGTGATCGGCTCCACTCTTCCCGATCACCGCCCAACTTGCAGAAACTTGGAATGGGAGCGTTTCCTAGCGGAAATACTGGAGTCTCTAGAAGGCGTGGCTAACCCAAACTAGTTGGGGGCGACGTAGCCTTAGCTTTCCTCAACCGAAGGATACTATTAGCAGCAAACACAACCATCCCGAGACGACCACTGCGACCACTAGGCTTCTCGCGGCAGTTACCGTCACACATCCTGGCAGCTGTCACCGAGAAGAACCAGCTGTTCCTTGAGTGGCAATTCACTCGCCAGCGCGTCACCAAACGACGTGTCAACTACACACGACGGGAGATAAAGGTAGCAGTCGAAGGACATAGGATTAGAAATGGGCAGACTTGGTGTCCACATTCAACCCAGACGACGGCTGCGCCTGGAAAATCGTTAAGAACCTCCTTTGGTACCGACAACGCGTACCAACACTACAAATCGGCAATGAATACTTCAGTGAGCCAGATGCAAAGGCCAGCGTGGTGGTTGAAGCATTCGCCACAAACTTCACTCTAGTGGCCGATGTTGTGGATGAGACACACAACGTCGGCCGGAGTGGCCGTGCGATTCTAGGGGCTACAGTCTGGAACCGAGCGCCCGCTACGGTCGCAGGTTCGAATCCTTCCTTGGGTATGGATGTGTGTGATGTCCTTAGGTTAGTTAGGTTTAATTAGTTCTAAGTTCTAGGCGACTGATGACCTCAGTAGTTAAGTCGCATAGTGCTCAGAGCCATTTAAACCATTTTGAGACACACAACTATCTGATCGTGGTTGAAGGCTCAGGCGGCCGAATTTTACGACGAAGGAATTTCCAAGCTCGTCCATCGCTACGATAAGTGCCTTAATTTAAATGGCAACTATGTAGAAAAGTAGTATTTAAGTTCATTGCGTGGGATTTCAATGCAAAAAAAAAAAAACTCGGAATGGAACTCTCGCCTCAGCAAAGCCAGTGGACGTCGACTCTCCCGCGCTGTTCATCGAAACGGCGCAATATTGTAGGTCACTCAGTAACACAGGAGCGTTCTCAATGAAGTAGCATCTCAACTCGCCTCACAAGGGATGAATCCATCCTGCTTGCGAACAGCGCTCGATAGACCAGGTCGGTCATCCAGCCAAGTGTTAGCCACAACCGACAGCACTTAACTTCAGTTACCTGACGGAAACTCTGTATTATCACTGCAGCAAGGCCGATGGCGCGAGCTTCTCCATGTTCCGAATCAATTAGTACTTCTTGTGCCTTTACTTGAACCCATTTCACTAACGCTGTCCATTTTACTGGAGAAGGGAGAACCGTGCAACATTGATATTGCGCGTTCATCCCTACAACTGATAGTCGAACTAAAACTATAACTTCGCTCCATCCTTATTTAATTCCACATTTGAAAGAAGTAAAACAAGGCTAAGTTTTTCTCCAACATTTCTGCTACGTGCTGCAGCTCCGCAGAGAATTATTTCTCTGCTAGCTGCAATCCTGACAAGAACTGTCGCTCCTGATGATTCACCGGCTAAGGAACTTCCATCGCTCCCTCATTCCTACAAAAACTCGTATACACTAAAACTAAGAAATAATGCGTGACTACTAGAAAAATATACTAATGCACAGTGCATCCCTGAATAATAATATGAAATTACTTTTTCATTAAATTCGACACAAAATTTGTGCCCCAATCCAAAACTCTGGTATCATATACTCCAAATTTTAGTGCCAATTGTTCACAAGAGCTTGGTTTACTGTATTAGTCTGCTGCTCAGGAATCGCCACCATTGATAAGAACCTCGTAAAGTTATCTATCATTATTAGCCCATATTTGTTCCCAGTGGGTGTCTATTAAAAGGTCCCAAAATATGAAGTCAAATTATTGGAAATGATTAAAAGCACTGGTAGTCTTTGTAAAGGGATTTTTTAATGACTGAGATCACCATTTTCTGCGCAAGGCACACAGTCCTTCATAAATTGTTTAACATCATGTTTCTATGTTCATCACCAAAATCTTTCTGCTACACATATATCTGTCGCACAACGTCCTCCATGAGCTGACAGCACATGATCATGTGTTTGACATATCACTTTGTTCGTGAACGTTGCCAGAGGAACCATGTCTGGTCCGCATTTAGTCGTTCTGCAGAGCAAGCCCTCATACATCACAAACTGTGGCTGTGACCTCAATACTTGACAGACCTGGCTGGTCACTTGCACACTCCGCACTCCGTTACATTTCTGCATAAAACCTCCAACACTGCAATTTTCTTACTTAGGGTATCTGCATTTGCGTGTTTCCTGCTTGGTTTGTGGGCTACTTTGTAATGAAACTCACTGAGTTTGAGTGCCCATCTCATGAACCTTTTTTCTATCTTTTAGCCCAAACAGCCATTTGAACGAAGCTGTGTCTGTGACAACTTTATACTTCCATCCAAAAAAATTCAACGAAAGTATGTAATTCCAGGTATTACTACTGACATTTCCTTTCGCATGATGGAGTAGTTTTGCTTCACTTTGTTCGATTGCCTTGATAGCTATGCGATTGGATGTTCCTAACCACCAATGTCCTGGCTTAAAATACAACCAACCGCCTCATTGATAACATCTCAGGAGTGGATAAATTCTTTCTTGAAGTCAGGAAAGACTAGTAATGGATCAGAAACTAAGGTCCCCTGCAGTGTTTTGAATGCTGTTTGACACTTCGCTCACCAGCGAAATTTCGCGCCCTTCCTCAATAAATGATTCTTGGGTTTCACAGTGTGCACAAAATTCTTAACGCATTTGTGATAATCGCATATACCCAAAAACGACTGTAGTTGTTTTGTCGTTTGCAACACTGTTAAGTTTTTATTGCCTCTGTTAGGTGAGAATCAGTTTGAACGTCTTTCCCACTAATCACCTGCCTAAGATAATTTACCTGTGTCTGCACAAAGTGGTACTTATCTATGCTAAACATTATATGTGAGGATCTTAATCTGCTGAGGACGTTTTCTAACTGCTCCACATGCTCTGGCATTTCTTTCGAAAATATGAGGATATCGTCCAAATACTCCATGCAAGTTTTTGGCTGTAACCGCCATAGAACGCCATCCAATAACCTTTGGAACGCGGCTGACACGTTTTTTTAGTTCAAGCGGCATTCATTTATACTGACAACGCCGTCATGTGTCATTGGAGTAGGTCTGGCACCCAGAACGATCTCCAACTGGTAGTACCTGCTTCTTAGATTCATTGTTGTTAAGTACCAGCACTGTCCTAGGTTGTCTAATGGTTTGGTAATTGGTAATTGGATAGGCATACATGATAGTATTTCATGATGTATACAACAGAAACTTTACATCCGTTGACTTTTTTTAGCATGATGACAATATTCATGCTTCTTGGGCTATCACAGCATTCTATAATACAATCTGCTAACTGCTGATGTATAAACTCTTCCACTACGAGTTGAAGACGTCTCGCTAAGCGGTATGACTCCCTATACAATGGTGCATTGTCATTTGTAGGTATACAATGCTGGGTAAGCGATGTTGCTGATAAAGAACCCTTCGTATTAAATAAGTCTACGAACTGTACTAACAAAGCTTCTAATGCGTTCCGATCACTGCCTCGCAACTGACCCACTCTTCCTCATACTGCTTGCGGCTCTGGTCATAATGTGACCTGTCAATATCTTCCTCATCTAAAACCTCTAATGCCTCTATCACCAGGCCCTCCAACAGACTAACCATATCCTTGTGGACGATATCTAGACTTACAAGAACCATAACTTCACCATTAGTGTTATTCACGTGCTGTACACTTCTGTGCATGAAACAATGTATTCTATTCAATTCCTCATTTTCCCGTAGTGGCTCTACCTCTTTTCCGTAGTGGCTCTACCACATATAATGCTTACCGTGCAAACTGGTATGAACAGAAGCCCACACTAACTTTCCTGTACATACTAGTATCTTATCGTGAGAAGTAATCTTTAGCGCGTGTGTTGCAGTTTAGTCGGCAATATCTTCAGGTGGGGCGCGCCTTGCAACATTACCTCAGTTGCAGCTGTATCCACCAACGGAAACTAAGTGCCACTGAGTTCCACTGTATACTGCCAAAGAACTATTTTGTCGTGATATTTGTCGAGAAAATTTAGCCCGAGAATTGCTGTATACCCTTAACCTACGTATTGTAACACTTCCTTATCACCTTGGAAGTTACTAATTCCAATACTAAAACTGAGCAATGTCGTACCTAACGAATATACCTTGTTGTCACCTACGCCACGCAACTTACAACTTGTGGAACCCAGTTTCCTCCCGCCCATGAGGCGCAGACTAACAACTGATACATGCACACCTGTTGCACCAAAAATTTATGTTCCTTCTGTTTAACATAGCCTGACAAGCAGCATTTCACCTGTATCTATTTGTCCAATATTACTTCTTATTGGGAATTTTGTCTTTCTTCCCTTTTCCTTGGTTTCCACAATCCTGTGCTCCTAGTCCCATTCGACCATACTTAGTCCCCTAGAACTTAGAACTAGTTAAACCTAACTAACCTAAGGACATCACACACATCCATGCCCGAGGCAGGATTCGAACCTGCGACCGTAGCGGTCTGGCGGTTCCAGACTGCAGCGCCTAGAACCGCACGGCCACTTCGGCCGGCTTATCATTTTATCCCCATAGAGAAAACACAGTGGTCTGTGCGTGCTTTAACAGTAATGTCGATTCCCTCTAACTGCGGCGCCACCTTGAAAGCCTCAGGTAAATACCCTGGATTTTCCACTCTTACTCTACATGATACCTCTGTAGTGACACCATGTAAGAAAACGTACTAGTCCCTATCTTCGACTTCCCAGAGAAAGGCTCTATGCGTTTCCGTATTTTGCGTTAGGTGGTATGTCTGTGCATTGACCCTTCGGATCCTGCCCTAAAAGATATCTACCAACTTCTTATGCTTCTGAATTAAGTTACACAATATTTCCCAAAAAACTTGTGCTGTTTCGTTTTCGATAACGTTGTGTTTACCCATCAGTCAGCTGTTGGTATGTTTCCACTTTACCCAGGATTTCGTGGTACAACACATACTCCTTTTGTCAGAAAAGTTCCAGGACTGGTTTCTTTATAATAGAAAATTGCACTCGCCAAGTAATGATCCTAGCTCCTACCGAAGTACTTCCCTCGGCTATCTGTACACAGTTGCCAACGTATCTAGAGGTAATGCCCGCAAGCAGGGAAATTTTTAACTGCTATGCTTGTAAGCTCATTTGGCACAGCCCGTTGGCTGTTTGCCATATCTTGATGAAGCTTTCCTTTCAGTCGCCTTTTCACTCGTGGAAACAAGATAAAATCGCAAGGCGAGAGGTCGGGCTAATATAGCAGATGTGGGATGACAATAACAGAATGTTTTTCCAGATATTCGGTAACAGATAAAGCAGTATGGGATATAGCATTGTCATGCAGTAAGAACCAATGCTAAGAATACCACAAATCAGTGCGGCGACTTCGAATTGCTTGTCGCGAACGTTTCAAGATTTCGATGTAAAGAGTTTTGTTCACTCTTTGATCTGGAGGAAAATAAACGTGGTGATCTAATCCTTTACTATCAAAGAATACGATCAACATTGTCTATGTTCTCGAAGGTTGTCGTTTGACTTTTTCTGAGGCTGGTGATCCGGCACTGCGCCATTCAGCACTTTGACGATTCGCGTGAGAGTCATATTGGTAGCACCGACTTTCATACCCAGCAATAATCTTTAACAGAAATGTGCGATCACACCTGGCTCTATACAGCAGTTCAGCAGAAATTCTTCGTCTTTCCTCATTCTGGTCGTCTGTATGTGTGTAAATGACGCGTTTTGCATCAAGTTTCTCTTTCCCTAAATCATCGCATAAACTCTCATGACACACATTACAATTCAAATTAAGTTGTTCTGATATTGTACGCACAGTTACATGGCAGTCTTCTCGCAATAACTGCTTTACACGCTCCACATTTGGATCGGTATGTGCTGTATGTGGGCGAACAGCTCTGGTATCTTCTTGCATTGAATCTCTCTCTGCCTTCACGAAACCTTTTATACCACTCGAAATGACGACTTCTTGAAAGTGCCTCGCATGCATATGCTTTCTCAATAATGGTCCAAATTTCACTAGAGGTTTTCCCGAGTTTACCATAGAACTTAATGTTGACTATTTGCTCACAGTTAACATCCATTGTGTCACCATAACTAATGCGCCAAAAACTCCAACAGTGCGTTGCTAAGCACAGCCCTGTCACCTAATGAATATCCGCGGAAACATGACCAAGGTCATTTCGAGGACGCACACATATCAGGTAACATAAAAACAACATTTGTCCATTTTAAGGTGTTGCAAAATCAGAAATTAAAAAAACTGTCTTGATAGTATTACCACCTGTACCGTCAAAGCGGCCACAGTCTCAGCCCTGGTAGTAGAACGTGTGTCTGAAATTTTGCGTAACTTACAACAACGGTTAAATAGAAGAAAAACTGTACCTCGACACAACACTAATAAATACACACTAATCTTTCCTGTGTATCATCGGCCAATGCGACGCAGAACAAACCTGTGCCATATGCCCCTATCGTTTACAAATGTCATAGGCAAAACACACAGTCTTGGTTCATGTTAGCTAATGCTCAGAAAGGTTACAAAACTTACACCGAACTTGTGCTTAATAAGTTTCCCTGATATTTCCTTTAAACAGTAGCAAATCAGCAGGCTCCTCTAGTTTAACAAATGACACCTTAAGGTTGACACTGATATCCCTATGAATACACATTGTTAACAGCACCACAAACACACTCAAAAGAAGGCCTTTAATGAGAAACTGAGTTCACTCACCACAATACAGTGATCTGATACTGCTGGATGGGGCTGTAGAAGTACCTTTACAGTCACGAAAGTCTTTGAGGTGACAGCCACCCAGACATCAATGTTATGTGCCAGCACCACTTCCAGATGCCAGTGTTACATCCTGGGGATGGGGTCGTGCTGTAATCAGAAAGCCGAGCAAAGAGGATGGGTGTTCCAGTGTACATCCGGAGACGTCAGTGATACAGTTGTGAGATGCAAGGGGGGGGGGGGGGGGGTGAGAAGAGTTTGAACCTCTTTAATTCAGAAAAATCTTGCCTGAGAACGAGTCATACACTCGACCTCCTCCTTATCTACCAGATAATTAATTATGCGCACAGCGGTAACGGAAGGAAATGGTGATGGACCCTGCTAGTTGGTAAAATAAGGAGTGCACACTCACAATAATATAATAAAAATCGTAATATACTCAAAAAAAGAGAACTTTATCATAATAAACAGCAGGAAATGGGATTCTGCCTATATCTACGAAATGATTAAATATCACAATGAGATTTATCATATATCAGAACAAAAATGCACATGATTGTCGACACACACACAGAGGATTAAAGGATGAGGTATACTGAAATATTATGGGAATAAGAGTTGGCTCGAGAACAAGGGGCTCCTGCTCTCTGTGATGCAATAGATTGACGATAATGACTGGGGATCCTAATGAATCAAATATTAATCTCCCGACTATATAGCAGTATCACAATTAGTAGTGACAGCTCAAATGGGATCACATGGAGAAACAACCAAGGTGGACTTGTAGCAAACCGAGTGCGCGTGCTGCTGAGGGATTCAGTATAAAATTGATAAGGTCCCACAATGCCGGAGCCACAAAATACTGTACCAGTACTGAAATCTGCAGCACGTCGTCGGTAGGCAGCGTCCTGATGATGTAGGTGCCGACTTCTGGCGTGCAGCAACTCTGTGTCAGCCCTTGGCCTCGAAGGCTGTTCTTCCGAAAACGAGCGACTAAGTCGCAAGACCGTCCGACTCCGAGGAAGATCAAATCCCGAATTCCCTGCCCGCGCAACGCAAAAGCGAAGCCAAAATTGCTCTACTCTCCTCGAAAACTGCGAATCAGCATTCAGTACAGATTCCAAAATTCTCCCACACTGTCTCACAACACCATTCGCGCCAATATCGACCGTCCCCTCCAATTTCGAGCAGGGCTTTATGACGTCAACTAGCCATAGTTGACCAATCATGTCTCTGCTATTCAGCTGAGGGTAGTGAACTTGCCGTTTGACCGGCTACGAAAACAACCTGCCTAGACCACCGGCCATCTGGCGCCAGACAGTCGCCCCCAGCAGGGCACAGTCCGCAAGTATTCTCAGAATCAAGAGGACTATGCAGCCAGTCGGTGCTAGGAATCTTCGTTCCGGGCGCGCCGGAGCGGTAAACTCATAAACTGCGGCGACACTCAGACGTCTCGCAGGTCGTTTCGCCCTGCACACAATAGGCGAAACTCGACCGACGTCAGTCGTTCCACCAGGCGCTTAAGCCTATTGTACGAACCTCTCAGAATTCAGGGAACGCAGTGTGCCGCGTCCTCCTATACTCGCCTCCCACAGGCCACCCAGGGAACTAACCCAACATGTTTAGCAATCAAGTGAAAAGTATTTTTTGAGCTCTCAGTACTAATACTCTTATTACCATAACCTTATTCGGTCTGTTACTACCGTGTAATGACATAGAACATTATTAAAATTGATGAAAATGAGAGGCGATATGCAAAAGAGGGCATGGAACCAGACACAGTGTTATCTGTATTTATTGGTGGAGCAAAGTATACAAAGGGTTAGCGTGGGACGCATATGCCGCTAAGGAATACTGACGCCTCACCAGCGCAGCGTGTTGTTGCTACCACAGGTGAGTCCCTCTGCTGTGTACGGTGCTGGAGACGTGGTAGGATAGGTAAGCTCTGCCCCTCGGATTTACTACGATGACCCAGATCAGCTACAATCTCAGCGCTCTCGATGGTCTCCCTGTCGTGTGCTCAGTTGGATTCGGCTTATTGTGGCCCAAAACGCAGGTTGTTGTGCAGAGAGGCGCTGTCACCCACCCTGCATCGACCAAGACTGCAGCAGATGATCACGGATCGGCCAGGAGGCTGCGCGGACGTTCCCCGACTGGTCGGTGCGAAATTGGCAGCATGTAGGTCATCCGCGATGACCCAGAGGAGGAGGAGGAGGAAGAGGGCTGGCTGCTGATCAGCCTTCTCATCAGTGATGACGCAGTAGACAGCAGCGGATGACCACAGCCGTAGTATGCATCAGGTTTGGCTGTTTCGGTGTTGAATTCAGCAAGCAGGTAGCAAGCTGGCCATCACTGAACAGCTCGTCGTGGTTTCACCGAAACTCATTAGACTGTTATTTTATGACGTTGTAGCTCTGAGTACTTGAGCGTATTTGTCCTCATTTATCGGCCCCTTGCTGTGGTAATTTCAGTAATGATTCTCGATCGTCGAGCTCGGTCTTTTTGTCGACATTTAATTTTATAGCCGTCCTCGGAGGCTGAGTTACATAGTGTTGCCTCACAGTGGCCCAGAGGTTTTTGCGTTTCTGGCTGTCCTATTCTCAATGTATGTTGCTATAACGACTGGCACATCACTTCAGATCCAAACTAATCTGTTCCGAGCTCGCCCGATGGAAATTTAATAAAAGTTTTAAGCCTGCACAATAAAATTATTTTTCTTTGCACACGCCACAAGCGTATCTCCCTCCCTGCTCAACTACTGCTTCCCTTTCATGCCCTTGAATTTTCTGTAGCTGCACTCTGGTTCTTTATAAGTTGTAAATAATCATACGCCCCCTGGATTTTATCCCGCACCTTCAGAATGTTAAAGAGTGCATTGCATTTAACATTGTCAAATCCTTTTTGTACATCATAAAATGCTATAAACGCCTATGGCAGCGCGAGGTTCTATCAGCACCTGTGGTGCAGAACTATATGTCAAAAATGTAACGGCGGGTAGAGGGGACCGAAATAAGCAGATGTCGTATATGAATGTGTGCGCGGTAATGCCACCTTGAGCCGGTAGAGATCACTGCGGCGTATAAAAGCGCTTCACTGGCTGGATTCATCGTTTCCCTCGCGGATTTTGCGCAGCATGCATCGTTTCACCTATGCGAAGTTGGCCGACATGCATTTCATATATCGGGCTGCGCATAGTCGCGAATGCAAAACAGTGGTCCAGGTACTGCCAAATGTTTGTCGTGATGGCATCGTCAAAATACACTTAAAAGACTCTCAGAAAAGAATCGTCACGTGGAACTAACATATGGTGTAAAATAGGCCACATCGTCCTCACAGTCATTTTGCAACTGGCGTTACTGTACAAAACAATACTTTATCACAAAAATGGTTCAAATGGCTCTGAACACTATGGGACTTAACATCTGAGGTCATCAGTCCCCTAGAACTTAGAGCTACTTAAACCTAACTAACCTAAGAACATCACACACATCCATGCCCGAGGCAGGATTCGAACCTGCGACCGTAGCGGTCACGCAGTTCCAGACTGAAGCGCCTAGAACCGCACGGCCACACCGGCCGGCTACTTTATCACATTAGGACATGGTGTAGAACAGATCTGAAGATGGTTATTACTAACTGAAACCGTTTATCGTCGAAGGACTTAACATTGTGAACGAAGACTGGAATAAAAAACGTTTGAATGGAGTAGCTGCTCAATGGATGTACACGAAGCGATATCCGGATTATAATCAGCCGGATCGCCGAACATTTGAGCGTGTTCATTGGGAGTTACGTGCGAGTGGATCGTTTTATTCTCTCAGGCGTGGAACTGGCATTGGAAGATATCGCTGAACTTCTTCAGTGGAAGAAAGAATGCTAAACACAGTAGAGGATAATCTTTCGTCAAGCTCGAGAGCTGTAAGACGTGCGTTGAGTGTGAGCCATCAAAGTGTTTTGAAGACTTTACATGAATTCGGAATGCATCCAGATCATTTACAGAGAGTGCAAGCAATAACCCCTGACGGTTATCTTCCACGTCTCAAATTTGTTCGTTGGTACCTACAGCAGACTGCAGCCAATGACAACCTTCCCTGCAGATGTTTTATTTACTGATGAGGTTTGGTTTGGTTGGTTTAAAAGCGGGAGAAGGGACCAAACTACGAGGTCATCGGTCCCTTGTTCCTAATAAAACAATGCCACAAGTGTGAGAATAAAACGGACGAAACATATAACATCAACCGGAAAGAAAGGAATAGCCACAAGAACGAATCAAAGGCAACGGACAATAAAAGGAACAAAAGAGGTCAAGAAAACAACAGAGAGACGCTAGAAACAGAAGAGAGTAAGACATGAAAGCATCTTACAGTGGCTGGCCAACCACGAGAATGAAAAAGGGAGAGCCAGCCACTCTGCAGCACATTAAAACATCCCCTCCAAAAGCACTAGGGCGGAGGACACAAAGGGACAAAGGACATGCGCCAAAACCTACATAGAAGTATAAAACCCTCTCTCACGGATAAAACGTAGAACTAATCTGCTGTGGAGGCATTCTCGCCCAACACCGAAGGCAAGGTGCTGGGGAAGTTAAAATTCTGCCGCAGAGCGGCTAAAAGTGGGCAGCCCAGCAAGAGGT
This sequence comes from Schistocerca gregaria, assembly GCF_023897955.1. NCBI lineage: Eukaryota > Metazoa > Arthropoda > Insecta > Orthoptera > Acrididae > Schistocerca > Schistocerca gregaria. The sequence goes on from NC_064931.1 coordinate 783,475,345, forward strand.
GGACGACTGTCATTTGGGAGCCACAGCGACACTGAGGTGGGTCCTCGCGACGGATTAGGTAACCATGCGTTAAGCCACGTATGGCCAATGCGGAGCCGGCAGAGGACAACTGATTCCCTGCGAGAGGCCTTCATGGAAGACTTCCACACATTCATAATCTCCTTAATGACACGCAGTTTGTTGTGCGTGCTGTTATGCCATTCCGTCTCCCAAAGCCGGAAAACCCTGCGCTGTAAGACAGAACGCAGGTCAGATTCGGAGATGCCTATCTCCAGAAGCTGTTTCCGCGTCGCCTGTTTGGCCAACCTGTCGGCAAGTTCGTTGCCGGGGATTCCGACGTGCCCTGGGGTCCACACAAACACCACGAAACGGCGGGACTGTTCCAGAGCACAGATGGACTCCTGAATGGACGCTACCAGAGGGTGGCGAGGGTAGCACTGGACGATAGCTTGTAGGCTGCTCAGTGAGTCAGTACACAAAAGAAATTACTCGCCAGGGCATGAACGGAAGTACTCAAGAGAACGAGATAAGGCCACCAGCTCTGCAGTGAAAACACTGCAGCTAACTGGCAAGGAGTGCTGCTCAATATGTCCTCCATGAACATATGCGAAGCCTACGTGGCCGTCAGCCATTGAGCCGTCGATGTAAACCACTTCAGAGCCCTGGAACACGTCAAGAATCGAGAGGAAGTGGCAGCAGAGAGCAGCGGGGTTAGCGGAGTCCTTGAGGCCATGCAAAAGGTCCAGACGAAGCTACGGCCGGGGCGTACACCATGGAGGCGTACGTGAACGGACCGCAAGTAGAGGTAGTAAAGGGGAGGACTCCAGTTCGGAGAGAAGGAACCGCACGCGAACCGTAGTTGTTAGCCGCGATCTTTGCCGTCGATGCGGGAGATGGACTGCCGCGGGCGGGAAAAGTAGATGGTCATTCGGATGCTTAGGGGAATTATGAGTGTGTGCTGTGTAACTGGAGAGCAGTTGCGCACGTCTGGTCTGCAGTGGAAGGACACCAGTCTCCACCAGTATGCTGGTCACCCGTCTAGCCTTATGGCTCCTGTCGCTAATCTAACCCCACAGTGGTGCACAGGGTCGAGTGAATGCAATGCTGAAGGCGCTGCCGAACCATAAACCACATTCCCATAGTCAATTCGGGATTGGAAAAGGGCTCTGTAGAGCTGCAGCAGCGTAGAGTGATCTGAACCCCAATTGGTGTTGCTCAGGCAACAGAGGACATTGAGGTGCTGCCAGCACTTCCGCTTAAGATGACGAAGATGAGGGAGCCAAGTCAATCGAGCGTCGAAAACCAGTCCTAGGAAATGATATGTCTCCACTACAGTAAGTGAATCGTCATTAAGGTAAAGTGCGGGTTCCGGATAAACTGTACGACGCCAACAGAAGTGCATGACATACGACGCCCTGACATGGAGCCAGCAAGTCACGTGACTCCAGGATCCAACCCGACCGGCCATATACTATACGTTCCAGCAGCTTACAAAGAATGTTGGTGTGGCTGATGGGCTGATAGCTACCCGCATCAAGCGGGTTTTTACCAGGTTTAAACACCGGAATGATGGTGCTCTCCCGCCATTGCGAAGGAAAGACGCCATCGCACCAGATCCGGAGGAAGATGACGAGAAGATGTCGCTTGTAGTCAGATGAGAGATGTTTAATCAGGCCCAGGATCTGTGTCGGGGCAATGTGCAAGGGCAATGAGGAGCTCCCATTCTGTAAATGGGGTGTTACAGGGTTCACTGCAGCGTGTAGAGAATGAGAGGATGTTCCCCTCCAGCCGCCATTTGAGTGTGCGAAAGGCTAGGGGGTAATTCTCAGACGCAGAGGCTTGAGCAAATTGCTCAGCAAAGTGCTCGGCAATCGCGTTTGCGTCGGTACATAACTCGCCATTTATGGTAACACCGGAGACAGCTGTTGGGGCCTGGTATCCGAAAAGACGTTTGATCTTTGCCCAGACTTGGGAAGGTGACGTTTGGCACCCAATGGTGGAGACGTATCTCTCCCAACACTCCTTCTTCCGTTGTTTGAAAAGGTAGCGAACATGGGCACGGAACTGTTTAAAGCCTATGAGATGCTCCAGGGAAGGGTGCCGCTTATGCCGCTGTAGAGCTCGCCGACGCTCATTAATTGCTTCAGCGACTTCCGGCGATCAAGGGACTGCCGTACACTTCGAGCACCATAAAGAGCGTGGGATCGCGTTTTCTGCCGCAGAAAAAACTGAGCGAGTCACCTGCTCAACCATCACATCGACGTTACCGTGTGGGGGAGATTCGGCGGTGACAGCAGAGGTGAAAGTTCCCCAGTCCGCCTTGTTCAAAGCCCATCTGGACAGGCGTCCATGCGCCTGACGCTGGGGCAGTGACAAGAAGATTGGGAAGTGGTCACTACCACACAGGTCTTCATGTGCTCTCCAGTGGATAGATGGGAGAAGTCCTGGGCTGCAAATTGATAAATCAATGGCCGAGTAACTACGATGAGCTGCACTGAAATTTGTGGTGGCCCCAGTATTTAAGAGGCAGAGGTCGAATTGCGACAGTAAAGTTTCGACATCTCTGCCTGGGCTAGTAAGCATGGTACCACCACACAAGGGTTATGGGCATTAAAATCTCCCAGAAGTAGGAAAGGTTGGTTGGTTTGGGGAAGGAGACCAGACAGCGTGGTCATCGGTCTCATCGGATTAGGGAAGGATGGGGAAGGAAGTCGGCCGTGCCCTTTCAGAGGAACCATCCCGGCATTTGCCTGGAGAGATTTACGGAAATCACGGAAAACCTAAATCAGGATGGCCGGACGCGGGATTGAACCGTCGTCCTCCCGAACGCGAGTCCAGTGTCTAACCACTGCGCCACCTCGCTCGGTAGTAGGAAAGGTTTAGGGAGTTGATCAATCAGTGCATTCAGGGGTACTGCACCATCTGGAGGAAGATATACATTGTGGACAGTTATTTCCTGTGTCGTCCTTATTCTGACAGCCACAGCTTCAAGAGGGGTTTGTAGGGGCACAATGTCACTACAGACTGAGTTTATGACATAAACGCAAACTCCACCTGACAGTCGAGTATAGTCGCTACGGTTCCTGTAATATACCTTATAGGTGCAGAGGGCAGGGGTCTGCATTGCTGAGAACCAGGTTTCCAGGAGGGCAATGTAGATAGCAGATGTAAAGCTTAACAGTTGCCGTAGCTAAGCCAGGCGGTGGAAAAAACCGCGGCAATTCCAATGGAGAATGACATCATGAGACTGGGAAGGCACAGAACAGTCAATGAGGCAGTTTACGCCCCAGAGTCACCTGCGGCCGCCGATTTATTGCCTGAGCAGTCTATATCCATTACGTCTGAGGGTCTTGCGAGATCTAGGTCTTCAGTGGACTCCAAAATCTTCAGCCCATCCTCAGCCACAGAGGTTGTAGATAGTGGTGGTGTGGGTGCCACTGCAATTTCCTTGGTCTTAGGGGTTTTCCTTTTGGGATTTCTCTCCTTGCTCCTTGAGTTTCCCTGGCTGGGAGGACTTCACTGTCTCAGTATCTGGGACTGAGGATGACCATGAAGCCCTACAACGAAATGCTTTTGGGCTCTTCAGCCACTGGCGGGTGTCGTCTTTCCCACTAAAAGAAACCTGGGAAGGGAGTGACCCAAGGGACCCCTTCCTAGCGAGAGAAGCTGAAGAAGACTTACGCTTCTCTGGCTTAGAAGTGGGGACGGACGTCCCTGATGGTTGGGGGGGGGAGGGGGTTGCTCCTGAAGTAGGTGGTGCAGGAGCAACAGGGAGGGAAATGCTCCCCACCATCAAGGCTCCGGCTCTGAGAGGTGACCTGGGTTGGCGGAGCTGATGGTGCCAGAACTGTTGTAGTGGTGGTGTAAAACGTTGTCATACACACAGGATGCAGGCGTTCAAATTTTCTCTTAGTCTCAGTGTAGGTCAGTCCGTCCAGAGTCTTGTACTCCATGAGTTTCCTTTCTTTCTGGAGAATCCTGCAGTCAGGCGAGCAAGGCGAATGGTGCTCTCCGACATTGACACAGATGGGAGGCAGGGCACATGGAGTATTGGGAAGTGATGGGCGTCCGCAATTTCGGCATGTGACGCTGGAAGTACAGCGGGAAGACATATGGCCGAATTTCCAGCACTTATAGCACCGCATTGGGGGAGGGTATAGGGCTTTACATCACACCTGTAGACCATGACCTTGACCTTCTTGGGCAATGTATCACCTTCAAAGGTCAAGATGAAGGCACTGGTGGCAACCTGATTATCCTTCGGGCCCTGGTGGACACGGCAGACGAAATATGCACCTCACCGCTCTAAATTGGCGTGCAGCTCATTGTCGGACTGAAAAAGAAGGTCTCTGTGAAATATGATACCCTGGACCATATTTAAGCTCTTATGGGGCGCGATGCATACAGAAAGATCACCCAGCTTGTCACAAGCGAGTAACTCCCGTGACTGGGCAGAGGATGCTGTTTTGATGAAGACTGACCAAGGTCTCATTTTGGAAAAGCCCTCCACCTCCCCGAACCTGTCCACTAGATGCTCTACAAAAAACTGAGGCTTCATCCTCATGAAAGATTCCCCATCAGCCTTCGAACGTACAAGGTACTAGGGTGAATAAGATCCACTGCCATCCTTAACCTCACGTTCCTCCCATGGAGTGGCCAGGGAGGGGAACGATTTGGGGTCTTACTTCTGTGCATTGGTAGCTTAGAGACTGCTGGTGTTTCACCACCAGCAAGAGAAGATGGACTACGCTTCATCACTTGTCGCCAGCTGACGTGACCGAGCGGTTCTAGGTGCTACAGTCTGGAACAGCTCTACTGCTAAGGTCGCAGGTTCGATTCCTGCCTCGGGCATGGATGTGTGTAATGTCCTTAGGTTAATTAGGTTTAAGTAATTCTAAGTTCTAGGGGACTGATGACCTCAGAAGTTGAGTCCCACAGTGCCCAGAGCCATTTTGAACCATCACTTGTCATTTGCCCTGATGTCACCCACTCCGACCAGGGGCCCTCCCCATGGTCGCCACCCAGCCCCAGCAAAGGCCACCTGGCAGGGTGGCCATTGCCGGGAGTTCCGATGCCCCAGGGGGATGGGCATCTACCCCTTGGCATATGTGGGGAGTTAACGGCTCAGGCATCAGCAGAGCGATCCCTGTGTGGTCAGGGGCTACAACTAACAGCATATATGGCGACCCCACCACAACAGACTGGCTACCATGCTGGATATCAGGTGCAAAGAAGTCCATGGTCATTGTTGACAGAGAAATTGACGCTGCATAGTGCATGGTGGAAAACGCACCCAGGGAGGTGTCCTCGTCCAAGAGATGGAGAATGGGCAGGACTGCAATGCGACAATGAGAAAGTGTGCTAAAGATCTCAATGCACGATGGACACAATGCACCTTGTAAGGCCCCCTTCCCCAGTTAGCTCGCTTTTCGGGAAAATTTTGAAGAATGTAGGTCAAACCCTACAGGGGACCATCACATAAAGGCCGAAACGTGTGAAACTCCTTTTAGTCGCCATGTATGACAGACAGGAATACCTCAGGCCTATTCTAACCCTTGGACCCGCAGGGGGCTGATGAGCCTTCCCTTAGGAAGTCGTGTACGTTGAACATCCATAGTTCTCACCTGTTGGCTCATGGTAACCCACATGGCAGAATAGCAAGCGCCTTCCAAGAAAGGTTTTCCGTTACTTTCTGGACCGGGATCGTGCACAATAACTTAGTTAGGCCTTACATTCTACGTAGTCGTTAAAATGGCGACACATACAACATCTTCAAACTGGAGGTCTTGCTTGAACTTCTGGACGATGTTACTCTAGCTGTCCACATGGTGGACCCTCAGATCACGTCAGTCGAAACGTCAGGAATCACCTGAACGGTGTCTACGGCCAGCAGTGGATAGGACGTGGCGGTCCACTTCCGTGGCCACCGCGTTCTCCAGATTTAACCTGCATGGATTTGTTTCTTGTGGGGTCATATGAAAAGTCTGCTATATGAGAGCTGTTTCACATTTGAAGAAGATCTAGTTGCCCGTGTGTCTGTTGCTGTTGGACAAGTTATCGGTATGTCTGATGTCTTTTCTAATGTTCCAATCTGCAGGCTGTCGCTGTGAATCGTGTATTGCTGTTGGTAGTCTGTCTTTCGAGAATCTCTTGTGAACTATTTATAAATTTCGGCCAGGCGGAGTGGCCGTGTGGTTTGAGGCGTCATGTCACGAATTGTGCGACCCCTCCCGCCAGAGGTTCGAGTCCTCCCTCGGGAATGGGTGTGTGTGTTGCCCTTAGTGTGAGTTAGTTTAAATAGTGTGTAAGCCTACGGACCTACGACCTCAGTAGTTTAGTCCCTTAGGAATTCACACACATTTGAACTATAAATTTCTGACGTCATTTGTCTTTACATACCTTTACAGTTTCCTGTGGTTCATACTGCTGTACAAGCTAGCGCTGTACTGTGTCATTACCGCAGACACATTTCTATACGAAATCTGCTTATTTAGGTCCCCTGTCTCTGACTTTAGATTTTTGACATATAGTTTAGAACCACCCTGCATATGCTCTGAAAACCGCTTTGAAGTGAATTGTAGGGGGAGAGGGTACTTTCCATTGTATCGGGTGTTAGGATTGTTTACTTTTCAGTTCGTATATGGTGTGCAGGAAGAATGGCAGCTCCACTGCGTCTATGCGCAGTGCAATATTAGTCTAATCTTGTCTTCGCAGTCCGTGTGGGAGTTATGTTCAGACGATTATGGTGCTTTCCTAGATTTCTCTCATAGTAATGGTTCTTGGAACGTATTAAGTAGGTTTTGCGGGATAGTCAACGTTTATCTTCAAGCGACAGTCAGTTGGGTTTTTCTGCATTTCTGTAACGCTTTCCCATCGGACGAACAACTCTGTGACGATTCGTGCTACCCTTCTTTGTAGGTGTTCAACATACCCAATTAGTCCTGTTTATTATGGGTCGCATGCTTGAAGTAATAATCGAAGGTTGGTCGAACGGGTGTTTTGTAAGCAATCTTCTTTGCAGACTGATTGCTTTCTCCAGTATTCTGTCGATGAACCGAAGTCTGTCAGCTGTTTAACTACACCACAGCCATTGTAATCTGTTTACACTATGTGCACATTCAAATTTTCGCCGCACGATAACTGATACATTAAATTTGGGGCGTGCAGTCACATAATTTCTGTTTCTTCTCCTAATATTTCGGCCGTATGCATATCGGCCATCTTCAGAGTGAGTCGAGAAGCTGAAGCTGTGGATCTTGCTCCATCCTTTTAACACTTTGAGCTCCAACAACATAAAAAAAATTAATTTTACAATTTTTCACACAATTGAAGTCTATAATCATACTAAGCAACGAACACTAGAGGAAATTGGCAAAAAGTAAACAGTCAATTTTTTGAAGGAGGTGGCTTCCCCTGGGAACCGCTGGGACATACAGTTTTCAACCACCCTTCATTTCATGAGGTATATCTGAAAGCAATTTCGATTTTTTCTTAAACGTAATCCCACACCTCGGAAATTCTACGAACATGTAATGAATAGAACAAATTATAGATCTAAATAAGCTTAACAAGCAAAAATGGGCCTAAAATTTAATAAATTAATATCACAAGTACACTCCTGGAAATTGAAATAAGAACACCGTGAATTCATTGTCCCAGGAAGGGGAAACTTTATTGACACATTCCTGGGGTCAGATACATCACATGATCACACTGACAGAACCACAGGCACATAGACACAGACAACAGAGCATGCACAATGTCGGCACTAGTACAGTGTATATCCACCTTTCGCAGCAATGCAGGCTGCTATTCTCCCATGGAGACGATCGTAGAGATGCTGGATGTAGTCCTGTGGAACGGCTTGCCATGCCATTTCCACCTGGCGCCTCAGTTGGACCAGCGTTCGTGCTGGACGTGCAGACCGCGTGAGACGACGCTTTATCCAGTCCCAAACATGCTCAATGGGGGACAGATCCGGAGATCTTGCTGGCCAGGGTAGTTGACTTACACCTTCTAGAGCACGTTGGGTGGCACGGGATACATGCGGACGTGCATTGTCCTGTTGGAACAGCAAGTTCCCTTCACGGTCTAGGAATGGTAGAACGATGGGTTCGATGACGGTTTGGATGTACCGTGCACTATTCAGTGTCCCCTCGACGATCACCAGAGGTGTACGGCCAGTGTAGGAGATCGCTCCCCACACCATGATGCCGGGTGTTGGCCCTGTGTGCCTCGGTCGTATGCAGTCCTGATTGTGGCGCTCACCTGCACGGCGCCAAACACGCATACGACCATCATTGGCACCAAGGCAGAAGCGACTCTCATCGCTGAAGTCGACACGTCTCCATTCGTCCCTCCATTCACGCCTGTCGCGATACCACTGGAGGCGGGCTGCACGATGTTGGGGCGTGAGCGGAAGACGGCCTAACGGTGTGCGGGACCGTAGCCCAGCTTCATGGAGACGGTTGTGAATGGTTGTCGCCGATACCCCAGGAGAAACAGTGTCCCTAATTCGCTGGGAAGTGGCGGTGCGGTCCCCTACGGCACTGCGTAGGATCCTACGGTCTTGGCGTGCATCCGTGCGTCGCTGCGGTCCGGTCCCAGGTCGACGGGCACGTGCACCTTCCGCCGACCACTGGCGACAACATCGATGTACTGTGGAGACCTCACGCCCCACGTGTTGAGCAATTCGGCGGTACATCCACCCGGCCTCCCGCATGCCAACTATACGCCCTCGCTCAAAGTCCGTCAACTGCACATACGGTTCACGTCCACGCTGTCGCAGCATGCTACCAGTGTTAAAGACTGCGATGGAGCTCCGTATGCCACGGCAAACTGGCTGACACTGACGGCGGCGGTGCACAAATGCTGCGCAGCTAGCGCCATTCGACGGGCAACACCACGGTTCCTGGTGTGTCCGCTGTGCCGTGCGTGTGATCATTGCTTGTACAGCCCTCTCGCAGTGTCCGGAGCAAGTATGGTGGGTCTGACACACCGGTGTCAATGTGTTCTTTTTTCCATTTCCAGGAGTGTATATACTCTTCCAGTGGTTTCATTTCGAAACCACGCATAACAGTAACAGTGCAAACTCAAATTTACATTACAATAGCTTTAGATATACTTACCTTCACTGTTATGATCTTCTCAATATGATCACTACAGAAACACCCACATATCACAATCTCCTACAATGACGTAGCACAATCTCCGCGCCGACTGTCGCTTTGAAAGCTGCAAGTAACTGCTTCAATGGACTACATCTGTAGATGTACTTCAGTGTACCACTATCTATCTCCGTCTTGGAATACCATCAGTGGTTTCATGTGAAAGCCACCAGAACTTAAAAATTGATAAAATAGTGGTTTCAGGCAGAAACAACTGGTGCTGAAAGGGCTAAACTCGTGGAGCAAGTGCCGTAGAGTCAGTCTTCACTCTGAAGATGGCCAAAAGGTATACGGATTCTATTTCACGGCCTCAAAAATTGTTACACGTAGGTGTTTGTATAAGATATGTTCAAATGTGTGTGAAATCTTATGGGACTTAACTGCTAAGGTCATCAGTCCCTAAGCTAACACACTACTTAACTGAAATTACCCTAAGGACAGACACACACACCCATGCCCGAGGGAGAACTCGAACCTCCGCCGGGACCAGCAGCACAGTCCATGACTGCACCGCCTTAAACCCTGTATAAGATAAGTGATTGCAGTTATGACTCATTGATATTGTAGCCACAGGGTACTTCGTTTCTGCCATTTGCGAAGAGCAAGATTTTACATTTCTCAACGTTTAAAAGCAAGTTGTAATATCTGTAACACTCTGAAATCTTATCGAGATCTGATAGAGTATTAGCGCAATGTTTTTCAGACATTGTCTTGCTGACATATAAATATATTTTCAGAGATACTAAGCTGGTAACTTATTGCATGCATGTCCACCAGTTGCTGCTGCGGTTGATCTTCTGATCTCGTTTTTGTTGCACTTTTCTGCAATTCTGAGGTTACGTATCACATTACATGATGTTTTCAGCGTGAGGCTAACAGAACATAACTGTAACATATCATTTTATGATAGCACTCGTCCACTAGTGCTGATCGCTATCGTGAATGCGAGCGTCGGTTTTCCGGTTACAAGAGGACGGGAGCTGTTCTCCAGTCTGGTGATAATGAACTGATCTTGTCTTAAAAAGGTTAATGTGTGACGGTTCGACCAACCCCCCTGTCTTCTTGGTCTTCCCGGGGGTCTCCTACCGTGGCCACCAGTCGTCTTCCTTCTGAGCCACATGTCTAATCCACTGTCGTCGCTTGCAACTTATGATTCCTGTTATCCTTGCATCTCAGTACAGTTTGTCTAGCTCATACGATCCATTGGATCCACTGGATCCATCCGCAGCACTTTCCTCTCAAATACCATAAGTTTATGTTACCATATTCTCTCAGTTTTTCATTGAGATGTCGGAGAACGAAGATGTGATTTACTGTTGACCGCCTTGGCCGGAAACCTCCCTGATATTCACCAGGTACTAATTCTGCCAGAGGTTGAGTTCTATGTACGATGCAGTTGGTCAGCACCTTGTAGCATACATTATGCAGAGAGATTCCTCGATAGTTGTCACATTTCAGTTTGTCACCCTATTTTCTATTCTGTTGGTAGTTCTCCTTTGATCCAGATTATTTGTATCGGCTGGTCTAATCTTTCTGCAAGTTTCTCGCCTTCTGCCTGGATCATCTCGGCCTGTATTCAGTCTTCGCCTGGATTCTTATCTTCTTAAGCCGTTTGACTAGCATTTTTTTGGATGGGGAGGTGTGGGGGGGGGGGGGGGGGGGGCGGGGCAGTCTGTGTGAGCTGTGATTCGAGACTGGACATCGAACCGTTCTTTGGGTTCATCACAGCTGAGAAGCTATCTGAAGTGCTCCTTCAATCTTCCAGCGATTCACTATCGTTGGTCAGGACTTTATCATCTGAGTCTTTGACAAATTGTAATTTATCTTCACCAGATCTGTCTTCTACAGCCACTTTCTCCTGGCTTCCTGCCTCAATTCCAAAGCATCAGCGCATTCCTTTCCATTCCATTCTTGTTGCCAACTGGATATCTCTTGACCGTTTAGCCGGCCGCGGTGGTCTCGCGGTTCTAGGCGCGCAGTCCGGAACCGTGCGGCTGCTACGGTCGCAGGTTCGAATCCTGCCTCGGGCATGGATGTTTGTGATGTCCTTAAGTTAGTTAGGTTTAAGTAGTTCTAAGTTCCAGGGGACTAATGACCACAGCAGTTGAGTCCCATAGTGCTCAGAGCCATTTGAACCAATCTTGACCGTTTACTGTGCTGCGTCAGACACTGAGTTCCTGATGTCTCTCCATATTTGTTCAGGGCTACACTGCCGCCGCATTCACCGAGTGATTTGAAACGGTTCTTAATTTGCAGCTGGTCTACCTTCTTTATTGATTCATGTCGTAAGGTGCCGGCGTTTGTTAACATGGAGTAATTGGATGGTAAACTAGTAACAATGGAAAATTGTACTGAAATGCAGGAGGATCTGCAACGAATTGACGCATGGTGCAGGGAATGACAATTGAATCTCAATGTAGACAAGTGTGATGTGCTGCGCATACACAGAAAGGAAGATACTTCATCATTTAGCTACAATATTGCAGGTCAGCAACTGGAAGCAGTTAAATCCATAAATTATCTGGGAGTACGCATTAGGAGTGATTTAAAATGGAATGATCATGTAAAGTTGGTTGTCGGTAAAGCAGATGCCAGACAGATTCAATGGAAGAATCCTAAGGAAATGCAATTCGAAAACAAAGGAAGTAGGTTACAGTACACTTGTTCGCCCAGTGCTTGAATATTGCTCACCAGTGTGAGATCCGTACCAGATAGGGTTGATAGTAGAGAAGATCCAACGGAGAGCAGCGCGCGTCCTTACAGGATCATTTAGCAATCGCGAAAGCGTTACGGAGATGATAGCTAATCTCAGTGGAAAACTTTGCAGGAGAGACGCTCAGTAACTCGGTGCGGGCTTTTGTTGAATTTTCGAGAACATACCTTCACCGAGGAGTCAAGCAGTATATTGCTCCCTCCTACGTATATCTCGCGAAGAGACCACGAGGATAAAATCAGAGAGATTAGAGCCCACACAGAGGCATACCGACAATCTTTCTTTCCACGAACAATACGAAACTGGTTCAAAAAATGGCTGTGAGCACTATGGGACTTAACTTCTGAGGTCATCAGTCCCCTAAAACTTAGAACTACTTAAACCTAACTAACCTAAGGAGATCACACACATCCATGCCCGAGGCAGGATTCGAACCTGCGACCGTAGTGGTCGCGCGGTTCCAGACTGTAGCGCCTAGACTCGCTCGGCCACCACAGACGGCAATTCGAGACTGGAATAGGAGGGAGAACCGATAGAGGTACTCAAAGTATCCTCCACCACACACCGTCAGGTGGCTTGCGGAGTATGGATGTAGATGTAGATGATATTAATCTTTACTTTTGGCTGAAAATACACAAGAATGTGAAAGCAAACTCTTAATCACTAAGTCCTAGTGTTATTTCAATTCATTCGGAGCATAAGTAGGAGAAATGTCTGCCCTGAAAACAGGTGAAACACTTTCTTCAGCCTAACGCAACGGAAACAATCAGCACAGTATGGCCTTATGGAGGCAAACAAGATGCCATATATTTCTAACTTTATTAGCTTATGCATTTGAAAATGACCTGGGGGTTTGGGGGGGGGGGGTGGCTCGAAGTAAGAGACTGAATTCAAACCTTATGATTTATTAACATTTGATTTTACGTGTAGGAAATTTTAATTGCGTAACGAGCAATGTTATTAAATGCCACTGTCCCTTAGGAAATAAAGATTGAAATGAAGACCTAGCTGTAACTTAGCATGATCCAACATGCTGTACCAGAGACAAGAGTTGCTGAGGGCAAAGATCAAGAGATGAAGTTGCTTTACTCATCCACAGTGATTCGCTGGGCTACCAAACTTAAAATTTCGTTAACGGATTTGCGCGGGACAAGAGCAGAGCGACATAAAAATTGATATGAGCTACATTTATTGAAGCACTGCGTAACCTAAAACAGAGCGGTGTGAAGAATTTAGCTTACGACACATGTGGCAAAGATTTCAGCAGTTCGTAAAACTCTGATCACGACCTAACTGGTAGTCGCCAGCAAGCAGTTGCATAGCGTCTCTCTGTCGTTGCCTCGTGGTACAGCTGCACAGCGTATTCCCACTGGCCAACAACATCTCTAACATCTCCAGACTGTAGCGCGTCCTGTCTTCAACCGCCCTTTCCTTCGCTCCTCAGCACCCCGGAGAGGACGCACTTTTCGACGCACATACCAAAAAATCACGAGTCTAGCTTCCGGGCGCAACACAACGGCCCAATCGGCTCACGCCAAAAAGCGCGCCCTACGGATTCCTTGTTCGTCGGGCAGATTTCCTAGAAAGAACACGAAGCTTCTACTGCGAACTTCCAGCAACCAATGGAAACACTCGCCCACGAAATCAGCGGGAAAGATGATTCCACGTACGCACTTCAAGTCAAGCAAGCAAAGGCTGGGGTCCTCGCCACCATTTCTCTTCTTGTTCTTCGAATCCCCCTCTTCCCTGCTATTGTCCTGTGCATTCCAACGACTCGGCCCACCGATTGAATCGTTGGAATGCACAGGAGCAGAAATTTCGCCTTAGCCCACAGCCAAACTAACAGAATGGATTTCATGGAAGACAGAGAGTGTTCATGGCATAGAGGCTTCTGATCATAAAGGGAACATACCCTGCAGGTCACTTCGTATAGGCATTAGTCGAAGTACAATATGATAAATATGACATATAAAAATGATAAAAGACCATACCTAGTTTATAGGATTAACTAAACTGAAATACACTCCTGGAAATGGAAAAAAGAACACATTGACACCGGTGTGTCAGACCCACCATACTTGCTCCGGACACTGCGAGAGGGCTGTACAAGCAATGATCACACGCACGGCACAGCGGACACACCAGGAACCGCGGTGTTGGCCGTCGAATGGCGCTAGCTGCGCAGCATTTGTGCACCGCCGCCGTCAGTGTCAGCCAGTTTGCCGTGGCATACGGAGCTCCATCGCAGTCTTTAACACTGGTAGCATGCCGCGACAGCGTTGACGTGAACCGTATGTGCAGTTGACGGACTTTGAGCGAGGGCGTATAGTGGGCATGCGAGAGGCCGGGTGGACGTACCACCGAATTGCTCAACACGTGGGGCGTGAGGTCTCCACAGTACATCGATGTTGTCGCCAGTGGTCGGCGGAAGGTACACGTGCCCGTCGACCTGGGACCGGACCGCAGCGACGCACGGATGCACGCCAAGACCGTAGGATCCTACGCAGTGCCGTAGGGGACCGCACCGCCACTTCCCAGCAAATTAGGGACACTGTTGCTCCTGGGGTATCGGCGAGGACCATTCGCAACCGTCTCCATGAAGCTGGGCTACGGTCCCGCACACCGTTAGGCCGTCTTCCGCTCACGCCCCAACATCGTGCAGCCCGCCTCCAGTGGTGTCGCAACAGGCGTGAATGGAGGGACGAATGGAGACGTGTCGTCTTCAGCGATGAGAGTCGCTTCTGCCTTGGTGCCAATGATGGTCGTATGCGTGTTTGGCGCCGTGCAGGTGAGCGCCACAATCAGGACTGCATACGACCGAGTCACACAGGGCCAACACCCGGCATCATGGTGTGGGGAGCGATCTCCTACACTGGCCGTACACCTCTGGTGATCGTCGAGAGGACACTGAATAGTGCACGGTACATCCAAACCGTCATCGAACCCATCGTTCTACCATTCCTAGACCGGCAAGGGAACTTGCTGTTCCAACAGGACAATGCACGTCCGCATGTATCCCGTGCCACCCAACGTGCTCTAGAAGGTGTAAGTCAACTACCCTGGCCAGCAAGATCTCCGAATCTGTCCCCCATTGAGCATGTTTGGGACTGGATGAAGCGTCGTCTCACGCGGTCTGCACGTCCAGCACAAACGCTGGTCCAACTGAGGCGCCAGGTGGAAATGGCATGGCAAGCCGTTCCACAGGATTACATCCAGCATCTCTACGATCGTCTCCATGGGAGAAAAACAGCCTGTATTGCTGCGAAAGGTGGATATACACTGTACCAGTGCCGACATTGTGCATGCTCTGTTGCCTGTGTCTATGTGCCTGTGGTTCTGTCAGTGTGATCATGTGATGTATCTGACCCCAGGAATGTGTCAATAAAGTTTCCCCTTCCTGGGACAATGAATTCACGGTGTTCTTATTTCAATTTCCAGGAGTGTATATAGTCAAACAAACATACGTCTTTCAGTCTGTCTCCTTTCAGCATGGTATTTGACAGTCTTCTGTACCTTATCCTTGGCCCTTCCTGTACACTGTACTTGTAACAGGCCTCTGACTAGAAAATGGTCACTTCCACTCTCCGCGCCCAGTACCGTCTTAACTTCTACCACACATCTTTTGGCTCTTAGGTCTATGGCGATTGACCTATCTCGTTTACTGTCCACCCATCTGGTGAGACCCAGGTTCACTTATGTATTTCTTTACGTTGTAAGTTTGTGCTGGAGACGAACAGGCCTGTTGACGTGGTGGAGCTAATGAACCTCACACCATTGTCTTTGCTTTGTTCTTGTGGTATGACTCTTCTTGTTGTGTCCTGGAATACTTGTTCTTTCCCAGTTTTAACATTCATAGCACTGATGCTGTCACTACCATAAGAAAATGTAAATACTTTAAATGTACGAAGATGTTTGGAAATTTAAAAATATTAATGCGATTTGTAACTGACATGAATTCAGATACTCGAGCGGAATTAAACTCACTATCACCAACAACAGATGTTCTCATTATCTTGAGTTCATTTGATTTCAAATATGACGCACCCTTTTCGAGGGAACATGCCAAAATAAAATCAAGTTAATCAATAAACCTGAAATTATATTGCAGCTCCTCTCCTGGCGCATTGCTTCAATACTCTTCGTAAGTGATTTATACTTTTCCGCATGATGACAGCAGAGGAACGTGACATGGATTTAGATTAAGGTAATCGTCACTATCTGTCATCATCTCTTCAGGTGCGTCCCCCGTAGCTGAGTGGTATAGTACATTCTCGCTTCGCGCGTCGGTCGACTAGGTCGTGCTCTTAGTTCCGCCTCTACCGTAGCGCAGCGTGTTTTCCTCCTGTCAGTTTAGTGCCGTGTTGGTCTCCGTGCGCGTCGCATCGCTGGTTGTCGGCTGGTGTTTGGTGTTCGTGCGGCCCTTCCTGTCGCGGCGTCGTCTCTCGCCGTGATGTCCACCATGGTTCCCACGAAAGTTCCGCGTACAGGTACAGTCAGTTTTACCTTTGACAAATCCACGCGTCACGTCCAGCCCGGTTCTTTGGAGATACATGACTGGTTAGTCGATACAGTTAAGGTCACTACTGATCAGGTGCATACCGCATATTTCGACAGCGAATTATATGTGTTTTTTGTTAAGTTTCTTGACCCGCTCCAGGTTGATAGGCTACTTTCTCGTCATGGTTCTCAGGTACCCCTTACGCACCGTGATGGTTCCACTAGTATGGTTCTCTTGGCAAATGCAGAAGTGGTATATACGAATGTTCGGGTATTTAACCTTCCGCCCGAGGTTGACGACTCTTTTCTGAAGTCCGTTTTGCTTCCTTATGGGGACGTACGCCATATTCGAAAGGAACGCTGGTCTGCTCAGCACCGCTTACAGGTATATAGTGGTATTCGGTCGGTAGAAATGGTGGTCAAAAAACCTATTCCTTCTCACCTACAGGTATGTGGTTATAGGGTCCATATCACGTACAGTGGCCAGGAAGGAACATGTTATTATTGTAATGAAACTGGTCATTTCCGTACTAATTGTCCGCGGCGTGTGGTGGTATTAAAACCTACATACGAACAGCGTAAAAAATTGACTTTAGCTGATCTTCTCCCGCAAGGATCTCGGACTGAATCGCTCACTGTTACTGAGAGACGCAGTGATCCGTTACCCGACAACGGCCGTGATTTTCCCCCGTTGTCCTTGAGTAGGGATGTTGCTGCCCATAATTCCGATGTTCCCGCGCTGATTTCTCACAACAAGCGTCGGCGAACACAGGATGATGCGGCTGATGAATCTTCCTTATTGGCTCGCCCTTCCGATGGGCCTCCGGTAAAGGACTCTCTTTCTCAGTCGGAAATCGTGGATGAGGAAGCCACAGGTGCTATCACGCCTTTGCAGAAGCTCCCTGACACCTTATCTGACGTTGTTCCTGCTACCGCGGCAGCCTCTTCGGAGACGCCCGTGACGGAACCTGCTTCTGGTTGCCACGTGTCTTCTCCGGTGCTCTCTGACACTTCTCCTATTGACTCTGTTTCGCATCCCCCTTCTGGAATTTCTGTCGCCCCCTCTGGGTCACAGCCTCCTCCCATCAAACAACTGATTGATTCTCCAGAGCCAGTGGATCCCGTTGTTATTCACCAACTGTCCCACCGTGAACCCATGTCTGCGGACGAGTGGGATGTAGAGGCCTCTCTCTCGCAATCTGACACGGAATGTCTACATGATGCTCCTACGCAGCCGAACGCTGCAGCGTCGGCACCGCGGAGCCGCAGTCGAATCCGTAAACAGCCACGGAGAGCCGCGTCACGGCCGAAGAAAAAGCAGTGGGAAGATGAGGGTTCTGTTTCGTAGTTTTTCTCTCTGTGGTTCAGTGCTTGTTTCTGGTATGATTACTTGTATGCTGCTCCGTCAGCTGACGGCTCTCTACCGATCTTTGTTTTTCTTTGTAGGTTGAAGTTCCATGCAAGCATATACATTTCTTACTCTGAATATTAACAGAATATGTTCTGAGCTTCGGCTCGCCGCTTTGCGACAGTTTATCTATCAGTCTGGGGCAGATGTTGTTTTTTTACAGGAAGTCCTATTCGACCAGTTTTCCATTCCTGGGTTCTCGACGTTTTTTAATGTCGCTTCCGAACTTTCTACGGGCACTGCCTTGTTTTATAGAGAAGGCATTCCGTTGATGAATTTCGAAGTACTTGACAGTGGAAGGGGGATCGGGTGCACGTTTTATGATCTCAGTTTACTCCTTCTTTATGCCCCTTCTGGTTCGGGTTGTACTACCGCACGCTCGAGTTTCTATAAAGAAGAAGTCATTTACCTGCTTCGTAAATCCCCGACAAAGATAATTTTAGGTGGGGACTTCAATTGTGTTCTACGGCCGGTAGATCAGTCTCCTAATTTTAATTTCAGTAAAGAACTCGACGACCTTGTGCGCTCCTTGCACCTGCGTGACGTGTGGGTTTCTCGCTATCCTACACTTGTGCGACATACCTACTTTACTCCCACGTCTAGCAGTCGCCTCGATCGCTTTTACCTTTCCGATTCCTTGTGTGGGCAACTTCTGGCTGTTGATGTGATACCAGCCTGTTTTACTGATCATTGCGCTGTAGCCGTTACGTTTAATTACGAGCGACAACCGGTAAAATTGTTTCGTCCTCCTTGGATGCTCAATATCGCGTATTTGCAAGATACCTCCCTTGGTATCGTCCTGGAGGACATTTGGACACGTTGTTCTCGTACTATGGACCGGTACCCGTCTATCGTGGCATGGTGGACACTGTATGCAAAACCTCACATCCGTAGGGCTCTCATGCGTTTTGGGGCTGCGAAGGTGGCAGAAGATCGACGAACGCAAGAATTTTACTATTCTGTCTTACGTCAACTGTACGATAGTGCTACGCATGCTCCCCTCCGGGTTACTGATATACAGCGCACCAAAGCCAAATTGCTGCAGCTCAAACGCATTCAAATGGAGGGCCTGCGGACGAGGTCTCAACCCCGTTCCCTTCTACAAGAGGAACTGACGTCACTCTACCATCTAGTCCGTTTACGGTCGCGCCGGAAACGTGGGTGCCTTGCCTCCCTCACAACCGCTGACGGCCGCGTGTTCACCTCTCACCGTGACATTTCTGACTTCGTTTACACCTATTTTACTGATCTGTACGATACTCATGTCCCGGCGGAAACCTCTCTTGACGACTTTACCTCCTTGCTGCCTCGCGTCGTCACTCCTCAATTAAACGACGCCTTTCTGCGTCCCTTTCAGAAGGATGACATATATGATGTTGTTGCAGGATCGCAGTCCCGCAAGTCGCCTGGATTAGATGGTATTCCTAAGGAGTTCTATGTTCAATTTTGGCCGCTCATTGGTGACACCTTAACGTCAATGGTAAATGAAGTGATGCGGGGAGTCTCACTTCCTGCTCCTTTTCAGGAAGGCAGAATGGTCCTCCTCCCGAAATCCACAGGTCGACCTGCAATTGATTCCCTCCGTCCTATTACTCTCCTTAACTTTGATTATAAACTTGTCGCTCGAGCAATTAATATCCGTCTCTCTAAGCTGCTCGATACCATTATTGCCGCCCACCAAAGCTGTGTGCCTGGACGCACGATACTGACTTCCGTTCTCGAATGTCGCGATGTAATCTCGGTGGCGGCTGCCGCTAATATCCCAGGGGCTTTGCTTTTTCTTGATTTCCAAAAAGCGTTCGATCGCGTCAGCCATGATTTTTTATCGAGAGTGCTCACCGCTGTCGGCTTTAATAATGATGCTCGACAAGTCTTAACTAATCTTTTTACCGGTATCAGTGTCTCGGTGATTGTGAACGGTCACCCTACCCCCCGGATATCGATCAGACGGGGGTTACCCCAGGGAAGCCCCTTATCCATGTCACTTTTTGTTCTATCCTTAGAGCCCTTACTTCGCCATCTCACCATGCACTTACGTGGCTGGAATATATTGGGGGAAATTTTTGCAGTCCGTGCATACGCCGATGACGTCACGGTTTTAGTACGACATGCCGAGGATATACCGCGGCTTAAGGATACCTTGGATTCATTTTGTGGTCTTGCTGGTGCTCGCATTAATGATCGCAAATGCACGTTCCTGCCGTTGAGAGGCTTTGATCATGTCGTCATTCCTTGGGCGACGGTTGTCGATCGCCATAAGACCTTGGGGATCATAGTGGATCGTAATCCGATCAAAATGGCGGCACTAAATTGGCGTAAGGTTACGAGTCGTGTTCACGGGGCGATCCTTGAACATGACCGCCGTTCCCTTAGCCTCCTTCACAAGGCACGGGTTTTAGAGACCTATGTCTACAGTAAAATATACTACGTTGCGCAGGTCTTCCCGCTTCCCGCGATGATGGCCCGCAGGCTGAAACAGCTGTCTAGTCGATTTCTGTGGCGCCGCCATGTCTTCCGTGTCCGATATGAAGTTGTGGCCAGGCCTCGGAAGCTTGGAGGATTGGGTCTTTCAGATATCAAAGTGAAGACGTCCATCTTATTTGCCCGCCGCAATGTTTTAACCTGTACGCGGGCTCCGCATTCAGTCACCTCTCGTTTACTTTCCCGCCTCCGGCCGGCCAGTCTGACCCCTCCTGTTGATGTTGGACGGATTAATCCTAAATTGCGGCACATTCGTGAATACTTTGTACTTGTCGGTATTCTGGGTGCTGATATACTTTCTATGACGCATATAACTACCAACATGCTACAAATCCGTTGGGGTACAGCATGTTTCCCTTCTTCCGTTGAACTTGCTTCCCCGTCAACGTCATGGAAAACGGTCTGGTCTCATCTTAGTCTTCCCATTTTGCCGATGGAGATTGTTTCAACGTGGTATAAGGTCATTTACCGTCTGATACCTACTGGTGATCGTCTTTTTCGTATTGGCCTTCGTCCGACTGATCAGTGTGAGGAATGTCATCAAACTGACACCTTACTTCACAGGCTAGTTGCTTGCGGACGGGATCATTGGCTCTGGGTCCGCCGTCAATTAGCTTTTCTTACTAGAGGGCCTGAAACCGTATTCCCAGACGACATCTTCTTACATCCGGACATCTCTTATTTTCCTCAGACGAAAACGAACACGATTGTTTGGCTCTTGGGTTACTATGTCCATTACGTCATTGAAGGCGGTAATGACCCAGATCCCCGCGTTTTTCACCATTATTTGTCAACTGCGCATTGGAAATGGCAGCGGTTACCACAATACCGAACGCTTTTTGCGAATATGCTTTTTCTTGTGTTTAACCGTCAAGGGGTTGGTTAAGTTCCCCTATGATTCCTGTTTCTTCCCTGAGCTCGAGTCCCCTCCCTTGTTGTATTTTTTCGTAATGTTTTTTTTCTCTCTCTCTTTTGCTTGTATATATATACACCCAAAATTCATACGGGTGGGGTAACGGGTTGGTCTTCCCCTTCAGAAGAAATGTTTTATTTGTGTTTCACCTAATTTGTTGATTTTCTTTTTGCAGCTAATATTAAATGATGATTTGACTATGGTTGTCTGAATTTTCGTGAAATATACCAAGTCAATCTGATAATAAGAAAAAAAAAAAAAAAAAAAGTGGTCAGCGTGACAGAATGTCAATTCTAAGGGCCCGGGTTCGATTCCCGGCTGGCTCGGAGATTTTCTCCGCTCAGGGACTTGGTGTTGTGTTGTCCAAATCATCATCATCATTTCATCCCCATCGACGCGCAAGCCGCCGAAGCGGCGTCAAATCGAAAGATTTGCACCAGGCGAACGGTCTACCCGACGGGAGGCCGTCGTCACACGGCATTATTATTATTATCATTTCTTCACGTACTCTTATGGTGAATAAATGTCCATTGCAATCTGTTACCAAACTGCGGTCCCGGAATCCTGGGCACGGTACCCTGACTCATTTGCCGTTTGCCTCTCTTCCGGCTTCCTGGGACAACAAAAATTTGATTTTCAATATTTGGCATAGCTATTGACCGAATAAAAAAACTAAAATGCAGTCATAAAGTACTCATTAAAGGGTATAATCTGAACTTAAAAGTTTTACAGAATAACACAAGTATTACACTTAGAAACAGTGTATTTGACCCAACGTAACGAACAGACGGCGCGCAAATGCCCAGACTTTGTTTATCCAGTATTTGCTGATGAAGAACACTTAGTGACTTCCAACCAACTTTACACGTAATTAACATTTTCTGATGGTATTGACCGCATCAGTGCTAAGAATGTTAAAACTGGGAAAGAACAAGTATTCCAGGACACAACAAGAAGAGGCAGACCACAAGAACAAAGCAACGATAATGGTGTGAGGTTCATTAGCTCCACCACATCAACAGGCCTGTTCGTGTCCAGCACAAACTTACAGCTTTCTCGATAACTCCCTCACAAAAAGCACGAAAAGAAAAAAAGAAGTTTATCGCTTACTACATTTCCGCTATTCCTGCAGTAAAACGGCAGCATTAGTCAGGTGAGAAAACTTGGATTCATGGTCGAGCGGCTGCTCATAAGCCACACATGAAGTCGGTAAATGCCAAACTATGCCTCGCTTGGTGTAAGGAGCGTGTAAACATTGGACGATTGAGTAGTGGAAAAATGTTGTGTGGAGTGACGAATCACGGTACGCAATGTGGCGATCCGATGGCAGGGTGTGGGTATGGCGAATACCCAGTGAACATCATCTGCCAGCGTGTGTAGTGCCAACAGTAAAATTAGGTGGCGGTGGTGTTATAGTGTGGTCGTGTTTTTCATGGAGTGGGCTTCCACCCCTTGTTGTTTTGAGTGACATTATCACAGTACATGCCTAAATCGATGTTTTAAGCTCCTTCTTGCTTCCCATCGTTGAAGAGCAATTCAGGGATGGCGTTTGGGTCTTTGAACACGATCGAACACCTGTTTATAATGAACAGCCTGTGGCGCAGTGGTTACACGACAATAACATCTCTCTAATGGACTGGCCTGCACAGAGTCCTGACCTGAATCCTATAGAACACCTTTGGGGTGTTTTGGAACTCCGATTTCGTGCCAGGCCTCACCGACCGACACTGATACCTTTCCTCAGTGCAGCACTCCGTGAAGAATGGGCTGCCATTCCCCAAGAAACCTTCCAGCACCTAATTAAACGTATGCCTGCGTGAGTGGAAGCTGCCATTAAGGGTAAGGGTGGGCGAACACCATACTGAATTCCAGCATTACCGATGGAGGGCACCATGAACTTGTATGTCATTTTCAGCCAGGTGTCCAGATAGTTTTGGTCACATAGTGTATCATATTGATAGAAAGGAAGGTGGCTATTCGAATAACTTTGGCCTGAAAGTGCTCCTATATCAGAGATGGGGAGACGGGAGGAATGCATGTTTTATGGCAGGTAGGGTGGAGGTGGGGGAGTGGGATAGATGGGGGGAGATTTTTCAGAAGGACAGATTATTCTTCCTAGGGGTCATAATACTATTGGCAGAACGTAAGTTGAGGACCTGTCAATCAGAAAGAGAGCAATAGCTTTGCCCTTGAATGTATACTTGCCCCTGATGCAGTCAACCCAAATTAACAGAACGCCCTGATGCCCCTGTTGCTCCACTACTGTAATGTGCTTTCCCTGCAATTAGTTTTTCGTCGTTATTTTCTTAAGGTCACTCCTGACAGACGCTGCTACACATTTTACAATTACAGGGACTGCAACTGTGGAATATATGGTTGGAGGTGAGTGGATGCATTTGATACAGTGCTATACTATGCCGTCCGACCGGAAAAATAGTGCATTTGCGATAGCTGTTGGCAACTGTACTACATTTACAAGCAATTTTAGAGTATGTAGCGAGAAGTGATGTTATGATCGCATGGGAAGAGTGAAATAAAACCGCCAAAATTACGAAAAATGACGGAAAATATGTATAAATTGAGGGAAAATGCGCCGAAATGTGGGGAAATTGAGGGAGTACTTGCATGTCTTCTACTTAGTGCAGGATAATTCTTGTACATGGGAACGAATATGCGACAGCAAGAGGAACATGAGAAAAAGTTGACATGGAAGCATCAGGAGCCAGGGAAACCATTTATCGTCGACAGCGATAAGATAGTCGGAATAGAATGCATAACGTGATTAACCACCAAATGTAGAGTAATAAATTTATGCATGTTGGATCACAAGCCCAGGTGTGACCTCAAAATTACCGGTAACCACCTTATAGATTTTTGTGAAGTATCTTCAGCTAAAGAGCGTTGTATTACCAGATGTGGTGACTGCAATACACAACAACAGAATGGACCACGTGTTTGAACCTGTGCAGGACTGATTAGGTGTTTTAAACCCTAACAAACAGTATTTGCAACGTGCTGCTCTGTACTCTCCGCCAATCAGAACTTTGCGTTGTCAGCTAACAAACGCTTGCTGTATGGTTTTTTAACATTCTGCTGTTTGTCTATTAAGGTAATAGTGATACATGCAAGTTGACTGCTGACTTTCATCCTTTCCTGGAAAAGCATGGATCTGTGTTAAAGGACGATAGAAACTAGATGGAGTGATCGGTTGAGAGGGAGGGAGATGTTGCTGCAGGTCATTTATCACGCATTTAAGTATTTTTTCCGTTATTCTGTCGGGGATGTATCAGTGGTGTGGTATAACCAGCGATCGACTCGTATACAACTGTGTGTTCTCTGTGTGACTTAGAGCACTATCTACCTGCGATAGTTAACAGCAAATCTCTCCGAATCACAGTTATCAGAGGACTTCCAACCCATGTGTGATGAAACACGTCCATCGATGGAAGACGGGTACCCTCCTCTAGACAAACGAAGATGAATGCGAAGTAGTCAATTTCTCTGCCTCATCTTGGACATAAATCGAGTCTTCACCTTTCATATAGATATGTAGCGACTTATACTGTACTTTTCATGTCTGTCCCATCCCAAATGCATGCAAGTGGATCATCGGGGAGAGGGCAAGTCTTAGGATTTTTTAGTAGGTTGGTGTATAAGATGCACAAATTTTCTTGTAGAAAATCAAACGGCAGATAGTTATTTGAGCAACATGATCATATACATACGGAACACTGTGGAAAAAATACGAAAAACGACATAAAATCGGTGAAATTCGAGGAAAACCTGGTATAATCACGAAAAACTGATGTGAGATACGTAAAAATTGAGTGAAATACCATGTAATTCATAAAATTGGAAAAAATTAATAAAATCAGAGCAACTGGCTGAGAATACATAATATTAGAGAAAAACACCATGAAATGATTTCTGAGCCAAATCAGTAACATTGCATGTTCTGGAGAGGAGAGTAGACTGAAGCTACATATATACAGCTTATTAGTGGAGAGAGGAGGCGTTCTAGACGTAGTGTCAAGGGAAAACGGCAATATTATCCCGCACATGAGCAATACAGCCTAACATCGGACCATGACTTCTGTGTGTAAGAGGAAGGCTAACAGGGGTGGTGGTAAACTGTTGTAAGACTGTTAGATCTTGTCTGGCTACTGATCATGATGTTTATTTCATCGTAAAATTTCACTGTTTCTTCGCATGTATTTGCGGCTGTTGGCGGTCATTTTATAGGGCTGTTGTGAATATGTAATAATTTATGAACCGTAATCAGGCTTGAACTTTGTAAATCTCTGGAAACCTATGCAGCATTTGTGTTATAAAGAATCGATGTTTTCTTTGTTGTGCTAGGCAGCTGTTTTATCACTTTACAGTTTGTCCTCCATAGTTTATCGCAGAGAAACTTGAAGGGAGAATGTATGTAATGCACTGGGAATATATTTCTTACATTGGAATATTAACAGCGTTGATTTCCACATGACTAATAGATGGGAAACTGCACCTCTCTGCCATTAAAGTGTGTTTTAAGTGCAGAACCGTGTAGCCTTAAGAGTGCATGTGTTTATGTGCCACTATCATTTCTCTCTTGCCAATACCTTCTTGGTAATGTCCCCAGACACTAGCACAATACTTCAGAATTGATAGCACAGTTGATATACGCAAAATGCTTCAACCCACGTCCGGCTGGAGCTCCATCATGCATAAAACCATACATTTCTTCTTCATAACCGCCTATTATATCATCATAACACTCTCATATCTACTACACATCGATAAGGTGCGCTAACCACCTCGTCATGGGCGCGTCTAGAGAGAATTTGTGCACTTGGATGGGCGGCATGAGTAAACTGGTGTGGAACAGTCTTCGCTGAATAGCACTTATGACTCACATCGATCTATTCCTTTTCGAGACGTGGAATGTAGCGGTATACTTTGGATCAGCTGCAAATTAAATTGGAGATAGTGTTGCAGGGAGGTTTGCTCAACGAGAATGCGGAAAGATCTTTCAATCTCCAACTTTATCCTAAGAATACGAGAATGCT
This sequence comes from Schistocerca gregaria, assembly GCF_023897955.1. Taxonomy (NCBI): domain Eukaryota; kingdom Metazoa; phylum Arthropoda; class Insecta; order Orthoptera; family Acrididae; genus Schistocerca; species Schistocerca gregaria. Next base: position 783,501,575 of record NC_064931.1, read on the forward strand.
CTGTGACTGCCATCTGCATAGGGGAAGATGGGCAATTGTCATTGTAAATTACACACTATGATCGAAATACTAAAAATATGTAAATCGGTATAGGTCACTGTCTGGTATACTTTAGAATATATACACACACCAAAAAAAGTTTTTCATCACCCCTGTTCCGAGAGTTACGGAACCTTTACAGAAAACTAGTATAGAGATCAACATAAACATCATTTTCGCCTTGTTTATTACTCATGAAAACCATGCATTGCATGTTGTACCACCATACAGCGAGACCTTCAGGGGTGGTGGTTCAGATTGCTGTACACACCGGTACCTCTAATACCCAGTAGTACGTTCTCTTGCACTGATGCATGCCTGTATTCGTCGTGGCATACTATCCATAAGTTCATCAAGCCACTCTTGGTCTAGATTGTCGCACTCCTTTAACGGCGATTCGCCGGCTGGAGTGGCCGAGCGGTTCTAGGCGCTACAGTCTGGAACCGCGCGACCGCTACGGTCGCATGTTCGAATCCTGCCTCGGGCATGGATGTGTGTGTTGTCCTTAGGTTAGTTAGGTTTAAGTAGTTCCAAGTTCTAGGGGATTGATGACCTCAGAAGTTAAATCCCATAGTGCTCAGAGCCATTTGAACCATTTTTTAACGGCGATTCGGTGTAGATCCCTCTGAGTGGTTGGTGAGTCACGTCAATAAACAGTCCTTTTCAGTTTATCCTAGGTATGTTCGATACGATTCATGTCTGGAGAACATGCTGGCAACTGTAGTCGAGCAATGTCGTTTTGCTGAAGGAAGTCATTAAGAAGGTGTAGACGATGGGGGCGCGAATTGTCGACCATGAAGGCGAATGCCTCGCCAGTATGCTTCCGGTATGGTTGCACTACCAGTCGGAGGATAGCATTCGTGTATCATACAGCCATTACGGCGTCTTCCATAACCGCCAGTGGCGTACGTCAGCCCCACATAATGTCACTGCAAAACATCGGGGAACCTCAGCCTTGCTACACTCGCTGGACAGTGTGTCTATGGCGTTCAGCCTGACCGGGTTTCCTCCAAACACGACGTCCTGTGGCTGTACAAAAAGCATTATTCAACATGGTGGCGTTACTGTCTGGGTTCCTCCGAGCCTCAGCGACGCATGTCATCGACAGTTCCTGTCTCTCTGTATCTCCTCCATGTCCGACCAACATCGTTTTGGTTCACTCAGAGACGCCTGGACGCTTCCCTTGTTGAGAGCCCTTCCTGGCCAAAGTAACAGTGAGGATGCGATCGAACCGTGGTACTGACTGTCTAGGCATGGTTGAACTACAGACAACACGAGCCGTGTACCTCCTTCCTGGTGGAATGACTGGAATTGATAGGCTGTTGGACCCCTTCCATCTAATAGGTGCTGCTCATGCATGGTTGTTTAAATCATTGGGAGGGCTGAGAGACATCCCTGAACAGTCAAAGGGGCTATGTCTGTGATACAATATCCACAATCAAAGTCTATCTTCAAGAGTTCTGGGAGTCGGGGTGATGTAAAAAGTTTTTTGATGTGTGTATGTTCGAGAATTAACAATGAATGGACATGCTGCACTGGCTTCTAGCTACATTTCCAATCTACTATATGGCACTCGCAAAGTAGTGGAGCAGTGGTTTAGTGATGATAGAGAAACTGGGAAGTATGCTGCTGTGTTATTGGTCGGCATTCAAATTATGGTGGAAATAGACTGGTAAAATTGCTCAAATTGATCACACTGTCAACTGTGGTGCTTACTACAGTACATTGACTGTGTCTTTTCCATCTCATCCATCCACTGGTACACTGTTTATTGCCACATAATGATTGACTGACATCTCTTGTTTGAGATGGAGAGAGAGTCTTAGTGAAGGGGCCACACCCTCCGGGGATGGCCTGCACTCAAACAGCGATCATGACTGCAGTATGAGAGATCAGTTGAAAGGAACACTTAAATACCTGCTAACGCGTCACTGTGAAAGATGATTTTAAATGGAGAGGTCATCAATCACCCTCAGACAGCCATTTGGAAACACCCCACAATATGACAAAAGCTCTTCCAGTTTCCATATGTCGCAATGCTTTCCACATTATTTTATCAATAAGAAACAATGTATCTGTCTTTTATTTCTATGATCCTGTGTGTGTTGTGGAAACAGAAGCAGCATAATTCAACCATTTTCTGTGGGAGTCAATGGATCGAGACATGTTAATGTCAGTTTAGAACCTGACACAGACCGCAAAGTCGCGGTGGAAAAAACAAAATGCATAGTGGTGTACAAAGGTGTAGTCATACACTGCATGGACATGTTACAGAAGAAAAAAACAATGTATCAAACAACAAAATGGGGACCCACTCTTGCGACTGACAGTCTGTGGCAAAGGGTCCTCCTTCACTTTAAGCGATGAGACTTTACACTGATCTGTGGAAACAACTTCGGTTATGAGCCATCTGATCCAATGAACCAATATCTGTATATTTGACAGGATCACAATGTATGGTCAATGATGGCATGCAGGTGGTATTTGTTTTCGACGTATGTATCGGAAGAGACGTATCCAGTAAAAAATGTTATCAAGTTCTCTATCGAATGACACTAGTAGAGTTTTTATAGTTTATAGTTTTTCTCTGTTGGATGGTACAAAATAAGGGGAAGGGAGAGAATGTCTGAGTGACAGACATGAATGCACCCTGAGAGACTTAGATCTCCTTCGGACTGCTGTACCTGTATGTTCCTGTGTTAGTGATTTTCCCGTCTTTGCTTAGAAAAAGTGCTTCGAAAAGTGAGGAAAAAAAAGCCTTAGCATCCCATACTCTGACAGCAAATATAAACTAAGCCTACTCAGCGTTTCCATGTGCGATCAGATAAAAAAAAGTGTAGCAATTGTTTAAATATTCCATACTGCAATCGGTTTTCTGACAAATTCTATAAATAAACTGTATTCCATACATTGCCTAGTATCCTGTAAATTGTTTAAATAAACAGTATTCCATACACTGCGGTCAATTTCCCGACAAATTCTTTAAATAAATACTAAACCATATTCCATACACCACCTCATATCCCATAATTGTTTAAATAAACAGTATTCCACACATTGTCTAAATTGTTTAAACAGTATTCCACACACAGCAAACGATTTCCCACCAAATGGCCAATGAACTGTCTTTTTACCGCCAATTTCTAAGTGGGCGAGGGGAGAGGGTGTGTTGGGGGTTTCCCAGAGGGGGAAGGGTTAATTAATTGCTCGAGTTAATTAATTGTCAATCAGATTCATATCGAAAGTCTGCTTGTATCGGCGAGGATAGTTCCATGAGGGGTGGGAAACTAGGATGGGGAGGAGAGAAGGAAGGTTAGAGGGAGGATGGATTATCCCAAGGGCGTCATAATCCTTTTACCAAAAAAATTGGTTAAGGACCTATCAATCAAAAGAGAGCAACAGGTTTGCCTGTGAATGTATACTTGCCCTTGATGTGGGCAACTTGCAGTTTGGGGCGATGTCCTTGCTGCCCCACTACTAGACTAAGATTCAGAGGAAGAATCTGAATGACATGTAATTCATCCATGAAGGAGGTTGCTTACAAGAATCGCATCTGACCGATTCTTGAGAGTTATTTGTAAGTGTAGAGCTCTTTTTACGCTAGGATTAAGAAAAGTTATGCAATAGATACAAACAACAGTGGCGCATTTTGTCATGAGTTTGTTTATTAAATGCGAGAGCGTCGTGGAGATGCTTACTCAACGCTACAAGAGACACGGTATGCATCAACGAGAGTGCTATTGTTAGAAAAAGTTCAAAGAACTCAAGAAACATACTACTTTCTTCAGCTTATATCTCTCCAAAAGACAATGACAGGGAAATACGAGAAATTGGAGCATATTCACACGTAGTTCGCAGGTGAAAGAGGAAAGGTGGAATATGACAGAGCTACACAGAGTACCTTCCGCCACAAACCGTAAAGTGGCTTATGGAGGACAGATCCAGATAAAGAAAACCTTTTTAAAAACAACGAAATTTTCGATCCGTCTACCTATGCGCAGATTATCAACACAACAGTATGTGACCTTCTGCCCGCCTCCGTAGCCAAGGTCGCTAACGCACGCGTAGCGGTAGCATTCGACTCGGTCAGGCAGTTCGAAGCCTGCTGGTGGATGAATTTTTTACTGACATTATTTAATCAGCAAGGGGAGGGGAGGTGGTGGCGTAAATTTTCTGATCACTAACCTTTAATCCATGTCACTGGATTAAATTTCAAACCTCTCCGCAGAGTCTCACTAAGTAAGGGCATGTAACGCTGTTAATGGTGACCCGTTTGTCGGATTCGCCAAGGAGCAGGCTATGTGTCGACACCGAATTTCACGCTTTCCCTTCCTTTCATTCTACATCTACATCTACATCTACATTTATACACCGCAAGCCACCCAACGGTGTGTGGCGGAGGGCACTTTACGTGTCACTGTCATTACCTCCCTTTCCTGTTCCAGTCGCGTATGGTTCGCGCGAAGAACGACTGTCTGAAAGCCTTCGTGCGTGCTCGAATCTCTTTAATTTTACATTCGTGATCTCCACGGGAGGTATAAGTAGGGGGAAGCACCCTCTCGAAACCTGGCGAGCAAGCTACACCGCGATGCAGAGCGCCTCTCTTGCAGAGTCTAACACTTGAGTTTGCTAAACATCTCCGTAACGCTATCATGCTTACCAAAAAACCCTGTGACGAAACGCGCCGCTCTTCTTTGGATCTTCTCTATCCCCTCCGTCAACCCGATCTGGTACGGATCCCACACTGATGAGCAATACTCAAGTATAGGTCGAACGAGTGTTCTGAAAGCCACCTCCTTTCTTGATGGCCTACATTTTCTAAGGACTCTGCCAATGAATCTCAACCTGGTATCCACCTTACCAACAATTAATTTTATATGATCATTCCACTTCAAATCGTTCCGCACGCATACTCCCAGATATTTGACAGAAGTAACTGCTACCAGTGTTTGTTCCTCTATCATATAATCATACAATAAAGGATCCTTCTTTCTATATATTCGCAATACATTACATTTGTCTGTGTTAAGGGTCAGTTGCCACACACTGCACCAAGTGCCTATCCGCTGCAGATCTTCCTGCATTTCGCTACAATTTTCTAATGCTGCAACTTCTCTGTATACTACAGCATCATCCGCGAAAAGCCGCATGGAACTTTCGACACTATCTACTAGGTCATTTATATATATTGTGAAAAGCAATGGTCCCATAATACACCCCTGTGGCACGCCAGAGGTTACTTTAGCGTCTGTAGACGTCTCTCCATTGATAACAACACGCTGTGTTCTGTTTGCTAAAAACTCTGCAATCCAGCCACAGAGCTGGTCTGATATTCCGTAGGCTCTTACTTTGTTTATCAGGCGACAGTGCGGAACTGTATCGAACGCCTTACGGAAGTCAAGGAAAATGGCATCTACCTGGGAGCCTGTATCTAATAATTTCTGGGTCTCATGAACAAATAAAGCGAGTTGGGTCTCACACGATCGCTTTTTCCGGAATCCATGTTGATTCCTACAGAGTAGATTCTGGGTTTCCAAAAACGACATGATACTTGAGCAAAAGACATGTTCTAAAATTCTACAACAGATCGACGTTAGAGATATAGGTCTATAGTTTTGCGCATCTGCTCGACGACCCTTCTTGAAGACTGGGACTACCTGTGCTCTTTTCAAATCATTTGGAACCTTCCGTTCCTCTAGACACTTGCGGTACACGGCTGTTAGAAGGGGGGGGGGGGGGGGCAAGTTCGTTCGCGTACTCTGTGTAGAATCGAATTGGTATCCCGTCAGGTCCAGTGGACTTTCCTCTGTTGAGTGATTCCAGTTGCTTTTCTATTCCTTGGACAGTTATTTCGATGTCAGCCATTTTTTCGTTTGTGCTAGGATTTAGAGAAGGAACTGCAGTGCTGTCTTCCTCTGTGAAACAGCTTTGGAGAAAGGTGTTCAGTATTTCAGCTTTATGCGTGTCATCCTGTGTTTCAATGCCATCATCATCCCGGAGTGTCTGGATATGCTGTTTCGAGCCACTTACTGACTTAACGTACGACCAGAACTTCCTAGGATTTTCTGTCAAGTTGGTACATAGAACTTTACTTTCGAATTCACTGAACGCTTCACGCATAGCCCTCCTTAGGCTGACTTTGACAACGTTTAGCTGCTATTTGTCTGAGAGGTTTTGGTTGGGTTTAAACTTGGAGTGAAGCTCTCTTTGCTTTCGCAGTAGTTTCCTAACTTTCTTGTTGTATCACGGTGGGTTTTTCCCGTCCCTCACAGTTTTACTCGGCACGTACCTGTATAAAACGCATTTTACAATTGCCTTGAACTTTTTCCGTAAACACTCAACATTGTAAGTGTCGGAACAGATATTTTCTTTTTGATCTGTTAGGTAGTCTGAAATCTGCCTTCTATTACTCTTGATAAACAGATAAACCTTCCTCCCTTTTTTTATGTTCCTATTAACTTCCATATTCAGGGATGCTGCAACAGCCTTGTGACCACTGATTCCCTGTTCTGCACATACAGAGTCGAAAAGTTCGGGTCTGTTTGTTATCAGTAGGTCCAAGATGTTATCTCCACGAGTCGGTTCTCTGTTCAATTGCTCGAGGTAATTTTCGGATAGTGCACTCATTATAATGTCACTCAATGCTCTGTCCCTACCACCCGTCCTAAACATGTGAGTGTCCCATTCTATATCTGGTAAATTGAAATCTCCACATAAGACTATAACATGCTGAGAAAATTTATGTGAAATGTATTCCAAATTTTCTCTCAGTTGTTCTGCACTAATGCTGCTTAGTCGGGAGGTCGGTAAAAGGAGCCAATTAGTAACCTAGCTCGGTTATTGAGTGTAGCCTCCACCCATAATAATCCACAGGAACTACCCACTTCTACTTCACTACAGGATAAACTACTACTAACAGCGACGAACACGCCACCACCGGTTGCATGCAATCTATCCTTTCTAAACACCGTCTGTGCCTTTGTAAAAATTTCAGCGTAATTTATCTCTGGCTTCAGCCAGCTTTCTGTACCATTCATATCACTACACTGTCCAAACCTTCATAAAAGTCATCCACATGGCACAGAAACACATACAACACTTCATAACAGATCGGAAGAAGACAACGGCAAACCACCTCCACTAGAAATTTCCTATGAGCGGAGGTACAGCATTCCTCCATCTGCTCCCCTACTCTCGAATACCTATATGGTACTTTGAATTGCACTGCATGACCCCTACTAATACACCAAGTTGCTAAAAGTAGCTGCATTATTCCGGGGCCTCTTTTACGACTATTGTGCGACGCGAGAATTCATGGCCTGAGTCTCAACGGAAAACAGCTTTAAACTGGGGTTCTTCACGTATTCGGTTAGTAAGTAGAAGTCAAGTTATTTAAAGGAGGGCTTTGCTGTATAAATGCCTACTGTTTAACAAGATCTGTTATTCAGTTGGCAACAAGAGCAGAAGAAACCGGTTCTACAGGAATCAAAATGTAAACATATGCCGGTAGCAGATAGGTATAGACTACTATGTAACTGCAGCAAGGCAGTGGGCGACTCAGGGCGGAGATTAATGGTGCTCGTACTAGACGACAAGACAAGTGCTCTACTGGTTTTGCAGGCTGGATACCGAGAACCTGAATGTAGCACTCTGACCAGGCAGACAACTATGTCTTCTCTACTTCTGCAGGAGACAGGAATCCATTCCATAAGGCACGTGGAATGTAAGTAGCGCCGGGATAAAAAGAAAAAAAAGTAATTTCGTTCCTTCTCCACCAACTACGGTATTTTCCAGAAGTACGGTAGTTTATACCACAAGCTCAGAAGCCAACTGTGTGGATTTGATGAGTATAGTTACAAATTTCAGTTTAGTCTTATGCTGCAAATTCGTCAAATACTAACCCTCGCTAACATCTCCGAGATGACACGTTTTATTAGGAGTATTCAACTTTCTCCGGTTGGAGAGGAAGTGCAAGCAAGTTGAAATGGTTTGGATTCAGTGTCTTCTATTTTCCTCAGAGGTTTTGATACATTGGATAAACAATATGCAGTAATTATCGTATACGAGTATGTTTCACAGAGACTGGATGTGAATCTTTCTCCACCATTTTTCCTGGGCTTTATCCTGTATCTGCATGGGGTCAGCATGTTAATCTGGATTTGGCTATATTAATGGTGGTAGGGACTGGCTGGATGCCTCCCTTCGGCCATCACCCACCTCTCCCCTTTTTGGAATGGAAATAGTGTACACTATCTGTTTGCATCAATTGTTACCTATGTTAAGGTGTGGGAATTTTTGTGAAATACTTGCGAATCGTGTAGCTGAGATGGGACATTCGTACTAGCGCGGTATTCACCTGTTTGGATGTGGGAAACCACCTAAAAACCATATCCAGGCTGGCCAGCTCATCAGCCCTCGTAGTTAATCTGTTAGGCGCATCCCATCACGGGCCAGCGCGCCTCCTCGAATCCCGGAAGCGGCATACAGGGATTTGTGTGCAGAACTAGCTTTGTATTTAGTAGGATATAGCTAAATTGTTTCTCAGATGATGAAATTGTTGGAAGGGTATAGAAAGGTTTGAAGAATGCGATTCACTTTAAAAGTAACTGAAATATTCTTAGTTTTGGCGTGGAAATGAAGAAAAAAATTAAGGACACTGAAATACATTTTTATGCAACAGGAAAAAAAATATGCAGTGGCCCAGTATTTGTTTTATCGGTATTAAACTCACAGTGGCTCATAAATAAATGCCATTTTCACACAATAACAAAAACCTCTTGGTCCTCCAGTTCTTAAAACTACTGCTACCATCAGATCTTAGTTACGAAGCAAACAGTAACGGGCTACTTAAGACGAAGTGTGAACACGACAGAACTTGAGTGATCATGATCCTTTTTTAAGTGGTATGCTGCGGCCTTCATTCGATCTTTCAACTGACTTAATCCATCAGTTATAAGGAGGGGTTAGAGTCTAAAGTGGACTCCGACTCACGAAGCAACTTAGCTGAAAGAAGTCAATCACAGAAAAAACCCTGAATCAATGCCAGTTATTTTGATTTGTAGTCTAATGGATTAGGAGACAATATATAACCATATAGTGTTTGATGTGCCTTCATGATCTGCAGTAGGACCTGTCTTGTTCTGCTTCTTTTGAAACCATGTTCAGGCAGGTGGAAAGACGATTACGTGTGCCGATGATATTATTATGCCGAATGCAGCCAACAATTTTGAAGTGCTTAAGAAAGATGCTTCGAAACTTATCGTTTGTATAACACAAAGGGTCGTGGAAAAGGAGCATATCATTAATCCGAAAAAACCCTAATAACATAATTATCAGTACGCTGATAAACTAAATAGTGAGCACATGGATGTATTGTTGAATGAAACCGGACAGGAAGAAGTTTCATTCAAGTGTTTAGAAATAACGACAAGATGGAAATAGCAAATTGACACTATCTCCAAAAAAAAAAAAAAAAAAAAAAAAAAGAAAAGAAAAGAGAGAGAGAGAGAGAGAGAGAGAGAGAGAGAGAGAAAGAGAGAGAGAGAGAGAGAGAGAAAGAGAGAGAGACTTTGAGCACTATGGGACTTAACAGCTGAGGTCATCAGTCCCCTAGAACTTAGAACTACTTAAACCTAACTAACCTAAGGACATCACACACATCCATGCCCGAGGCAGGATTCGAACTTCCGACCATTGCGGTCGCGCGGTTCCAGACTGAAGCGCCTAGAAACGCTCGGCCACCAAAAAGTCAAGTTTAGTGATGTTTGTAATGGAACAACTGGTCAATAATCGATATCAACAGGTCTCATGAAATGTCTAACACGTTATATGCAGTATAGAGGGGCGGTCGATGGCCCCTGCTACTGAGAGGATTGAGCTGTGCGAAATACGGTGGTGACGATCTAAAAAAATGGCTCTGAGCACTATGGGACTTAGCTTCTGAGGTCATCAGTCCCCTAGAACGTAGAACTACTTGAACCTAACTAACCTAAGGACATCACACACATCCATGCCCGAGGCAGGATTCGAACCTGCGACCGCAGCGGTCGCGCGGTTCCAGACTCTAGCGCCTAGAACCGATTGGTAACCCCGGCCGGCGGTGACGAACTGTCAGATGCTGAAAACGTTAAGAAACCTTGATATTAGTTGCGCTGCTGGTGCAGCGCACACCAATTCAGCAGGTGCTGACACATGCAATCCCAGTATCATCATTACGAACACAGTTTGCGCAGGACAGTTGCTAATTGATCTCCAGAGCAATCTCGCTGTCATCGAAGTAAATGCTCAGAAGAGGCATCCTCCAGCCCTGCTTGGAGTGTGTGTAGTCATGAAAAGGCGGCTCCATCCGTCCGTTAGGAGAGAGAGAATGGCAGGATCGGTACCTGCTGCAAGAGTCAGGATGAGTGACAGCAGTCTTCAAAATGTTCAAATGTGTGTGAAATCTTATAGAACTTAACTGCTAAGGTCATCAGTCCGTAAGCTTACACACTACTTAACCTAAATTATCCTAAGGACAAACACACACACACCCATGCCCGAGGGAGTACTCGAACCTCCGCCGGGATCAGCCGCACAGTCCATGACTGCAGCGCCCTGGACCGCTCGGCTAATCCGGCGCGGCTGACAGCAGTGGCTCACCTTCACGGTAATGGATGACGATCTTCTCCTAGGCCCTGATCAGGTCTCCAGAAGATCAGCTGCGTGGTGACAGTTTGATTTTGATTTTTTCGAAAATGAAACCATAGTCGTTTGGGCCCCAACTAGTGGGCGAAAGATCATGTAAATCGGTGTGTCACGTGGTCTGGTCTGTCTTTATTAGCTGGCTGACACTCACCCTCAGCACGGTAGTAGCCACTGCAGCTCACAGCGTCTAAATCCCTCCAACAGGACTTGGTGTTCCGTGGAAGTTCGGAGGCAACTAGGGGAGCAGGGGCACGACCGACATCTCCGTCCTCGACAGGACTGCTGCAACTGAACAGAAATCCACCAGGACAGGGGTAGTATTTATACTGGGTGCAATCGTGTTCTTTGTTACAGTGAGGTAGTTCTCTTGGTCGCCTCAGGATTTCTCAACTTCACCTTTCAGTCACTCTTTTCTGCTGCGTCGGTAAGTGAATAGTTGCTCTTACGATACATCTGTGTTTTGTTGCAGCACTCTGTGCAGTTTACCATTATGACGGTACCCTTCTATCGCCATGATGCCATTGCGTTACGTTCGCTTGCTTCAACACTCGGCGAGTTCGGGAGTGCCACAATAGCTTCCGTGTTCACTGTCACACGACTAGTGCTTCTCTTTCTGGCTTTCCGCCGGTCATTGACTCATTCTGCGCAGCTTATGGTGCTACCAGGGAAGATCTTTGACAATTTTTAATGTCTGCATGAATTCTATTCTGGGGTGCAGTATGGAGTCACAGCATGTGGGTACTTTACCACCAAAATAACGAAAAGAATGTTCCAAAAACAACAAACTACGTGGTCAGGCATTGAGAACCGCACGATGTTGACCAGCCACCGTTACATCCTTTGCTAATACAGCGTTATTAGATGCTTTGTGGAGATACACGGGGTCAGCACACCGCTCACCCTGTCGTTGTCGTCTTTCCAGACCTTGTAACCGCTACTTCCCATTCAAGTAGCTCCTCAGCTGGCATCATGAGGGTGAGTGAATCCCGTTGTAGTCTTTTCAAAAAGGAAAAACCAGGTATGGAGGCGGAGGAAATATATAAATTCACACCAAAGGAAAGCGATTCTGATTACACTGAAAAAGAGCGAGAAACGAACTTTTGGAAACTGTTTTAAGGGTCCTGATATTTTAACTTTTCAGTCTGAAGTGATGGTGAAGGTCATTCCGAAGGCATTACGTGATCCCACAAAACTTGCGACCAGTGAGACCACATGACCCATAGAACAAGAAACAGAAAAGTGTTGAGGTGTCTTACACACAGGCTACAAAACTTGGAAAGAGATGTCAATACTTCGGCATCAAATTAAAACAAGCACTATCAAGGAACCTACTCAGCATCACCAACTGAGAAGAATAAACTTGAAAAAACTTCCAGTTAAAAATAGAATTTTATGTTGTGGCGAGATATATGGACAAACAGTAAACGGAAGTTATTTGCTCACCGTGTGACTAACGAATTGTACGTACCGTATTAGTCCGCAGCTCGTGGTCATGCGGTAGCGTTCTCGCTTCCCACGCCCGGGTTCCCGGGTTCGAGTCCCGGCGGCGTCAGGTATTCTCCCTGCCTCGTGATGACTGGATGTTATGTGATGTCTTTAGGTTAGTTAGGTTTAAATAATTCTAAGTTCTAGGGGAGTGATGACCATAGATGTTAAGTCCCATTTGAACCATTTTTAACGTACCATATTAAGGAAAAGTGAAGTAGAAATAGATCGAAGGTCACGCATGAAAAATTGAGAATAATAAAAATTTTCATATCACTGAATGTTTAAACATTATAGTAGTTCTGTTGTCAGAGATACTCCAACTACATATATTATGTTCTGTAAATCATTACGTGCTGTATATAATTATGTGCTGTAAAACACTGTATATTCATATAATCATGTATATACTGTGTAAGCTGTTATAAGTGTATTTTTTCTAGCTTGTGATCGGTACGACTTGTGTTACGAGTATACAGTTTTACAAAATGTAATTTGCAGAACCAATATAATCGCAATTACTATACCTACAACTTGTGTTCACTTGGACTACTGCAGGAAAAGTAAGCAGTTCCTTACCGGTGTAATACGTGTGTCGAGTGTTTACGTTTTGTCCATCCTCAGTTTAACTGCCACCATGGTACAATGACTTTTCAAGGGTTTCGAACGCCCCTCAGTGTATTGACAGATGTGTGCACTTCTTGGAACTTGGCACATTCCTTTTAATAAGTGGAATTTCCCCACATTTTTGGTAGTATCTCCGTGCTTGCAGAGCGCTTTTGCTCTGCAGCTGTGTATTGACATGATGAATAATTGCTCCAGTTACTAATATATTCTTAATTTTACATTATGTGCATGTACTGCCGAAAGTAACGTTATGGCTTCAAACATTGGGAGTGGTTCTAAATATAATGAGCAACTGGACTCGTGCAGGGACTAACTGCACACGAAATACAGGTAAAGGGTAACATGCCACTCCAGTACAATGAAGTAATTATTTATCCAGTGGTCATACGAGCCGCAACAAACACTGGATGGTTCAAATGGCTCTGAGCACTATGGGACTTAACATCTGTGGTCATCAGTCCCCTAGAACTTAGAACTACTTAAACCTAACTAACCTAAGGACATCACACACATCCATGCCCGAGGCAGGATTTGAACCTGCGACCGTAGCAGTCCCGCGGTTCCAGACTGAGCGCCTGAACCGCTAGACCACCGCGGCCGGCAACAAACACTGGATGATGAATCTTAATATCCATGGGTTTCGGTCGTGGACCATCTTCGCACGATATAAGGCAAAAACAGATCAGGTGAATATGTAGATCATTTTCTTTTCTGTCTGAAAAGCCATGTATAAGAAAAGTACACAACATGTTCCACAAAAGTCGAATAGAGATATCTCTATTGGCAGGTCTAAGTCAGTGATGTGTAAAATGCGTTTCTTCAACACTATGAAGGCGTCCACGGGATCCCACCAGGATACGAAACTCTCCGGTCGCAACAGGCGATGTCTAAAAACACAAAGAGCCTGCTCTGTGACCGTTAAACGATACGATAGCGGGGAGGGGGGGGGGGGGGGGGGGGGGGGAATGCCAAGAGCACCCACGTGCCGGCGGCCACTTGATTGCCGGAAGCATGGGCATGATAAGGCAGGCGGCGCGCCATCAGTCGAAACATTCTGCTGCAGCGTCAAATGCAAGCTGTATTAGACACACTATAATATTCTTTATTGCATATCTCTGTACTTCTTGCAGAACAGCGCAAATGGTATCGTCTAGGAGGCAGGAAACACCTCAACCCTGTCTGTAGCGTTTACTCTATTTGGTAGGAGTAAATATTCTGATGTTTGCTGAAATGTGAAGATACTGTAACACATTCATTAAGTAGTGATGGCTAACTTTGTAGAAGGATTTCTCTAAATCAATCACGTAACACTATGTCAGAAGGATTTGTTACTGGTAGGTTTGATAAACACGTGAATAGCACGGAGATACTTCATGAATGCAAATGGATATCCTTGTAGAGAAGGCAACGTTGTTTTCTCGAAAACACCATTTAGGAAATTTACAGAAACGGAATTTGTAGCTAACTGCAGAATGACTCTGCTGCTGCCAACGTACAATCCGCGTGAGGGCCGCGAAGACAAGAGAAATTAGGGCCTGCAGAAAGGTATATAGGCAATCGTTTCCTTTCCCTCGCTCAATGTGCGAGTGACATTAGGTACCCTCCATCACGCACCATACGGGGCTTGCGGAGTGTGTATGTAGAAGTAGATGTGTTCTAAAAATATAGGAGTCATAACGGAAGAGACATCATGGTCACTTGGTCAACTTTCAATCATAAAGTGACCTAGAGTTCGGACCAGCATTACATATATTAACAGAGACATTAAAACGAAGAAGAATGAGCAGTATGTATGAAGGATTGGCGCCTGTTTGTCTGTTTCAAAGCTCACTTGGACTTAGAGGTACATTGTGCGATAATTATACCCCCCTTCCCTGAATGTAAAATGGTTAAGAGTCTCCAGCCGACGAACTACCTGATACATTTTTCTGTAACACCCTAGGAAAAGACGCACTTGAAAATCCAAATCATTTACCGAAATGTGTTACGCAAGCGATAAATAATTATAATTATAGATTAAATCGTAGGTATTTTACAAGAGCTTGGTGGAGCTGTAACGGATTTCCGCATACTCTGTTATCTCTTGTAGCGTAAGAGCAGTAGGGTGTGAGCACCAAACCAGTAACATAACGCAATTTTACCAGTACTGTCAATCTGTGCTCTAATTTTAGGAGTCATTACCTGAAGCGACGTCATGATCACATGACTAAGTTGTAATACATATATTACGGTTTGTAAAGCTTGAGATACAGATGCAGGCATCTGCCTGGAACGTACTGCGTATACCACGGAACTCTCGTGTGTTCCTGAGTATTCTCAGAGAGTATTGAGGTGGGAACGCTTTCACACTCAGTCCCGTATACATTAATATCTTGATGTCTAGAGATGTATATTTGCTCTTTGCATTCTCAGATTTACTGCCACGGAGATAATCACTTTCACTAGATTTCTCCGTATTCTTAACCTTCTTTTTGTCGTAACATTTCTCTGGTTTAGTATGCATGTTTTTCAGACTCTTTCAACTCTTTTTCCCTCTGGTCCTTAAACTTCGTGAACTTCGTCATCACATCTGTCTGTAACCTATTTCGTATACCACGAAACTCTCGTGCAGTCTTTAATATTCTCAGCGAGTGTTGAGGGGAAACGCTTTCACACTCGGCCCTGAATACATTAATACCTTGATGTTCAGATATGTGTGGCTGTTCTTTGCATTCTCAGATTTACTGTCATGGAGACAATGACTTCCACTAGATTTCTCCATACTTTTAACATTGAATAACACTTTTCGGTAAATGATTCGGGTTTTCAAATTCGTTTTTTCGTGGTGTGTTACATAAAAATATTTCACGTTGCACGCCAGCCGGAGACTCTGACCATGTTGTATTCATAGAAATGGGCTATAATCGCATAACCTACCTCTAAACCAAATTTTCAATAATTTTATGAAGAGTGATTCTCGACAAATTCATATTACCTCTAATTTCCACGACGTTCCTGTGAGAGACGTATGCAGATGATTTGCTTCTGGCTACGATCTATACTTGGGCTGTCTAACACAGCTGCATTAGCAATTTAAGAAAAAAAACGCATATTCCATAAGCACCGAAATTATCCACAAGAACGGGAACCACCCTCTCAACATCTATAGCCTGTACTTCTAGATGTAAACGAACGTGATACATAGTTATCACACAGTTATCAAACAGTGATTCTGCTTAATAATATTAATCAGGCCTCAATGGTCGTGGTTACAGTTTAACTGGATTGTTCTCCATGACGAACGAACCTAGAATGTACAGGGTGAAACACGTAAGACATAACACTCTGGGTACTCTCTAATAAAGTTGTTTGCGAGGTTAGCGATAAAGTGTTCTCTGATAGAGCCACCAGCAAACAGATCGACAATCAGTTAAGAAATTCTACCCTGACTCTGTACCATGTAGATATAATGGTGAAAAACTTGCCGAACGGCACTGTGCGGCTAGTCCCGGCGGAGGTTCGAGTCCTCCCTCGGGCATGGGTGTGTGTGTTTGTCCTTAGGATAATTTAGGTGTGTAAGCTTATGGCCTGATGACCTTAGCAGTTAAGTCCCATAAGATTTCACACACATTTGAACATTTTTTTGCTGAACTGCCAAATCGTTAGTGCTCTCTTTTTCTTCTTCTGTCGCTTCTATTGACCTAATTGTGGCACTGAATGTCTTGTTGTCTGGATTTCGTTATGTGCCAACTCCTATTCCTAGATTTGAGTTCTATTGTTAGTGCTGTAACGCTTTTTTCAGTGTGACAGTGAACTGAACGTAGATACTGACTATTTCGAAGGCGAAAGGGCGTGTTATCTTGCTAGTTCGTGACAATTTGGGGTACACAGTTTCATTAAAAATACTTTTTTCGCAACGTTATTGTAAGTTGTAATTAATCTGTATTAGTGCGGTGCAGACTAAATAGAATTTCTTCGTTAGTTTATTGAACACAGTAGATAAACATAAGAAATAAATTAATCACAGCAATATATTCTCCCACATTATCTAAAATTGTCTGACAGTACTCGGATAGTTTCTCGACTTGACGCCCGTAGACAATATGTCGGTGGGTCTTTGCCAGTAGCCGCGCGGGCTAAAGCGCCTTGCGCCGGTTCGCGCAGCTCCCCCCGTCGGAGGTTCGAGTTCTCCCTCAGGCATGGATGTGTGTGTTGTCCGTTGCGTAATTTAGTTTAAGTTAGGTTAAGTAGTGTGTGAGCCTAGGGACCGATGGCCTCAACAGTCTGGTCCCATATGAATTTACCACAAATATCCAAATTTCCTTCCCCTCCGTGCATATTACGTTATGTTAATAGACGAAAAAGCTGTGCAGTTTAGCATAACGATGAGGCGAGGTGTCTTTAACATTCTGTCACAGACTGCACTTATAAATAACCCTGTACTGGCCATGCTGGTTGTCTTGTTTTAAGAAATATTCTTGTATGTAACTATCTAATATATTCTAGCATATTCTCAGCAACTTCTGCCAGTGGTTAAATTTTGTTCATGGCTGTAGATACATAAAATACAGTTTCATGGAAGATGAGTTAGGAGTAAGGATGTCACATTTCCGGTATCCTCTCAGAAGTCATCAACCTTGTAACCAGGCTCCGATGGTGCAATGGAACACGCAACTTAACCGGTGAATGGCTCAAAGTTGTGTTTACGGATGAAAGCAGATTCAACGAGTGGGTCGACATCTAGAAGACCTGCTACCCTGAATGTGTGTAAATCAGCAACGAATACAACTAACTTGGTACAGCATGTTGTGTGCAGCCCTAAGGTTTGCTGAGCAGACAGTGAAGAGTGCGCTATACAGACAGAGCATCATTCAGTCCTCTCTGTTGCCACATCTAGAATGCCCAAAGATGTGCTTTTGGAGCAGGACACACTTCTGGCTTCAGCCAACAAGTGTTTGTCATTTACTCACAGCATCATGATGACGGACTCGTTCTCCCGCTGAGCAAGAGTGTGACATGATGGGACAATAGCTGATCCTGTCTGCGTTCCATGACAAACTGTGAGCGAAATGGAAGCAGCTTACAACACAATCTTTTAAGATGATACTCCACACCTCCACGGCTGTCTCTATGCACTATTGCAGGACTACATTGTAGCTAGATAAGCTTTTAACTTCCAAGACACTATTCTAAATTATTGACTGAATAACTGTATATACATATCCATTCATAGAGAGAATTCCAGCAGGATATTACAGTCTGTTATGCCCTAGAGAGCACGAACACGCTCAGTATGTTATCCAGGTGATTCCTAGAGTTGGGGCCGGCCGCAGTGGTCGAAAGGTTCTAGGCGTTACAGTACGGAAGCGCGTGACTGCTACGGTCGCAGGTTCGAATCCTGCCTCGGGCATGGTTGTGTGTGATGTCCTTAGGTTGGTTAGGTTTAAGTTGTTCTAAGTTCTAGGGGACCGATGACGTCAAACGTTAAGTCCCATAGTGCTCACAGCCATTTGCACCATTTTGAACCTAGAGTAGGAATTAAATTACTGGCCAAAGGACGGTTTTATGTAGCGTTCCAAGCCGTCAGCGTAAATGACAACTTAATGGTCTCAAACTGTTCCACGTGTCGATGACATGGAGCATTAATCTATAAAAGGGTCAAGTGCATCTGTGTGTTATGACGAAGGATACGAAAAGAAATATTATGAAAGTATATTGAGAAAGCTCGCGTCTACCGTACGTTGTGAAGCAGGAATTGTAATAAGTTGGGAATAACAGCGTAGTAACGTGCCATGAGTTATTAGAAAGACACATAGCTCGTACAGAGTTGGAGCAGGCAATACATCACGGGGAGAAAAACGTAATTGAGGACAACCGAATTACAAGAAAGATGGAGCTCTCTAAAGCTGCGAAGCTCAAACACAGCCCAACTGGAAAAGCAAATACTATCGTCTCTACTCTAGCGAAGTCCCGTTACATCGTTTTAACAACAGTGGTTGCTCCCACGGGAGACGTGGACGGACATTCACAGAGGAGCTGTCTCTTCTGTTTGCCCTATTGACGGAGCGCAACATACAATTGAATCTTACAGACCCTTACAGATGATATCCAGCGGCAGTAACACATCCTCTGCGCTTCTCGACGGTACTGTGTCAGAAAGCGCCGAATATCTCATTCTAAATTGGATGGCGTAACTTAACGCGTAGCGACCATAAAGCGGTTAATGCATCGATGATTTCAGCCGTAAACAGAAATATTAAAAAAGGTAGTAAGATTTTTCTGTTTAGCAAAAGTGACAAAAAGCAGATTTCAGAGTACCTGACGGCTCAACACAAAAGGTTTGTCTCAAATACAGACGGTGTTGAGGATCAGTGGACAAAGTTCAGAACCATCGTACAATATGCGTTAGATGATTGTGTGCCAAGCAAGATCGTAAGAGATGGAAAAGAGCCACCGTGGTACAACAACCGAGTTAAAAAACTGCTGCGGAAGCAAAGGGAACTTCACAGCAAACATAAACATAGCCAAAGCCTTGCAGACAAACTAAAACTACGCGAAGCGAAATGTAGTGTGAGGAGGGCTATGCGAGAGGCTTTCAATGAATTCGAAAGTAAAGATCTATGTACTGACTTCGCAGAAAACTCTAAGAAATTTTGGTCTTAAGTCAAAGCGGTATGTGGATCAAAACAAAATGTCCAGACACTCTGTGACGAAAATGGTACTGAAACAGAGGATGACAGACTGAAGGCCGAAGTACTAAATGGCTTTTTCCAAAGCTGTTTCACAGAGCAAGACTGCACTGTAGTTCCTTCTCTAGATTGTCGCACATATGACAAAATGGTAGGTATCGAAATAGACCACAGAGGGATAGAGAAATAATTAAAATCGCTCAAAAGAGGAAAGGCCACTGGACCTGATGGGATACCAGTTCGATTTTACTCAGAGTACGCGAAGGAACTTGCCCCCCCCCTCACCCCTTCTTGCAGAGGTGTACCGTAGGTCTCTAGAAGAGCGTAGCGTTCCAACGGATTGGAAAAAGGCACAGGTCATCCCCGTTTTCAAGAAGGGACGCCGAACAGATGTGCAGAATTATAGACCTATATCTCTAACGTCGATCAGTTGTAGAATTTTGGAACACGTATTATGTTCGAGTATAATGACTTTTCCCGGAGACTAGAAATCTACTCTGTAGGAATCAGCATGGGTTTCGAAAAAGACGATCGTGTGAAACTCAGGTCGCGCTATTCGTCCACGAGTCTCAGAGGGCCATAGACACGGGTTTCCAGGTAGATGCCGTGTTTCTTGACTTCCGCAAGGCGTTGGTATAGTTCCCCACAGTCGTTTAATGAACAAAGTAAGAGCATATGAACTATCAGACTAATTGTGTGATTGGATTAAAGAGTTCCTAGATAGCAGAACGTCATTCTCAATGGAGGGAGTCTTCCGAAGTAAGAGTGATTTCAGGTGTGCCGCAGGGGAGTGTCGTAGGACCGTTGCTATTCACAATATACATAAATGACCTTGTGGATGACATCGGAAGTTCACTGAGGCTTTTTGCGGATGATGCTGTGTTATATCGAGAGGTTGTAACATTGGAAAATTGTACTGAAATGCAGGAGGATCTGCAGCGAATTGACGCATGGTGCAGGGAATGACAATTGAATCTCAATGTAGACAAGTGTCATGTGCTGCGAATACATAGAAACAAAGATCCCTTATCATTTAGCTACAATATAGCACGTCAGCAACTGGAAGCAGTTAATTCCATAAATTATCTGGGAGTACGCATCAGGAGTGATTTAAAATGAAATGATCATACAACGTTGATCGTCGGTAAAGCAGATGCCAAACTGAGATTCATTGGAAGAATCCCAAGGAAATGCAATCCGAAAACAAAGGCAGTAGGTTACAGTACGCCTGTTCGCCCAATACTTGAATACTGCTCAGCAGTGCGGGATCCGTACAAGATAGGGTTGATAGAAGAGAGAGAGAAGATCCAACGGAGAGCAGCGCGCTTCGTTACAGGATCATTTAGTAATCGCGAAAGCGTTACGGAGATGATAGCTAAACTCCAGTGGAAGACTCTGCAGGAGAGTCGCTCAGTCGCTCGGTACGAGCTTTCGTTGATGTTTCGAGAACACACCTTCACCGAGGAGTCAAGCAGTATATTGCTCCCTCCTACGTATATCTCGCGAAGAGACCATGAGGATAAAATCAAAGAGATTAGAGCCCACACAGAGGCATACCGACAAGCCTTCTTTCCACGAACAATACGAGACTGGAAGAGAAGGTTCAAAATGGCTCTGAGCACTATGGGACTCAACGCCTGCGGTTGTCAGTCCCCTAGAACTTAGAACTACTTAAACCTAACTAACCTAAGGACAGCACACACATCCATGCCCGAGGCAGGATTCGAACCTGCGACCGTAGCAGTCGCACGGTTCCGGACTGCGAGCCTAGAACCGCGAGACCACCGCGGCCGGCTGGAAGAAAAGGGAGAACCGATAGAGGTACTCAAGGTACCCTATGACTCACACCGTTAGGTGGCTTGCGGAGTATCTATGTAGATGTAGATAAGTGAGCTATTCGGCCGCCCCAGTATTTCTACGAGGTATAACGGATTTGTTGTACAGGTGAACGCTAACGGTCCCAAGGGCTCAGGGCTCGAAGCAGGAGGTCTGGCTATGCAAGCGGTAGAGGTCAGCCAGGTACAAAGACGGGCAGAGTCGCCGGAAATCAGTACATTCCAGAGCTGTGGATTTGGATGGCTGTTGTTCGCATGGCCTTTGTGCAGGAGACAATGCTCCACAACAGGCAGCGTCAGACAAGCTGGAACATGACTTCTTACAGCTCTCTGCGACTCTATAATAATTTACAATCAAATATTAATGCAAATCTTAATACATAGGAGATCCCAGGAAAAATAGGCGCATCCAGTGACACAACAATAATATCAGTATCTTTAAAACAACAGAAGTTAATAATTTCAGTGACTACATATTTTCACAGCGAATCTCTGAGTTCACAACTTTCAAACGCTTCATACGATTTCGACATACAGTATCCCAGATGGTATCATTGCACTATAACTACTATCGCTGAAAGTAAAGTATCTGTATCTATTTTATTTGTTGATTTACGATGTGTTTCATATCTTTCTCATTAAGCAGATGTTTATCAGGACATTGTATACTCCACAGTTACATAGTAAATGTAATACTTCATATTTTCGTATACTTGTGTATTTATGTAGTAAACAATTTGCTATTTTACCAGTAACTTTATTCAAATGTAGATTGAAGGCGCTATTAAAAAACTGTGCTAATGTAAGAATGGTCAAGTGCATATGTTAGAGGACCACTGCAATTGAAAATAGAGCCAAAAGACGCTTCCGTCAAGAAGGCATAAATAATTATCTAAACAAAATTTAATGACAGTTCGTTCCCATTTAACGTGAGCACACTCGCACAAGAATGCCAGCTTATTTATTTACGAACAAACTTTTATTTGTTCTTACTGAGAATATTGACTGAATATTTATAGCATTTCTTTATTTAAATATTGTTGTAATATATTAGTTTAGCCCGAGAAGTGGTTAAGTTGAAACTAATCATATCTGTAGAACTAAAGGACGATGTAGGGACTGCTTTCAGCTAATGAAAAGCAGAGAGTACGGGAACACTACGGGAATCAAGTGGAAACTGGCACTTTTCGAGTGAAGAACTCAAGGGAGCGATCCTGGACACTTTTATGTTTGTTGTTGAGGAAGACAGACCTGTCTATGATAGCGTGTGATATTCGTTCGTGTCAGCGACAGATTCCGGGCTGTGAACTGCCGCTATGAGACTTTAACTTCTGAGGACACATTTCAGTTAGATCTTGAAGGGACACTTTGTGCCGAGTACTGGAAAAAGGCCTTTGGTAACGTGTGAAATTCAGTCGAAGAGGTGATTAATTCTAGGCGGTGAACGGCTGCTACAATACTCTAACTTCTGAAGAGAATCTAACTCACGAGAGGTCTGAATGTGCTTTGCTTGTATTATGGAACTGATGATAGAGTATGAGTTACCGTTCTTTGTATAATACTTCTTAGTTTGTGACTCATCATGTTGAACCCTGAAATGTTTTGAGCTGGTGAATATTTCAAGTACTGTCATCACGAAATGGATTTAGTTTTCACGTACCTTTTGTTTGCGGATTTTGCTACCATTCTTGTAACGCTCTCGACGCAAATTTACTGCATTTGATAAGGGGATTTTCTGAATGTATTTTAAATGAATATCGTAGGACGCAATTCCCATTTATCTGAGATGTCCTTTCTTGAATAAACTTTATGTAACATAATTCTTAGTCGTCAGTTACGACACTAGAATAGAATCCTTGGTATTAAATTATTAATTTAACTTTTGTGTTTCTGTGTATTTTATTAACCCGCATATCTAGCCAACGCATAGGCTATTTGACTACAGGATCACAGCTACAAGTCATTATTTGCAGTTAATTCGCTACAGGAGATGAAAGCAGACATGCGCAGCTCTACCCTATGACTACATCGAGCTATTCATTTTAATCAGCACCGCACGTAGTCCAAGTACCTGAAGTACGAGTAATCGCAGTTAAACACGCAACTAGTTTGCTCGTATGAACTGCTGTTTAGAAGAACAACTACTCAGCAGTAGCCAGTGTCGTCGCTATGATCACCTCAACTGAGAGGAACCACTCTCACCGTTATTTTCTTGTGTACGTTGGAGCATGGAAGCAAATAGTCTCCAAATGCGTTATTGAGAGATTTTTTGCTACATCTGAAATTCACGCAGTTTCAGTTCATGAGGGATGGTGACTGGAGACATATAAAAGTATACGTCTCTCCCATCATACCCTGGACATGCTTTGTGGGTCACATATGGAGGCAGCAGTCGGGCCAATCAAGGATCCGCTGTCTCCTGTGACCTTTCACCTGGTCTCTAGCGATACAGTGGAACAGCAGAGTTCCGGATTATCGTTGTCTCTTGTTACAAGACGTGACAATGGCTCTTCGTGTGCAAAATTTTCCAGGTAACTCACCTACCTATGTAGGACGGCCTAGGACATCAAATACTCGTATTGACATTACCATGACGAATAAACGTGCTTATACATCAGTCAAAACCGGGGCGTGAATCAAGGTCTAACCACAAATCGCCTAAACTTGTTTCAAATTGGTTCAAATGGCTCTGAGCACTATGGGACTTAACATCTGAGGTCATCAGACCCCTAGAAGTTAGAACTACGTAAACCTAACTAACCTAAGGACATCACACACATCCATGCCCAAGGCAGGATTCGAACCTGCGACCGTAGATGCCTCGCGGTTCCAGTTCTCGGATACTGATGACCTCATATGTTAAGTCTCATACTGCTCAGAGCCATTTGAACCAATAGAAGTTCAATCCAGACAATATTTTAAAGATCCGTCTGCTTACTCATTGTTGTTGGCAAAACGTCTGGGAAGTGCTAAATAAGAGGATTCACGTTCACGAGAGTGAAACTTGAACGAATGATGCAGAATATGTCTTCAGAAAAGAGAAACCTGTCAGGTGCCTTCGACAACCTTTGATGGCCCTCTTTATTTGCGCTGCTGCGGTACCTTAACTGACCAGGTAAACTTTATAAATGTCTTTTAGACTAGTGCACTCATACGGAGGTTAACCTGTCGAGTCCCAATAAGAAATTGACACAATAATCACCAAACGTTGGCCACTGAGCTCAGGCTTTGGGCTAACATATTGGTTCATTAATCTGCAACTCCTTTTGAAAACTCTACAAGAAGAACCCAAGTCTTTGGGGATAATTGTCTATCCTGATGATGTCTTGCTACTAGCCATTGTTGGTAACAACAGACTACAAGTAGATACAGTGTTGCTGGGATGCTTTTGGCACAACATCAACTGACGCCATGCAAATAGTGTTTGAGGTCCTGCGGATTAGAGAAAGTGATGCCATATATTAGGTGAAGAAAAACGGATCACATAAAGTAAATGAAATAAGTGGGACTCTCAATCAGTGAGTGACTCATCATTTTTTGAAGGAGAGAAGGGTCTTCTTTGCTACTGGGTGGCCGACATATTGCCTCTTCCCAAATTTTAGGGAGAGACGCGAAATGAGCCACGTTCAACCAACCGCTGGTCTTGTACCATTTCTGACAGAACATGGTCCATACCAGGACTATGTATATGGTGTCTAAAAGATAGAACAACGCAGTTGTGATTGCACAGCTATAGGAACACCGGACCACATGGTACTGGAATATCCAGTTTATGAATCACTAATGGCAGAAGGGAATCTGCAGATTCAGAGCCGTCCTGTCTATGACGCAGAGTTTCAAATTTGGCATCTTGAATGAAATCGATTCTGTCTTCTAACAGACAGCCAAAAGAGAGCTTGCAGAACAATGATCGCGTGCCCAGGACAAAAGAACGTGACGTGCCACAATGAAGAGGCAAATGAAACGTACCAAAACTGTTCCATTTAGTTAACTAGACGATGGACTATAAATAAAGATAAATAAAGGTAAATTTATAATATTCATGTGGATAGTTGTCTTGCTTAAATGCAGCATGGGACGAAGCTGTAGAATCCTGAACAGTCCAGCAAACAATATGTGTTTGCTCTCGGTACAAATGGCTCCGAGCACTATGAGACTTAACTTCTGGGATCATCAGCCCCTAGAACTTAGAACTACTTAAACCTAACTAACCTAAGGACATCACACACATCCATGCCCGAGGCAGGATTCGAACCTGCGACCGTAGCGCCCACGCGGTTCCAGACCGTAGCGCCTGGAACCGCTCGGCCACTTCGGCCAGCGATTGCTCTCGGGCCCTAGCCTCTTAGGACCCATGAGATGCTGCACAGTGCCGATGAAGGCTTCTTCACACCAGCGGCTCAATGTTCACAAGACAGTCATCGGATTCCCAAAAACGAGAGCAACAATATCTTGGAACAATAAACCTTGGTCTCGATAGGACACGAAAGATATAACACGGCTCTTTCACAAACAACTGACGTTCAAATGGGGTTTCTGAATGAGAGACCAGCTGGATACTTTTTTACATACAGAACGTAGGTGGAGTTACTCCTATTTAATTTGTGCGATTGCTCTGGAACGTTAAGCATTTACATATTCGAGTACATAGTACACTTGGTGCCAATTTGACGTTTATTGCAAGGCCCCTTCGCGGTGTTGTAATTTTAATCTCCAGCTGTGTATTAACATTACTAAACAACGTTACTGTAATCGCACTACAAGAATAAAGATTTTTGTAAGAGCGTGGTCAGCCGTAGACTGAAAGCAGCAAACGAAGGGAGAGTGTCTTGGGTATCGGGGAAACTTTACGTACCCATCACACTGTAATGTTCTGAATTAACATTCCGATGTTTTCGTAACCGGGATCCATAATATTCTGAGCGATAAATATTCAAATAGCACTGACCCTACGAGCTGCATTTGCACAGTGCAGCGAGACAGTCGGAAATGCAGCGTTATGCTACAGCAAGCGAGACGCACAAATCGTGCTCATTTAATGACTCAGCCGCTGTAGGAGCTTTGATCGCTGAGCCCACTCCCACGCAGCGCCTGCCTTGTATTTAGACGGCGACTCGTTCGCGAAGGGCGCGTGGGCGGGCGCCGCCACCCACGCCGTCTGCCGTCCCACGCGCCCTGCAGTATCGACGAATGACCCAAATCACACGCCTGCGCCACTCACGCTGTTTCACTCGCTAGCATCTTAAGAGACCGGCGCTTTCATAGCTTTCCTGTCATGTCACAGCTCCATTCCGTTAGCGTGTATCAGGAAACACAATGGAATCCTGCAGTTTCCTTACGCTTTCTCTTTCTTACAAGCACCTTTATCACTTTTCGTCTAGAAGGACCAGGACTACACGTACTCTTATTGTCAAAAGTACAACATGAACAACTAAAAGCAGATGTCCACGGTACAGCGAAGCAGTTTAAGTCACTTAATAAAGGCAAGTCTTCCGGTCCAGAATGTATATCAACTAGGTCCCTTTCAGGGTATGCTGATACAGTAGCCTCATACTTAGTAATCATATACAACCGTTCGCTAGACGAAAGATCCGTGCCGGTCGGAGTGGCCGTGCGGTTCTAGGCGCTACAGTCTGGAGCCGAGCGACCGCTACGGTCTCAGGTCCGAATCCTGCCTCGGACATGGATGTGTGTGATGTCCTTAGGTTAGTTAGGTGTAATTAGTTGTAAGTTCTAGGCGACTGATGACCTCAGAAGTTTAGTCGCATAGTGCTAAGCGGCATTTGAACCATTTGAAAGATCCGTTTAAAGACGGGAAGGTTGCATTAGTCACACCAGCACTCAAGAAAGAAATAGGAGTAATTCACTGAATTACACACCCGTATCAAAAATGGTTCAAATGGCTCTGAGCACTATGGGACACAACATGTGAGGTCATCAGTCCCCTAGAACTTAGAACTACTTAAACCTAACTAACCTAAGGACATCACACACATCCATGGCCGAGGCAGGATTTGAACCTGCGACCGTAGCAGTCACGCGGTTCCGGACTGAAGTGCCTAGAACCGCACAGCCACCGCGGCCGGCCACACCCGTATCACTGACGTCGATCTGCAATAGGATTTTGGAAATTTTGGAACATATACTGTTTTCGAACATTATAAGGGTAACTACCTACTGACACATAGTCAGCACCGATTCAGAAAATAATGTTCTTGTGAAACACAACTAACTCTTTATTCGTACGAAATGCTGTCAACCGCGGATTTCAATCTGATATCATACTTCTATCTTTCTAGAAGGTTTCTGACACTGTTCCTCACAAAAGACCACCAAATTCCGAGCCTGTCGAGTGCCGCTTCAGTTGCGCGACTGAATTCGTCGTTTCAGGTCAGAAATATCGCTTTAAGTAGTAAACGACGAAAAATCATCGAATAAAACAGAAGTTCCCAAGGGAAGTGTTATGTTTGGACGCCAGCTGTGCATAGTCCACATAAACGATTCAGAAGACAATCTGAGGAGCCCTCTTAGATTGTTTGTACGTGATACTGTTAATTATCGTCTAGTAAAGTCTTCATATGATACAATTCAATTGTAAAATGGCTCTAACACGATATGTAGAGTGCGAAAAGCGGCAATTGTCATTGAGTAAGGAAAGGCGTGAGGTCATCAACATAATTACGGAAAGAAATCCGGTCAATGTCAGTCACACAATAAAGCACATAAATTTAAATGCTCTCAATTCAACTAAAACATATCAATTACAATTAAGAACAACTTAAATTTGAAATATCGCATTGATAAAATTGTGGGGAAGGCGAACAAAAGACTGCGTTCAATTAGGAGAGCACTTAGGAGATGCAACAGGTCTACTAAAAAAACTGCCTACACTACTTTTGTCCGTCCTCTGGTAGACTATTGCTGTGTAATATGGGATCCATATCAGATAGGATTGACGGAGGACACCGAAAAAGTCCAAAGAAGTGTCACGGATATGATAGGCGAATTGGGGTGACAATTATTAAAACAAAGGAGTTTCCCGTTACGGTGAGATCTTTTCACGGAATTTCAATCACTAACTTTATCTTCTGAAAGTAAAAATATTTTGCTGTCGCTAACCTGCATACGGTGAAATGATCATCGTAATAAAATAAGATAAATCAGATCTCGTATACATAGATTTAAGTGTCAGTTTTTCCCTCGCGCTGTTAGAGAGTGGAACGGTAAGGAAACAGTTTGAAGATGGTTCGAGAAACCCTCTGCCATGCACTTAAATGTGAAGAAAGTATGAATTGGAGAGTGATCATGTAGATGTGGACGTGCAATAATATGGAGTATCAAATTTGACACTGGATTGAGCACTTTTTGATAGGGAGGACGCAGCAAGTTATCTTGGATGGAGATTGGTTGGTTGGTTAGTGGGTTGAAGGTACCAGACTACTAGGGCCATCGGTCCCTTCTGGATGGAGAGCCATCGACAAATATAAGATGGGTGTACCCCAGGGAAATATGGTTGGGTGCCTTATTGTTTATAACTGATCTTACGGACAATAGTAATAGTGAGGTAATATTTTCCGCAGATAGTGCAATTATCAACAAGGAATTACAGTCTAAATGAAACTGCACAAGTATTCACTCAGTTGAGAAATGTAAAATTGTGCAATTCACAAAACCAAAAAACATGGTACAAGATTGCTGCATTAACGAGTCACAGCTGGAAGTGGTAAACTGCAAAAACGTAGGTGTAACACTTTGTAGGGACATTAAATGGAACAATCATGTAGGCTTAGTCGTGAGTAAAGCACTTGGCAGATTTCGTTCATTGATAGACACTAGGAAAATGTAGTCAGTCTATAATAGAAATTGCTCACAAATTACTCGTGCGACCCATTCCAGCCAGCCGCGGTGGTCTAGCGGTTCTAGGCGCTCAGTCCGGAACCGCGCGACTGCTACGGTCGCAGGTTCGAATCCTGCCTCGGGCATGGATGTGTGTGATGTCCTTAGGTTAGTTAGGTTTAAGTAGTTCTGAGTTCTAGGGGACTGATGACCACAGATGTTAAGTCACATAGTGCTCAGAACCATTTGACCCATTCTAACTATTGCTCAAGTATATGAGACCTACCAAACAGGACTAGCAAGGGTTATAGAAGGGAAGCACGAATGGTCACAGGTTTGTCTGACCCGCGAATGAGTTTCAAAGACATGTTGAAACAACCGAATTGGCAGAATATTGAAGATAAATGGAAACTATCCCGAAAAAGCCTAAAAAGCCTACTTACGAAGTTTCAAGATCCAGCTTTAAATTATGGCTCTAGGAATGTAATACAATCCCTTACATATCACTCCCATAGGAACCGTGAGGAAAAGATTAAATTATTTACAGCACGAACAGAGGAATTTAAAGAGTCATTCTTCTCGCGCTCCGTGCGTGAATGGCACGAGAAAAAGCACTTATTGCTGGTACAATGCGGCGAACCCTCTGCCATGCACTTTACATTTGTTTACAGAGTATAGATGTAGATAATGATGAAGATACATCGTTTCCTACTACACCAAAAAAAAAAAAAACAACTGGTGGCATTTTCACAATGAAACATTGTCTCAAAAAATGGTAGAAAGCCCAAAGAGATTCTGCTCATATATAAAGTACACCAGTGGAAAAAAAATAAATCAATACCGTCACTGCGCGGTAACGATGGAAATGTTATCGATGATGGCGCCACTAAAGCGAAGTTACTAAATAAAGTTTTCCGTAATCCCTTCAGGAAAGAATACGAAGTGTATATTCCAGAATTAGAAACCAGAACAGCTGTTAGCATGAGTGACATAAAAGTAGGTATCTTCGGTGTTGCGAAACAACTCAAATCACTTAAGAAAGGCAAGTCTTCCGGTCCAGATGGTATACCAATCAGGTTCCTTTCAGAGTATGCAGACACAATGGCGCCTTTCTTAGCAAATCATATACAACCGCTCACTTGACGAAAGGTCTGTTCCTGAAGACTGGAAAGTAGCACAGGTCACCCCAATATTCAAGAAAGGAGATAGGAGTAACCCATTGAATTACAGACCCATATCATTGACCTCAAACTGCAGTAGGATTTTGGAGCATATGCTGTACTCGAACATTATGAATCACCTCGAAGAAAATGACTTATTGCTACATAACCAACACTGATTCAGAAAATATCGTTCTTGTGCGACACAGCTAGCTCTTTATTCCCATTAAGTAATGAGTGCTGTCGGCAAGGGATCTCAGACCGATTCCATATTCCTAGATTTCCAGAAGGCTCTTGTTAACGTTCCTCACAAGCGACTATTAATGAAATTGCGTACATATGGAGCATCGTCTCAGTTGTGTGACTGGATTCATGATTTCCTCTCAGAGAGGTCACAGTTCGTAGTGAAAGACGGTAAATCATCGAGTAGAACAGAAGTGATATCTGGCGTTCCGAAAGGTAGTGTCACAGGTCCTCTGCTGTTCCTGATTTACATAAATGGTCTAGATGATAATCTGACCATTCCCCTTAGATTGTTTGCAGGTGACGCTGTAATTTACCGTCTAGTAAAATCATCAGACGATCAATTCCAATTACAAAATGATCTGGAGAGAATTTCTGTATGGTGCGAAAAGTGGCAATTGACACTAAACAAAGAAAAGTGCGAGGTCATCCACATGGGTACTAAAAGAAATCCGATAAATTTTGGGTATACGATAAATCGCACAAATCTAGTGGCTGTCAACTCGACTAAATACCTAGGAATTACAATTACGAGCAACTTAAATTGGAAAGACCACATAGACAATATTGTGGGGAAGGCGAAACAAAGACTGCGTTTTGTTGGCAGAACACTTAGAAGATGCTACAAACCTACTAAAGAACATTACACTTGTCCGTCCTCTGCTGGAATACTGCTGCGCGGTGTGGGATCCTTACCATGTAGAATTAACGGAGGACATCGAAAAAGTGCAAACAAGGGCAGCTCGTTTCGTGTTATCCGGCAATAGGGGTGAGAGTGTCACTGATATGATACGCGAGTTGAGGTGGCAGTCACTGAAACAAAGGCGGTTTTCTTTGTGGCGAGGCCTATTTAAGAAACTTCAATCACGAACTTTCTCTTCTGAATGTGAAAATATTTTTGGACACCCACCTACGTAGGGAGAACTGATCATCATAATAAAATAAGAGAAAGATTTAGGTGTTCCTTTTTCCCACGCGCCATTCGAGAGTGGAATGGTAGAGAAGTAGCATGAAAATGGTTCGATGAACCCTCTGCCAGGCACTTATGTGTGAATTGCAAAGTAACCATGTAGATGTAGATGTAGATTACAGGCTATGCTGACGTTTAAGACACTGCATAACTGTATGATTCCTCCCATAATCTAAGAACAGTAAGCAAAACGTCATTGTACACTGTAATGAGAGCGGCAGTGAAGTCATGTGTGGCTGGGGCACGGTATAGTGGCGGTGCCTTAGGTATCAGGGATGGGACCGCAACTGTTTGTAATATACAGTATACAGAATGTCTCGCCCGAAAGTCGTCAGGCGCATTTTCTGTGGTGTTTCTTCATATATTTGCAATTTCGTTTTTGCAGTATGTAGCTAGTGTCAGCCCAAACAAATACTGCTCATCACGTTATGACAAAGCAAGATTGGCCCACACCATCGTAGTTCGTCTATACTCCCAATTTTGAAGTTAGAACGTGAAATATTTTGGTCAAATATTAATGGTATTATTACGATAGTGAACAGATGTTACACAAAATGTCAGTCAAGCATAAACGGAAGTCCTCTTCAAAACCTCATTATTCAGGTCATGCTATTTTCTGTTCTGACTGTATTTTAATAATTAGATCCACTAGAAACATAGTAATTTAAAAGTTATTGTAATTAAAAAATTCCGTGCAGCCAGCTATCCACAAAAACATGGTGAGCTAATTTGTTAAATCTAAAGGAAAGGCCCTATTCACTAAAAAGTAATTTCCCCTGATGTCAGTAGTGTAATTATGTTTACCGAGACTTCTTTTAGTTTACAAGATATTGTAAATTAAAGATGTCAACTAGCCTAAACTTTTGCAACAGATTATAACCAAAGTGCCGCAACAATCCAGGACTTAGTAACATGAGTCTGTTAATCTGACGTTTCTGCATCAGTGACACCCACATCATGTGACAACCTTTACCAATTAACAATTACCTAATTTTCAATAACTAAATTCCATCATTCAACATGGATGCCATACTTGTAATCCAGTGTACAGAGCGTAAACACAATTCGGCTCTGTAAATTTTAATAGCTACTGTTCATATCCAGTGTTTTGTTAAACATTGGATATTCAACTGCCAGTTGGAAACGAAGATTTTAACCTATGGGATATTCAAACTATAACTTAATAACCAAACTTGCTTAATAGTCTAGCGCTACTCTTTGCAAGGCTGACTCTCGCTCAGTTTCAGTCAGTCTATGTTCAGTCTTAGTTTTGACTCCATTTCGATCAGTACGTGTTGAGTCTCAGCCTTACTTTCACAAGTCTTAGAATTGCACCTATCGCGTCATTGGATTACCTTTGCTGTTCTTTCGGCACCACGTTTCGGTTACAGAAATATATGCAAAGTGTCTCGTACTCGTTGTTATTTACGTCAGTTTCGGGAGCCCTTATACTAAAATATAACGTTGTATAAGCAATACCAGATGAATTCATCTTCAGGTCGTGAGCAGTATCTGTTAGAATGCGAGTAAAACTCTTTTAGTTTATGTGCAGTTATTGCCGCTGTATCTTGTGGGAAGATTATTAGTATTTCTTGTACCTGTAACATGCTTCAGGACAGCTTAGACTAGTTGTTAATGAACTGCTGCCGCCCGCTGTGGCCGAGCGGTTCTAGGCGCTTCAGTCCGGAACCGCGCTGCTGCTACGGTCGCAGGTTCGAATCCTGCCTCGGGCATGGATGTCTGTGATTTCCTTAGGTTAGATTAGTTAGGTTAATGTAGTCTAGGGGACT
Organism: Schistocerca gregaria; assembly: GCF_023897955.1. Lineage (NCBI taxonomy): Eukaryota > Metazoa > Arthropoda > Insecta > Orthoptera > Acrididae > Schistocerca > Schistocerca gregaria. The sequence goes on from NC_064931.1 coordinate 783,534,911, forward strand.
GATGACCTCAGATGTTAAGTCCCATAGTGCTTAGAGCCATTTGAACCATTTTTTAAACCAATGAACTGCTGCTATCACTATTAGAAAGGATTCGTAATGGTCAATGGTGTAAAGACTAGCAGAAAAAGTGACATTTAATGGCCTTTTCCGTGATTCGAAAATGTCCGCTTCCCTTATCTGTTAGAAACGTTTAAACTGTTTCAGACCTGGCCACCATCTATATCATTGAGAAAAATAAAAATAGGAATATTTTTTCATGTGAAACTATAAAGCAACTGTTTGACTTTTCAGCTAGTTGGAGATAGAATCATGCCACATAAGTTTTCAGATGGTGAACCAGCGTGTGTGTGCAGCTACCCTGTTCTGGTATTTCTACAGGGAGGTGCCAAAACGTGGCAATGCTCAATGTGGACGAAAAGCGTCAGTTTGTTGCTCGTTATCAACAAAATGATATTTTAAAGAGAAATTTTACGTGAACATTCGGTCGAGCATTCTCAAATTAGTCTAGCGCGATACTCGTTTTATCGATTTGTGTTAACAGGGAGAATAAAACACGAAGAATAGCCAGTACTCTAGCAGCGACTGAGTAGCGCTGTTGCAAGGTGGTGGCAGTCAGCGTGTGTCAGAGCCGAGCTCTCACTGCTTGATTTACATACACAGAAACAAACTCTAAACAATGTTCTTATAAATACGGCGACTCTTTCTACAATAAAACGCACGGTGGACTAATTTTCCTTGCAGCTGGGTCTGGTGACAGAACAGTCCACAGGGAATGAAGTGAAGCGGTGGCCGTTCCCGAGAACTGCGTCTTAAGGTACGTTTGGTCCCTTCTCTGCATCGCTGCGCCTACTCCTACCCTTCCAGGCTCTACTGAATGCGCCCACCACGATGACTGGCGATACTAGGGGTCGCCGGCCGCGCCTGCCTTCCAACGCGCTATCCAGCTTACCCATGCCCTAGTCACCTCTGGGCCAATTCCAAAAGGTTATCTTAATTAAAATTTAAATATCAGAACTATACACACTCCAATCGTTGCGCTAATTTTGAAATCCTTATTCTAATAAAATTCTGTATAATTTCTCAAGTTTACCATTTAGTTATATTTCTGAATTATTATTCTTAACTGTTTTCATTGTTAATTGTCAGCTCGAGCGTATACAGTGTTATGACAACACACTGATACGTCTCATATTCCTAGATAGTTTATGGAAGTAGCTGTTTCAAGTGATTGTTCTGCAGTTGTGTAATCACACAATATTGGGTCTTTCTGTCTGTGCATACACAAAACGTTATATTTCCTTATTTTGGTGGTCAGTTGCCACTCCCTCCATCAAGTGTCGATCCTCTGTAGATGGTCCTGCAATTCCCTACAATTTTCTAGCATTGCGACTTCTCTGAATACAACAACAACATCCACGAAACGCCTCGTGGAATTTCTGATGTTATCTACTAGGTCATTTATACAAGGTATATTGTGAAACGTGATGGTCCTATAAAAGTCCCTTGGAGTACACCTAAAATTACCTTTACAACTGAAGACTAATCTCCATTATGGATGACCTGCTGTGTTCTGTTTGATAGATTCTTTTCGACACAATCACACAGCTAGTCTAATGTTCCGTACACTTGTACTACTTTTCATAAGGGTGCAGTGCAGAAATGTACCAAACGTCTTCCGGAAGTAAGGGACACAGCATCAACCAGGGCGCTTGTATCTAATGCTTTGTGGGTCTTGTGGACCAGCAGAATGGCCTGAGTTACACACATTTGTTGTTCTTGGAACGCATGTTTGTTCCTACGGAGGAGATTTTTCGGTCTGCAGGAACTACCTAATATGCGACCATAAAATACGTTCCAAAATTTTACAACAGACCGACGTTAGAGATTTAGGCTCTTAGTTTTGCGTATCTGTTCGACCCTTTTTCCAAATGGAAATGACCTGCGCTTTTTTCCAACCATTAGGAATACTTGGCTCCACCAGTGACCTACAGTACACTTCTGCTAGAAGAGGAGCAAGATTTTTCTCATACTCTATGTAGAATCGTTTTGGAATCCCGTCAGACCCAAAAGGCTTTCCTCTGTTGAGCGATTCCAGTTGCTTTTCTATCCCATGGGCACTCATTTCGATATCTGTCATTTTGTCTGCCACGGTATTTCATTTCGCTCGTAACGATCTCTGTAGGACTCTTTCAAGTGACTGTCAGGAAACATAAAGCGATATTTAAAAAAATGGCTCTGAGCACTATGGGACTTAACATCTGAGGTCATCAGTCCCCTAGAACTTAGAACTACTTAAACCTATCTAACCTAGGACAGCACACACATCCATGCCCGAGGCAGGATTCGAACCTGCGACCGTAGCGGTCGCACAGTTCCAGACTGAAGCGCCTAGAAGCACTCGGAGCGATATTTTATTTCTGTTGAAGTGTGGCCTCAGTGTTTCACTCAATAGAATGCAGAGACAGTTCCTACGAATGAAGGTACACAGGTTCCAAGTAATGCCGAGTAGACGTAAGTAAATAAAAATAATCTAGAAACAAACAAGACCTGTTCATGTCTATGTACAGGGTGATTCAAAAATGCATGTAAATATTTTAAGGGTGTATTTGTGAGGTAAATATAAGACAAAAATGTTCTATACAATTTTTGCTATACTTGGCTTATTACAGAGTTATGAACAAAACATGATAATACATTCAATACAACGTAAAGTATTTACTTCCCAGAGTTCACAGTTTAATTACAGTGCATTTGGACTAAAAACGCAAACTGGTAAATAAACGTGACGTAACAAACTGAAACAATTCCTCGCGAATACTGTATTACTTTAGTTCCTGTTGATTGAACTAAATCAATGCAAAATAACTAAGGAAAATACGTGAAGAATTTACAGACTGTACTGTACTGTATTTGCACAAATCTTAATGCAATGCATGTTCAAAATGCTGTCCCTGAACTTGCAGACAGACCCGTGCTCGTCGCCGCAATGATCTCTGCACATTACACAGTCCGTTCAACTCTCCACGAATAATTTCACAACCACCTTCAATTCTTTGTTGTAGCACTTCTCTGTTCGGTACTGCAGAAGAATACACCAATGTCTTTAGTCGGCCCCATAAATAAAAGTCTAAAGGGTTCAGGTCAGGTGATCTGGCTGGCCAAGCAATTGGTCCTCCGCGACCTATCCATCGATGTGGATACGCATCATTGAGGTACGCCCTTACGTTGCGGCTGTAATGGGCAGGAGCACCATCGTGCATAAACCACAAGGTGGCTCGTGTTGCAAGAGGGACATCCTGTAACAATCCAGGCAATTCCCCCTCCAAAAATTCGCGGTAAGCGTGCCCAGTCAGCCTTGGAGGTAGAACATGAGGTCCGAGTAAGTCATTCCCCACAATACCACACCAAATGTTTATGGAGAATTGATGTTGATATCCACGCACAATTCTCGCGCCAGGATTCTCGACAGCCCACTGGTGCATATTATGCGAATTGATTACACCGGCACGAGTAAACATGGCCTCATCTGTGAATAATATCCGCCGAATGAACACTGGATCATTCAAATGACGCTCTTGTAACCACTGGCAGAATTGCTGACGGCGAGGATAGTCTGCAGGTGTCAATTCGTGCACTTTGTGCAGGTGAAATGGATGCAACTGTTGTCTCCGAAGCAGCCGCCATACAGTAGATTGTGGAAGTCGTACAGCTGCACTAATTTGTCTCGTACTGATGGCTGGATCTTGGTCTACCAGGTCCAAAACATGTTCCTCGACGTTCACTGCATGCTCAAGTGGTCGACCTGAATGTGGCCTAGGACGAATGCCATACTCCCGCATACGTGTGTCCACAGATACAAACGTCTGATGACTTGGTAACCGTCGTCTTGGAAACAGCTCACTATACCTTCGTCTTGCTGCAAGTGCGTTTCCATCTGCTGCACCATACACAAGGTGCATATCAGCATACTCACTGTTTGAGTACATCATGTGCACGAAACCTGTAGCCTTCCGACGATGAATGAACGACAGGAAGTACGTTTCCGTTACCAACAACATCAGCGCCATCTTCTGTACAGTAGGAGTAAACAGCAATTGCAAACACAAGCAAACACTATTCATGCAGTTTCGAATCAACTGTTGGGAGATACGTATGTGCATTACGTACCAGAATATGGCATCCTGCTGCTTGCACTGACGTCGTTTTGATACGGACATGACTTTCGTATTTTAACGATAACTCTGGAATTAAACGTTTATGGAAAAAACATTTATAGAACATTTTTGTCTTATATTTACCTCACAAATACACCCTTAAAATATTTACATGCATTTCTGAATCACCCTGTATATTCTAAAACGTAAATAATAAGGTTCCAAATAACACGCAGAAATCGGTAACAAGCACACTGAACTGTGCTTGTCATTGCGGGTATGTTTAGACAGTGTGAGTGTGCTCGAACAGTGGGAAACGCTACAAAAAGGCGTTGAGTATTCCACAGTGACGCCATCAAAAAACTGAGAGAGATCACGTTGCAACACGATTCAACGACCATATCACCTCGTCCAACAGACATCTCGCGTAATGACTATGACGGCAAAATTGGAGTAATTGAGGCCTGCACACTCCGCCACATATTATACTGTGACTTTTGAAGTATAGATGAATATTTAAATGACAACGGTGCGGAGCGGACTATAAAGCACTTATACGAAATGGCGGCACATATACAACTGAGTCGGTAGCTCTGAGCATCCATCCTTTATCAAAGTTTTGTGTGTTACTTCTGGTGCTTGGGCTGTGTGGCACAGCACTGTTGTATCCCGCCTCTCGGTCTAGGGCGCTGCAGTCGTGGACTGGGCGGCTAGTACCGGTGGAGGTTCGAGTCCTCCCTCGGACATAGATGTGTGTGTTTGTCCTTAGGATAATTTAGGTTAAGTAGTGTGTAGGCTCAGGGACTGATGACCTTAGCAGTTAAGTCCCATAAGATTTCACACACATTTGAACAGTTTTTTGTTGTTGTATCCCTACCGGCCCTCTCTTCTCTCGCAATCACCCACAACCTCTGGCAGCTCTCTTGCTTCATCCTCAGAGTCAAACATTCTTCCTCCCCAAAAGAGGGCACAAATGGGTGTTTCGGTTCCTGCAAGGGTGGGAGGACCAGAGGGTATAAAAAACTTCGTCCCTAATAGTAGACTGCCTGCCAGATTTGGCTATGTCTTTGCCTCCTTGTCGATGCTGATTAGGGACAGCACTGGCAGTGTGAGAGGACATCCCTGGCTGGCTCTTCTGCGGGGGCTAGTGATGGCATTAGGATTGGCATTGCACTGGGCGGATTTCGCTGTATCTTGCAATCAAATAATGGCCAGCACTAGATGATGCTGGTGGTTGTAGAATGATAGTTTTTGAAATGACGTGTGGGTCGTGCAGCTGTTGTCGATAGCAAGTTGGAAGGGTGACTTCCAAGAACGCAGCGGGTTCAGGAGTGACAGAGATGGCTACCTACGATGGAAATAATGAGCATGGGACGGCCTACGGGCCGGTCGAACATGACAGGTATTAGCTCATAAACTTGTACCAATGTTGGGCCCATAAGTATGTGCTGGGGCTTACACGCACTAAGTTAAGGTATATCACATACACTCCTGGAAATTGAAATAAGAACACCGTGAATTCATTGTCCCAGGAAGGGGAAACTTTATTGACACATTCCTGGGGTCAGATACATCACATGATCACACTGACAGAACCACAGGCACATAGACACAGGCAACAGAGCATGCACAATGTCGGCACTAGTACAGTGTATATCCACCTTTCGCAGCAATGCAGGCTGCTATTCTCCCATGGAGACGATCGTAGAGATGCTGGATGTAGTCCTGTGGAACGGCTTGCCATGCCATTTCCACCTGGCGCCTCAGTTGGACCAGCGTTCGTGCTGGACGTGCACACCGCGTGAGACGACGCTTCATCCAGTCCCAAACATGCTCAATGGGGGACAGATCCGGAGATCTTGCTGGCCAGGGTAGTTGACTTACACCTTCTAGAGCACGTTGGGTGGCACGGGATACATGTGGACGTGCATTGTCCTGTTGGAACAGCAAGTTCCCTTGCCGGTCTAGGAATGGTAGAACGATGGGTTCGATGACGGTTTGGATGTACCGTGCACTATTCAGTGTCCCCTCGACGATCACCAGAGGTGTACGGCCAGTGTAGGAGATCGCTCCCCACACCATGATGCCGGGTGTTGGCCCTGTGTGCCTCGGTCGTATGCAGTCCTGATTGTGGCGCTCACCTGCACGGCGCCAAACACGCTTACGACCATCATTGGCACCAAGGCAGAAGCGACTCTCATCGCTGAAGACGACACGTCTCCATTCGTCCCTCCATTCACGCCTGTCGCGACACCACTGGAGGCGGGCTGCACGATGTTGGGGCGTGAGCGGAAGACGGCCTAACGGTGTGCGGGACCGTAGCCCAGCTTCATGGAGACGGTTGCGAATGGTCCTCTCCGATACCCCAGGAGCAACAGTGTCCCTAATTTGTTGGGAAGTGGCGGTGCGGTCCCCTACGGCACTGCGTAGGATCCTACGGTCTTGGCGTGCATCCGTGCGTCGCTGCGGTTCGGTCCCAGGTCGACGGGCACGTGCACCTTCCGCCGACCACTGGCGACAACATCGATGTACTGTGGAGACCTCACGCCCCACGTGTTGAGCAATTCGGCGGTACGTCCACCCGGCCTCCCGCATGCCCACTATACGCCCTCGCTCAAAGTCCGTCAACTGCACATACGGTTCACGTCCACGCTGTCGCGGCATGCTACCAGTGTTAAAGACTGCGATGGAGCTCCGTATGCCACGGCAAACTGGCTGACACTGACGGCGGCGGTGCACAAATGCTGCGCAGCTAGCGCCATTCGACGACCAACACCGCGGTTCCTGGTGTGTCCGCTGTGCCGTGCGTGTCATCATTGCTTGTACAGCCCTCTCGCAGTGTCCGGAGCAAGTATGGTGGGTCTGACACACCGGTGTCAATGTGTTCTTTTTTCCATTTCCAGGAGTGTATTTTATGTCCTTGCGTAGGAGGGGACCATCGACGGTAGCCTGTTTGATGTCGGTAGCCTGAAAGGGAATTCCCTGAGGCCATGTTACAGTTTAATTTAAATGTAGAAAGAAGATCATATTTTGTGGTCTTGCTACAGTAAGTGGGTGACAGACTGGTGTAGCCATCCTGGATAACTCCAGCAAACAATGAACATTTGGAGTGGAGCACATGGAGCACATAAGGTTTCACGTCTTCAATAGGTCAGACAGCACAGAAACTGGGTAATAGCTCACTGGAGGTGTGTATCTTGGTCAACGAGTCCCAGTTTTACATATTTACAAATGCTGCAAGGCGTCGAGCGCATCGATGGAACAATGAAGGTTTTAACCTTCAGTGTGTGGAGGGTGTATTCAGGCCAGAGGTGGTTCTTTGAATTTTGGGGGTGATTATCGCACCATGAATTGGGATCGGTCATTCAGTTTATCATAAACGTGTACCAGGATGTCTATTTTAATATTCTGAGTGATCAAATGTTGACCTTTCTTCTGCAACTTCGTGATGAGTATACTGTGGACCGTCTTTCAAACTGATAATAGCTGTATCCATAGACCTGTATACATACGTTCCTGGTGCGACAAGCATTCAGGCAACCTGTCGCACTTCGATCAACCCGCTAAACCTCACGATCTTAAATCTGTAGAATTGTCTGTGATTGTTTGGAGCTGTGAGTGAAACATAGAAATCAGCATTCCTGTAGTCTGATAGCTCTACAGTATTTCATCATAACTGAGAGCCTTTAGCTGGGTATGACATACCTGAAGAAACTTATGGATTATCTTCCTAGCTCAAGCGAGGCCATTATGAACGCTGCAGACGGTGCTACACGGTGTTAGCGTGATGTTTCATGGTGGTCACAAATTTTTTGTTTGTTTTGCATATCTTAAAACATAATTCTAGAAATGTCCCAAAAATAGGTAATGTCACTGCACTTCGAAATTTATTACAAGATACCTCCTACCATAAAGCCTATCAACCATTTGCTATGATAGGCCAAAAAGTGAACAAGAACGTACCAAACACTTAATTAACATTCACTCACCATTTTATCTTCTTTGATGATGTAGACTTATACTGGCTCGACATCATTCAATGCACGCTTGCGTAAATTTCTACATGAGGCTTTACGTATAGACCAGGTTCATATACCATCGCGCTTTGAACCTATCTAACAGACAAACTATGGTTATGATTCGAGATTCACGGTTATTATTATCGATGCACACAGTTGTTAGCAACCGTGGAAGTGCTGGCACTATAAACAGTAGCTACTTCTTCGGAGAATTTTTAAGACCAAAATCAGAGCATTCATTTAGTACACTCCTGGTATTACATTCCAGTCTGTCACGGTCCAGCCATATAACAGCCAGAGTGCCCTTGTCTTCTTCGTATCACAGTACGGTACACTTCTTCTTTGGATTAGAAACACAAGCCACATCTTGACTATAGTTTCTCCACAACTTGTCCAGCCGTCTCACAAGAAAGTATCTAAGCATACTGTCGGGAACCACTGCAAAAGCGAATAAAAAGCGTCTTTGATCTAATACCGTGATATCTGCTAATTCTGATTTCAGTTCAAGATACACTGAATATGTAGTGGTTAAGCGGCAGTTATTTTATCATATTGTACCGATATTCTTATGGTTAACGTGTCATTGCTGTTGTCTTTTTCCACCCTACATCCATTTAAACCTTCTCATTACGTTCAGTACAATTTTTCCCCACACTTCCCTCCTTTGCCAAATTGACATAGTCCTAGATGAGTAAGCTATAGCTACATTTCTTTCTTCCTCGATTCGACTTAGTACCTCTTCCCTAGTTAACTGAATTGTCCATCTTATCTTCACTATTCTTATATATCACAATATTTTAAAAGCTTCTACTCTCTTATTTTCTGAACTGTTTATCATCCAAGTTTCGTTTCCATATAAGGGTGCACTTGCGACTTGCCAGAACGCAATGCTTTCTGATAAATAAATCCTTGAGACGAGATTTATCAACAAAAACGATTGTCGACGTATGGCTCTATTTGAGAATGTGGCTCTCTATAGTCATAATGTCTAGCAGTAAACATCTGTTTTCATGCTCATGGCTCTATTTGAGACTGTGGCTCGCTATAGTCATAATGTCTAGCAGTAAACATCTGTTTTCATGCTCATTAGCTAAGATAGCTGAGGAAATAGATTGTGATCCTACGATCATGTAGTTTAAGCACTGGCATGTTAAGCGAATTTTGAACAACAACAAATTGCAATGAAATAAAATAATAATAAAACAATAAAATGGTTATTATCTAATGACAAACTGATGTAGGCAACACCGCAACATTTGAGCTGAACAAACTGATAATTTATTTACTTAATCATTTGGAAGGAAACATAGGAATGATGGTCCTACAATAAGTTAATTTAACAAGAACTAAATTAATAAAAATAATCAGTTGTAGTTAAACTTATGTGAACGTATAATGCTAGAGGTAGTAGATTCCCCAGATATCACTGAATGATTGTTGGTTCACGAAAAGAACAGAATCCTGTGTTTTGAACTAGGCACAAATAATACCAGTACAGCAAGTAAGAAACGTTAGACAATGCACATCTTATGACGATAGAGAACTATTAAAATTCTCACTAACTCATGCAGTAGTAGACTCACTTCGCACACAATATAATAAAGTATGAGCAAATTTTAGGATATTCCTGTGGCCACTTGACACCCAAAAACCAACATTTACCGAACTATCAAGTCTTCGATAAAGTATCTGGAGACTGTCCTGCGCCAAACTTTGCCGAATCCTCTGTCGACTCGACACAACGTGTCTCCCAACTCAGATCTTTCCCAAATCCTTCCTTGCTATCCAAGAGCCACTTCACGACCCAGAATGCCTAGGTGCCTCTCCGTTCATGCCAATGACATTTTGCGTTCTCCCATCAAAATGCAAAAACTTACTTAAAATACAAAAGTAGGAGCATCATTTGAATAACAACAAAAATACAAAATAGACATATAACTTAAATAAAAGATCCTTGTCTTCCGATTCCATTGAGAACAAATACAATATGCTTATCTCGATTAATTTTCATAATGGAAAGAAATTAATGCATCATATTAACAAGAAACGTTCATCTCTCTCTCCTTAGTAAATTGATCAGATTTTGAATGTGCTCTGGAGGCTACAATAATTGTTACGCCACATCGTAACACATTTCAAAATTAAATACAAGTTTTAAATGACTAAGAAAGAAGGTACCTTCTTGGCTGAATTTTACACAACACTGGGCCATGAATTTCCAAAATCTGATTTTGATGATTTTCATACGTCACAGTGGCATGACCTTCAGGCCAATTAATAGATTGTTTGAGCCTCATGCAATTCTCCTAAGTAAAATAATGGAAATTACCTGGTGACCCGTTTGAAGGACAGTAAAACTTTGAAAGATGTGTCTATTTCGTAAAAATTGTAAATAAGCAGTTCCCTCTACTAACGTTCCAACCACATAATAACATCAGCTTGCTGTTCACTTGAATATACTTCTAACCTCTCAGTTACTTCTCTGGCACTGGACTCTATTCCTGTTCTCAACATCTTATCAAGTGTTTTTATGTTCTATTTTTGTTCTTCCTTTAATTAATCTGCACTCTTTCGTAACATACTACCTACTGCTTATATCAATGACCTGAATAAACTCTGGTCAAAATTAGTTTGTGGAAATGAGATAATATTCTGCTGATCTGTTTGAACAGAACAAGGCGCAGAACCAATAGAAGCATCTGCTGATACACCACAAGTACTATAGTTTGATTAAAATTACTTGAATGTGGACGTCTGTCACTTGCAGCTACAGTGTTGCCACATTGGCAGCCAGCTACCATTCAGTTGTAGGCACCATACAGACACAGCAGGTCACTTCACAAACGCTTACGGCAACTATCGATAGCGGATCAACTTTCGAAAGTCTGCCTAAACCACTCTAAAGTTCAGTGATACCATTTTTGACTCTGTATTTTTTCTCTCGCCACTCTGAGCATTAGTGAATTAAGACTTTGTACCGATATGTTTTGTTACATAACATGATCGCATCGCCAAGTATAGCATTCGTGACCCTGATTCGTTTCTTTAGTCTACGAAATACGCGTTGTGCGTCACTAGTTTCGCGTCAAGGTCTGTAAATGGTGAATAGCTTACTGCGACTCTACATTCACAGCTTCTACAGTGAGCTTAGACTGTGAAGAGCAGACTCTGACATAGCACTTCTCAGATTCGTGTGGACACGTACATTGACTCCATAAAAGTGCTCTGGCGCCCAACCTCACCTGACTGACGCCACCATGGCGGGAACCACATGTACTCACGCCACTACATCCTGAGCAACATGTGTGTTTACAGGCTCATTCGGCCCATCCATACTGTATGCTGCATTACTTGGAGCATGAAGTCACATCGCCACATCAGCTTGCCACAAGGCCTCCTCAATCTGCACTGTCTCACTCAGCAGCCTATCAATTTGTTTGTCTGCACGCAGTGCAGTGTTTTGCAGTGTTTCCCCTCTCCCCCCACCAGGGGAGGGGCGGGCTGACAGCAGCTTAATACGCTGCTCTACATCCGATAGAAAAGTTAAACAAACAATAGTGAGAGAACAAACAATATAAAAAGGTGATAAAAAGGTGACTTTGTTAATTACAGTAAAATGGCGGAAAGTTGCGGAACGTAAAATACAAAAATACGGCGTTGACGATGCGGATGAAGACACACAGGAAGGAGACATGCACAATTAAAAAACACAGCGACAGTCTGGTTTCTGTTCGCACGAGATAAAAACTCAACTAGCGACAGTATGGTAGCTGTTCGCAACACTGACAGGGGACGCACAACACTGAACACTCACTTGAAACAGCACTGTAGAGGTGACATGGCAGCAGATGGGGGGGGGGGGGGGGGCGATCCAGACCGATGAAGGCGGGAGGCGAGGAAACGAAAAAAAGGGGAGAGCTGATGGAGGGAGGGGACATAGGGAAAAAGGGAGGCTGGATGGACGGGAGAAGGAGTGGGAAAGGCAGCCGAGGGGAGAGCAAAAGGACTCGATGGAGAGAAGGGAGGCAGAGAGAGGGTAGGAGGGGAAAACAGGATGGAAGGGGGCAAGAGGGAGCCTGGGAATAGGGCAGAGGAAGAGAGAGACAGGTGAGGATTAGAGGTGATAGGAGGGATAAATGGAGGGAGAGAGGGCATGATCTGGGAGGGAGAGTCGACAGAAGCCACCTTGGGAAAGGAGATGAAGGGTGTATAGGTGGGGGGTTGGAGGGACACAATGGTGAAGGCATGGCAGGGGGTGGGGGTTGGAGAGGAGAGGAGCAACCAGGGGATGACGGGGATCAAGGCGGCGGGAGGTGTAGAGGATGCGGATATGTTCGAGGAAAAGGAGCAGATGGGCGATATGAATCAGGTCTTAGAGGATCCGCCTGGGGGACAGGAGGCATATACCTAAGGTGAGGTGGAGTGCATGGCGCTTGAGGACCTGGAGGGACTAATTTGGGGGGGGGGGGTGAATATCCAGGCAGGACTGGCATAACAGAGGATGGGACAGATTAAGTATTTGTAGGTGTGGAGGATGGTAGTGGGGTTCCACCCCCATGTCTGGCCAGACAGGCGTTTGAGGAGTCAGAGGCGGTTGTGAGCTTTCGATTGGATAGAGCGGAGATGAGGGATCCGGGTGAGGTGACGGTTAATGGTAGGTCCAAGGTAGGTGAGGGTCGTGGAGAGGCGGACAGGAAAGGCGAAGATGGTAAGGCAGAAATCAGGGAGCCGGATGGAGCGAGTGGTGTGCCCTACGATGATTGCCTGGAACTTGGAAGGAGTGTTCTGCTCACTTGTCTGAACTATTTCCCACAAACTTTGCCAACTGTCCTGTGGCGACGACAGTCACCCCATCTGCATCAGTTCCCTACGATGATTGCCTGGAACTTGGAAGGAGTGTTCTGCTCACTTGTCTGAACTATTTCCCACAAACTTTGCCAACTGTTCGGTTGCCTTTCACGCCATCTGTGCTGTGTGTGTTGGAGGTGATACATTACCTCATTCACAGAATACAACTTAGAACATCTTTGCAGCTCTGGAGGAACCTTAGCGTGCATATTGGTTCAGAGAACCTGCTGGTGCCATCTTGTGGACACTATGGCTCGTCAAACTTTCCACTGACCTGCAGCGTCAGTTACTTTTACACTCCACCAGCACACTGGAATCTAAACTTGAGTTGACACATCAGGCACATCATATCATCCTCCACCAAGAACTTCTGTCTAGAGCTGCCTCATTGCCTACCTCTAAGGTTGGTAACAATGCTACTATTTCCTGCCCAGCACCTCTGTGCTCGGCTGGTAGAGGTCACGTGCGAGATGCTGCGGCTTAACAAGCTATCTCTCTGTCACCTGGTGGACTGTCACCGACATCTCCTGCTGCATCCTCTACTGCTGCCCCCTCTAGCCTCACAAGTGACTTGAAGTGCAGCTTGTCAGAGGGCTCTATTTCATCACTGTACACTCCACACCTTGCACAACCACTGTGCTGGTACCATGTGATATTTAACGACACAGGGATGACCTGTCATCATTCCTATACCTTTCTAAATTCAACATGCAGGGATATTTAGGCGCCACGGCTCACAGCGGCTCTACAGGCCACCGTTACTCACACCAATCGCCCAACATGATGCCTCCTCCCAGTAACAGCTCTATGTTTCGGACTCCGCCAGAAACCTCACGTTTCTGGTCTACATTGGGGTGGATTTTAGTGTTATTCCTTCCTCCTGCACTTCTTCGAGCCTTCTCCCCACAATACTAGTTCTTTGCGCTGCCAACAACTCTGACATCACTGTCCATGGCGCCGCTAGCCTCTGGCTCCAAGTTACTCTGGAGCTACAATTCCATGTTTCTGCTGTGGACACCCCAGACCTCAGGATCTATTTCCTTACTCATTTCGGTCCCTCCCCTGAACCGTATTCGGTCGTCTTACACCATCATGCAACTGGCACATGAATTCCCTGCTCCTTCACTCCTACCCTCCGTGCGCCCCCCTGGTTCAGTACTACCCCCTTTTCTGTGCTACCACTGAGTGCTCCCGTTTGACAGCTAACCTCGTCAACTCTCTACCTGAGCTTGTGAGTCAGCGCTGCGAGATCGGTAACCTCTGCTCCAAAAACAACAACCTTCATCAACTGTTTGCTGATGTGTCAGCCAATCCGGCGTGTGCTCTTGGCATGGTCGACGACTTCACTGGCTCACAGCCGTTTCTCATCATGGGTTCCGCCTCTGTGCCCTCCGCTCTCACGCCCCCAACAATACTTCATGCAACCCAGGTCAGTGACGCTCATACTATCTATGTTTCATGTCATTAGGCAATTCCATTTCATATTGATACACTTGTGTTCCCCCCATGTACTCAAACTGCTGGCGTTGGTGTGATCAGAAACAGTATTTGCCATAGGTTATCCACTATAGAAGAGCCTCTGGTCCGTTGCAAGACCCAGTGACTAACCGCTAAGAAAGCAGCCATTCATGAACTTTTAAATGCCGGAATCGTGCGTCCATCGGATAGCAACTGGTTGTCGCCCATTCATTTAATCCTTAAGAAGGGGGACTCATTTGGTTGTGTAGAGACTATCGCAATCTCAATGCTCATACTGTTGTGAATTGCTACCCGAGTCTTCATATACAAGACTTTGCTCAACAACTCAATGGTGCATGGATTTTTAGTGTGATTGACTGTTGCAAAGCCTATCAGCAGATCACTGTGTACAAATATGACTTACCAAAACAGCCATCATTATGCCTTTCATCTTGTTTGAATCCTGATTTATGCCATACAGTCTCAAGAAAGTCTCTTCGATGTGCGAGAGCTTATTGACTCTGTACTTTTTTCCCTACAACATTCTCATCTACTCGACATTCAGTAAGGAGCACAAGCAACAAGCAACACTTAACACAAGTCCTTAAAACACTCACCGACCACAGTGTGGAGATTAACCATGACAAATGACAGTTACGCCACACTAGTGTTACCTTCCTCAGTCACACCATTACCGCTCAGGGAATCCTTCTGACATCGGACCTACCACATTTATCAACGACCTGCCATTTCCAGAGATCTACCATGACCTGAGAACATTTCTTGGAATGGCAAATTTTTTACAGCTCTGTATACCCCACACTGCTTCTCCCCAGGCCCCAATGACAGACACCTTGGCGGGCAAGGACATTTCTGTGGCACAGAGAGTACAGTGGTTCGACGACATAATCTGCATGTTAGACACTCTCATGATCGACCTCACAAACGCCATTACACTCGCGCACTCACTTGCTGATGCTTGCATCTCTATCACGACTGTTGTGAGTGAATCATCGATCAGTGGAATTCTTCAGCAATACCTTGGCGATACGATCCACCCTCTCTGTTTTTTCTCAAAGAAACTCTTCCCTGCTCAAAACAAGTGGTCATCATTTGACTGGGACTCCTCAAAATCAACGAGGCCACGCGATACTTCCGTGAGTACACTGAAGGATGTGAAGTCATGATCTTCACTGATCACAAATCACTCTCGGATCCACTCTGCAACACTGTCAATGATCTTACCTAAGACTATTCTGTCATATGGACCTCATCAGTCAATGCACCACAGACGTCCGCTACATCAGGGGGGCTGATAACGTTTTCGCCATTACATGTCGCTTGTGCACTCCATTTCTTCCCCCTTGGACTTGGATGAACTAGAGCGCCTGCAGATGGATTACCCAGACATTCAATATCTGCAACGAGACACTACCTCTGTGTTGACAGTGGATTTCCGCTGTCTTCGTGGCTCTTCACGTCCAGTACTGTGCAGTACTTCTATGGGTATTCTCTGCCCTCTGGTCCAGGTCTCGTTCCCAGTATGGTTTCTTCAGCCATTCATCATCTCGCACATATTCGAATTACGGCTACCAAGCGCCTTGTGACAGATCGTTTCATCTGACCTGGAGTAAAAAATGACTATCGCTCCTGGACGTGTGTGTGGTTACCTTGCCAGTGTAGCAAGGTTGGTTGCTATGCACAACCCCCTGTAGGATAATTCCAAATACCGAAAGATGGTTCCATCATATACACAACGACCTCTTGGTTCCTCTGCCCCCTTTGGAAGGTTTTATACACATACCATCAGTCACTGATCATGCCAGCAGATGGATGAAGGTTGTCCCCCTCTCAGACATATCTGACAATTTGGTCGGATGAGCCTTTGTTACTAAATAGCTTTCCTGCTTCAGTTGTCTATCGTGATCGTCCAAGGGAGACAATTCGAGTCACTTCTCTTTACCAGGTTATGTGCCCTGTGTGGTTAAACAAATTCCACACGACCACGCACCACCCCCAGGGCAATGGAATTGTCAAGCACTGGCACCAAACGCTTAAAGTGGCATTCGTGTGTTACTCGGGCTCCTGATCAGAGGCCCTTCACTGGATGTTATTCAAAATCCGTACAGTCTAAATTCTCCCTGTGATATGGCAAATGTTTGATACTCCCAGCTGCGTTTGTTGAAGACTCTGAGTTCCCCTCCCCTGCCGAGCTTCACGCCTTATTCGAGCACATCAGCTCCCACATTGCTAACATCTGCACTCTGCCTCTGCGCACTCGCAACGTACCATGAGTGTTCGTTCACAAAGATCTAGAACACTGAGAGTTCGTTATGCTACGAAATATCACAACCCGAGCAGCGTTATTACAATCTAGTTACTACTGATCCACACAGGGCGTTCAGCTCACGAAACACTGCTAGTTCGACATGGTCTGAAGTGACACAGCCCGTGCAGCATTATTACAACCCACTTACTCTGGTCTGCACAGGGCCTTTAGCTCACGAATATCCTTTCAGACATTTGCCTCAGCGGGAAACAATAGACTGTGTCACTTAACCGAGTAAAACCCACGAGGACCATTGTTGAGGATCCTCCATCCATCTACAATTCTGAGATATCATACACGGACATGTCTTCCTCCATGTGCACTGACCAGTTGCCTTCGAGTCCAACTCTCTCCTCCAGAGCTCCGTGTGATGACTCTCTGTCGCACGACGTGCTGTCTCCCTATGTGACCATCTTCATGGTCGACATATCTGCATTTTGTGCCGAGAATCTCTCCCACCAACTCCGAGATGGCACTCTCTTCGTTCTCCATGCTTCTCCACGTACCCTCGACGATTCAGCAACCTCCCATACCCATGGCGCTGACGAGGACAACATGGCGGCTTCCGACGACAACAGCCGCCTCTCTGTCACCAGTCTCTCTCATCGCCCACCCTCCCTCCACGGTGCAGGATCCAACGATACCTTTATGTGTAATGGGCCGACCTCTGTGTCCTCTTCAGTGGCTATGGGACTACGTGGTCTTCAGGATACGCGACCTCCAGCTTCGAGCAATTGTCCAGTTTTGTTTTCCTCATGGGCCTGGTGGCACAATCTTACACACCAATTCGCCCGATTTACCGGCCGACAGTTCACCCTATCGAGTGCAGCGTTCCCCTTTCATTTCCTTCCCTGTGCTCCATAGTGTCGGAGGGGAGGGCCTGAACATCGACAGCGGATCGACTATCGAAAATCTCCCTAAACTGTTGCGAAGCTCAGTGATATCATCTTTGACTCAGTCTGTTTTGCTCTCGCCATTGTGATCGTTAGTGAATAACGACTTTGTATCAGTATATCGCAATAAATACGTTTCTTTATATTAAGTGATTACATATCATTATATTTGACGAGTACAGTGCTTTGTTCCCACGGGCTGTTAATGTGTATCACGGAGCAATGCTGGAAGCGACCGCCGTCGGGTACAACAGAAATGCAAGGTGCTCTGTCGTCAGTTGATTTAAGTGGCCAATGACTGAACTGCGGCAGACGACGCGTTTTGTGGCCCTGAAGTTAAACTCATGCCCTAACGTAATCACAAAGCTTGATGTATAGCGTAACCGAGGAAACGGCGGTCAGCAAATCTGCAGCATAACTTAAATCACGATCGCTTCGTTTACAACAATTAAAGCTGACCACTATAAGCAAACTAAAGACAGAAAAATGTCATATACACAGCAAAAAGCAAACTGTAATTTTTCGGTATAATTGGTCACCTGAAACTATCCTCACACAGGCTACACAAGCGGTTGACATTTGGTTACAGATTGTTGGCGACACAGGCAGATTACAAACGAAAACAGAATGATTGGAAGAAAAATAAGAGCAAATGGAAAAGTCAATACGACGATGGAAATGATGTCACAAAGTATTACATTTAAGCCAATTAATTGAATAAAAGTAGTAATCACAGTCTTTCGATTAGATTTAGAAATTTAAAAAAAATGATGTATTTGGTGGGACCTGTACCTACGACCGTCTACACATCGGGGTTACACACAAACTGCTTTGCTCTGCCGACTCCTCTGACTCACACGCAACAACGAATTCCAGAATTCTAAAATTCAGATTCATACAGGTCGTGTAAAGCTTTATGATGTAAGCCAATCTCTGTGATTATAATAACTGTTTATGTGACTTACGATTGTGTCTTGTGCGGAAGGACCCAGTAATGTTTGGTTAGTGCTGTGTATAAAACGTATTTCGTTAGCATCGTTATCTGTCGGTGTGCGTGCGCGCATTTGTGTGTGTGTGTGTATGTGTGTGTGTGTGTGTGTGTGTGTGAGTGTGTGAGTGCATTTGTGTGTGTTGTTTTTGGTGCGGTTACCATGAGTGGCGAAACACGAACTAAAAGGTCTAAAAGGGCT
Source organism: Schistocerca gregaria (assembly GCF_023897955.1). NCBI lineage: Eukaryota > Metazoa > Arthropoda > Insecta > Orthoptera > Acrididae > Schistocerca > Schistocerca gregaria. The sequence continues at coordinate 783,553,802 of NC_064931.1, forward strand.
AGACCCAGGATTTGAAACACATCAAGAAAGAAGGACAGACGAGGAACTAAAAGTGAACTGACCAATTGTTGTAGCAGCATGGAAACGACGAACGATTCCAGTGTGGTGTTGAGCGCTCAGACTGGACGAAACCAGCTCCATCGCTTAAAATGTTAGCTGTCAAGTAATTTTAATGATACTATAGTAGACTCCAGTGGTTGAACCACAGCAAAAGCCGGCCGCTGTGACCGAGTGGTTCTAGGCGCTTCAGTCCGAAACCTCGCTGCTGCTTTGGTCACAGGTTCGGATCCTTCCTCAGGCATGGATGTGTGTGATGTCCTTAGGTTAGTTAGGTTTAAGTAGTTCTAAGTCTAGGGGACTGATGACCTCAGTTGTTAAGTCCCATAGTGCTTAGAGCCATTTGAACCACTTGAAGCACATCAAAAACAACTGTTCCGTCATTACTGCCCTCTCGATTTACAAGAGTAATGTCACTGGCTCCAACGCTTTCTACGTGGCTAAGTCCCTTATTAACTGAGTACTTATTAGATACACTACCATTTCCCTGAGTAGCAATACTACACAAGATACCAGAGTCAATATGTTTGTGACACAATGTTCTATATCTGTGTATGGATAATTGATTTTGATTGCAAGCGGCAGTGATGGGTGTGTACAAACGTGAATGGGTCAAAATGCAGCAGAGTTTAGTGATTCCGCCGCGTTTGAGGCACTCTTAGTAAATGCTGGGACGTACGGAAACAGATGCACCTGCAGAACGCTTTCCTGAACGGGCCGTGTTACAACAGTAATTGGGGCAGTGTGCAGGAGTTTTCTACATCTACATCTACATCTACATATACATCCATACTCCGCAAGCCACCTGACGGTGTGTGGCGGAGGGTACCCTGAGTACCTCTATCGGTTCTCCCTTCTATTCCAGTCTCGTATTGTTCGTAAAAAAAAAAAAAAAAGGATTGTCGGTATGCTTCTGTGTGGGCTCTGATCTCTCTGATTCTATCCTCATGGTCTCTTCGGGAGATATACGTAGGAGGGAGCAATATACTGCTTGACTCCTCGGTGAAGGTATGTTCTCGAAACTTTAACAAAAGCCCATACGGAGCTACTGGGCGTCTCTCCTGTAGTCTTCCACTGGAGTTTATCTATCATCCCCGTAACGCTTTCGCGATTACTAAATGATCCTGTAACGAAGCGCGCTGCTCTGCGTTGGATCTTCTCTATCTATTCTATCAACCCTATCTGGTACGGATCCCACACTGCTGAGCAGTATTCAAGCAGTGGCCGAACAAGCGTACTGTAACCTACTTCGGTCGCAGGTTCGAATCCTGCCTTGGGCATGGATGTGTGTGATGTCCTTAGGTTAGTTAGGTTTAAGTAGTTCTAAGTTCTAGGGGACTGATGACCACAGATGTTAAGTCCCATAGTGCTCAGAGCCATTTGAACCATTTTTTGTAACCTTCTTCCTTTGTTTTCGGATTGCATTTTCTTAGGATTCTTGCAATGAATCTCAGTCTGGCATCTGCTTTACCGACGATCAACTTTATATGCAAGTCTGAACTGCAAAAATTAGTGCATTTAGACAAACTGTTGGGCACGCTCACGTAGATTTCTACTCTAAAGAAGCGCTTGCCTGACTGTCTGCAGAGGGATTTTGTTCGCGGCCCCACGGAAATAATAGACAATTTTTTTGACTTTGTGTAGCGAATGGACGGTGCTATGTGTTACCTGCTGTGTGTTACCGAAACAGGGAAACCAGTAGCACAAGGAATAATGAAAGCGATAGGGGTAACAGCAACTGGTATGAAGTGCAGAACGCATTTCAAGAGTGATTACAGCGTGATGTTAATAATGTTCAAAAGAATTCCCACAACCGTGGTAATGAGCAGATACGGGAAGGGCCTGATAATAGTAAGCAAGGCGGCAGTGATTAGCAAATTGCAAATTAACAGCTGGGAAACTAAATTTTCTTCCGACTGTGGTCTGTGAAGGGAGGACATGGTATGATGGAAAGAGGACCAGAGATGGACTTATGTGAGGGTATAATGATAGTCTTGATTATGTGGAAGTTGGGATGTTCATTATGGAGGCAGTGCTGGGAAGTGAAGTGAGATGGAGAAGTTGGAGGCAGCATGAGAAAGAAAGAAACACAGGCGGCGTCTGGATCTGTAGACATTGATTTAACTGAATTATTTTACCTGTAAACTTTTGAGGAGGACAGTAATGTCAAGTTGGCAGCATGAGAGCTAAGCAATCAGACTAGAGAATCAATATCAGCAACTAGCTTCAACTCCTGTATTTCGTGCATGTTTGTATATTTATCAGGCACAGTTCCGTACTTTATTAACTGTGTCGTACATATAAGTGCTGTTTGCATTGCGCCAAACATTTGTTATATGTTTCAGGAGCCACTTGTAGTAGTTAGATCCTTGAGTGGAGTGGTGGCTTTCGTAGTAGCACCTCATCAGAGTACTATGAATTGGCACGGCTTCTCATAAGAAGCGATTTATTTTAAAATTCATCACTGCTCTTTAGCCTCTATTCCTATATTTCGTATGTGTCTGAATAATCATTAGGCCATCTTTAGTGTAGACAGGAACTGTGATTTTTTAGCGCCGGCCGGTTTGGCCGAGCGGTTCTAGGCGCTACAGTCTGGAACCGCGCGACCGCTCGGTCGCAGGTTCGAATCCTGCCTCGGGCATGGATGTGTGACATGTCCTTAGGCTAGCTAGGTTTAAGTAGTTCTAAGTTCTAGGGTACTGATGACCACAGATGTTAAGTCCCATAGTGCTCAGAGCCATTTGAACCATTTTTTGTAACCTTCTTCCTTTGTTTTCGGATTGCATTTTCTTAGGATTCTTGCAATGAATCTCAGTCTGGCATCTGCTTTACCGACGATCAACTTTATATGCAAGTCTGAACTGCAAAAATTAGTGCATTTAGACAAACTGTTGGGCACGCTCACGTAGATTTCTACTCTAAAGAAGCGCTTGCCTGACTGTCTGCAGAGGGATTTTGTTCGCGGCCCCACGGAAATAATAGACAATTTTTTTGACTTTGTGTAGCGAATGGACGGTGCTATGTGTTACCTGCTGTGTGTTACCGAAACAGGGAAACCAGTAGCACAAGGAATAATGAAAGCGATAGGGGTAACAGCAACTGGTATGAAGTGCAGAACGCATTTCAAGAGTGATTACAGCGTGATGTTAATAATGTTCAAAAGAATTCCCACAACCGTGGTAATGAGCAGATACGGGAAGGGCCTGATAATAGTAAGCAAGGCGGCAGTGATTAGCAAATTGCAAATTAACAGCTGGGAAACTAAATTTTCTTCCGACTGTGGTCTGTGAAGGGAGGACATGGTATGATGGAAAGAGGACCAGAGATGGACTTATGTGAGGGTATAATGATAGTCTTGATTATGTGGAAGTTGGGATGTTCATTATGGAGGCAGTGCTGGGAAGTGAAGTGAGATGGAGAAGTTGGAGGCAGCATGAGAAAGAAAGAAACACAGGCGGCGTCTGGATCTGTAGACATTGATTTAACTGAATTATTTTACCTGTAAACTTTTGAGGAGGACAGTAATGTCAAGTTGGCAGCATGAGAGCTAAGCAATCAGACTAGAGAATCAATATCAGCAACTAGCTTCAACTCCTGTATTTCGTGCATGTTTGTATATTTATCAGGCACAGTTCCGTACTTTATTAACTGTGTCGTACATATAAGTGCTGTTTGCATTGCGCCAAACATTTGTTATATGTTTCAGGAGCCACTTGTAGTAGTTAGATCCTTGAGTGGAGTGGTGGCTTTCGTAGTAGCACCTCATCAGAGTACTATGAATTGGCACGGCTTCTCATAAGAAGCGATTTATTTTAAAATTCATCACTGCTCTTTAGCCTCTATTCCTATATTTCGTATGTGTCTGAATAATCATTAGGCCATCTTTAGTGTAGACAGGAACTGTGATTTTTTAGCGCCGGCCGGTTTGGCCGAGCGGTTCTAGGCGCTACAGTCTGGAACCGCGCGACCGCTCGGTCGCAGGTTCGAATCCTGCCTCGGGCATGGATGTGTGACATGTCCTTAGGCTAGCTAGGTTTAAGTAGTTCTAAGTTCTAGGGTACTGATGACCTCAGAAGTTAAGTCCCATTGTGCTCAGAGCCATTTGAACCATTTTTTGTGATTTTTTATATTCAGATGCGAGCCGTGTTGGTGACAGCTTCAGCCAGTGTTGACTTCGGTCACCGGTTTGAGGCTGTTGCCAATGGGCATCACGATGGTGGAAAGGGGGGGGGGGGAGAAGGGGTGATTCGAGGAACATCCAGGCACTACTGTGGCCGCCCCGTGTACTGCCTACACTGAGGCTAACCTCTCACCTGTGATCGAGTGGGAGGTCGTTTCGAGGGGTGGCTAGTAGTGAAAGACTTTGCGGGGGGGGGGGGGGGGGGGGGGTGGTGATAGGAAGGCCTTCATGGTTCGTCTGACGAACAGATTTCGAGCCTTATCTGTGACTGACTAAGTCCCTGAGCCACATGAAGTCACTTGCCCTGCTTCAGAGGATGCCTCTCGGCCTACAATGTCTAAGCATGGGATTACCAGTAGTTGGGAGCTCCAACGTTAGGCGCATAGCGGGGCCCCGTAGGGATTTGTCTGCGAAGGAGGGGAAGGAATCCAAATGCACTCTGTGTGCATATTAGGGTGAGTTATTCCACATGTGGAACGAGTGCCACAGGGTGCCACGAAAATAACAGGGTGCAGTCAGCTGCAAGTGGCGGCTTATGTTGGCACTAATGATGGATGTTGCTTTGATCTGGAAGAGATTCTCTCTGTTTTTGGGTGGCTAGCTAAAGCGGTACGGACTAAAAGACTTGCTTGTGAGATGAAGGCGGAGCTTACCATCTGAAGTATCGTCAACAAAACTGTCTGTGGTCCTTTGTTACAGAGCCGAGTGGAGGATGTGAATCAGAGACTTAGACGGTTCTGCGTGCGTAGGGGTTGAAGATTCCTCGGCTTGAGCCATGGAGTAGTGGGTTTCCGGGTTCCACTAAGTAGGTCAGTGGTCCACTACACACAGGAAGCGGCTGCAGGGGTGTTGGGGGCCGAGTACAAGAGACTGGGCGGTTTTTTAGGTCAGAGGGCGTTGGGAAAGTGCAGAAAGAACTTCAGTTACAAATGGTGTAGGGCGAACACAGGGAGAGGGTAGACACAGCGACAGTCAATATAGCAGTTGCAAACTGTCGTATCTATGTTGAGAAAGAATCAGAGCTCTTAAGCGCTAATAGAAGAAACTGCATCTCAAATCGTTATAGGCGAAACTTTTTCAAGCGACCTAACCATGTTCAGTAAGGATAGATTAAATACAATTGATAGTGGAGTGATAATTGCTGTCAGAAATAGCTTAATTTGTTGTGAAATTGAAGTAGATGGTTCCTGTGAGTCAGTATGGGTAGACGTTATAATTATTATTGGTTATTGGTTCCTTTTACCGAACCCCAACTCAGATAATACAGTTGCTGACCAGTTCAAGGAAAACGTGAGCTTCATTTCAAATAGGAATCCTACTCATACAGTTATAATTGGTGGCGACTTCAATCTAGCCTTGATACTTTGGCGAAAATACCTGCCTAACGCAGGGGCTAGGTATAAAACGTCATCCAGGGTCGTACTGAATGCTTTCGCAGGATATTATTTTGAATAATTTGTTCAGGAGCCCTCTCGAAGTGTAAATGTTTGTGAAACTATACTTGACCTCCTAGCAGCCATTTATTCCTTAACACAGATGTAGTCTCTTAGATTGAAATGTATTATTTTTCGACAAAGTATTACTCTGTCACAAATGAACAAATGCACATGAGTTACATACAGACCTTTACACACATTTGGTGTACGAGGCTAAATATGCACTGCACACACTGACACTGACCCTGCCTGCTAGTTACTGTTTGGATCTCTTTGTTAAATTTGTTTAATTCTTGGCGCAGCTTCGATTATCTTTGTCACTTTTTGAAAGATCAGATGAGACACAACATAACAAATCTGGGTATGGCTGATCGAGTTTGGTCGCAAACAGCATTCACTTTGCACAGGCTCCACACCGTGGAGGCTGGGCGCAGATGGCACCACCCAGAGCTACAGTGAGTGTTTTGGCAGTCAGCAAATGTGACATGGCAGACCCGTGCAGCCGGTCACTGGGTAGGCCACATGTACCTGCCAATTTTAAACGAGATGCACGCGATATCAGTTCTGTAACCCACCACAGAAAGACATGATTCATATTATTCATGTCTGCACACCTGATACGTAAACTACTGTAAGTGCAGACGAGAAAAGTATGTCAAATTAAAGAGGAGATGAATATGATTCTGCTAGTATGCAGATATGCTTCGCAGTTAACATATTGGGAAGTTACACCCCTGAGATGATGTATGCAACTTCATTTAAATAAATGATTAATAGCTTTTATAATGCTTATGTTACAATAGACATCAAGCCACGAAATTGTAGAGCTCATGAATGCTCAGCTACTAAATTGCTCACATGTGTCGCATCAAATGTCAAAATTAATTGTCAAATGAGATACCTTTTAACTGTACTTTAATTAAAAATCAGTATATTATTTGATATCAGACACCTGCAAATTGATACGAGATGGCAGATTAATTACACACCACATGTAACATTTAGTTTATAAGATCTATATTTTTACTGCGTCGTTATTAATTCTTTATTAATTTGCATAATTTATCCCAAAACTTAAAAAAACAGTAAATTTACATTAATTATTGACAATGGAAAGTTCAGGAAAATTCCTGTAAAAGAGGAGCGCCTTATTCATTTTTATTGTAATAATTTATGGTAAAAAGTTCATGAACTGATTTTTAGTACTGCAACAAAACTTGGCATTTTTTTAACATTAAATTCTGGGTAAACTACTTCATGTAATATTAAGTGTGAGATATCAGGTTTGTTTAGAATTTTAGAATGGTATTAATGGCACATTTAGATTTTTGATATCAATCGTGTGTGGAATAGTTGTAAATCAGGCTGGTGATAACATGAAGTAATTAAGTGACGTGAATGCAGTATGTTTCAGAGAGGGGAAAGGCAACGCTTTAAAAGGGTGGTGGCTTTCTTTCTCTTTCACAGTATTCAGATTGGATTTGAAGAGGCAAGGTCTATGCTGGTCTGAGCGGTGGTTCAGGCACACGTTTTCGGTGACAGAAATTTTTAATATGATCGGTCATAACATTTTGAAATATTTCATGTTAGTTCATCGGGGACACAATTTTCCTGCAGTCGTCAGGGCTGTTTTATTCCTGCTCGTAGTTAAGATGAGATTGTACTTTTTGTGCATGAATCTGACTTGGACTGTGAATTAGTTACACTAAGTCTGAACTTCAACTTAGTTTGTCAGCTATTTCATTTATTTAATTTATAGTGTAGTGTGTTCATTGACCACAATATTGTGGGCTCAAGCTGATTTAAGTTCACTTTATCATGTAGCAGTTTATCACCAGCCTATGAATTATTGTGTGGATTTACAGAGAGTAAACTTCGTTAGTTAAACTTAAACAAGTGTCGTTGGGGTATGTTATTTGACACTGAATGCACTTACGTTCAACCTAGAATCTATTTGTTTACCTGATTAACAGGTCATTATTTTCTATAGTCATTTAAAAAGGGATCAATATTATGTGAAGACTAGACTAGAATAGACAACAAGGAGATATTTCAAAGTCTTTTCATTTGAGTATTATTTGTCACATGTTCCATCACATTAACTCTCACACTTCTCTCCTGGATCTTTCAAAGACGTACCTTCCTTGTCTGCCTTTGAGAAACTGTAAGCTTCTCCATCCTATACTAAATAATAACATCACAAAGGACCAAGCTACTACTTCGAAGTTACATCTTCATATATAATGTAATAAATAATTTCAGAAGTCCAAATGTAAAAAAAAAAAATCTTGCACGTAATTATCAAGATTATGAATACCACTGCTCATGTTTTCTTCTCAGTTTAATAGACAACCATCAACATCAGAAACGCTATCGACGAATACACAATATGAAAAATACTTATAATTCAAGAAAATACTTTTGTGGAAATGGAATATTTAAAAGAAAGCGGCAAATTAATCATCAACAGTACCACCTGTATGTCCAACGGGACCTCAAATAGTCTTAAATCTCTTCCTAACTGTTCAACACTACACCCGATAGGCTGGCCGCTGCGACCGAGCGATTCTAGGCGCCTCAGTCCGGAACCGCGCTGCTGCTACGGTCGCAGGTTCGAATTCTGCCTCGGGCATCGATATATGTGATGTCCGTAGGTTAGTTAGGTTTAAGTAGTTCTAAGTCTAGGGGACTGACGACCTCAGATGTTAAGTGTCATAGTGCTTACAGCCATTTTTTGAATAGCAGATCGTGTTTCACTTGTAAAATTTTTCCAAGTCCCAGGTACTTTTATCCCAGACAAATAAACAGAGAAATAGGGTAATTACAGATGTTCAATCTGCTTAACGCCTCTCATTGAACTGGAAATCCTCCCTCAATGGGTTCTGCATCTCAATTCTTTCACCACAAAATCAATGGGAGGGTTCTAAAATGTACATATTGTGTGACAAAAATTGATTTTCAAAGGAAGGTTATACCACTGACTGTCGCATAGCACTACTTCCTAGAGGATGGCCATAGGGTTCGGCACAAGGTTTCCCTAAACTAATATCTGATTCGTAAAACTGTAAAAAGCAGACAACAATGCTAATACTTTCCTCAATCAAAAAATACTTTTATAATGATATAACGACCATATGTGGAAGCAGAAATCACACGCATCATGGTACGTGAATGAAAAATGAAACCAACAGTGTAAAAAGATTGTTACCTTACAGGTACAATATTGCTGTTCCCATGTATTAAGAAGTATTTATGGCGTCAGTATGAAAAAATTCACTCGGAGAAGAAGATCACCTCACCCAGTAACCATAAAAGAGTAATCTCCTACTCACTGAATACTGAACTTCCCTGTATTTTCAAAATAAATGAGAAGTTTCCACTGCACATTTAAAGGTTAACAAAATCTTAATTACAGACCAACAACATTCTACAAATTTTCCACATTGTATTGCCTTTATCCTCAGTATAATATTAATGAATTATCATAAGTAGTCTCCAATCTTCCTACAGACCATACATGAAAATTAATTTTACCTCACTATACTACATCAACACAAAACACTATTCACACAAATATCACACCCCAAAGCACAGATAAAAGGTATATACTTAGTAAACTGGTTGCAAACTCTAAATGTAAATGAAAAGTTACGTGTTGTCATCATAAGCAGCATTACTATGCACTGAAAAACTTAATTAATTGAGTAATAAACACTGAAATTAAATTAAACAATTTGCAGGTAGTAGATGATCAAAGAAACTCACGGGAAAAAAATTCTGGCAGGGTACCGAATATTGAAAGACGTTGGCAAATTTGACAACAGGAAACAAAATTATTTAAAAAAATACAATCCACATCATGGCATGCATTGTGAAAATTAAATATTTTCCTAGATTTGATGTGAGAAACATTTATTGAAAGAAACTGTGCCTAAGAACTGACCATAAAATTCATAGTAACAAAAAATACCGACGTGCTCAGTCAAATGTGAAAGACGTTTGTGGTTGTAACAAGTGATGACTACTCCTGTAAGTAGTGATAATTAAGCCATAACACCTCCAAGCTATTCAAAAAACATATTTCCTACGTCAAAGAAAATAATTTGGAAACGTTTTATAATTCGAAAAGTTTAGAAGAATTAGTGATAATCACAATACAGCGCAACTGAGAAAAATGGCCTTGTATAGTTACTATTTAAATACTATGAATAATGATTCCTTCAACAGTGATCCAAAAATAAACAAGTGTTAGACTTATTTTTATAGGGTCCATTTCTGCAATGAGGAAATCTCCTCAGTTTTGTAAATATTGAATTTAAGTCCAAAAGACAGTTAAATCATCAGAGCTAAAATGTAATTCATGACACATCGTTTTTACGTAACATCACAGTAGCAGGAAAGAAAGGCTTTCGCGTTGGCAATGTTGTATAAAACATTCTCGGACTTCTTGCTGCGTCAATTCAGGGTGAAACCTCAAACTCTCGACGATTATCTCCATCATCTTCGACAGGAGCAATTGAATGTCAAAACTCCTGCTGTGGTGGCCTTATAGAGCCCATATATAATACATATGCGCATCACAGTTGCAGGTTCGACAGTCAATTGCTACTGACGAAGACGATGGAGGTAATGCTTCAAAGCTCGAGGTTTTATCCCGAACTGACACGGCAAGCAATCTGGGAATGTCTTATACATCACAGTAGCATGTGAGAGTATTCTGCCTGATTGAAAAACTGCAATCGGTGAAACAACACCAGTCTAACTACCTTGGGCCTAGAAGCGCTTGCAACCTGAGAGAATCCAAAGAACTAATAATATTATCTTGGAACTCTTCCATTTGGTCCGTGTTTCCATAGCAAAAAACAGTAATATCAGAAACTGAGTCCGGCTTGATGCAAAACACCTTGTTATTCGTATATTTATTTATTATCGCAAACTAGTTTCTGTGTATAAAAGCAGCCACATACCATCTAACGAATATGGCATGATGTTCGCTAAGTAAAAAGACGGCAACAGAAAAAAGAGCACAGAAAATACATCGCAAACAGCACCAATAATTGCTTAAAACATGCTGTAAAATAGAATAAATAAGATTAAAAAACCCCACTGATGATGGTGATATTTGTCGCCGATGCTAGTTTGGTATAATAAAGAAATAAACGAATAACAAGGGGTTTTGCAACAAGACGGACTCAATTTCTGATATTACTGTTTTCTTTCCAAAGAACTACTATCACTCGTGGCAGCAAATCAATATGTGACCGTCAGTGCATCAGAATGCTTATGGGTTTTAATGTGAAGCCAAACATGACTGCCTTGCAACGTGGCAGGATCTTAATAACGAAGAGGGGGAGGATACCAGACTGTGAGGTCATAGGTTTCATCGAATTAGGGAAGGATGGGGAAGGAAGTCGGCGGTGCCCTTTCAAAAGAAACATCCCGGCATTTGCCTGGAGCGATTTACGGAAATCACGGGGAACCTAAATCAGGACGGCCGGTTGCGTGATTGAACCGTCGTCTTCCCGAATGCGAGTCCAGTGTGCTAACCACTACGTCACCTCGCATGGTAATAACGAAGAATGATGCGTTATAAATCGAAATAAATACGAAAGAAGTAGACTGATGAACAATTACATTGTCAGTGAACTCAAGGACACGATTTCTGAAACCCACATGGGTACTCAGACCTACAAGTTCAGGTTTCAGATTCACCACAAGCAATCGAGACATCATGTTTTCATATCAAAGCTTCTAACAAAGCAATAACTATTTTTACTTCAGGAGAGGGTAACAACTTTGTATTTACAAGACGACAGAGTGAAAGGATAATATACGGCGCTACAATCAGCTTCCATTCAACCATGTTTGAGCAGCTTATGAGCTTCGATTTTACCACACACAAGCATTCCTGCTCGAGGAGCAATCGTGACCAAGCGAGGTCGATACAACGTCATTACTTTAACTAAGCTTTATTACAGCAAGTAAATTGGAATGATCTCAGTAAATACTTTATGCATTGTAGAATCCTCACAACAGCATGAATCTCTACCAGACAAAGACGGTGTCCTTGTGTAGCATAGACCTTGTCCAAACACAGCAAGCAGAAACTCTCATCTAACAATAAAAGACACTGAGGCGACAAAGGTCGTGGAATACATCCTAACATCGTGTCCAACCTCCTTTTGCACACTGCAGTGCAGCAGCTCGACGTGGCATGAACTGCCAGCCGCGGTGGCCGAGCGGTTCTAGGCGCCTCAGTCCGGAACCGCACGACTGATACGGTCGCAGGTTCGAATCATGCCTCGGGCATGGATGTGTGTGCTGTCCTTAGGTTAGTTAGGTTTAAGTAGTTCTAAGTTCTAGGGGGCTGATGACCTCAGATGTTAAGTCCCATAGTGCTCAGAGCCATTTGAACCATTTTCGCACGAACTCGACAAATCATTGGGAGCTCACTCAGATATACTGAGCCATACTGCCTGTGTGGCCACCCATAACTGCGAAAGTGTTACTGGTGCAGGATTTTGTGCACGAACTGTTCTCTCGGTTACGTCCCATAAATGCTCGATGGGATTCATGTCGGCGATCTGGGTGGCCAAATCATTCGTTCGCTCAGATTGTCCAGAATGTTCTTCAAACCAACTGAGAATAACTATGGTCCAGTGACATGGTGAACTGCCATCCATAAAAATTTCACCTATGTTTGACTACAAATGGTCTCCAAGCAGCCAAACATAACTATGTCCAGTCAGTGATAGGTCTAGTTGGACCAGAGGACCCAGTCCATTCTATGTAAACACAGCCCACACCATCATGGGGTCAGTACCAGCTTGCACATTGCGTTGTTGACAACTTGGGTCCTTGGCTTCGTGGGGTCTGTGCCACACTCGAAGCCTGCCATCACCTCTTACCAACTGAAATCGGTACTCATCTGACCAGCCCACATTTTCCCAGTCGTCTAGGGTCTAACTGATATGATCACAAGCCCAGGAGAGGCGCTGCAGGTGATGTTGTGCTGTCAGCAGATACGCTTTCGTCGATCGTCTGATTCCGTAGGCCATTAACGCCACATTTCGTCGTACTGTCCTAACGGATACGTTCGTCGTACATCCCCCATTGATTTCTGCAGTTATTTCACGCAATGTTGGTTGTCTGTTAGTACTGGCAACTCTACGCAATCGCCAGTACTGTCGATCCTTAAGTGAAGGCCATCGGCCACTGTGTTGTTCGTGGTCAAAATTAATACCTGAAATTTGGTATTCTAGGCACACTCGTGACACTGTCGATCTCGGAATATCGAATTTCCTACCTATTTCCGGAATTGAATGTCTCATGCATCTAGTTCCAGCTACTGTTCCGTGTTCAGAGTCTGTTAACTCCCGTCGTTCGGCCATAATTACAAGGGTCACTCCAAAAGAAATGCACACTATTTTTTTTTAAAAAACCGTCTTTTATTTTACATTTCATTTTTTGGAAAGCCGTTTTATTCTCTCCAGAGACAAGCCGGCCCACACCTGTTGTCACTGGTCCTTGATGTCTGGCCCCACGCCTTCCATCGGGGACTGATCTGGGGATGTCGCTGCCCAAGGAGGTACCTCAACACCACGCAGACCGTTCATAGAGACAGATGCCATGTATGGATTGACACGTTCTTGTTGAAAAATGGTACCTCGATACTGTTGTAGCAGTCCGTGATTTACCATTGTAACGTCAGTGTTCCTTCAATCACTACCTGAAGTCGTACCCGATGGCTTATGACCACATAACGCTAAGGGTAACATCGCAGTGCCTCTCCAAAGCACTGGGAGGATGAGACCCCTGCCCAGGTAGGGGCCATTATCGCCGACTACGGTCATCTGCGACGATGCAGAAGACCGATTCTTCGCTTAACACGATGTGACGTCATTCATCAGCAGTCCATTCTTCCCGTTCGCGGCACCACTTCGAATGCAGGCGTTTGTGTTGTGATGTTAACGGCACCCTACGCATGGCACAATAATTTCCTAGTTGGACGGCCGCTTGTCTCCTAACTATGGTGCGGAATGACACAAGATATTCCAAGCAATCCATTAATTGTTCTCGGATGTCAAGTGCAGTTGTGTAGGGTATACAATATGTGTGTGGCTGCTGCTAGTCTCCTACACTACTGGCCATTAAACTTTTTGCACCACGAAGATGACGTGCTACAGACGCGAAATCTAACCGACAGGAAGAAGATGCTGTGATATGGAAATGATTAGCTTTTCAGAGCATTCACACAACGTTCGCGCTGGTGGCGACACCTACAATGTGCTGACATGAGGAAAGTTTCCAACCGATTTCTCATACACAAGCAGCAGCTGACCCTCGTTGCCTGGTGAAACGTTGTTGTGATGCCTCGTGTAAGGAGGAGAATAGAAATACGTACCGTCACGTTAACAGACTTGTAGCCTATCGCGATTGTGGTTTATCACATCGCGACATAGCTGCTCGCGTTGGTCGAGATCCAATGGCTGTTAGCAGAATATGGAATCGGTGGGTTCAGGACGGTAATACGGAACGCCGTGCTGGATCCCAACGGCTTCGTATCACTAGCAGTCCAGATGACAGGTAACTTATTCGCATGGCTGTAACGGATCGTGCAGCCACGTCACGATTCCTGTGTCAACAGATGGGGACGTTTGCAAGACAACAACCATCTGCACGAACAGTTCGACGACGTGTGCAGCACCATGGATTATCAGCTCTGAGACCATGGCTGCGGTTACCCTTGACTCTGCATCACAGACAGGAGCGCCTGCGATGGTGTACTCAACGACGAACCTGGGTGCACGAATGGCAAAACGTCACTTTTTCTGATGAATCCAGGTTCTGTTTACAGCATCATGATGAAGGCATCCGTGTTTGGCGACATCGCGGTATATGCACATTGGAAGCGTGCATTCGTCATCGAAATAATGGCATATCACCCGACGTGATGGTATGTGGTGTCATTGGTTACACGTCTCGGCCACCTCTTGTTCGCATTGACGGCGCTTTGAACAGTGGACGTTACATTTCAGATGTTTTACGACCCGTGGCTCTACCCTTCATTAGATCCCTGCGAAACCCTACATTTCAGCAGGATAGTGCACGACCGCATGTTGGCGGTCCTCTACGGGCCTTTCTGGATACAGAAAATGTTCGACTGCTGCCCCGGCCAGCACATTCTCCAGATCTCTCACCAAATGAAAACGTCTGGTCAATGGTAGCCGAGCAATTGGCTTGTTACAATACGCCAATCACTACTCTTGATGAACTGAGGTATCGTGTTGAAGCTACATGGGCAGCTGTACCTGTGCACGCCACCCAAGCTCTGTTTGACTCCATGCCCAGGCGTATCAAGGCCGTTATTACGGCCAGAGGTGGTTGTTCTGGGTACTGATTTCTCAGGAACTATGTACCCAAATTGCGTGAAAATGTAATCCTATGTCAGTTCTAGTATAATATATTTTTCCAATGAATCCCCTTTTATCATCTGCATTTCTTCTTGGTGTAGCACTTTTAATGGACAGTAGTGTATCTGTGGTGCATGATGACATAAAATGTTGCAACCAGTCAAGTAATAATGTTGTTGTTGGATGTCAGATGCAGATGTGTATGGACTACGATGTGTGTACTGCACAATACAGCTATCGTTCCCCGTGGCGGTCTGGCGTGGTTGACTGGAACCTTGATGACGAGTACACCTGCCCTCACTTTCCCATGCAAATCCAACATCGAGCCAGTGTCACTTCCGAATGGCTCTCTCTCTCTGTTTCATCTCTCGAAGTTACCCATTCATCGTCTACTGTATTTCATTCACCTATTTCGGTCTGTCGTTACCTAATATAACCTTCTGTACAGGATGGTAGCCAGTCAAGGAATATTTTAGGTAATTGATTTAAGAAATTGGTTTCAAAGGCCCAGTCAAATCCTTACAAGTGTTATTCCCGAGTAATGTACGCCGTGCCTACGTGACACGAGTCACTTGTCTTTCAAATCGAGGCCGTTCTGTCCAGTTAAAGCTGCTGACAAGAGACGCTCTGAACCCTTTGCTGAAACTGGTAGCGAATTCACGCCATCTATTTTAGGCAATAGCGTGCGCGGGATACCGGTTCAAATGGCTCTGAGCACTATGGGACTCAACATCTTAGGTCATAAGTCCCCTAGAACTTAGAACTACTTAAACCTAACTAACCTAAGGACATCACACACACCCATGCCCGAGGCAGGATTCGAACCTGCGACCGTAGCAGCCCCGCGGTCCCGGACTGCAGCGCCAGAACCGCACGGCCACCGCGGTCCGCGGGATACCGATAACGTGTGTGGAAGCTGGAGTGTTTTGCGTGGTAGAACACACTTGCTCCTCTCTCTTGTAATCCAGATCTCGAGGAGAACAGACGTCCTTTTGGAAGGCAGAGCCTCTGGCTCTTCTTTCGCGACCGGCCACCAACGTAAGTTAACATGAACCGCTTCCCCTTCCGTTACTCATTTAATTTAATTGTTCGACATCCTAGACTGGCCTAAACCTGCGAACTTCCGACCCTAGGCGCGCCTTTTGTATTCCGTATATCGAAACACATACTTTTTATTGCATTTAGTTTCCTTTTTTGTCATTTATCGGTAGCCCTGGTTGTCCACTATCAAATCCTGTCCGCTCGACCTCGTGCACACTGCCGCCAAGAGACATGTTTAACAACCTTCTATCCCCTTCCCTGCCATTTTATACATTAACATTGGTGTCAAACGTTTCTCTCCCCATCCCCAAACCACGAACTCTTTTACACTTTGAAAGTTTCAACAACCTTTAGTTGTTTTAACTCTTACTGGTCAAATCCCCCCAATTTTCTACGTTTCTAGAAGCAAATAATTATGTTACTAAACGCATGACAAGCAGCTGTCTAGATGCCTTCCTCTATCACTGCCGGCTTCGATTAATAACCATCATCACAAAATGGTTCAAATGGCTCTGAATACTATGGGACTTGACATCTGATGTCATCAGTCCTCTAGAACTGAAAACTACTTAAACCTAACTAACCTAAGGACATCACACACATCCAGGCCCGAGGCAGGATTCGAACCTGCGTCTGTAGCGGTCGAGCGGTTCCAGACTGAAGCACCTAGAACCTCTCGGCCACAACGGCCGGCAACCATCATTACAGTATAAAAGCTCATATATTATTACAGTATCATGTCGTGTCATATCAACGTTACTAACAATTACTGTGCTGGTCTTTATGCAGCTGCCATTACCTGTTGACTGGTTAAAATACACTCCTGGAAATGGAAAGAAGAACACATTGACACCGGTGTGTCAGACCCACCATACTTGCTCCGGACACTGCGAGAGGGCTGTACAAGCAATGATCTCACGCACGGCACAGCGGACACACCACGAACCGCGGTGTTGGCCGTCGAATGGCGCTAGCTGCGCAGCATTTGTGCACCGCCGCCGTCAGTGCCAGCCAGTTTGCCGTGGCATACGGAGCTCCATCGCAGTCTTTAACACTTGTAGCATGCTGCGACAGCGTGACGTGAACCGTATGTGCAGTTGACGGACTTTGAGCGAGGGCGTATAGTGGGCATGCGGGAGGCCGGGTGGACGTACCGCCGAATTGCTCAACACGTGGGGCGTGAGGTCTCCACAGTACATCGATGTTGTCGCCAGTGGTCGGCGGAAGGTGCACGTGCCCGTCGACCTGGGACCCGACCGCAGCGACGCACGGATGCACGCCAAGACCGTAGGATCCTACGCAGTGCCGTAGGGGACCGCACCGCCACTTCCCAGCAAATTAGGGACACTGTTGCTCCTGGGGTATCGGCGAGGACCATTCGCAACCGTCTCCATGAAGCTGGGCTACGGTCCCGCACACCGTTAGGCCGTCTTCCGCTCACGCCCCAACATCGTGCAGCCCGCCTCCAGTGGCGTCGCGACAGGCGTGAATGGAGGGACGAATGGTGACGTGTCGTCTTCAGCGATGAGAGTCGCTTCTGCCTTGGTGCCAATGATGGTCGTATGCGTGTTTGGCGCCGTGCAGGTGAGCGCCACAATCAGGACTGCATACGACCGAGGCACACAGGGCATCATGGTGTGGGGAGCGATCTCCTACACTGGCCGTACAACTCTGGTGATCGTCGAGGAACACTGAATAGTGCACGGTACATCCAAACCGTCATCGAACCCATCGTTCTACCATTCCTAGACCGGCAAGGGAACTTGCTGTTCCAACAGGACAATGCACGTCCGCATGTATCCCGTGCCACCCAACGTGCTCTAGAAGGTGTAAGTCAACTACCCTGGCCAGCAAGATCTCCGGATCTGTCCCCCATTGAGCATGTTTGGGACTGGATGAAGCGTCGTCTCACGTCCAGCACAAACGCTGGTCCAACTGAGGCGCCAGGTGGAAATGGCATGGCAAGCCGTTCCACAGGATTACATCCAGCATCTCTACGATCGTCTCCATGGGAGAAAAACAGCCTGTATTGCTGCGAAAGGTGGATATACACTGTACCAGTGCCGACATTGTGCATGCTCTGTTGCCTGTGTCTATGTGCCTGTGGTTCTGTCAGTGTGATCATGTGATGTATCTGACCCCAGGAATGTGTCAATGAAGTTTCCCCTTCCAGGGACAATAAATTCACGGTGTTCTTATTTCAATTTCCAGGAGTGTATTTGAGCATCAGTGCTTTCTATTAGCGCTTGGAGCTCTTGTACTTTCCCAACACAACTACGACAATTTACAACTGTTATTCCGATGGTTCCTGAATCTACGTTCTTCCTGTGTTCGACCTGCACCCTTTGAGACTGAAGCCCTTTTTTTGTTTCCCCCTCCGACCTAAAAATCCGCCCAGTCCACGTTACACAGCCCCTGCTACCCGTGTAGCCGCCTCCTGTGTGTAGTGGACTCCTGACCTATACAGCGGAACCCTAAACACAGCCACTCTATGGCCAAAGTCAAGGAATCTGCAGCCTACACGGCCGCAGGACCGTGTGAGCCTCTGATTCAGATCCGCCGCAATCGGTCCTGCCGACTATGCTGCAAATGGTCTACTCTGCTTTCGTCTCGCAAGCAAGACTGGCAGCTTTTACCACTTCTGTTAGCCGCTCGAAACGATTATTGATCCCGTTATTAGACTGAGTGAATAAAACTCCAAAAGTTTGTTTGTATGCGCCATAAAAATTGCATATTTTCGGCAATATATCCTCACAGTGTTGTCCAGCTACATTGTGGCCACACGAAATGCAGCCACATGTACTACAATATTACCGGCCACTGTTGCCCAACAGTGTTTGCGGTAATACTTTTCCGGGTCAGATGTGTTTACAAAAGACGACAGTATTGCCACAAAATGGTCGAACGTGAGCTAGTGGGAGTGACTGCGGCTCTACTTCATTTACATCACACGAGTGATCAGGTTACAAAGAACTAGAGAAATCGGGCTTTGATGTTGCGTTCTTTTTTATGTAAGCGGAATGCACCAAAAAATGTTACTGGTGATGCGATGCTGGATACATACTTATGGCAGAGTTTTACCAGAATTTCGAAACACTATTTCGAATATATCGTACAAGCAACTGATACGAGAGTTGCTAAAATTTATACAAATATGAAAGAGTGTAGATGAGTTACAAACCGATTGGCAATCACCCTTAGGTTTTTAGTTACTGATGATTCGTAAAGAAGTTTGATATATGTTACCTATTTATCAATAAGCCTCTTGGTGCAAGAAATAAGCAATGCTTTGAAAGAAGGACCGAAATATTTCATTATGAAAATTTTTTATATTTATTTTTGTTTGGCAGCACACACAACTATTTACACTACCAGTTCCTGCTTCAGGTACGTCCCCATATATTACGAAACTCATGCCACTAAATACAGACTGTACGGATGAAATGTCACCTCGCATTAGGCACAGGTTGGAAGACTTAGGAAATTTTTGTATGCTTCATCAAGCGCAATTACGAGCTCTTCATAAACAGCTTGTCCACTGTTTTCTCTTACTGCGGTATTTGTATACATTATTTTCGACATCACATAGGAATCACGTTTATAAAATTTACAGTTCTCTCGTTTGCCCACTTTTCCATTGCTGTACACAACAAACACAAAAGAAAACAATTACAAAGCATGTGGCTATATGTACACACACAAACTGTCGAGCAGTCTCCATGGGAGAATAGCAGCCTGCATTGTTGCGAAAGGTGGATATACACTGTACTAGTGCCGACATTGTGCATGCTCTGTTGCCTGTGTCTATGTGCCTGTGGTTCTGTCAGTGTGATCATGTGATGTATCTGACCCCAGGAATGTGTCAATAAAGTTTCCCCTTCCTGGGACAATGAATTCACGGTGTTCTTATTTCAATTTCCAGGAGTGTAGTTACGCACAGTACCCCTACCAGAGTCTCTGCTGAGCACTGATAAGCCGTAAGGTCATGTTATGGAACGTGAATAATTTCAATTGGAGGAATAAATTCGTGTGGTTTATAATATTTAGATCGAAGGTCCATTTAATGGTTGTAAACAAAATGACACGCTACAGCATTTTGTTGCATGGGTACAGAACTCATCTCTTCATGCCTCCTACAACTTCACACAGGTACCTTTCGATGGATAACCATAATAGCTGACTTATTAAACTATACTTTAAGTCGCAGACAAAGCAGCTCGCCGGGACCTACTGCAATTACGTGAATTGTCCTGCTGCATGATCATGTGGGTGGGCTACTAGAAAACGGCAGCAAGTGCAGAATCTGTAACTTCTACAAACGTGAGGCGTTATCGTTTTAACTTGTTTTTGTGTCCGTTTAACGCCATTCCCAGTGCGAGATCAATAAAGTACTGTCTAAACTAGCAAAAAAAAAAAAAAAAGGTGGAACTGGATGTGGATTTCTTAGTGGTATCATGCTGTTTCAAATTACGTAATTCAGATGACCCCGATACTGATTTCTTTCTGCAGTTGCGCAATGTCTTTGTTTTTTGGTTACTACTAATTTCAAGGTCGAATCGTCCCTATCAAGTGTTCCTGATATGTCTTCGTAACTTTCTCAAATTTTTCAAAGATAAATTTGTTGCAGATTTGTAACTGATAATTTTTCCACAGCTAGACTATTTCTTCACTTACTTTGTATGGTGGCAGAATAAATGAAGGTCAGATTCGCACCTTACATGAGAGCTTTATACATTGCAATACGGAGGTGAAGATTGCACCTAACTTAATTTGGCGGTAAGGAGCAAATTTTTCTAGCAGTATGTAATGCAAGAAGGGATCACATCAATCGACGGTAATTAACACACCGTTAGAGGATTGGAGAGAGGTAACTTACTTAAGTGATTAACATTGCGTGATCACAGTTTAATGTAACCGCAACAATGTTGAATTGAAGTATGCAAACATGCATGTGTTGTGTTGCACACGTGACAGGTGTCAGTTTGTGGGATGACGTTCCATGTCTGTTGCACTTGGTCGATCAATGTAGGATCGGTTAATGCTGATTGTGGAGGACGGTGGAGTTGATGATATCGCATATGTGCCTGATTGGAGACAGGTCTGTGATCGAGCAGGCCAAAGCAACATGTCGACATTCTGTAGAGCATGTTGGGTTACTACAGAGCTGTGTGGGCGAGCGTTATTCTTTTGGAACACACTCCCTGGAATGCTCTTCATGAATGGCAGCACAACGGTGTGCGGACATTTGCCACGAGTTTACTTGCTCCGAAAGGTTGGGTCCCTTGTCTCCCCCTCCTCCTCCACCGCTTCCTCCTCCTCCCCATCGCTTACTGAGCCTTTCCGCTGGTTTACTTAACATAGAACCAGAATATCTTTAGATTTTCCGCCACACGTCTAGAGAGAGTTTCGTTGAGGAAACTATTAAATGCATCTCCCATTGAAATCCGCACCAAATTTCGAGCCTCAGTAAAACTTCGCAAATCTTGGAGATTTTGCGTTCGTCTAAATTATACGTGCCTTTTTCGGTGCTCCTACAGCAGCTTTCTGTCGTGTTTTGTGTACCCTGGGGGATCAGTTCCGTCTCTTATTAATTTATTTGGTGTGAATCTCTCGAGTGCTGTTGATACTATTTCTTTGAACTTAAGCCACATGTGGTCTTCACTTACATAGTTTTGGAGGATTGGAGACTGTCTCTTAGAAAGACGTCAACCGAATTTTTAGTTGCTTTTGTAAATAGATATATTTCGCGTTTAGTTTTGGTGTATTTATTTGTTACGGAATTGAGCCTCGCTACGGCTGTGTGTTCACTAATGCCTGTATACGTCGTGATGCTCAGGATTATTTGCGGCTAAGAGGTCAAATGTGTTTTCGTAACCATTTGCAATTTGAATGGCCTCGTGAACTAATTCTTCAAAATAATTTAAAAAAAGCATTTAGAGCAATTACGGATGTTGTTTTCTATCCACAATAGGGTTTGAAAACGTATTTTTTCTCAACATACGGAAGGTAGATTGAAGTCACTGCCAACTATAATTGTATGAGTAGGGTACCTATTTGTGATGAGACTCAAGTTTTCTTTGAACTGTTCACCAACTGTTTCATCTGAGACCGTGGGTCGGTAAGAGGAGCCAGTAATTAATTTATTCCGGTTGTCGAATATAACCTCTGCCCATACTAAGTCACAGGAACTATCTGCATCAATGTCGCTTGTGAGCTGGAACACACATTACATTATTTTTCCTTAAGTTGTGCTTCTTGTTTCTGTTGTAGTGCAGATCATTACAATTACGGTTTTTCCCTCCAAAACCTAGGATGCTTTCTCTGTGACCCTGTAAATACCAGAGCTAAACAATGTAGAACAACAACGTACGTTACAAGCACAGCATTCTGCGTTACTTCATTTCCTTATTTCTAACATTTTAAAATTGTGCGTCGACTTTAGATGACATCTGAATCATAGATGTTCTTATCTCTATTTACTGAACGTATTTTCAGTCATGTTTTGAACATTGTCCCGCTACACTTTCTTCTTCTTCTTTCGAATAACCCATTTGGAGGGTACGATGAATCAACTTTGGCTAATCTTCATTGTATTAGATTTCCTCAGTTTCCAAATTTCCTTCATCCTTTTAGAGTGTTGTTCCCTTTCTTCTTGAGTCCACTTGCGTCTAGTTATTTTGTTTCTCTCCTGAAATTCTGCCTTTTGAACTGCCTTTCTGAAATGTGTTCTGTTTTCTATTGTGTCTATTGTAACTCCAGCATTTTAAATGTCCTTTTCAGTCTCTATGAACCATGCTGGCTTGGATTTGTAGCTATTGAGTAATGTGAATATCCGCTTGGTTAGTCTGTTGTTATCCATTCTGAATATATGTCCAAAAAAATGTAGTCTCCTCTTCCTCATTACATCAGTTAGTTTCTCCGTTTTCAGATATAGCTCTCTGTTTGGTCTTAACCTGTATTCAGCATTATCGTTTCTTTTAGCTCCCAGTATTTTCCTTAAAATTCTTCTTCCGACCTTCTCCAGTTTCTCAAAATCTCCATTTCTTGCTAGTTTAAGTATTTCTCCCGCATAGAGAGCTTCAGGTCTGGCCACTGTTTGGTAGTGTCTTAATTTCGTGTTCCGGGACAAGGATTTTTTATTATAAACGTTTTTGGTCATATGAAACACTCTTTCCATTTTGTGCACTCTAGTTTCTATAGCTATCTTTTCTTTGGCATTGTATGTAATCCACTCTCCTAGGTATTTAAAGGAATCTGTTTTGTGTATTGTGTTGTTGTCAACTGCAATATTTTGAGGAGCATCACAGATGTTTGTCATAAACTTTGTTTTTTTTTAATAGGATATTTGTAGTCCTCCTTTGGCTGCTTGTTTTTGTAGTTCTCTTATTTGTTCTTGGGCATTGTCTAGTGAATCTGTAATCAATGCCATGTCATCCGCGAAGGCTAAACAGTCGACAGTGATCTTGTTTGGATTTCTCCCTAGTTGAATCCCTTTAGTATTGATGGCCTTCCTCCATTCTCGAACTACCTTCTCCAAGACACAATTGAAAAGCAGAGGTGACAGACCATCTCCCTGTCGGACACCAGACTTTATTTCAAACGATTTTGAGAGCTCTCCCCTAACTAATGTTTCACCGCAAGGGATATCGCATTTTAGAGAGCAAATTAATGTGGAGTATGTCGTTCTTCTTTTCAAGCATTCACATACCCATTTCTTCTTTCCTTCTTGTCTTTTGGGCATGAAAATGTAGTAATTAAAGTAGGTCCAAATGCAGTGATCAAAAAGAAATGATTAGCGTACATTCACATTCTGTTTACATCGTTCCTTTTTGGTTGCTCCCATGGCGATGGACTGTTTCTATCGCAATCAGTAAGCGTAAAAGAAAGCTACTGTACAGACAGAGGAATTTGTATTTATACTTGGCAGAACTAATTACATACTGACATAATCGTCGGTATTGCTTTCGTTTTCCAAAAGTTATAAATGTTTCGATTTCAGAAAAAGAAGCACTGTATTTGGCCAACATGTCAGGTCCTTACGTACTGGTTGTATCGAGTAAGATGTGGAGACGGCGGTTTGAAAGCGGACAGAAGAAGTGCGAGGAAGGGCGTCCCTTACTTGAGGGATCGCTACCTGGCGGAGGGGCAAGTGTGGCGAATGTCCGGCGTGGCAAATGTCCGGCATTCGCACAACAGGTCGGCTCACCAGACTGATGTACAGATTTGCAGTTAGGGTGAGTGGGACAACCACGGGAGTGCTCCTGCACCACAGACCATAAGGCGAGAGGTAGGTCCAATGTGTCTAGCACACAGACAGGTTGGCTGCAGGTCCTCAACTGGCCTCCTTCTAACCAACACAAGGTCATCACTACAACCGGGTCAGAACCAGTTTTCATGAGAAAACACAACAGACCTCCACCCCGCTCTCCAGTGACTTACGTGAAACCTCAAATGGCAGTGGTTTGGGTCTTGTTTACAGCTGTGCTTGCAGAAACCAATTTGTGACAGTTCCTTGTGTCACTGTGGTGCAGGTTGCTGCTCAAATTACTGCTGCAGATGTAATACGATGCGCCAGAGCTGTACGCCGAACACGATAGCGCCACATGGGCATCCGGAGCCTGGTCTTCTAACGTTCTCGTGACCACCACTGCCAGCAATCATGTACTCTGATAAGACAAAACGTTATGACTACTGCCCACCGCGAGGTTGGATGTCGCCTACTGGCGTTGCGGGAACGTAACACGGTAAGAAAGGTACAGGGTGATTATAATTAAAGTTAAATTTTCAAACCGCTGTAGAAATAACACCACTGGTCAGAATGACGGCAAGTTGCAACGGAATATTATCGGAGAAGGGGGAAAACGCACGGCAGAAGAAAAATAAATAGTTACAAAATGTAGCAACAGATGGCTCTGTAAGCATCATAATTTAATAGTGGTCGACTACAAATGACAAATAAATCATACAACAATACCTAAGGTGTACGTTTGATGTTAACCCTTGAATGCTACCCAAGAATTTTTTATGATCACTGCTACCCATTCGGCGATTCGACGAACACCACCACTTTTCATGTGTATAAACAACAATAACAGCAGTTTATGTAAATTTGAGCCTTGGAAAAACGAGGACTAGTATGGGGATATAGGTAAAAATTTATTTCAGAAGTAGGTTTGGTCCGATGTTTATTAATGTAAGAGCAAACAATTAAATTCCTTCTGTTTTTTGGGCAACAATCACTTGAAAATCTGTAAGAAAACAATATAACTATGTAACAATAAGCATTACAATAGATTCCACTGTAACAATCAGAGTAATATTGTAAGAATAAAAGTAACACATTACTATACAGAGATTTAGAAACAAAAAGAAATACCTATTCTTCAGGGGCTCCTCACCATGCATGTTCGTGAACTGAAGACTAGTAAATAAAGTTCGAAGCTTACGTAGACTACTAATCACTCGAAGCATAGCTCTAGGCAGCGGTTCTGTGGCTCAGTACAGCAAACATCCTTGCATATTCGTCGCATCGACGAAGGGTACCATACAAGGGTTAAGTAAACTGTACTACTCAGTGTGCATGGGTGTACAGGTGTGATACTGTTAGTTACGTACGCCCATCCACCACGGCATGGTCATATAACATCGGTCTTTAGTTGTTCTGATGCCAGAAACTGAATAAAAAGCATCAATTAAAATCAAATTCTATTATTAATTTCCGTGGAACTGGCGGAAAAGCCGGCCGGTGTGGCCTTGCGGTTCTCGGCGCTTCAGTCTGGAACTGCGCGACTGCAACGGTCGCAGGTACGAATCCTGCCTCGGGCATGGCTGTGTGTGATGTCCTTAGGTTAGTTAGGTTTAAGTAATTCTAAGTTCTATGGAACTGATGACCTCAGATGTTAAGTCCCATAGTGCTCAGAGCCATTTGAACCATTTTTGAATCTGGCGCAAAACATGTTAAATATTCTGTTCACCGTTTTCTTCAACAAGCTGAAATCGAAAACAGCATGTTCCACAACTGATCGACGTGTTTCCGGAGTGACGTTCAGAATGTGTTGTTTGCCGTCAATGCAGCAATGTTTGCAATCGGAACGCTGAACACGTCTTTCAGATGGCCCCACAGCCAGAAGTCACACGGATTAAGATAAGGTGATCGGGATAATTCTAGCATTTCCGAAATAGCGCTTCAGCAGCTGCTTAACTGGATTTGAAATGTGCGGAGGTGCGCCATCTTGCATAAAAATGATCCCATCCACACATCCACGCTGTTGAAGAGCGGGAATGACGTGGTTCCGCAAAAAGACACTCATAGCGCTTACCAGTGATGGTACAGGTAACAGGACCGGAAGCACCTGTCTCTTCGAAAAAATGTGGCCCTATGGTAAATGATGCCGTAAACCCGCACCACACACTGATCTTTTCAGGATGAAGTGGTACTGGTTGATTTACGTGTGGATTTTCCGTTGCCCATATTTCACAGTTCTGTGTACTGACATGTCCTGTCAGATGGAAGAGGGCTTCCTCTATTCACAAAATCTTCCACGGCCAATCATTTTCCACTTAAATGCGGGCAAGAAATTCTAAAGCAAAGGTCTCTCTTGCTGGCAGGTCAACAGGAAGCAACTCGTGCACATGAGTAATTTT